>NW_017189517.1:26468396-27068396 GCF_001704415.2 Capra hircus
ATTCCTTAAAAAACTGGAAATAGAAGTGCCTTATGACCCAGAAATCCCACTGCTGAGCATACACACTGAGGAAACCAGAATTGAAAGAGACACGTGTACCCCAATGTTCATCGCAGCACTGTTTACAATAGCCAGGACATGGAAGCAACCTAGATGTCCATCAGCAGATGGATGGATAAGAAAGCAGTGGTACTTATACACAATGGAGTATTACTCAGCCATTAAAAAGGATACATTTGAATCAGTTCTAATGAGGTGGATGAAACTGAAGCCTATTATACAGAGTGAAGTAAGCCTGAAAGAAAAACACCAATACAGTATACTAATGCATATATATGGAATTTAGAAAGATGGTAACGATAACCCTGTATGTGAGACAGCAAAAGAGACAGAGATGTATAGAATAGTCTTTTGGACTCTGTGGGAGAGGGAGAGGGTGGGATGATTTGGGAAAATGGCATTGAAACATGTATGTTTCATATATGAAACGAATCGCCAGTCCAGGTTCGATGCATGATACTGGATGCTTGGGGCTGGTGCACTGGGATGACCCAGAGGGATGGTACAGGGAGGGAGGAGGGAGAGGCGTCCAGGATTGGGAACATGTATACACCCGTGGCAGATTCATGTTGATGTATGGCAAAACCAATACAATATTGTAAAGTAATTAGCCTCCAATTAAAATAAATAAATTTAAATTAAAAAAGAAAACAGATTAATCAAAAATAAAAATATATAAAAATCATTGCTAATCCCAAGATCCAGAGATAACCATTCTAGATATTTTGGTATATATTCTACTTATGTGCACATGTACTCATTTTTATAACATTTCTATAAGAACAAATGTTAAATCACAACTTTTTAGTAACCTGTTCTTTTATTTCCTGGTGGTTCAGGTGGTAAAGTATCCACCGCTTGCAATGCAGAAGACCTGGGTTTGATCCTTGGGTTGGGAAGATCCCCTGGAGAAGGGCATGGCAACCCACTCCAGTATTCTTGCCTGGAGAATTCCATGAACAGAGGAGCCTGGTGGGCTACAGTCCATGGAGTCACAAAGAGTGGGACACGACTGAGTGACTAAGCATGCATGCATGCACTATATTAATACATTAAAAAATGTTTATGTCACTAAATATACACATTTTTGTTTTCAAAAGGAAATAAACATGTTAATTTTTCTAATTATAAAAATAATATTAGCTCACTGGGGGAAAGCATCAGGAAATAGAGAAATGTATAAATAAGAATGAAATTTTTACTTAATCTCATCATCCATAGATAATCACTGCTAACAATTTGCTGTAAATACTTGGAAACCTTTTTCTGTGTGTATGTGTAAATACACACATACAAGTTTTATATTATATACACTTTAAACAAATAAGGGATCACACTCTATGTTTAGTGATAAAATCTTTTTAATTTTCCTGTAGAATACAGGTATATTTCTATGAGAATATAGATCACTATATGTGGCGGTGGTGGTTTAGATGCTAAGTCATGTCTGACTCTTTTGCAACCCCATGGACTGTAGCCCGCCAGGCTCTACTGTCCATGGGGTTCTCCTGGCAAGAATACTGGAGTGGGTTGCTGTGCCCTTCTCCAGGGGATCTTCCCAACCCAGGGACTGAGCCCACATTTCTTGTGTCTGTTGAATTGGCAGGCAGATTCCATACCACTGAGCCACCAGGGAAGCCCCTGATCACTATACACTTTTATATAAATGAGATTATCCTATATATAATATTCTTCATCCTGACTTTATCTCCTAACAATATGATTCAAATGTCTTTCCCATCCCGATACACACTGACTTCTCTTATTCTTTGTAATGACTGAAGTTATTAAACTAAGGCTTATTAATACTCATTGTGTAGATTTATTATACTGTAACCATTTCTCAGATGATGAAACATTTAGCTTGTTTCCAATTTTCAATTTTTAAGGCAATACTATGATGAACATTTAGTTGCATATATGTGTGTATATGAGCATGTATGTTTGGACCCATTAAAATCATTTCTTTAGAATAAACTACTAGATGTATAATGGCTAGATTAAAGGATATGAACAAGAAATTTATACTTTACAGTTCATATTGAGCAAATACTTGTAGCCACTTTATTTTTTTATATCTAAAGTTTCTTTAATACCCTTATTCTTCTGAATGATACAGGAGGCATACAGAGATAAATTTGTCAATTAAAGATATCTCTAACTCGTTAAGTTTAAAAAATAATATTTTTCTATTTCAAATAATCTCCTTTGAGTAAATGCCTAGACTTTCAAAGTTTCACTCCGTTCTCCTTCCAAGATGTCCTCATGGTAACTGAGGCTGGGCCCCTGGCCACTGGCTGTCCTTTGAGTCTCAGTAGCACAGGGGCCCAGCAATGGCACCCCACTCCAGTACTCTTGCCTGGAAAATCCCATGGACGGAGGAGCCTGGTGGGCTGCAGTCCATGGGGTCGCGAAGAGTCAGACACGACTGAGCGACTTCACTTTCACTTTTCACTTTTATGCATTGGAGAAGGAAATGGCAACCCACTCCAGTGTTCTTGCCTGGAGAATCCCAGGGACGGGGGAGCCTGGTGGGCTACCGTCTAGGGGGTCGCACAGAGTCGGACACGACTGAAGCGACTTAGCAGCAGCAGCACAGGGTATCACTAGTCTGTAGAACTCCCTGCATCTTAGCTGTCACAGTAACATTCTTCAGCCAACCTAGAGATGTTTATTTAAAAAACTTAGAAGTGCAAAGGATAAGTTCTCTTTGGCTGAGATATCTTCAGGATGCTGGACAAAGTATCAGTTATCTTGGAGTAGAAACCCCCTCGAACTATTATTAAGGGCATCAACCGATCACTGGAGTTCCCCCAGTTTTCCACCTCCACCCTAGTAACCCTACCAACAAACCTTCTCAAGAAGAAGGCAGGCTTTTACCTAGTCCCTGGCTACAGCTACAACATGCCAGCAACTGAAATCCCTATTGTCCTTTGCCTTTAGCCTTGCCTACCCTACACCAACGTGCTCCTAAGTTATTAAAACCAACCTCAGTTCAAGTGTCATCACCTCCAGGAAATCTTCCCTGGCTCCCTGGTAGCTTCTCCCCAAAGACTGTGTTAAACATCTTTCATACATCCTCCTATAATACAGAATATGAAATTTATTACAATTTTTCATTCACTGTGTTTTAATTATATTTTAGTGTGCCACTGAACCCATTTGATGGCAGTACTCTCTTAGGGAAGGGCTCTCTCTTATCTCTCTGTGTATCCCCAAGGTCTAACAATATGTGGTACACAACAGGCCCTCAATAAATTCTTGCTGGTTAAATAAACAAATAAATGAACTCAGTCCTGTCATTTTATTGCTAAACCAATCCCCCTGCCCCAATCCAGAAATGAAGTAATGCCTTGAGGAAGAAAAAAATCTGGTCCAAACCCAATCATAAGTACATTTTGAGAAATTTGTCAAATTTGGCTGACTGTTTAGTATTGTGTATATATTGCTTCTATATGCAAATTATTTGGCCAAAAGGAAATCTTCATTGAGTGAACTGACAGTTCTAAAAACGAATAACCTATATTCCCCATAATTTCTCATTGTGATTATCTGTGTATCTCCTATAAGAGTAAGAGATTCTTAAAGCCGCACACCCAGTACAATGCTTGACACATAGTCAACACTCAATAGATGCTTGTTGAATAATATATAACATATATTCATACTATTTCCTCTACCAGAAATGCCTCTTCTCCCTCTCCTTTTGCACTTGAAAAAAAATTTATACTTGTTCTTCAGGATTCAGCTCAAATGTCAACCCTTTCTGATTCCGCATAAAGCAGAAATAATAATTTCCTCCTCTGGGCTACTGTAGTTAGTATATGTGGAGTTCTTAAAGTCGCTCTGTCATGTCTGACTCTTTATGACCACATAGACTATACAGTCCATGGAATTCTCTAGGCCAGAATACTGGAGTGGGTAGCCTTTCCCTTCTCCAGGGGATCTTCCCAACACAGGGATCAAACCCAAGTCTCTCACATTGCTAGTGGATTCTTTACCAACTGAGCCACAAGGGAATCCCAGACTTCCCTCATAGTTCTGTTGGTAAAAAATCTGCCTGCAATGCAGGAGACCCTGGTTCAGTTCCTGGGTGGGGAAGATCCCCTGGAGAAAGGAATGGCAACCCACTCCAGTATTCTTGCCTGGAGAATCCCATGGACAGAGGAGCCTGGCAAGCTAAAGTCCATGGGGTTGCAAGAGTCGGACATGACTTAGCAACTAAAAAACAAAGCAATCAAAAGTTCTTATAGCATCTACTGCATTGTATTATAGTTAGTTAAGTTTAAGAACCATCATCCATTTCTTGTGAACTCAAGAGCAGGAACTTTGTGTTATTTATATTTGCACCTCTATATAATGTGCTTTTGAACTGCGGTGTTGGAGAAGACTCTTGAGAGTCCCTCGGACTGCAAGGATATCCAACCAGTCCATTCTGAAGGAGATCAGTCCTGGGTGTTCCTTGGAAGGAATGATGCTAAAGCTGAAATTCCAGTACTTTGGCTACCTCATGCGAAGAGTTGACTCATTGGAAAAAACTCTGATGCTGGGAGGGATTGGGGGCAGGAAGAGAAGGGGACAACAGAGGATGAGATGGCTGGATGGCATCACTGACTCGATGGACATGAGTTTGGGTGGACTCCAGGTGTTGGTGATGGACAGGGAGGCCTGGCGTGCTGCAATTCATAGGGTTACAAAGAGTCAGACACGACTGAGTGACTGAACTGATACTGTACTTAAAAACTGAAGGTCCTAAATAATAGTTTGTAAATTAGATGGAAGGAGGTAACCGTAAGAATAAAGAGGAGATGTGTGTTACAACAATGGATAGAGACCAAATTGAGAGAATTTTCTGAACAAAAGAGTGGGAGAGAGGAAAGACACAAGGAGAATATCAAGGATGATTAAGATTTTGAATCTGAATGACTAGAATAACTGAGTAATTTAAACCTGGATAACAGAAAAAAAGAAATGAATATTAGGCACAGGTTTGAGCAAGTGTGGGTAATTAGGACTTTATTTAATTTTAGATATGCTGAGTTTAAGGTTCCAGGAAACATCTACCCAACATTTCAAACCCAAATCTGAATTTAAATTGCAAGAGATGCTAACTTACCATTCATCTATCATTGAAGCTATCAGGATTAAGTGAAAAGAAAAAGATATCCACTTTCCCCGCACTAGTCTTAGTAAAAAACAAAAAAAGAAGAAGAAGAAAAAGAAGTGAGTGCTAAATATTGAAATTATTGGCTGATGATATGATGGTCTAACTGGGAAAGAACAAAAGTCAATAAAATTATAGACACCAGGATAAAAGATGAATACATAAAATCAACTGCTTTCAATATAATGAAAATAACTAATCAAAAATACAATTTAAAAAATCTATTCATAATAATAGCAAAACTATAAAATACTTAGAAAAAAATGTGTAAAATCTATATGAAGAAAATCATAAAACTTCACTGATGCACATAAAAGAAAATTTTTTAAAATGGGAAAGTATACCAAGTTCCTGGAGGAACTTGTATTATTTAGAATAAGTAGTCTAAATAAAGTAATTCTTCTAAAATTAATATATAAATCTAATGCAATTTTAATCAAAAACCTAATTCTTCCTATAATTAATATATAAATCTAATGCAATTTTAATCAAAAACCTAAAGAAATTTTTGGAAATGTTAAAAGTTAATCCCAAAATTCCTCTGGAAGAACATATCCCAGAAATTTTTGAAAAAGAGGAATAATGAGAATGGACTTGCTTCACAAGAAAGCAAAATTTATATAAAGGAACAGTGATGAATATAGTTTCAAAGCATATTTATGCACATCTGGGGATTTAGTATGTGATAACAGTGAAATCTCAAGTCAGAGGGGAAGAAAATGATTATTCAGTAAATAAGGTTAGTACAGTTTTCTGTTCTTTGGGGAGGGATTAGAATCTCTACCTTATACCACATACAAAAATAAATTTCAGGGGTGGGATAGGATGGGAGGTGGAAGGGAGATTCAAGAAAGAGAGGACACATGTATACCTATGGCTGATTCATGTTGTTGTATGGCAGAAACCAATACAACATTGTAAAGCAATTATCCTCCAATTAAAAATAAATAACATTAAAAAGTAAATTCCAAATGGATTGAAGATCTAAAAGAAAATATAGAAGAAAAAACAAGACTCATGATAATACTGAAATAAGAAAAGCTCTCTAAGCAACTCACAAAACACGGAAATTATAAAGTGAAAAAATGATAGATCTGACTACAGATAAATTTAAAATTGCACAACAAATGACAGCATAAATAAAAATCAAGTGTTTTAATAAAACACTAATAAGTACTATTTGGATAAAATACACTAACAAATTAAAGGATTGATATACATAAAGGATAAAGAATTCCCAAAAATCAATAGGAGAAGAAAATTTTGAAAAATAGGTATAAACAGGCAATTCAAAGATAAGAAGTACAAATTTTCAAAACATTCAGCCTCACTAGTAATCAATTTATGCATATAAAAACAATGAGATCTTTTCTTTTCACTCAGGTTGGCAAAAATGAAAACAATCAAACACTTGTTAATGCATATCCAGTGCCACTTATGGAGAAGGAAATGGCAACCTACTCCAGAGAATCCCGTGGACAGAGGAGCCTGGTGGGCTGCTGTCCATAGGGTAGCACAGAGTCGGACACGACTGAAGCGACTTTAGCATGCATGCAATGCCACTGATGAAAGTATGGAGAAGTGGACTCTCTTAAATCCTACTGGTGACAGTGCTTATAAATTGCTTCAAGCTTTTCAGAAGGCAAATTGTTATTGACTATTAAAGCTCTACATTAAAATCTATAAAATCTATATATTTAAGTTTATATTAGAATTTTACATGTACATACCCCAACATCCAGTAATTGTATAGTGTGCCTGACATACCCTATTTCCTTCCGTCACACCAATCCAAACCTCTCCTTTATTATAATTTATATGTTATTTCTCATATAGCTGTCTTCCTCTTCTAAAATAACCAAATCTCTCACTATCTTTTACAACCTCCCTAATTCTTCTACTGTGTCCTCTGGAACTCCATTTGCCTCAGTCTTAAGCTCTGTCATATTCTCAGTCTTTTCCTTAAATGTTCCTTTTACCATCCTGTTTTCACTAAAACCTCACACTCCCCTGAGCACACTGCTTTCCCTACAGCCCTCTCAAGTGGAGGTTGTACCTGTTTTACACAAATCACACCACTAGACTTGGAGATAAAGTGCCCTCCATGGTGCCCCTGCTCTCACAGCCATTTCTAATCCATTCCTCCTTAAAAATCACTAGCTCCACTGTTTATAATAGCCAGGACATGGAAACAACCTAGATGTCCATCAGCAGATGAATGGATAAGAAAACTGTGGTATATATACACAATGGAGTATTACTCAGCTGTTAAAAAGAATACATTTGAATCAGTTCTGATGAGATGGATGAAACTGGAGCCGATTATACAGAGTGAAGAAAGCCAGAAAGAAAAACACCAATACAGTATACTAACACATATATATGGAATTTAGAAAGATAACAATGACGACCCTGTATGCAAGACAGCAAAAAAGACACAGATGTGTATAACGGACTTTTGGACTCAGAGGGAGAGGGAGAGGGTGGGATGATTTGGGAGAATGGCATTGTAACATGTATACTATCATGTAAGAATTGAATCACCAGTCTATGTCCGACGCAGGATACAGCATGCTTGGGGCTGGTGCATGGGGATGACCCAGAGAGATGTTATGGGGAGGGAGGTGGGAGGGGGGTTCATGTTTGGGAACACATGTACACCCGTGGTGGATTCATGTCAATGTATGGCAAAACCAATACAGTATTGTAAAGTAAAATAAAGTAAAAAAAAAAGTAAACCCCACATCCAAATCTGCACCAAACTCTATTACCCATTCAAGAAATGTCTTCTGCTCTGAAGTGGGTTTCTGCGTGGTGGTAGGTTGGGTCTATATATGTATAATTTAATTAATTTATTTATCTAAAAAAAAAATCACTAGCTCCACACCTTGCTGCTGTCATCTAGCCCCAAGACTGATGACTTTGCCATCAGTCTTTTTTTTTTAATTTAAATTTATTTATTTTAATTGGAGGCTAATTACTTTACAATATTGTATTGGTTTTGCCATATATCAACATGAATCCACCACAGGTGTACACGTGTTCCCAATCCTGAACCCCCCCCCCACCTCCTTCCCCATAACATGTATAATGTCATATAAGAAAGGAATCGCCAGTCTCGATTCAATGCCATCAGTCTTAATCTTGCTCTCTAAATCTACTGCTGTTGTTCTTGGTGACTTTCATATTCACATGGATGATCACTGAACCCCCTCTAGTCAATCAGTTCCTTGATCTCCATCACATCCAATGGTGCTTTTCTCCAGGTTGCCTCAGCTGCCCACTTCACTGCCATAACCTAAATCTGTAATCACTATCACTGAATCACCTCTCAATGTAACATGGCAATTGAAAGACAATAGAACAATGCCTTCAAAATTCTGAAGGAATATTATTTCTAAACTAAAATTCTATATTCAGCCAAAAATCAAGTGACAGGGTAAAGACATTTCAAACAGGTAAGATCTCAAATAATGCTTGAGATTCTCATCTCCCCATGCCCAACACACACATATACACAAACACACATGCGTGTGCACACAGAAATGTTATGATTTGACCTAATCTGTTTTTTGAAGCATAGTTGCTTTATAAGAGCGTTTATAATAGTGATTTATAATAGTGTTAGTCTCAGGTGTACAGCAAAGTGATTCCATTATACATATATATGCAAATATATTCATTTTTATTCTTTTCATTATAGTTTATTAGAAGATATTGAATGTAGTTCCCTGTGCTATACAGTCAGTCCTTGTTGATTATCTATTTTATATATGGTAGTGTGCTTCTATTAATTTCATACTCCCAATTTATCCCTACCCTCCATTTCCCTTTGGGAACCATAAGTTTGTTTTCAAAGTCTGTTTTATAAATAAGTTCACTTTTACTATTTCTTAGATTCCACATATAAGTTATATCATATAACATTTGTCTTTATCTGACTTACTTCACTTCATATGATAATCTCTAAGGTCCATCCATGTTGCTGCAAATGGCATTATTTCATTCTTTTTATGACTAATACTTCATTATATATATAGATATACTACATCTTTATCCATTCATCTGTTGATAGACACATCCATTGTTTCCATGTTTTGGCTATTGTAAATAGTGCTGCTATGAACATTGGGGTGCATCTTTTTGAATAAATTTTCTCTGGATATATGCCCAGGGATAGTATTCCTGGATCATCATATGATAGCCCTACTTTTAGTTTTTTAAGGAACTTCCATACTATTCTCTGACTCTTTGAGACCCCATGGGCTATACAGTCCATGGAATTCTCCAGGCCAGAAAACTGGAGTGGGTAGCCTTTCCCTTCTCCAGGGGATCTTCCCAACCCAGGGATCGAACCCAGGTCTCCCACACTGCAGGTGGATTCTTTACTAGCTGAGCCACAAGGGAAGCCCAAGAATACTGGAGTGGGTAGCCTATCCCTTCTCCAGTGGATCTTCCTTCCTGACCCAGAAATTAAACCGGGGTCTCCTGCATTGCAGGCGGATTCTTTACCAACTGTGCTATCAGGGAAGCCCTGATACCTGCCAGAGATGCTCAGAGGGCTCAAACAAACCTTGTGTGCACAGGACCCAGAGACCCCACGGAGACTGAGACAGAACCGTGTTGAGCATCTCCTGTGGAGGTACAGGTCAGCAGTAGACTGCTGCAAGGACAGGGGCTCTGGGTGCAGTAGGCCTGGGTATGGCATAAGCCCTCTTGGAGGGGGTCACCATTAATCCCATCATAGAACCACCAGAACTTGCATAGGACTGGGGAAACAGACTCTTGGAGAGCATAAACAGAAACTTGTGTGCACCAGGACCCAGGAGAAAGGAGCAGTGACCCCACAAGAGACTGACCCAGACCTGCCCATGAGTGTCAAGGAGTTCCTGGTGGCAGCGTGGGTCAGCGGTGGCCTGCTTCAGGGTTGGGGACACTGAGTACAACAGAGCATGCATGGGACGTATTGAAGGGGGTCACCATTATCTTCATTACCTCCACCACAGTTTGGCCTCAGGTCAAATACAGGAAGGGAACACAACCCCACCCATCAACAGAAAATTGGATTAAAGATTTACTGAGCATGGCCCCACCATCAGAACAAGACCCAGTTTCCCCCTCAGTCAGTGTCTCCCATCAGGAAGCTTCCATAAGCCTCTATCCTTCTCCAACAGAGGGCAGACAGAATGAAAACAATCACAGAAAACTAACCAACCTGATCACATGGACCACAGCCTTGTCTCACTCAATGAAACTATGAGCCATGCTGTACAGGGCCACTCAAGACAGATGGGTCATGGTGGAGAGTTCTGACAAAACATGGTCCACTGGAAAAGGGAATGGCAAACCACTTCAGTATTCTTGCCTTGAGAATCCCATGAACAGTATAAAAAGACAAAAAGATAGGACACTGAAAGATGACTCCCCAGGTCAGTAGGTGCCCAATATGCTACTGAGATCGGTGGAGAAATAACTCCAGAAAGAATGAAGAGACGGAGCCAAAGCAAACACAACACCCACCTGTGGATGTGACTGGTGATAGAAGCAAGGTCCGATGCTGTAAAGAGCAATATTGCATAGGAACCTGGAATGTTAGGTCCATGAATGAAGGCAAATTGGAAGTGGTCAAACAGGAGATGGCAAGAGTGAACATCGACATTTTAGGAATCAGCGAGCTAAAATGGACTGGAATGGGTGTATTTAACTCAGCTAGCCATCATATCTACTACTGCGGGCAAGAATCCCTTAGTAGAAATGAAGTAGCCATTACAGTCAACAAAAGAGTCCAAAATGAAGCACTTGGATGCATTCTCAAAAACAACAGAATGATCTCTGTTCGTTTCCAAGGCAAACCATTCAATATCACAGTAATCCAAGTCTATGTCCCAATCAGAAATGCTGAAGAAGCTGAAGTTCAACAGTTCTATGAAGACCTACAAGACCTTCTAGAACCAACACCCAAAAAAGATGTCCTTTTCATTATAGGGGACTGGAATGCAAAAGTAGGAAGTTAAGAAACACCTGGAGTAACAGGCAAATTTGGCCTTGGAATACGGAATGAAGCAGGGCAAAGGCTAATGGAGTTTTGCCAAGGGAACACACTGGTCATAGCAAACATCCTCTTCCAACAACACAAGAGAAGACTCCCTACACATGGACATCACCAGATGGTCAATATCAAAATCAAATTTATTATATTCTTTGCAGCCAAAGAGGGAGAAGCTCTATACAGTCAGCAAAAACAAGACCAGGAGCTGCTTGTGGCTCAGATTATGAACTCCTTATTGCCAAATTCAGACTCAAACTGAAGTAAGTAAGGAAAACCACTAGACCATTCAGGTATGACCTAAATCAAATCCATTAGGATTATACAGCACAAGTGACAAATAGGTTTAAGGGATTAGATCTGATAGACAGAGCACCTGAAGAACTATGGACAGAGGTTTGTGACACTGTACTGGAGGCAGTGATCAGAATCATCCCCAAGGAAAAGAAATGCAAAAGGGCAAAATGGTTGTCTGAGGAGGCCTTACAAATAGCTGTGAAAAGAAGAGAAGCAAAAGGTACAAAGGAGAAGAAGAAAGATAGACCCATATGAATGGAGAGTTCCAAAGAATAGCAAGGAAAGATAAGAAAGCCTTCCTGAGTGATCAGTGCAAAGAAATAGAGGGAAACAATAGAATGGGAAAGAAAAGAATTTTCTCTTTTGAGAAAATTTCTCTCTTGAAGAATTTTCTCTTCAAGAAAATTAGAGATATCAAGGGAACATTTCATGCAAAGATGGGCACAATAAAGGACAGAAACAGTAAGGACCTAACAGAAGCAGAAGAGATTAAGAAGAGGTGGCAAGAACACACAGAACTATAAAAAAAAAGATCTTCATGACTTAGATAACCACGATGGTGTGATCACTCACCTAGAGCCAGACATTCTGGAATGCGAAGTCAAGTGGGCCTTAGGAAGCATCACTAAGAACAAAGCTAGTAGAGGTGATGGAATTCCAGTTTAGCTACTTCAAATCCTAAAAGATAATGCTGTGAAAGTGCTGCACTCAATCTGCCAGTAAATTTGGAAAACTCAGCAGTGGCTACAGGACTGGACAAGGTCAGTTTTCATCCCAATCCCAAAGAAAGGCAATGCCAAAGAATGTTCAAACTACTGCACAATTGCACTCATCTCACACACTAGGGAAGTAATGCTCACAATTCTCCAAGCCAGGCTTCAACAGTATCTGAACCGTGAACTTCCAGATGTTCAAGCTTGATTTAGAAAAGGCAGAGGAACCATCTGTTGGATCATCAAAAAAGCAAGAGTTCCAGAAAAACATCTACTGCTTTATTGATTATTTCAAAGCCTTTGACTGTGAGGATCACAATAAACTGGAAAATTCTTCAAAGGATGGGAATACCAGACCACCTGACCTGCCTCCTGAAAAATCTGTATGCAGGTCAAGAAGCAACAGTTAGAACTGGACATGGAAAAGCAGACTGGTTCCAAATCAGGAAAAGAGTACGTCAAGGCTGTATATTGTCACCCTGCTTATTTAACTTATATGCAGAGTACATCATGCGAAATGCCGGGCTGGATGAAGCACAAGCTGAAATCAAGATTGCCGGGAGAAATATCAATAACCTCAGATATGCAGATGACACCACTCTTACAGCAGAAAGTGAAGAGGAACTAAAGAGCCTTTTGATGAAAGTGAAAGAGGAGAGTGAAAAAGTTGGCTTAAAACTCAACATTCAGAAAACAAAGATAATGGCATCTGGTCCCATCATTTCATGGGAAATAGATGGGGAAACAATGGAAACAGTGACAGACTTTATTTTTCTGGGCTCCAAAATCAATGCAGATGGTGAGTGCAGCCATGAAATTAAAAGATACTCCTTGGAAGAAAAGTTATGACCAACCTAGACAGCATGTTAAAAAGCAGAGACATTACTTTGCCAACAAAGGTCCATCTAGTTGAAATGCAAGAAAAGTATGACCAACCTAGACAGCATATTAAAAAGCAGAGACATTACTTTGCCAAAAAAGGTCCATCTAGTTGAAGCTATGGTTTTTCCAGTAGTCATGTATGGATGTGAGAGTTGGACCATAAAGAAAGTTGAGCACCAAAGAATTGACACTTTTTTGCTGTGGTGTTGGAGAAGACTCTTGAGAGTCCCTTGGACAGCAAGGAGATCCAACCAGTCCATCCTAAAGGAAATCAGTCCTGAATATTCTTTGGAAGGACTGATGCTGAAGCTGAAACTCCAATACTTTGGCCACCTGATGCGAAGAACTGACCCATCTGAAAAGACCCTGATGCTGGGAAAGATTGAAGATGGGAGGAGAAGGGGATGACAGAGGGTGAGACGGTTGGATGGCATCACCGACTCGTTGGACATGAGTTTAAGTAAACTCTGGGAATTGGTGATGGACAGGGAAGCCTGGCGTGCTGCAGTCCACGGGGTCGCAAAGTGTCAGACACAACTGAGCGACTGAACTGAACTGATACTATTCTCCACAGCGGCTGTACCTATTTACATTCCAACCAACAGTATACATTCCCACCCTTTTCTCCACACCCTCTTCAGCATTTATTATTTGTAGACTTTTTAATGATGGCCATTCTGACCAGTGCAAGGTGAAGCCTCATTGTAGCTTTGATTTCTAGTATTATAGTTCTGTTTTTCTGTTATTGAGTTCTATGAGCTGTTTGTATATTTTGGAAATTAACCCCTTGTTGGTTGCATTGTTTGCAAGTGTTTTCTCCCAGTCCATGGGTTGTCATTTCCTTTGGTTGATGGTTTCTTTTATTGTGTTAAAGCCTCTAAGTTTGACTAGCTCCCATTTTTTATTTTTGCTTTTATTTCTATTGACTTGGGATACTAAGAAAATATTGCTTTGACTTATGCCAGAGAATGTTCCACCTATTCTTCTAGGAGTTTTATGGTGTCATGTCTTATATCGAATTCTTTAAGCCATTTTGAGTTCATTTTTATTTATGGTGTGAGGGAGTGTTCTAACTTCATTAGTTTACATGTGGCTGTCCAACTTTCCCAACACCATTTGCTAAAGAGACTGTGTTTTCCCCATTGTATATTCTTGCCTCATTTGTTAAAGATTAATTGACAGTAGGTGTGTGGGTTTATTTCTGGGCTCTCTATTCTGTTTCATTGATCTATGTCTGTTTTTGTGCCAATAATACACTGTTTTGAATACCGTAGCCTTGTAGTATTATCTAAATGCTTTGACCCTGAGAACTGAAGATTAGCCATGGTGAGTTTTAAAAATATAGGGCAGCCCATTCCCTCTGGTCATCTTTCTGCAGAATGTTCAAAACCTGATCCATACTATTCTATCACTGCCAAATGCCCTTTCTGATGTGAGTCCTGTGTTTCTTAGGACAAGTGGTTTGCTGGCTCTCCAAAATATTTTTTTAATCAAAAGAAAAAGCCTTGAGTTTAAAGTCTGCCAATTTTCATGATATAAGTATTTTCCTTAGGGCCAATTTCAAGCTGCCAACACAAGATCAATTTCCTGAAAATGTAATCATCAGCCAGTACAAGCTAGTTCCAGCACACCATTGTGTAACACAACAAAACTCACATAAGATTTTGCCCAAGAATTCCCTTAGAAAGGATTCCTATAAACTCTCAGGAAAGCTGAAGACAGGCTATGCCCCAGAGACTTCCTATGAAAGACTTTATTTAATAATGACAACATTGCCCATTCTTAATACAGTGAGATTAGTGCTTACTACTCAATTTTTCAAAATTAAACAAAATTCATTACACATATGTGTTTAATATACATAGAAAAAAACAAATGTTTAAAACAAAAAGCAAGATAGTGATTATCTCTGATGTTGAGGGAAGGGGACACAAGTGAGGAGGATCCACACGGGGACCTGCTAAGGTATTGATGATGTTCTATTCTTAAGTCAAATGACATATATCTCAGTTCAGTTCAGTTCAGTTGCTCAGTCGTGTCTGACTCTTTGTGACCCCATGAATCGCAGCACGCCAGGCCTCCCTGTCCATCACCAACTCCCGGAGTTTACACAAACTATGTCCTTCAAGTTGATGATGCCATCCAGCCATCTCATCCTCTGTCGTCCCCTTCTCCCCCTGCCCTCAATCCCTCCCAGCATCAGGGTCTTTTCCAGAGAGTCAACTCTTTGCATGAGGTGGCCAAAGTATTGGAGTTTCAGCTTCAACATCAGTCCTTCCAATGAACACTCAGGACTGATCTCCTTTAAAATGGATTAGTTGGATCTCCTTGCAGTCCAAGCGACTCTCAAGAGTCTTCTCCAGCACCATGGTTCAAAAGCATCAATTCTTTGGCGCTCAGCTTTCTTCACAGTTCAGCTCTCACATCCATACATGACCAATGGAAAAACCATGGCCTTGACTAGACGGACCTTTGTTGGCAAAGTAATGTCTGTGCTTTTCAATAGGCTATCTAGGTTGGTCATAACTTTTCTTCCAAAGAGTAAGCGTCTTTTAATTTCATGGCTGCAATCACTATCTGCAGTGATTTTGGAGCCACAAAAATGAAGTCTGACACTGTTTCCTCATCTATTTCCCATGAAGTGATGGGACCAGATGCCATGAGCTTAGTTTTCTGAATGTTGAGCTTTAGGCCAACTTTTTCACTCTCCTCTTTCACTTTCATCAAGAGGCTTTTTAGTTCCTCTTCACTTTCTGCCATAAGGGTGGTGTCATCTGCATATCTGAGGTGATTGATATTTCTCCCGGCAATCTTGATTCCAGCTTGTGCTTCTTCCAGCCCAGCGTTTCTCATGATGTACTCTGCATATAAGTTAAATAAGCAGGGTGACAATATACAGCCTTGACGTACTCCTTTTCCTATTTGGAACCAGTCTGTTGTTCCATGTCCAGTTTTAACTGTTGCTTCCTGACCTGCATATAGGTTTCTCAAGAGGCTAATTTTATTGTTATGCCTATGCTTTTTAAAAATGTAATATATATAATTATCATCATATATATAATATGTATTTAATAGTTTAAAATATTTAAGTAATAATGAAATAGAAAAAAAGAAAGAAAACACAAAAGAAAAATTATGTAGTAAAATAAAATACAGTAGAATATTTTTACATAATCTTCAGTTGGTAGGGCTTTCCTTAGCAAGACTCCAAACCCCAAATTCAAAAGATTTACAGGTTTGATTACAAAACAATTTTAAATTTCCGTGCAACAAAAGAAACATAAAGTTAAAAGACAAGTAACAGAGTAGGAAGGATGTTTTTCTATTATGTAAGAAAAGGATTAATATTTAATATATATGAAGGGTCCCTACAAATCAGTGAGAAAAAAACAACACATCAGCAAACAGTAAAGAATTGTCTGTTGTCAACAGACAACTCATAGAAAAAACTGCAAATATTAAACAGATGAAAAAGATTTCATATTGCTAATATTGGAGAAACAACAAATTAAACAATAATGAAATGCCAATTCTCACCCACTTTGTTGGTAAAGATAAAAAAGATTTATGATAGATATCCAGTGTTGGTGAGGGTGTAAGGAAGACAGCCTCTCAAATACTATTGGTGAGAATGTACATTCTTCTTAGAGGACAATCTGGTTATACATCTAACAAAATATTAAATGCATTTTTCAACCCTGCAATCCCTCTTCTAGAGACCTAGTCTTCAGACACACCTGCATAGGTATACAAAGTAAATATATAAAAATAAAAATAAATTTCCATCCATAGAAGACAGATTAAATATATCACAAGATACTCATAATGGATCATATAATGGAATATATGCATGTGTTGAAAAAAGAAGACTCACTGACACGGAAAAATGCCTCTGGTTTACAGTTAGATTTTCCAAAAAGTGATACGCAGATCAATGATTTAATTTATCAAAAACTCTTTATGTGTATTTACATATATATAAATAACATATTAAAATATCACATATATGCCTTTGTCTATATGTTTTTGTCTGCTTATATATTCTTTTTTCTAAATGCTTTTTAACAATTTACATATGGTATATAAAAGTATATAAAAAAGCATATACATATATGTGTATATATATAAGCAGAGAAAGTATTTTTAAAGAAATCACTAAGCTGTTTATTATGGTTACCTCTTGTTGGGTAATGTAACTGGGTGGCAGCTGGAGAAAGATTAGCAATTATAACATTTAACTTCTGTATTGTTTGAATCTTTATCAGCATGTACCTGAAGATTTCTTGCACAAATATAATATAAAAATGCTAATGCTTGCATAGTTGGTGCAGAATTGTTTACAAAAAATATATTTGATAATGTTTAATTTAGTATAGCTTTGATTGGGACTTCCCTTAAAATAAAACAGATTACTTTTGTCAAACCAGCTTATGGATAATATGGGCTCACAAGCGCAATCACAAAATAGTATATCTCTGACTTCACTCCCATCTGCTCTGCGGAAGTTAAAAATAACTCTTCTTAAATTTTTCCCAAATATTTCTGGCATTAAGTCCCCAGAGGCTATCTCACATATGCTCTGTAAATGAATCTGCTTGCTGCCATGTGGTGCCTGCCATTTTCCTCCAGTAATGATGTCTCCGTTCCTTTCACCACCAAGAGTGGCTAATATGCCAACAATGCCTGTGAAAGGCACGTAAGCTGATGCCTGAGCTGAAGGTGCCAATGCTGTTTGTCAGAGACACTGAAGGTACCACTGCCAACAGAGCTACTGCCTTCAACAACGACTCTGCTAATGTTGCTGCCAGCATCACCATCACCTGGACAGCTCCCTTTCCCTCGCCCCCACATCCTATTTATGTTTAAGTCCAACAGATTCAAGCTCCAAAACACATCTCAAATAAGCCTTCCACTATTATCACCCTGGCCCAAGCCACCATCATACTTGTGCTATTGCAAACACCCTAAGTACTCTCCCTGTTTCCATTCTGACATCAATATGATCCATTTTCCACTACAGTAATAAGAATGCTCATTTAAAATATAAATTAGGTCTTATCATTTCCCTACTGAAAACTATTCAGTGACTCTTCATCACATTTAGATTAAAATTCAGACTCTTAACCATGATTCAGTGCACTGGACATCATCTGATCCCTGACTACTCTAGAGCCCTTCTGTGCTTCTCTCTCCTCAATCAAACCAGCCTCCTGGGCTTCCATGGTGGTCCAGTGGTTAAGAATCCACTTCACAATGCAAGGGACATAGTTTCAATCCCCAGTCCGGGAAGATCCCACATGCCACGGAGCAACTAAGCCCGCGACTATTGAGCCTGTGCTCCAAAGCCGTAACTACTGAGGCCATGTGCTGCAACTACTGAAGCCCATGCACCCTAGAGCCTGTGCTCTGCAACAAGAGAAGCCACCACAATGAGAAACCCGAGCACTGCAACTAGAGAAAGTCCATGTACAGCAACGAAAACACCACAGTCAAAAAATAATAATTTTTTTTGAAAACTGGCCTCCTTTCTGTTCCTCAAACATATCAAGCTTCTCGAAATCTTTCAAGTCATTATACTTGCTGTTCTCTGTGCCTAGAATATTCATCCCCCTGCATTTTATGTGGCTGCCTCCTTCTTGTCATTCATACTTTACCTTAAATGTCTCCTCTGCAGAGAGCAACCTTCCCTGACCTATCAATACAAATGCCCACTCATTCTCTATCATATTACTCCATTTAATATTCTGCACCCTCTTTTGTTAGTCTATTTCTCAATATCTGACAAGGGTTTTTTTTTTTTTTTAGCCCATTTCCACCAAGAAATTATGAGAATCCATGATCCAAGAGAGAGAGGACCTTGTCAATCCTGTTTGCCACTGTATCCTTAGCACCTAGACTAGTGCCTAGCACATAATATAGCTTTCAATAAAATTTTGCTGAATGAAGGAATCACCACAACCAATACTGCCAGTGTTGCTGTCAATGCTGGTAACCCCTTGTGTTCTTACTATCCTACTGAGTTTTAGAGGACACTGTTATTTTAGCTTTTACTCTTTTGCAGCTCTTTAGACCTAGTCTCAAGTATGGCAATCCAGGGATAGCCATGGGTATAACTCCCTGGGGGCTAAATCCAGGGGCAATTTGATTGATAGAAACATATTATACCCAGAACCCCTCTTCCCCTGCTTCATTTGTCAGTTTCCCTGACTCAGTCCTGTGTAGCTCTATGCTCTCATCCTTTAGAGCTACAGTTCTCCATCGCGGCTGTGCAAATAATTACCTGAGGAAGTTTGATGCCTGGTCAGGCTCCACCCTCAGAGGTTCTGATTAATTGGTCTGAGATGCATCATAGGCAAAGGGATGTTTTTTTAAGCTCCCTAGGTGATTCTGATGTGATATCCACTGTTTTGGAATAAAGTCTTTGACAGGAGCCTCCTTGAGTCCTCATAGAAATAAGATTCCTGGGAGGTCAATTTCAAATCCTCTTGAATCTCCCAGAATTACAACGAATGACATCTTTAGGCTCAATCTGAGATGCCTGAGGCCCCTGCTGCATAGATGTGCTGCCATACACTCAACTGTCAAAATTCAGAGAATCCATTTACTCCCACAGTTCCTATCATTTTGGTGAGTATGAATCTAAGCTTTCTATCACTTGCTCTGATCACTTTTCAAATGTCTAGTCCTGTATATTCAAGTGCAGCCTTGCAATTCCTTCATGATTCTTCACCACCTCACATTCAACTCAACACTAAAATCAAGCACATGCCTCCCCAAACTGACTTCCCCTCTGACTTCTGTTCCTGTCCATGATGTTTTTCTTTTTTCCTCTCAAACTTTAAACTTTTTATTTTGTGTTGGGATATAACCAATTAACATGTTGTGGTAGTTTCAAGTAAATAGCAAAGGGACTCAGCCATATATATACCTGTATCCATTCTCTCCCAAACCTTCCTCCCATCCAGGCTGGCACATAACTTTGAGCAGAGTTCCATGTGCTATACAGTCAGTCCTTGTTGGCTATCCATTTTAAATATAGCAGTGTGTACATTTCTTTTCCATGGGGATAGTCTTGATCCCTGTCTCCTGTACAATGTCATGAACCTCCATCCATGCAGAGTACATCATGAGAAACACTGGGCTGGAAGAAGCACAAGCTGGAATCAAGATTGCCAGGAAAAATATCAATAACCTCAGATATGCAGATGACACCACCCTTATGGCAGAAAGTGAAGAGGAACTAAAAAGCCTCTTGATGAAAGTGAAAGAGGAGAGTGAAAAAGTTGGCTTAAAGCTCAACATTCAGAAAACTAAGCTCATGGCATCTGGTCCCATCACTTCATGGCAGATAGATGGGGAAACAGTGGAAACAGTGGAAACAGTGTCAGAATCTATTTTGGGGAGCTCTAAAACCACGGCAGATGGTGATTGCAGCCATGAAATTAAAAGACACTTACTCCTTGGAAGGAAAGTTATGACCAACCTAGATAGCCTATTAAAAAGCACAGACATTACTTTGCCAACAAAGGTCCGTCTAGTCAAGGCCATGGTTTTTCCAGTGGTCATGTATAGATGTGAGAGTTGGATTGTGAAGAAAGTTGACCACCAAAGAATTGATCCTTTTGAACTGTGGTGTTGGAGAAGACTCTTGAGAGTCCCTTGGACTGCAAGGAGATCCAACCAGTCCAGTTTAAAGGAGACCAGTCCTGGGTGTTCGTTGGAAGGACTAATGCTGAAGCTGAAACTCCAATACTTTGGCCACCTCATGCAAAGAGTTGACTCATTGGAAAAGACCCTGATGTGGGAGGGATTGAGGGCTGGGGGAGAAGCGGACGACAGATGAGACGGCTGGATGGCATCACTGACTCGATGCATATGAGTTTGGGTGAACTCCGGGAGTTGGTGATGGACAGGGAGGCCTGGCGTGCTGCGATTCATGGGGTCGCAAAGAGTCAAACACGACTGAGTGACTGAAATGAACTGAACTGAACTGAGTGAATACATAACCTTCCCAAAGTCCCTAACTATCCCTTCCCCCTGATAACCTTAAGTTAGTTTTCTAAGTCTGTGAGTCTGTTTCTATTTCATAAGTAAGTTCATTTGTATCATTTCTTTTTAGATTCCACATATAAGGGATGTCATAGATATTTCTCTTTCTTTGACTTAACTTTACTTAGTGTGACACTCTCTAGGTCCATCCATGTTGCCACAAATGGCGCTATTTCTTTTTTTAATAGCTGAGTAATATTCCATTGTATGTATGTACCATGTCTTTTTTATCCACTCTGTTGATGGACATTTATGTTTCTTCCATGTCTTGGCTATTGTAAATAGTGCTGCAATGAACACTGGGGTACTTATATATTTGGGGAGCATGTTTTCCTCTGCATATATGCCCAAGAGTGGGACTGCAGGGTCATATGTTAGCTCTATTTTTAGGTTTTTGAAGAACCTCCATACTGTTCTCCATAGTCCCTGCACCAATTTACATTCCCACCAACAACACAGGAGGGTTCCCTTCTCTCCACACCCTCTCCAGCATTTACTGTTTGTGGGGGTTTTGATGATGGCCATTCTAACTGGTGTGAGATGATATCTCATTGTAGGTTTGATTTGCATTTCTCTAATAACTAGTGATACTGAACATCTTTTCACGTGCCTATTAGCCATCTGTATGTCCTCTTTGGAGAAATGTCTATTTAGGTTTTTTACCCATTTTTTAAGTGGGTTGTTTGTTTTGATGCTGTTAAGCGTCATAAGCTGTATGTAGATTTGGGGGACTAATCCCTTATAGGTCACATCGTTTGCAAGTATTTTCTTCCAATCTGTAGGCTGCCTTTTTATTTTGTTTATTTAGACCAGACCCATAACATTTCTCATTTGGATTTTTATAGTAACCTCCTAACAGGTCTCTCTGACCCAGTCTGGGGTTGTCTACTCCTTCCTTAAAACTGCCACCAGAATGAGCTTTCAAAACCCCAAAGCTGACCATGATCATGGCAGTCCCTTGCTTAAAACCCTTCAAAAGCGCCATATATAATAAAGTATAAATATCCCTTTAGGGCCCTTTAAGATCTAGCTCTTTGCCTACTTCTCCAAACACATCTTTCTCAACCTGCTTTCCAGCCATGCTAAGATCTGATGTCTACAATCTTGAAGTTCCCCCATCTGTATATTTCCTGTCTACCATGTCCTTCCTCCTCTTTATAACTTGGTAAGCTACTCATCTTTCAAAATTCAGCTATGGAGTTTCCTTCTCTTTTCAGGGAAAGACAGTCACTCTGGAACTTCCTGGACATCAGGATTTGTCAAAGCTCGTCTGGTGATTCTGACATGTACCAAGATTGAGAAGCACTGCCACCACATATCTCTAAAACTCCACTGTATTTCAACTAGGTATATCTGTCCTCCTTTGTAAACTCTAAGGTCTTTGAGGGAATAAGCTATGTTTTATTCAATTTTACAATCCTAGTACCTGTGGAGAAGAAATGAAGGAACAAGTGAATAAACCCTCCAATGATATAAAAACACAAGTTTCCACTAATATTTTTGTGTCATATGAGTCTCTTCTGTAAAAATATAAGGAAGTATTACATTATAAGAACATAGGAACTGGGGCTTCCCTGGCAGTCCTGCAGTTAAGACTCTGCACTTCCATTGAAGGGGGCAAAGGTTTAATACCTGATTGGGGAAGTTAAGATCTGGCATGCCACACAACACCCACTTCCCTGCCCCCCAAAAAGAACATAAAAATGTTACTGCTGATTTAGACTAAATATTGTCACCAAGAGTGTAAAAGAACATGACTGTCACTAACAACTACTTTAATCTGCTCAAAGATATACCTATCATAATTTTAGCTTCCTAAACTAATTTATTATTTTTTAAAAAAAAATTATAGAGGAAATAATAAGTCTCTTTAGAAGCTATTTATAATTTCAGCTAGCTCTATTTTGTGGGCATACATTTACTACTGGCATGCAGCAGCATTCCAGGGCCTGGTAGGAGAGACAGTATACAATGCAGCCACCTAAAATTTTCTTTTTTAGATAGAACTCAATCCTATGACCAAGGACAATTTATCCCCACAGCAGCTTCCCTAGATGCCTCCATTACACCATCACATTCTTATCAACAGCTGCTTAGCTAAAAAGTCCTGAGGACAGCTCATCCAGCCCAACACCAAAACTTGAAGATATTTCTGTGATTAGGAGAGAGAGTTGAGAGACCATAGAAATAGAGGACATCTGTTGTTGTCCTTCCACAATAAAGAAGACACCAAACAACTTGGACCTTCCTCTGAGTATGAGTGCCTAAACACAATTTGGAGATTTCTGGCCCACGAGGAAATGTGAAGGCCTAATCGAGTTGAACTGACTGTAGTTCAGTTCATGAATTCTTTATTGCAAAATTCAGACTTAAATTGAAGAAAGTAGGGAAAACCCCTAGACCTTTCAGGTATGACCTAAATCAAATCCCTTATGATTATACAGTGCAAGTGACAAATAGACCCAAGGGATTAGATCTAATAGAGCACCTGAAGAACTATGGACGGACATTTGTGACGTTGTACAGGAGGCAGTGACCAAGACCATCTCCAACAAAAAGAAATGCAAAAATGCAAAATGGTTGTCTAAGAAGGCCTTACAAATAGCTGAGAAGAGAAACCAAAGGGAAAGGAGAGAAGGAAAGATATACCCATCTGAATGCAGAGTTCCAAAGACTAGCAAGGAGAGATAGAAACCCTTCCTAAGTGATCAATGCAAAAAATAGAGGAAAACAATAGAATGGGAAAGACTAGAGATCTCTTCAAGAAAATTAGAGATACCAGGGGAACAATCCATGCAAAGATGGGCACAATAAAGGGCAGAAAAGGTAAGGACCTAATAGAAGAAGAAGAGATTAAGAAGAGGTGGCAAGAACACACAGAAGAACTATAAAAAAACGATCTCCATGACCACCCAGATAACCACGATGGTGTGATCACTCACCTAGAGCCAGACATTCTGGAATGCGAACTCAAGACGGCCTTAAGAAGCATCACTACAAACAAAGCTAGTGGAGGTGATGGAATTCCAGTTGAGCTATTTCAAATCTTAAAAGATGATGCCTTAAAAGTGTGGCACTCAATATGCCAGTAAATTTGGAAAACTCAGCAGTGGCCACAGGACTAGAAAAGGTCAGTTTTCATCCCAATCCCAAATAAAGGCAATGCCAAAGAATATTCAAACTACCACACAGTTGCACTCACCTCACACGCTAGCAAAGTGATGCTCGAAATTCTCCAAGCAAGGCTTCAGCAGTATGTGAACCGAGAATTTTCAGATGTTCAAGCTGGATTTAGAAAAGGCAGAGAAAACAGAGATCAAATTGCCAACACCCATTGGATCATAGAAAAACCAAAAGGGTTTCAGAAAAACATCTACTTCTGCTTCATTAACTATGCTAAAGCCTTTGATTTTGTGGATCACAACAAACTGTGGAAAATTCTTAAAGAGATGTGAATACCAGACCACCTGACCTGCCTCCTGAGAAATCTGTATGCAGGTCAAGAAGCAACAGTTAGAACTGGACATGGAACAACAGACTGGTTCCAAATCAGGGAAGGAGTACGTCAAGGCTGTATATTGTCACCCTGCTTATTTAACTTATATGCAGAGTACATCATGCGAAATGCTGGGCTGGATGAAGCACAAGCTGGAAGCAAGATTGCCGGGAGAAATATCAATAACCTCAGATATGCAGATGACACCACTCTTACGGCAGAAAGCGAAGAGGAACTAAAGAGCCTTTTGATGAAAGTGAAAGAGGAGAGTGAAAAAGCTGGCTTAAAATTCAACATTTAGAAAACTAAGATCATGGCATCCGGTCCCATCATTTCATGGCAAATAGATGGGGAAACAATGGAAACAGTGACAGATTTATTTTCTTGGGCCCCAAAATCACTGCAGATGGTGACTGCAGCCACGAAATTAAAAGATGCTTGCTCCTTGAAAGAAAAGCTATCACCAACCTAGACAGCTTATTAAAAAGCAGAGACATTATTTTGACAACAAAGGTCCATCTAGTCAAAGCTATGGTTTTTCCAGTAGTCATGTTTGGATGTGAGAGTTGGACCATAAAGAAAGCTGAGTGCCAAAGAATTGATGTCTCCCACATCTCCATCATTGGCAGGCAGGTTCTTTACCACTGAGCCACCTGGGAAGCCCCTAAGAAGGACTGTTTGACAATAAAAATGGCAAATATTCTTCCTATTTTCAGGACTTAAAGGGTAAGCATCTTGTTTTTTAACTTAAAGCTTATTGGGGTTGCAGATAGGATGAAATGGATCTGGACAGCCTCTAATGGGCTCCTCATTTTTTCTCTACTGACCAACTCTCTTGGTCTATTTCAGACACAAGTAAATTTAAAGCACTGAGAGGAAAAATTGAGGAAAAGTTATTTACATTTGTGGTGATGGCAAAGTATTGCTCAGGCTTCCTTGATGGCTCAGATGGTAAAGAACCCACCTGCCAATGCAGAGGTAAGAGACACAGGTTTGATCCTTCTGTCAGAAAGATCCCCTGGAGGAGGAAATGGCAGCTCACTCCAGTATTCTTGCCTGGGAAATATCATGGACAGAGGAGCCTGGTGGACTATAGTCCATGGGGTCTCACAGAGTCAGACATGACTGAGCGACTAACACTTTTTCACAAAATGTTGCTCAACTTTGCACTGGTTGAACCACTAAGTAGGTCCTTCCAGTATTCACTGCTGCTGCTGCTGCTGCTGCTAAGTCACTTCAGTCGTGTCTGACTCTATGTGACCCCATAGACAGCAGCCCACCAGGCTCCACTGTCCCTGGGATTCTCCAGGCAAGAACACTGCTAATACTCCCTATAAAACAGGGGAGTGACAACAGTCCCTAGACCCTGACCACGAAGTCTAGTTTTTCTAATTAATTTTCCCTACTTCTACCTTCCAGACCCAGATTACAATATAAGCTTTAATTTCCTTTTTGGTCTTTAAGGAGTTAAAGTCCTTTGTTATCTGGCCTTCAACAGACATGAGTTTTGACTTCAGCCTGAAACAGCATTAACTTCCTGACCACTTCTCATCACGCAACTGGTTAGCTTCCCTCTGGCTGCTCCCAGGATGTCCTCTATCTCTTCCTCCCGGCTTGTGACAAAAGCCCTGCTCCCACACTGTTCTTGGTCCCTGTCCCCAGGACTAGAGCATCCTGAGTAGTCTGCCATTTCTCTCTATTGCTTCTCTTCAGATTCTCCCTGGCTGCTGTACTTTCTGGCATTCATCATATATTCTGTATCCAGCGCTCTTGAGCTTCTTTTTGACTCTGGCCATCCTCCACTTTCTGTCTCTTCTCTTTCTTTCCCACTTTTGGATTTTGGATTTGTTTTTCACAAGTTTACCCCTAGGTATTACCTACCCACTATGTGAGGTTCCATTTCCTTACCTTCCTGTAGTTCAATCTTTCCCTCATTCAGGCTTGAACAATACACGTCTTCAAAAGTACCTCCCAGGGGATTTCTCTGGTGGTCCAGTGATTGAGAATCTGCCTTGCAATGTAGGGGACACAGGTTCCATCCCTGGTCAGGGAACTAAGATCCCACATGACAGAGGGCAACTAAGCCTGAGCATAGCAACTACTGAGCCCATGTACTCTAGGGCCACAACTAGAAAGAGAAGCTTGTGCACCCCACTGAAGAGCCAACGCAGTCAAAAATAATTTTGTTTTAAAAAAAGTACCATCCTACACACACTAATTGCCATTAAACATTTACATATACCTAAGATTCTTATATTTATACTTTCTTTAATAGTCCCACGTTTAGACCTCCCTTCCTCAATTTCACAGTCACTTTGAAGAAGGCAGGTATTTTTTCCTATAGATGTCTCTGAGTGTTTATGGCTAGAATCCTGAGTCTGATGACCAAATATGCAAATATAATGTGACACTCCCTCAAATAGATCTTGTTTAAGGTGTTATCTAAGGACTACCTGCATCACAGTCACTTGAGGGAAGCTTCTTAAAATGCTAATTTCAGGGGCTTCCCAGAAATCAGAATTCAATAGGCCTAGGATGAAGTTCCAGGATCTATATTTTAAGCAGCTCCCTAGAAGAGTATATAGTTTGAAAACCACTGCAGTAAGACATGTTGCTTACACAACTTTCCTTACTTACTTTATTTATATATTTTATTTTGGGCACGCCACACAGCTTGCAGAATCTTAGCTCCCTAACCAGGTATTGAACCCATGCCAATGGCAGTGAAAAACAGAGAGTGCTAACCACTGGACCACCAGGGAATTTCCAGCTATCTTTACTTTAGGTATTACGATCTTGACCATGGTCATCAGGTTATATACCTATAACAGTATGTAGAGTTCTTTAACTTGGGGCTTTATGAAGACAGCAAAAATATCTGTTGAGAATAACTGAAGCTGAACTGAACTCTAACAAGAACCATATACTTACTCATTCATACACAATACACACACATACATTCTGCTTGTTTATTTACTACATATATTTAGATTAAAAAAAAACTACAAGGGTCTATGGCAGGTTTTGATATCAATCTCCATATTCTCCTTTCTAAGGAACTGTATACATTTTCCTTCTAGGATCCAAGGATCACTGTCTATCTGCCAAGTTATTTTCCCATGCTGACTGACCTGTGAGATCCACTTCTAGCTTCAGGGTGCTTCTTAGGAATCATGTGTACTTGCTCTAAGTATGGAAAATTAAATGATTTCTATGTTAAGCTTCACATCCTTCCAACGTGTTCTGTGAACAGCTGACTACCTAGTGTATTAGTTAACTGGAATTGGCAATGTGTGTGTGTTTAGTCACTCAGTCATGTCCTACTCTCTGTGACACCATGGACTATAGCCTGCCAGGCTCCTCTGTCCATGGGATTTTTTCCAGGAAAGAATCCTGGAGTGAGTTGCCATTTCCACCTCTGGAGGATCTTCCCGACCCAGGGATTGAAACTGCATCTCCTGCACTGCAGGCAGATTCTTTACCTCTGAGCCATCGGTGAAGTCCCAGATTTTGCAATACTTTCAGTGAATGTCTAATCTGATTGTTCCAAAACAGAGGCAGTGGGGAGGCAAAGGGATATATGAAAATCAGCTGATGTGTGCCCTCTATCCAAGATGGCTGAGCTTTTGACAAGACTCATTTTTGTGGACAGGATAGTAAATTCAGGTTGAGAATTACTGGGCTAAACAGCATTCTGCATCTATATTCTCTGGAATAGTAGGAGTTTCTTATTTTTTTAAATCAGTGTTTTTCAAGGTAAGACAATAGGAGATGCACTTTCAATACATTTTGCTGGAAAAGCCACTTATGGTTTTGAATCTAAGCTGAAAACAAATTCTCCTATTTTTCTCACTATGTAACTCTTCCTTTATAACACCATAAACACCCTCCATGACCATCCCAACTCTTAGTCTTCGGGTGGCATCAGCTCAGGGTATTACTACTTAATCACTTCTTTCCTTCTATCCTTTGGTCTACAGAATGACTTTTAGATTTACAATGGGCATCCTCAGAAACTGACGGGATCTAGAGTCTTTCCCAGGGTGGTATGAAATATGACTTAGACTCTGAGTATTCAACATATGGTGTATGACCAGAGGAAATGGGTTTCTGTTACTAGCCTCACTGACATTCATCCCTCAACCAAAATGATGGACATTGAATAGCTGTTCACTAACCAATATATACCCAAAAGAGGAAGACTTAGATTCCAATCAAAGAAATGACTGACCCCTTCTTAGACAAAGGTTATGGCTCCTCAGTAAGAAAGTAGCTCAGTTTCAAATAAATTGAATCTCCACACTTCCTAGGCAGACTAGCTATCCTTACGCTCTTCTGGAAAGAAAGGAGTCTCACCTCCTACCCAGTTTTTGATCTACTTTCTGCAATTCTCTACTTCAGAAAGTGTCTGCTTTAGGATATGCTGCTGGTACAAGTAATTATATCACACTACCTGATCCAGGGCCTCAAACTTCTTTATTTTTTTGAAGATACAATAAATCTGGTAAAAACACATCCACCACAACTAAGCAATGGCCTAATTGATATAAACCTAGAAGCAGAGCTTCTGTATCATCAGTTTTACTTTTTGCCTGGAAGACTGCCTCCATGATAACTATACAGATCTTAATCCACCTATCCAAACATCTTTCTGTGGAACAGAATTGAACTGAGGTAATATGGCAAAAGAGATGGCCAAAGAAGTACCTCTAGTTTAGCACATCTTAAAATAAGTAGATAGATATATAGACAGATAGATAATAATAGACAGGTATGATAGATAGAATATATTCTTTTAAATTCAGGGCTGATGGTTGAGATAGTGGGAAAATAACAGCCAGTAAGGATATGTCAGCACTGATTCAGAATAAAAAGGGAAGCTCTGAAGATGGCATCTACCTTTGGATCACTACTGGTTCCTAGTAGTTTTAAAGGGCCAGTCAAGTGCAAGGGACAAAGAAGACAAATCCTTGGAGGCAAGCAAGGTTAGCAGTTAGATCAGGTGCACACCATCCCTTTCCTTCTCTGCTTATAGTCAGACTCCCAAAGGGTGATGCTCTTAATGGGTGAATGGGGGCAAAACTACCACCCAGAGGCAGATGGTAGAGATAGGTGCTTGCGCTGGTTTTGACTCTGAATATAAGAGACAGAGACAAATTCCCTTCAGACATCATAACCCCAGGCAGCTCTGGGTCCAGAAATCATATGGGTCCAAAAAACTATGGCCAAAACATCTCATACGAGAAATTTAGCTTAAAACAGTTGTGGATTGGCAATATTCCTGGGTGACTAGTAGGAGCAAATGCAACTCTCCTCTAGAATTCACTTTAAACCCAGGTCTCAGTCTCCAAAGAAAAAGTTCCAAGGAACACATGTTCACAAATAAACATCATAATATACACAAGGGAAAATATGAAAGACAGGTAAAGACATATGGAGGATATAATGAGAAAGATCAACAAACATCTAATGGAAGTCCTAGAAGGAAATAATTAAAAATAATAAGAAAGAATGGCTAAGCATTTTCCAAAGTTAGTGAAATATACAAATCTTTACATTCAGGCCACCCTTAATAAACTTGCTCACTCTACTAAACTTATTAGGCTAATATCAACCCTTCATTTGCACACATGACAATCCTGGATAGACCACAATTAGAGTGTCTATTCATGTCACCTTCAAAAGAAGCAAAGGCAATTGAGTACAGTTGCTTGAATAAGCCTTATGGTTTATCTTTCAGAATACCAGAAGTAAGATTATGTATAGTCAAAGCCGATCTTTCCTTCAGGGTCTGAAGTGGTAGGTGAGCTCTGTTAATCCTAAATCCTAGTGTGACCATTCTGCAATCTCCAAAAGAAAAAAAAGAGAAAAGTTTGCATTTTGATGCAGAATACTAGGAAAAGCATAAATTTGAGGGCCAGGTACATCTAAGTTCAAATTCTGATCCTGCTACCGTGCTTCAGGTCCCTTCCTATTAAAAAAAAAATTTAAAAACAACACAGTGGGGAAAGGTTAGAGAATTGAATCACTGAGATAACATGTAAAATGCCAGCCAGATCACTGGCACAGAACAAATGATTATTTCCTTTTCATCCCCCATCCCTCTACTTGCATCATGACTTTCAGACTTTTGTCCAAGACTGAGGTCAGCTCCATGATTAGTTTTTAAACAAATTTCCTACTTTTGACAAAATGGCCATTTTAGTTATAAAACTTTATTAAACTTTTGAAAACCTAAAATTATGTCCACTATTTCTCAACTTAAAGAACTATATGGACAGGCTGGGTATAAAGATTGAAGAGATACTGACCAACCAGAACGGCCAGCCAACGTGACCCAGGTGGATAGGATGACTGAAGTACGAAAAAAGATCTGGAAAAAGATTTCAAGCCCATAACTTAGCACTAACCCGGGAATATTGGAAGATTGTGGTCAAGGCAGGCTGGAGAAGGCTGGTAACCAGAAGTTTAGGCTTCAAAGATGAGGAATATAGGCAAAAGCCATAAATGAAAAGCTAGGGATTTAATTATTCAGGGACTGAGCAATGACCGCTAGAAGCTCAATTCCCAGATCATCTGGGTTACATGTGTCAGAGTTCAAGTTTAGGTGACAGAGATGAAAAGCTCATCACAGAAGGACTAAACTATACCACTGTTAACCTACTAATAATACAATGCCTAGCACGTAGCAAGCCCTCTGTTGAGTGAATGAATGATCAAGCAACCACAGTAAAGCCAGATAAAAATACTGGAAGGTCAGTAGTAAGATTAACATTGAAAGTAAGGCTAAATTCTAAAGGCAAGCAGGTTCACTCAGTGGTTAAAGACCACAGAAGAAAGGGAACCAGACAGTCCCTAACATCACATGGGCAGCAAGATTGCTGAGGTTCTAGAGAATATTTACAAACGGGGTTGAATTTTAGGTGTACTGTGTGTGTGAGTGTACGTGAAGCAAGATACTTCTTTCATATTTTAAATTCATGTTACAGCTTTTTCTTTTTTCTGAACTCACTGTTTTTTCTTCTGTTACATCACACCATAATGTTCATTTCCAGGGTGACATTTATTCCCCAGTGCATTCAAGGACTTCAGAGAGCAAACAGCACCTGCTGATGTGTTACACTTGTTTTTCCAGGACCTACCTAGATTCGTGGTTCTCAACTGGCAGAGGGAAGATAAGGATATTTATCCCTGGAGTAGTTTTCTACTGTTTCATAACAAATTACCACAAACTGAATGGCCTAAAAAAAAGACATATTTGTTAGCTCATAGTTCTGTAAATCAGAAGTCTGGGTACAGTGTGGCTGGGCTCTCTGCTCAGGCTCAAGCGTGGCTGAAATCAAGGTGTCAGCTAGGCTGCTTTCTCATATGGAGTTTGGGGTCCTCTTCCCACCCCATTCAGGTTATCAGCAGAATTCATACCCCTGCAGCCAGAGGACTGAGGTCCCCATTTCCTTACTATCAGCAGGGAGCTACTCTTGATTCCTAGAGGCCACATTTCACATGTCTTGGACCCCAAAGGCAGCACACAGTATCGATGTTTGCTTTCTTTTTTTTTCCTAGATGTTTGCTTTCTCCCAAGCCTGCCAGAGAGTATTTCTCTGACTTCCTTTTCCCACTAGTTAGAGAAAACTCTGCTTTTAAGGGGCTCATGTGATTAGGTCAGATTCACAAGTATCAGCCCTGTATCTTAAAGTCAACTGATTTGGAACTTTAATTACATCTGCACAATCCCATCACAACAGCAGATGGATTAGCACTGAATTAAATAACTGGGAGAAGACGTGTGTATAGACGGAACGAGGCAGTCTTGGAGGTCTAGCTTAAAATTCTGCCTACCATAAACCCCAATGTTGGGATGTTCCTATTTAGATAAATACCATAAAAATGGGGAAAAAAGAAATACCAACCAGTTGCTTTAATTTTTGTAGCAATATTACTATTTCAGACAGTTCTCTCATTAACATGGCTCATTTGCTATAAGATAGTAAACTCGATTAAACTGTATATGCACACACACACACATGCACACATTAGCCTGACTGATATTTCTATGTAAATATTTGCCACCAGATTATTTCACCAATTAAAAATACATATATATGTATGAATGTATATATTCTTTTTCTTCCATGAAAGAAAAATAAAAGATCTCTTCCTCAGATTTTGACCTGGAGTGAATTTTTGAAGCATAAAGTTCATATGTCTTAGTTTCTCTTTCTTTAGATTAGGTCATATATTACTAATTACTGTTTTGAAAAACAAAATTATTCTTAGCCCATATTATTTAGAAGTGAATCTCTAACATTATACTTTGCTTCTAGAAGCTCCACATCAGTGCATCATTTCACAGCTGCTTCAGAAATTATCATTACCATTCTCTTTGTTTGTCAGGCCTGCAGTGTAGAAAACATGATTTTTACCAGTAGAATAATTACACTCCAAGATTTTCTTTGTATTTTTTCCAAGTTCATTTTCTTAGTGGCACTTATTAAACTGTTCCAGAAGCTAAGTGTGACACATGTAATACCTTATATTGGAAATGAATCTCAGATTTTCATGTGTAAGTCTACCTTGTATATGATTGGTTATATATTTTCTTTTAATATTTCCCCTCATTTACACAGTAACACATATTCATTGTAGAAAACTGAGTCATTTTATAAAGGTACAAATAACCATAAATTTCATTTTAATCAACAACCAAAGACAATCACCATTAATCATTTGGGAACACTCTTCCAGAACTCTCTTCGCTTATATACACATATAGATACACAGATAAATAATTTTTGTAAATGGAATTATTCTTCATGCAATTATTTCATAACACCCATTTTCATTTAACACATTATCAGTTCCTGTCATGTCAATGAATATAGAGACTTACTTCTTAACAACTGGCGGTTAGCACATTATTCTTATCTGCTAGTAACCCTTTCTTGGAAAAAACATCCATTGCATACTCCATGTGGTCCTAGTAAGAAAGATGATCAGAGTAGTCTCTCCCTACATGGTGTATGGCAGGGAATCAGTTGACCCATGCCTGAAAACTCAGAGTCTCTATTCCCTTAGCTACAGGGGTTTCCTAAGACCAATCAACATAGACCCTGAGATTTAATATATCAACACTAGGAGAGAGAGAGTCTTACTTCCTTTAGGATTGAGGATTATTAAGACAGTATAAACCAATTGCCTACAGTCATCTTTGCTGACAACAAAAAGGAATCTGTCTGTGATAGGAAAATTGAAGTCTAAGCACAAAAGAGGCAGAGATAAGCAAAGATGAAAGAGAAAGTTTTGAGATATCTTAGACCCTGGATCCCACTATGCCTGAAGCTACTTCATCTGGACTACAGTCAGTGTTGCTATAATACAACACAGGCTTTCCCCAAAATTACTGGACTATGCAAAGTTGTTTCAGGAAAAATCACAGGGCTTATGGGAGAAATGGGACTAGTTGTACAAGATTTAAGAACTTTGTCATGGACACATATTCAAAAAAGGTATGAACGTAATGAAAACGATAGCACAGTTTTACACACTAACTGGTTACGAAATACAAAAATACAACAATAAACATGGTGGTTTAGTTTGAAAAAGACCTGAAGCTTGCTTGTGGAAATGGTTATCAGAAGGGTTGCAAGTTATGAGTTACTGTGAGGTGACAGATGGACAGTTATCTGAAATCAGGTAGAAAGCTGCAACACTAGATGCGAATGGGTATGACTCAAAACATACAAAGAAGTGAGGCAACTGAAAACATACAAAGAAGTGAGGCAACTGGTAGGTGTCTAAGGTCTATGTGTGCATTTTGTGTACTCCTCTGCAACTTGATTCATCTGGGTTTAGTTTTTTGTTTTCACCTAATGTTTCTGGCTGACAAAACTGCACATAAAATGCAAAATTCATCTTACACTTAAATTGTTCTCTAATACATTAGTCACAAAGGAACAGACAAGTGTTAGAGCAGTCTGTACTTGACTATGTAAGTGAATAAATTCCCTTTTTTGGTTTAACATAATTCCAGTTAGCTTTCTTCCAGGGTCCTGGATAGTAATAGATGGCTTAAAAATATTTCATTACACATCAGTAACACATTTTAAGTTCCAGGCTGGCTTCTCTGTGTCTCTTGACACATTTCTAGACTCTTTCTCTACTTTCAGTTCTTGTGTGCTCAGAGATTGAAAATTCATTTTAATATTAACATAAACCATCATTAAGAAGGTGACGTGGTGACTTCCTTGGTGGTCCAGTGGCATTAAGACTTCACCTGCCAATGCAGGGGGTGTAGGTTCAATACCTGTTTGGGGAGCTAAGATTCCACATGCTTCACAGTCAAAAAACATAAAACCAGTCCAGGTTCGATGCATGATACTGGATGCTTGGGGCTGGTGTACTGAGACAACCCAGAGGGATGGTACGGGAGGGAGGAGGGAAGGGGGTTCAGGATGGGGAACACGTGTATACCTGTGGCGGATTCATGTTGATGTATGGCAAAACCAATACAATATTGTAAACTAATTAACCTCCAATTAAAATAAATAAATTTATATTAAAAAAACATAAAACAGAAGCAATATTGTAACAAATTCAATAAAAATATTTTAAAAAGAAGGTAGAATGGACCTGAAAAAGGCATAAAAATTCAAAATCAAAAGATTTTTTAAATTTTATGATTATAATCTGTAACACAACTGACTTTTCAAACAAATGATTGAAAGTTGATGATTACAGAATTTAATCTTGGCCCTGACAAGTTTTGGCCATTTTCAGAATGATTTTTCCCATGGATTCTGCTAGTTTAAAATCCATAAAAACTCTCATGGTGATTGCAATATTAAATCTTGTCATGTAAATACTATAGCTCAAATCACCTAACCTTGTACATAAAAAAGTTTTTCCCTGGGTTATCACTTTAGCTCTTGTTTATGCAAAGGCCTACATGCATTACAGTTTTATCACTGATGTTCTAGGTGATTACTCTTGGAGATGGAGCAAAATTGGCCCCAAAGATACTGCCATTTTGTATTCTTGACAAGAGAAGAGAGCCAGTATTCCATACCACAGACAAGTTCTTTCATACCCTGGCTGTGAGTTTAGCGTTTGAAATCCCTAAGCAGGGTTTATGCTATGCAGATAAGGAGGCATAAAAAGTTTCCTTAAACCCATCAGCCTTAGATCTGTGTAGTTTTTATAGTCATCGGAAATGAGCCACTCAACTCTGCTCTAAAAGCAGACATAAACAATATATAAACAAGTACGGCTGGTTATGCTCCAATAAAACCTTCTTTACAAAAACAGACAGCAGGACAGATTTGTCCAGAGTTCTGGTACCGCAATCTGCCAAAGCCTGCTTTGGACCAATAGTTTTCACATTTTTTTTTTAATGGAGCCTTGCAGCAGTCTCTTGAGAGTCAAGGAAGGCCAAGCAGGCAGGAACCTGAATTATCCCTGCTTCAACTATAATAGTTTTTATTTTTATGATATGTGGACCCTTGTATGAAATCAGGTTTGATTAAAGAGTTTCATTTCTAATAAGGAGAAAACCTTTAAAACCACAGCCTTGGACTAAGCCTAAAATCTGCTGCCTTAAAACTCAAGAACAGGTGTTTAAGGCAAAACAAATATACCTTTTGATATCTTTAAAAAGTGATCATAGGTGGTACACATGTGTTTTGATGTTTCCAGAAATTCACTTTCTCATAAAATTGATAAAAGCATTTAAATAGATAACTTGAACAGCTCTAAAAATGTTATTGGATTATCATTCCTATTTCATTTCAGCTTTCCCTAAACATAATGTTTAAGGTACCTTAAAAGGTCCAAGAGAGGTGGTATGAAATAATGAAAAAAACACCAACTTAGGAGACTGTATTTTCCTCCATTGCTAGATTGTGAGCTCCCGGGAAACAGGAAGTAAATTGTCTTCGTCTTTGAATTATGCTCAGCACCTAGAACAAAACATGACAGTAAGTTTTAATTTTTAAGGCAAATGTAAATTCACTATTACATAGCTAGGAAGAAAATAAATTCAGGTAGTTTATTTATTTATATCTTTCCATAATCCATAAGGGAAAAAAGCATATCTTTCCTGATTGTATGCTAAGTTGCTTCAGTCATATCCAACTCTGTGCAGCCCTATGGACTGTAGCCCACCAGGCTTCTCTGTCCATGGGATTCTCCAGGCAAGAATACTGGAGTGGGTTGCTATGCCCTCTTCCAAGGGATCTTCCTGACTCAGGGATTGAACCCTGGGTCTCCTGCATTGGCAGGCGGGTTCTTTACCATCAGCACTACCTGGGAAGCCCCTTATAGTGAGCAACAAAATAAAAAAGATTGTACTTTGAGATATATTTTTAAACCTAGAAAATTAGCATGTTTAAAACACATAAAAGCTAATAATTGGGTCCACAAATCCCTTATGTGCACTTCTTAATTACAAAAAGCTCTGGAAGCCAAACATTTTTGTTTTGTATTTTTAGTGACTTATTTGACAGTCAATTTAGTCTAACCTAAACTTATCTGACAGTAGTAGCTGACCTGAACTGAAGGTGGCTACTTACTAGTGTTTATCTACCCCTTATGAATAATCATAAGGTTTGCTGCAAGAAATATTACCCTATTTGATTATGCAGCATTTGCCCTCAACTCCCTAGGGTGTTAAAGAATACATAGTATATGGCATTCGGTTTTACACAAACTCGCCAGACAACCCCAGGTCTTTTCCTGGTAGCTTTCCACGTGGGAATCTAGAATCCCATTCCAGCCTCTCTGAGGCCATGACCCCGGTCCCAGTTGCTTTTCTGCTGCCATCTTGAGCAACAATTGTGCAAACAGCTCCGAGTGCCTTCCTGTCATGGCAGTTGGAAAAATAAACGTTTCCCGATTATATATAAAGTCAGCATTATCACTTTGATGGTCAATGATGCGTTAACAAAGAACATCTTAGTCTTTTATAAGCACCTTTCTATTTTCATCACTGGACACAGCAGTTGAGGATCAGAATTAAGTTACAAGCTCTTATCCTTGCAACGGAATCTGCTCAATATATTTACCATTTGACTGATGCACATATTGACCAGTATGTAAGAATTTCTCTCCCGTTAAGTGTGGGCAACAATAGTTATCTGTAAAGAGAAAGTAACCGGAGGCCCTACAGTGGCTCAGCTCCAGCAACAAATCCATCATTACTCCATCGAACTGGCACACTCCCCACTATCTCTCCTGGACCCCACCCTCTGGCCAGCAGGATCCTATCTAGAGATCTCAATTAGAGATCTTGTACTAAATAGCACAGGTTATGCCCCATAACGCTAGAGGAGGTGGACCCGCCTACTCCCTAGGGTTTGGGAATCTGGGCTTGGATAAATTAAATCGACGAAAATTTAAACCACAATGCCAACTTATCCCGACACCATTTCCTCATAAGAAAAACAGCAAACTCCAAATCACCCCTCTAAAAATGCCTCTGTTTAGAATTGCAGAGTTAGAGAATGGGACACTCTGCCGGACCCCACCTACATCAGGCGCGCTCCCACAAAGTCGGGGGACCGCGTCGCTCAGGCGTAGGCTCTAGACTCCTCCCCTCAGAACACTCATCCCCACACTTCCCCACTACTTCCGGCCCTCACCGAACGCCCTCAACGGCGCTTGCGCCGTTTTGATAGGCTTCTAGAGTACAAAAAATCTGAGCTCTGCCTCTCAGGAACCGCCCCCGCCTCCTCTTCGCCCCACCCACGCCCCACCGGCCCCTCCCGAAATCTCGCGAGGGTAGGTGCGCGTCCGTGTTTTGCGGGCAACTGGCTCTCCCAGCAGCTGTAATTGCTGCTGCGGGAGATATTGGAGCTGCTGTCGTCCGCGCGCCCGCCCTCCCCCACTGAGGAGAGCCACCGCCTCTTTCGCTCTCTTCGCACACCTATCGCCGGGAGCGGCGGCAGCAACAGTCCACCGCCGCCTCCTCAGACGGCCGCTCTGCCGGTTATTGCCTCAGTCCGGCACTTGCCGGCGGCCCCCTGTCCAGCTCCTCTCTTCAGATCGTCTGCTCCCTCCTCATCCTCCCCGGGACCCACCTCCCCACGGTTCGCCGGTGTGGAGGACGACGAGGAGGAGACGAGAGTCACCCTCCCTCCAGGCGGCGCCGGCCCCCTCACCCGCGGGTGTGTCCTATAAATGGCGTCGGAAAGCGACACGGAGGAATTCTTTGATGCCCCTGAAGATGTGCACCTTGAGGGCGGCGACCCTACCGGGTAAGTGACCGGAGCCCTGGCCCAGAAGCCAGGCGTCCCCGTCTCCTGGCTTCCCCTGTGCCTTCCCCCCTACACCCCTTCCAGGTCCCGTCGCCGCAGCCCCTCCGTCTCCCTCGGCTACTTCAGAGTGAGTTCCGGGGAGGGCAATCGCCCACCTCGGGCAAACCCCGCTCTTGGCCCTGGTAAACGGCCCCCGGGCTTCTCTCGGAGCCGCTTTCTCTTGTCCAGCTTTCTGCGAGGTGGGACAGTTTACGAGCTCGAGAACCAGGGATGTGTATTTGAGGGTTTCAGAGCTTACCTTGAAACATCCGTTTTGGCCTTGGGGGCCATAGATTAAAGGAGCGGTAACAGGAATTGCAGTGACGGGTTTTTTTTTCTTCTTTTGCCGCTAACTTACCTATCCGATTCAGAGGTGTCTCTACTTCTCCCTATTTGCTGTCCTCTTTTGGTTGCACAAAAAGAAAAGGAGCGGAGCGAGGGGAGGGGGAAGACTGGGTGTTTACTTAGGAAAGTCCTCTAGCTGATGTACTCTAGATCCACGGTGTTTTATTAAAATAGCACCTTGTCATGAGGCAGAGGAAATCGAAGACGAGGTCCTTTACAATTAGCGAGACTGCGGTCTTAAAAGAGTTGCCGTACAGAAATGTGTACAACCGACTACAGCGATACAAACAAGTGCTGAGTAATCTGTGGTTGGAAGGAGAGCCACAGCTTTGTGCTCTTTATCTAATTCTGCAAAATGTTTTAGTGGTGATTAATAGGGAGATTCTGAGTAGGAACTACAGTAGTTGGAATGCTTCGCTTGCCTGGGACTTCTACTGACCCACTCCCGACTCTTCCGAGTTGGAATAATGTTTAAAGCGAGTTCACCGAACTCGTCTACTGGTCTTGTGTGGCACTAGAGGCAGTGAAATACATTTTCGTGCTTATAGGAACTTGAAAATGGGTAAAATTTGTCCTGTTACTGTAAAAGTCACTAATATGGTTCCAAAAGTCAGCTGCCTTCAATTTGCAAGCTTACCCGTGGAAGAAATACCTTATTGCAAATTAATATTATCTGTACATTCTAGAAGTCGTTCTAAAACTGAATAAGTATTATATATAATATGTACCCCAAAAGTTACAGCCACAAAAGCAGAGAAAATGTATGTTGGTAGGTCGTTAATGAGTGTGTTTCCACCAACCTTCAAATCACTAGTATAGGATTTGAAGGTTGGCAATGGCCAATCTTGAGATGGCATTGAATCTCCTTTAACTTAGCAAATTCACAGCTAGATGGTAGAGGATAGAAAATTCACTTGGATTTCCAAGTATATAGGAGTCCTGTGAAATTAAATTTTGTCTTCCTGGTATTCCCCTTAAAGTAATCATGATTTAATAAATTTAGAGCTGTATGGGTATTGTTTCTTTTCAATGAATGTAACATTTAATTTTGACGAACAGCTACATCAGGACCTGTGTAAACTGCCTAGTAGTCCAGTACCTGGCAGAAAGATCTCCAGTGTTCATTCCTTCTCCTTCCTTTCTTGTAATTAGCAAATTTAACTTCACAGGGTGCTTGCTTTGGGAGGAAGTATGCACAACTTGGAGTTATTTAACTTATCTAAACTGAATGAGTCATTTTGATAGAATTGCTAGTCACTTCTTCCCTCCTGGGATAATAAACTTCTCAAGCACTTTGATCCTTTGATTTGCTAGGTAAAAAGCAAAAACATCTCTTAGGACCCAGCCTTCTGATTTTAACTCTAACCTGCCCAAATATTGAGGATGTTGAGCTCTATGGGTAAAACTACTGTCAGTCTGTGAATTTCAAGGCTCCATCCTGCATTATTGAGGGGCTTTCGAAGGAAATTAAACTCTACCTGTGTAAATTTAATCAGGAGAATTTAATCTGAAAAGAACTAGCAGTACTGAGAGGACTGCACAAGGTTGGCATTATTAACATTCCCTCTGTCCTTTGTGACAGTTTTTGTTACTTGCATAAGGTACTGTGAGGAAACTTGGCTGGGTAACTAACAACCTAGAAATGAGTGAGAAATCTTGATTTGTGAAAACATATGGTATCATCAGATATCAGTTATTAGAAGTATCTTCTCTCCCTTGAGATACACTCGGAGATTTACACTGTATGCACTCTAAGAGGTTAACCGACCCGGTTTGGGCACTTTAAGAAATGTTCCTTGCATTGCATGTTCTAGACTACACAGAACATTTCACCAGATTGTAGTAAACTGAGTAGGCTGTTGAGAGTTATCTCATGTTTTGTTAATTAGCAGAATCCAGATAAACAATCCATTTCCTAAAACTGATTTCTTTCTTCTTTTCCCCTTCCAATGGTGTCTTCAGCTTTGTTATTCTTCTCTTTGAAATCAAAGTTAATAAAGTTAAAAATCAGTCCAGTTTTTTATAGGATGACTTGATTTGAATGCAGCTACTTTTCCACAGTGGGAGATCAACTCCACTTGTCCAGCTTTGCAATGTACATCACAGTTACAATGCTTTATTTTGATTGATATTTTAGGTCAGATTTCCTTATTCTTTTCTCCATTTTAATGAGAAACCTTAGGCTCAAAGAGGTTAATAAATTGGCCTAGGGGACACAGCTTGTAAGTGACAGCTGGGATTTGAAACCAGTTCTTTGGACTCCTACTCCAGGATTTTTTTCTAGTACATTATAGCTGCCCCATACTGGGTGTGTGTGTGTGGGGTGTGTGTGTGGGGGGGGGTGTGGGTGTGTGTGTGGTGTGTGTGTGTGTGGTGTGTGGGTGTGTGTGTGGTGTGTGGGTGTGTGTATTCAAGGTAATTTCCTCCAAGAGATACTTGAGTCAAATGCTTTAGGGCCAACTTGCTAAGTTGAACTGGTGCATATATTTAAAACTAGTAGCCCAAACTTCAGTTCTCTTGACTAGAAATTCCCACTTTCTCTTTCAAGAATGTGTATTTTGTTTTGTCAGATAGGGCTGTTATAGGCATGTTACAGCTGGAAGAGACATCTGGTTTAACTCCTTCATGTAAACTGTGAAAGCCAAAGCCCTGAGAAAGGAAAGTGACTTGTCCAAGGTGCCACAGCAAACTAATGGCAAAGTTAGGACTTGAATCCAGATCAGTTTCACTGTCTAGAATTATCTTCTGCTATCATGCTATCTTTTGATAAAGCAGGAAAGGGAGGAGAAAGTTTGATATAGTACAAAAAAGCCCTGGACTATGAGTCATTTCATTTCCTCATCTTTAATTTGAGGAGAGTTTAACAGACTTGATGGTATTTGGTACATGATTTAAGACCTGTAGATTTGAAATTCGATATTTACTGGGTAAATTATATGTGAAATGAATGTTTGTGCTATTTTGTGTGGATTATGCATACACATACTAAAGGCTTGCACTGAGAACATGTTGTAAAAACAAACGTGATGTTTTGAGCATTCTTTATTTTTTTATTGGAAGAAATGGTAAAATTTTTAGAGTAGGAAGGGACAGAAGATCGTTTGGCCCCGCTCTTCCATTTAACTGAAAGAGAAACTATGCTCAGAGAGGGGAAGTGACACATTGCTGATTAGTGGCAAACTCAGAACTAGAACTCAAGTCTCCTGATTCCTCATTTATACCATGATGCCTTGTCTGTAGAAGGAAGGAAAGTTTGGCAGTTATTCCTGCTGTAGGTTTCTGGCACATACTCTGTTAGTGGGACTCCTGAGATAGTCAACTACATCTAATATGATTCTGTTTCTTTCATGTCTTGCTGTCAGAGGACATGGAATATTCTAGGATCCTCACTTTTGCGCACTAATTTTCTCCAAGTCTGGATGAAAAAACGGTGACAGAACAGAACAGCTAATATAAGAACAGGGATGTGGGGAGGGAGGAGGGAGGGGGGTTCAGGATTGGGAACATGTGTACACCCGTGGCGGATTCATGTTGATGTATGGCAAAACCAATACAGTATTGTAAAGTAAAATAAAGTAAAAAAAAAAAAAAAAAAAAAGAACAGGGATGGTCATTTGTTTTGTTAGTTTATTGTCAGTTATGGTCTATTATTTTAGATTGGAGTAATAACCCAAATCTTGGATTTTTAAGTCATAAGAACTGAGATCAAACTGTCCCAAAGAGTTGTTTGGTCTAAAAAATAAAAAGTTGCCTAACTGCCTTTGTTGAAAACTCAGTTTTTCACTAGGACATCAGAAACATTTCTCTCTGAATTGAAAATTGATGCATTTCAATTAAAAATTATTTGCGTGATATGGGTTAACAGCCCTATTAAAAATAAGCTGTTATTTAACAACCTTATTAAAAATGGCTATTATGGGTTGGCCTGGAAGCATAGATGAATTATATCTGATTGCTATTGGCTTTGTGGATTGATAGAAATATATTTACATATGCTTTTTTAATCACACCATGTAGAGGTGGGAGGGGACCTTTTGCATATTAATTAGTAATATGCTCTAAATTTAGTGGCCTCCAACTGTCAGTTTGGTAACTCGTGGAAGTAGGACAGTCTGAAGCAGTACTGCAGTTTGGGGACTCAATTTGAATCTGTACAAACTCTTAAAACTGAAAACTTTATTCTGTTCTTGGGATAACCTACTTCAAAAAATAGGGTAGATAAAATTTGATCTTTAAAAATGTTAAAAACCTAGATAGTTGTAGGATGTTGACGGTTCAGTGATGGTCCTACAGAACAAAAAGTAACTTCTAATTGTTGTTGTTTGAGACCTGTATAGCCTTCACAGTACATGACAGTCCTTGTGTTCTTTTCAGTTCATTGTTTCGATTTTGACAGTCAGGTGAATTTGCCAGGCAAGCACCTTGAAGAGGCTGTTTGTTTCCTCCTCAAACTCTGCCTGCAATTCTGGTGATTACTTCCTGGGATACGTAGGTGGAGGCCAGGGTGGTGGTGATGGTGGTGGAGTAGGTGGTGAAGGTAGCCCCCGAAGCCGAGAGACAGGTTCTCAGACTGCTTACTGGGACATGGATAACTGAGATCAGATGAATCACAGTATTTAGTATTGTTTTAGATACACACCTATACAGTGAATTAAACAACTCTTTCTGTGAGAGATTAACAGTCTATAAGAATTTAAAGTAATAAAAATTGTAGGTACTTTATGATGCCCTACTGATACTTAACTTGAATTGCTAATTAACCTACATTTTTGTTTTCTACCCACAGCTAAGCTAATTTCTACAAACTTTCACAAGGTTTGTTCCACCCTTGCTGTCAGATATTATTCTGCTAACAAGCTAAACCTTTAATTGGGTGCTTTTCTTACTCTTCAGAGTGGAATCTTATCTGTTCTCTTATTTCAGACTGAGCAGCCTTTGTATTAGTCTGTCATCTCATGATTCAAAATTGTGGAAAGACTGCACAAGACATAATGTGGGCCTCGTACCTGATGGCAACCCCAATGTTTTTCCCCAGTCCTATACAAATTTATCTTGGTTACTGTAGCAACCAGCCTATCAGTTATTTTTCTAGCTCTTTTGCCTGCTCAGATACTAGGATTACCATATAATCAGGTTCTGCTAAAGCCCTCCAGATCTTAGCATTTTATTACCAGCTGCAGCTGTCTGACAGTTTCAGCTTGGCATTCCATTAGGGTCAATTGGTTTTAAGTTCACAAAACCTTTTTGTCCCCAAACATTTTAAACATACAGAATTTAACAGGAACATGTTTAGGCAATATTTCTCTCATGCTAATTTTATCAGTTCCATTGTTAGTCATTCTCTTGAAGATTGAATGCATTACATCCCTGGCATTCAATGGCCATCCATTTGTCATATCAGCTAGAATAAATTTCAAGATCGAGTTACCATTTAACAAATATATACAAATATGATTTTAGACTTTATGTCATCACCAGCTAGCTGAAGTGACTTAAAAGTACCTTGATTCATCAACTCACAAATAAATAATCTGGCTTCTACCAAAAATTATTTCTATAGATAGCAGATAGGATGTTTGGACTTTTCATTCTAATTTTGGAAAACAGTTCAGCTGTTTAATAGGAAAGTTTATCTTTCTTTTGCAGCCTTTGATAAATGGGAAAAGAAACATAAAGATTGAATAGTTGTACAGATCTTTATTATGTTCTATTTTTTAAAATCTCGTAAAAACCTCAGAATTCAAATAACTAAAATAGTTAAGTTACAAACATGTTTGTCTTGCTAAAAATAAGAATGTTGAAGAAATATTTAGAATATATAAACTGATAGTTCATATAGTAGTTTATATAATGTTTGTGTTAGTGTTTCTTTTTGGTGCTCATGCTTGTTAATATTATATGGTGTAATAATAAATATATGCCTGATTAATCTTTCTAAATATTCCTAATTAATCTTTCAGTTTAACTGAGGTGGTTAATCTTTTAATACTTTAGCCAATTTTGGTGTGTGTTTCAATATATAACAATAACATAAGTAATGTGTTTTTAAAAATCAGAGTAGAATTTCTCTTAAGATATGTTGTGTACTTTTCAAGAAATATTTATCTTTCTGAATTAGAATATTATGTAGTAAGCTTCTGAGTTTGTGAAATGATTAAATTAAAATTTCCTGGCTTAAATTTTTATTTTTAAATCATTTGAATGGTTTAAGAGCATTTAAAATTAAAATCATTTAATCTTAAAGCATTTTAAGATTAGTTTATCCTATTCAAAACTGTAGTTACTAAATTCTGATGATGCCCCAAGGAGAACTTTATTTTAATTGCACAAATAGGCTACAGAGCAGAAACGGTTTTACTTTATCCACAGGACCCTAATCCCTAAAATTTTTTAAATAAAGGGGGAAGGGAGGATAGGAATTTTTTTTAAAGGCCTAGGATGAACCATACAAATTTTGGAAAGTATTGACAGAAAACTTTAATGTTTTCCAGTAGGCAGCCTGTACAGAGGAAGCCATACCTGTATAAAATGTACTTGACCACTACTAATTGTAATAGACTGTTCCAGTACAAACTCATTGAACTGTGAGCATTCTTATGAACCACAGGTCAAACTCTTTAGAGAACCAATAAATAGAATGTAGAGCTGTATTCAAACCATTTTCTCAGAAGCAGGCATCCTGGTTACTAAGTAGGCTCAAGAGAAGAGATAAAAGTGTTCTTTCTGGCATCACTCTTGAACTGGAAAGACTAGCCATGGATGAACTTAATATACACAGTCCTCTTTTAAATTTGTTTCTGAACATCCTTATTAAATTGGGAGACAGAGGAAATTATTTTTCTAGTTATTCAGTTCAGTTCAGTCGCTCAGTCGTGTCTGACTCTGCCTCCTTGTCCATCACCAACTCCCAGAGTTCACCCAAACTCATGTCCATCTAGTCGGTGATGCCATCCAGCCATCTCATCCTCTGTCATCCCCTTCTCCTCCTGCCCCCAATCCCTCCCAGCATCAGGGTCTTTTCCAGTGAGTCAACTCTTCGCATGAGGTGGCCAAAGTATTGGACTTTCAGCTTTAGCATCAGTCCTTCCAAAGAACACCCAGGACTGAGCTCCTTTAGAACAGCATTCTTTGAAGTTGCTGGTTGGATCTCCTTGCAGTCCATGGGACTCTCAAGAGTCTTCTCCAACACCACAGTTCAAAGCATCAATTCTTCGGTGCTCAGCCTTCTTCACAGTCCAACTCTCACATCCATACATGACCACAGGAAAAACCATAGCCTTGGCTAGATGGACCTTTGTTGGCAAAGTAATGTCTCTGCTTTTGAATATGCTATCTAGGTTGGTCATAACTTTTCTTCCAAGGAGTAAGCGTCTTTTAATTTCATGGTTGCAGTCACCATCTGCAGGGATTTTGGAGTCCCAAAAAATAAAGTCTGACACTGTTTCCACTGTTTCCCCATCTATCTGCCATGAAGTGATGGGACCAGATGCCATGATCTTAGTTTTCTGAATGTTGAGTTTTAAGCCAACTTTTTCACTCTCCTCTTTCACTTTCATCAAGAGGCTCTTTAGTTCTTCTTCACTTTCTGCCATAAGGGTGGTGTCATCTGCATATCTGAGGTTATTGATATTTCTCCCGGGAATCTTGATTCCAGCTTGTGCTTCTTCCAGCCCAGCGTTTCTCATGATGTACTTTGCATATAAGTTAAATAAGCAGGGTGACAATATACAGCCTTGACGTACTCCTTTTCCTATTTGGAACCAGTCTGTTGTTAGGGTTCTAGTTATTAGCAGTACTATTAACAATTTGTGTGTGTGTGTGTGTTTTTTTTTAATCACTCTTTTAAAATATGCTTATCTACCCAAATGACAGGTGGTTTGAACATTTCTTCTCAGTCCCAGTTCTACCCCATTCACCCCCAGCTTTCTCCTTCCTAGCTTACCTCAAGGTCATTAGTACAGAGATTCCCTGGTGTAATAATTTATTCTTCCTTAACAAGTGAGAAGAAACAGTGGTGGATGAAATATAATGAATGGGTGGGTCTTTGGGGATGAATAAGGGAAAGATTGGTTAAATTGGATATAGCAGATGCATTGGTAAGTGGGATTGGTTAGTGTCACAGGTAGAGTGGAGCACTGGATTAGTGGAAGATAGGTGAGCAGAAGGAATAGGTAGCTTGATAAAACTAGTACCTTTGTGAGTGAAAGTGAGTGGGTTTGTCAGTATTATGCAATTTTATCTTTATTGGATTGGCTTTAGAGATTAAAGCTAGGTACAGAGATCAGTCTTTTTTCCTTTACGTGAACTTTGCTATACCTATTTTATCCCAGGTCAAAGCTCCCGTTTGTTAACTTTTAACCTTTGCCATATTTTCCTGGGTAGAGAGATGTCTGCAGTTGATGTGTTGTTGTTCAGTCGCTCATTCATGTCTGACTGTTCGTGACCCCATGGACTGCAGAACGCCAGGCTTCCCTGTCCTTCACCATCTCCCAGAACTTGCTCAAACTCACGTCCATCAAGTCGGTGATGGCACCCAGCCATCTCATCCTTTGTCGTCTCCTTCTCTTCCTGCCCTCATTCTTTCCCAGCATCAGGGTCTTTTCCAATGAGGCAGCTCTTCGTATCCGGTGGCCAAAGTATTAGAGCTTCAGCATCAGTCCTTCCAATGAATATTCAGGACTGATTTCCTTTAGGATTGACTGGTTTGATCCTTGCAGTCCAAGGGACTCTCAAGAGTCTTCTCCAACACCACAGTTCAAAAGCATCACCTATCCTTGGTGGCAATAGGGATGCTCTGTGGTTTTCCACTTCCTTTCACAATTTCTTCTAGCAGTACTTTTGAACTTCCTGGTTTCTCTCAAATCTTCACTCCCACTTCCCATTCCTGTACATACTGGTTCCTATAAGAGTGAAGGGAAGAAATGGAGGGGACTGAGGCAAAGACGGTGGTTTAGATTTATAGGACCTTTGTAACTTGGGTACGTTCTGTATTCAGTAAATATTGTGTTAACAGTGAAGCCTTGGGAAGTGTTGCCAGTTATCCTGCAATCATATCGATTTCTTGTTACCAACCTCCCCCCCACCCAGGATTGAATGTATTCCCAATAAGAAAGAAGTATTATAGTCCTGCATGTTGTTAAACATGCAAGAATGGTAATGCCATACTGTCAATTAATGTTGGACATTAATTTTCAAAGTATTTTATTTACATTATCTCTTCTGGCTATCCTGCAGTTCTGTAAGATAGGACAATTTTTGTGAGACAGGACAGTTATGCTAATTTTGCAAATAAACAGCTCAGGGTGAACAGGGATCAGCTAGCAAAAGTGGAATTTCACTAGTTTGTGATACTTAAATGATGATTTTAAATGAAGATGTAAAACATTAGGTCCCTCCCACTTCACTTTTCTAAGCTATAAACATTTTTCGATGATATGTTTTAAACAAGAATTATTAAAATGATGAGGCTGACTCTCCTGCCAGTTTGGTATGTATAATTCACTCTTGAAAACAACAAAAAGCAGTATTTTAAATGCTTTTCTTTTTATACTTTAAAGAAATTGATTATGCTATGGTAGCTAGGTCAGAAAATGACCTTGCTCCTGAAAAAGCTGGAATCCCAGACACTGCTACTACATTTCAAAGGGTATGTTCTTTGTTTTCCTATGTTCTTTCTATGTTCTAAGGGAAAACTCAAGATGTGAGACACTGCTGATTTGGGCTTCTGTGCTTCATCAAAAAGTCTTGATCCAAGATTTTTCTTTTCTGTAATTGTTTTGTAGGTTGTTGTTAGTTGTTTAGACCACATTTTTTTCCCTTTTTTTTTTTTTTTTTTTTTGCAGTATAACTCTGGTTCATATTTTTAGCTACAAGTCACTAACTGGAAACGCAATGTTTCTCCCCGCCGCCCCCTTTCCTCTTCAGAGGTGTTTTCTAACAGTCACAATGAATGCATGTGGTGGTTTTTAATATTTTCCAGCTGGTCAAACATTTTGGCTATGAAATTAATGGGAAAAATGCATTCCAGTAGCTAATTAGAAAAATTATATTCTCAATAATTACTATTTAAGGTAGAATAAGGATGAATAATATTTTTAATAATAAACTTGGCCTACAGATTGTTTTATATAGATAAGCATCTAGGTAATTTGAGATTTTTCTAGAATATTTTATCAGGTTTTAAATACACCTTCATTAAATAATGCAGAAGTAGAAATTCAGATAAATTGTAAAAGTGGAATTTATAAACTAAAATGCTTAATTACTGAAATATGTCATTTTCTATTATTCATAATATTGAGGGAGAATATGAATAATTAAATGTTACCAGTTACACCAAACTCTCAGTTCAGTCGTTAGTTTACAACTTTCTTTCTCATCAAATCTTTTATCAGAAATAACAGTAATGTTTTGTGTGTGATTTAGTTTGATTTTTTTTTTTTGTTCCTCTGCCAATCTTTGGTGATAAGTAGTGAACTCAGAAGGAGAAAAGAATCTCAAAGTCTGAATAATCAGTTCATTGATAATATAATTGATTTGGTTACATTTTTTAAAAAGGGGAGTTGTGACAGTTCCTTTAGTGCTCTTAATTTTTATGTGGGGTGACCTTAGAAGTTACTGGCATTTACTTTTTAATATTAGTACACCAGTGAATGTTTTAGATAACTTAAAAACTATTAGCACATTAACTTGATAAAGCTTCTGTAAAGTGGCCTGTAGACAAAAATCTTGTTTACTTTCTAAGAAGTAAGTTACAAAGTGATTTAGCATGATTGCATTAGTATTGACTTTTCCAGACAGTCGTAAATTTAGCCATCTGTTTCTGCTGCAATTTTCTAGAAATTATTTTAAATCATTAATAGATGTGGCTTTTATCTAACCCAGTTTGACAGTTTGGAACGTTGATATAGCTGCCCTACCCTGGAGTTACTGTTTGAATGTGAGTATTTATTGAATGGTTGTAAATGTGCAGGGTAGAATGTTTTTAGTTTAGAATTCTTGAGCAAGTATAGAGAAGTGATTATTCTGTTATTTTATCAATAAATAGATTATCAAGCTGTTCTTTCAGAAATATGACATAAAACTACATGAATTACATAAATGAGTTTTGAAAAATCTGTTTGTCATTTTAGACAATATTTAGTTGCTTAAGGTCCACGTCAGGTTTGTAATTACTTTATATATGACTAGAATTTTATTTCATTATAAAGTTTCCTTTGATTTCATTATAGATCACTTACAAATGTTGCCACAAAACCCACTTTCAGAAAACATAGAAACATTGTGCCAAACTTTCTCACCATCTATTTCTGTTAATACCAGTGATAAAATAGTCATTAGGTATTTTAGACATATTCTGCTTCTTGACTTTCATAGTACTTTAAAATGGCACTTCAAAGAATATTAAAAGTATTAATTCACATCTTGAGGATTTGGTTAATTCCCTATTGATAACTATCATAAGTATATTCTCCATTTTTTATTAATCTTATTAATAAGCCAGTATTATCATGTATCAAGGGAAACCTCCTTCTATGGGGACTTTTATGCTTAGCATATAATCTAGTAAAACTTGCCATAAGAATGTAACTAATTAATAAATACATTTATTAATGATGTATATGCATCAGTGTATACATTTTCATTCCAGTGAATAAATTTTTAAAAACTATGCACTTAGAGCAAGATTTTAAAAAAGTAAAACCCAGTATATTATTCTCTAAATTTGAACTGTTCTTGTTCAACTTGAGGTTTTGTTTTGTTTTTGATTTTTATTTTTGCTTTGTTTTTGTTTTTCTCTTGCCTGGCCTAAGTGGGAAGAAATCCTCATGTCAGTGTTTTGTGAGCACCAGAACCTTTCTGATTACTAGTTTAGACTGAGCACTTTTGTGTTGGTCTTAGTTTGCTATCGGATCTTCATATTTCAGCTTGCTGGGCTTTGGAAATCAAAACCCTTTAATTACTTACTTATTTTAATGGCTAGCTAGGGCCTTATCTATGCTTATCTCCTTTTCACCTCAAGGACCTTAGAATCCCAAATCTTTGTATAGGTGAGCTGTTCTTTGCTCTGCTTGATTCAGTTCATTGATGTACTGCTTAAGCTCATCCTACTTTTATATTTTCCCGATGGCAAAGGCAAAAAAAGGTGGATAAAAACAAAATCAAGCTATGAGGCAATTCTCCACTAAGCCCTTGGTAGTCACCTTCTTATAAGAAAAATGTTTGCCAAGCCACCAGCTTTATTCTCACTGACTCACTCTATACTCCTTCCTTCCGTGTCATTACTCTTTTTAACCTCCTTAAGAGTCTGTCAGGAATTTTGCAACCTGACAAGAGGCTTCTTCAGAGCCAACTACTTTTTTTCCTCAGAACCTAAAATAAAAAACAAGTCCTTTTACTGACCGAAAAAGAAAAGAAGACCTTGTTAGACCATTTTTCTTTGTTGCCCAATTTCATCCAGAAGTCTAGAAATAGGGATGTTAAATGTGAGATCATTCTTACATTTTGTGTAGTGGGTCTTTGAGTTTCTAGTTATTTAGTTGACTGTGAAGCAGGTGTCAGGTTTAGTCTGCACATTCCTTCCTCCCTATTCTCAGAAGGCTTAAAGGTTTTGTTTTGTTTGTTTGTTTGTTTTTTCAGATAACTCTCAGGTAAGAGGTAAGAGAAACACCAAACCCCAAAGGCAGAAGGATCTATCTATAGCTAAAGGGTGAAAAACTAGAGGTAGAATGGCTTATGGGATCTGCCTCTTTGAAATTATAAAAATTCAATGTTCTCTTTTAAAGTGGACCTTTAAGCACCAATTATCCTAAAGCCTTAGTGCATGAGTGATGAATATTTGAGTTTAAAAGTTGGAAAAGGTGATCCAGTGATTGCCTAGAGAGAAACCACTTGCTGAAGCTGTGAAAAACAAGTTAGACTCCTACAGTAGTCAGCCATGTCTATACTTGATTTCAAAATGCAGATTTTGCAGTAAGAGAGGGAAGGGAATGCAGCTGGCTTCTATTTGAGGAATATAATCTATATGTGTTCTTAATGCACACTTGTATTGATATACCATTCAAATATAGGAGCTATTCGTGCTTCAGGTTGTGGGAAGATGTTGAGACAGAATTGAAAAGCAGGTTCTACCTCATATCGTAGAAGGTTCATTAATTTTCTTGATTGAAAAATATTGAAAAATATCTGAAATATTTCTTATATCTCCTTTATAAAGTGAAAATGAAGTTGCTCAGTCGTGTCCGACTCTTTGTGACCCCATGGACTGTAGCCTATCAGGCTCCTCCTTCCATGGGATTTTCTAGGCAACAGTGCTGGAGTGGATTGCCATTTCCTTCTCCAGGGGATCTTCCTGATCCAGGAATTGAACCCGGGTCTCCTGGGTTGCAGGCAGATGCTTTACCGTCTGAGCCACCAGGGAAGCCCCTATGACATTGTAAATACAGTAACCTAATCCCTTTTTAATGACAACATAATTTTAATGGATATTTATCCAGAAAGTTGACTGCTGATCTTTATTTGACCTATATAGCTTAAGTTCTTTTTTAACATGAGGACAGTTTCAAATGATATATCTTTATAAATAATGATTATAAGTCAATTTACATATCAAGGGATTTATCAGTTTGTTACAGTAGCCATCTTGTTTTTTTTGAGGGATTCAATAATGAAGCTGTTAATAATACACCTTCCTGTTCTTCACAGAGTGTTTTTGAAAAATGTATATAATAGTGTATATACAATATTTGCATTTCGGCAGGTCTACTGAATGCATTGTCTGGAAAAGCTTTGACTAAATTCACAGATGTTCTATTTTTTTCCCCAGTCAGTAAATGCTGTTTAATACTTAGATTAATATTTATACAAGGACATTGGCCATACAAATCCTCCTACTTTGTTCCTTTATCACACACGAACAAATCATAGAATTAATTGTCCACCTAATTAATTTAGGGATAGGGTAGAGTTGCCAGATAAAATACAGGCCTCCCAATTAAACCCCAATTTCAGATAAACATACTTAAACTGGAATTTAATTGAACTGCCTATATTTATCATTGCTAAATGTGGCAACCCTAGGTGAAGGAGAAGCAGAAGGAGACTAGTAGGTATGGGCATGGTTGTGAGACTTAAATACAACTGAGTATGTAGTGACAGGGGTCGCCTTTATTTATTCTGACATGAATACCGAGATTTTTGCAATGTTAATTTTAAGAGTCCAGCTCTTTTTTTCTTTGTAAGTGCATTCCCGAAAACAGACCTCAGAAATAACAAAACTTAATATATTGTTCAGAGATACATGGCATTTTAAAAATAAGTAAGGGAACAGTAAGTCAGATCTGGGCTAGTGGTTCCCTCTAAGACAAAGGCATCAGAATACGGCACGCAGTAGCTGCTCTGATCCTGATGCTGTTCTCATTCTCAGGTAACCTAGTGAGTCACAGTTTAGTTTGTTTATTGTGCTTCATAATTACATGTACATGCTACATTATACTCTTATACATATCAAATATAGAATAACAGTTTAAAAGTTAAATTAAGACAGACTTCAGTAAGAAAATTAGCCTATATGCAAAGTTTCACTGCTTATACTTTCCAAAATAAAACCAAAGTCAAAAAAGTCAAGAGGAAGTCATTTCTGTCTTATCTTCTCTGGATTAGCCATCCTTAGGAGAAGGAAATGGCAACCCACTCCAGTGTTCTTGCCTGGAGAATCCCAGGGACGGGGGAGCCTGGTGGGCTGCCGTCTGTGGGGTCGCACAGAGTCGGACATGACTGAAGTGACTTAGCAGCAGCAGCAGCAGCAGCAGTATTTTGTATCATCCCACTCAGTTTCTGAAACATTCACCAAATTGGTTTCTCTTTTGGATATGTTCCATTTTATGTTTCTTTTAAAATATGGTATCCCAATGACACATGATATTCTAAAGTGTGTTGTTATTAGTGGGAAGTAGAGTAGAATTTACCCCCCGCCTTGTTCAGGACATAATAGTTTTCTTATGCCTGCCACTGCAGGAGACATAAAAGACACAGGTTCAGTCCCTGGGTCAGGAAGATCCCCTGGAGAAGGAAATGGCAACCCACTCCAGTATTCTTGCCTGGAAAATCCCATGGACAGAGGAACCTGGAGGGCTACAGTCCATGGGGTCGCAAAGAGTCAGACACAACTGAAGTGACTTAGAATGCATGCAGTTCAGCCTAAGATCACACTAGCTCTTTCAGCAGTCATATGCTGAAGTCATAGCAGTCCTATCACAGCCTTTACTCTGTCTGAGCAACCAACAAAAGTACCTGAGTGTTTTCATGTGATTTGTTAAGTCACATCTCCCCAGTCATGCATTTTGCATTTATCCCTACTACATTACATTCTGTTAAGAACATTTTTGGATACTGTCAGCTAGTATATTCCCTAAGCCCTCCAACTTTGTGCCATCTGTAAATTTGGTAGATATGCCATCAGTTTCTTCGTTTAAGACATTAAGAACATCAAATGAATAGAACATCAGGTAGGATAGAGCACAATAAAAATTAATATTTCCCTATGGTTTTTCATTGATCCATTAATCAGCACACCTTGAATTATGTTTAGCCAGTTACAAGCCCACCTAAGTGTATTCTAGCCTACATCCCTTTGTTGTCTAAAAGGATATCTAGAGAGAATTATAAAAGTACAAATTTTTATACAAAAATATCCAGATTTTTTTGTGTGTACAGTATGCTCTTTATGTTCTAGGCCAGTAACCCTATCAAAAAAGAAAATTAATTTTGCATGTTTAGCCTTCTGTGAATGCTTTTTCTTAAATAAGAGTAACTTTTCCCCACACCTAAGGCCCTTAAACCATTTCATCATGTGTTTAAGAATTTTGCTTGACATTGACATCAAGTGAATCTGTTTATAGTTTGTAGCACTACCTGCTTTCCAGTGTTGACCACCAAAGTTTTCCCTAATATCCTCTTCCATGCTCTGATTCTTCAGAGATCTTAGAGATTAAACTCTATAAATTCTCAGCTTTTGCTAGGATATAATTTGTCTGGGATAGAAGAACTGAACTCTTATCTCTTTAAATGCTTTGGAATTCGATTTCCTCATTCTATAATTTATTTTTCCCTTTCTGGTTTGACTATCAGCAATCTTAATTGGAAAGAAAAAGAATCGTATATCTTTCACATATGTACATTCAGTCAAATCATGTCTGGTTTGATAGCCTACCCGATTTCTCTGTCCATGGGATTCTCCAGGCAAGAATAATGGAGTGGGCTGCCATTTCCTTCACCAGGGAATCTTCTTGACCCAGGGGTCAAACCTGCATCTCCTGCTTTGTGGCAGGCGGATTCTTTACCATCTGAATCACCAGGGAAGCCCAGCCTATCACATTATATAATTTATCCACGTATAAGCAGACTGCAGTTTATTTTTGTTAGTCTTGTTAATATAAATTAAAATAATGAAAAACTGTCTCTGATATTTTTTAAATCTTCTCACATTCTGAGCAACAGTCTTTCTGATACTGTTCTTATAGGTTTTTGTACTTTTCCTTGGATACGTGTCCATTCCATCCCTCCAATCTCTTCTGCATGTTCTCCTTTAAAGTATTCCTTATGACACATCGCCATGGAGATGCAGTCAACAAAATTCAGACAATGAGAAATTCTGCAGGGTGAACAACCTAGTGTCTTTGTTTGTTTAAGACTTATTTAAAGAGCTGTTTTAGATTCACAGCAAAACTGAGAGGAAGGTACAGAGATTTCCCACACACCTCTCCCCCAATACATGTATAGTCTCCCTGATTATCAACATGCCCTCGCCAGAGTGGTACATTGTTATGGCTGATAAACCTCCATTGACACAGCATAATCACCTAAAATCCAGTTTCCCTTAGGGTTCACTTTTGGTGGTGTAGGTTCTATGGTTTTGGATAACTGCATAATAGCATGTAGCCATCATTATAGTATCGTACACAATAGTTTCACCGCCCCAAAAAAATCATCTTTAGGATGAACAGCCTAGTTTCTCGATACATGAACTGCAAGAAATAAAAAAATGAAACCTACTGATTGAAAGAGACATATCAACTGATTATGGCACATGACGCTTATTTGGATATTGATTGAAATGGACCAACTGTGAAAAAAAATTTGAGACTATCTGAGAAATCTGAATGTTTACTGTATATAATAAAGAATTGCTAAATTTGATAATAGTGTTATAATTAGATACATATTGAAATTTTTATGGGTAAAGATTAAATAATTTCTGAGATTTGCTTCAAAATAATCTGGCAAGGGAGTGAGGGAGGCAAATTGATATTTATCACTATTGACCATGATCAACATTTTATACATGTGGGTTCATAATATTATCCCAGTTTTGTACATGCTTGAAATAGCCATAACTAAAGGTTGGAAAAACTGCCCCAAAATATTTTTTATGGTCACATACATTGTTACTGGCAGATTCACAACTAAAACTCAGGTATCCCGATTCCAGTTCATGTTCTTTTACTAGGTAGCTAAACTTACAGCCTTTCTACTTTGAGGTTGGTGTCAGGGTGCCCTTTCAGTCTTTGGGAACCCCCAAATCTTCGGTGGAAAATTTGTGGTGGCACTCCTAGATAAAAGACTTTAATAAATGGCCAGTTTCACTTGACCAGCTACCTGACCGTTTAAAAGTAGGAAGGGATTTTAGACTTCTTGGGGTAAACTGACAGGCTGCATGTGTTCTTCGAGTCAGTAAAGAGACCCGGGTCCTAGACCTAATCAGACCCTCATCTTAGCATAGCTCTAGGAGAGCGTGGGAAAAGGCAATGGCACCCCACTCCAGTACTCTTGCCTGGGAAATCCCATGGACAGGGGAGCCTGGTAGGCTGCAGTCCATGGGGTCTCGAAGAGTTGGACACGACTGAGCGACCTCACTTTCACTTTCATGCATTGGAGAAGGAAATGGCAACCCACTCCAGTGTTCTTGCTTGGAGAATCCCAGGGACGGGGAGCCTGGTGGGCTGCCGTCTGTGGGGTCGCACAGAGTTGGACACGACTGAAGCGACTTAGCAGCAGCAGCAGGAGAGCGTGACCTTGTCTGCCTCGTTCACTACTTTCCAACCAGTGCCTAGCACTGTGCTGGTACGAGGTAAGCAGTAGGTATATGTTGAATGAAGGTATTAATTTAACCTTCAGCCTTGTTTTCCTCACATGTGAAATGAGACAGTGGTCTAAATGAGTCTTCCTTCAAACACTGAAAAAATAAATATTCTTACCTTCTTACTGATTAAAAAAAATCCTTTTAGGACTTTGAAAAGAATTACTGTAAATTTCTTTTTAACACTAGGTAATATCTATAGGTATTATGCTCACTTTTAACACCTGGGACAGAAAAATCACAGTTATGTTGTATCAAAATCCCTTAAAAGTAGCCTCTGCATTTTCTGTTGGATTGATTTTATTTCTATTAAGTGAATGAATACGATCCCGGGTCTCCTGCATTGCAGGCGGATTCTTTACCAGCTGAGCTATGAGGGAAGCCCACTGTTCTCAACATTAGTAAATTAGAGAGTCAGGTGTATTAGGAAGTTGCAAAATCAAGCTCAGGCTTCCCAGGTGGCTCAGCGGTAAGGAATCCACCTGCCAATACAGGAGACATGGGTTCAATCCCTGAGTCGGGAAAATCCTCCGGAGAAGGAAATGGCAACCCACTCCAGTATCCTTGCCTGGGAAATCCCATGAACAGAGGAACCTGGGGGGTACAGTCCATTGGGTTGCAAAGATTAGGACACAACTTAGCGACTCAAAAACAACAACAAAATCAAGCTAAGAGGGTTATAAATAAAATATTGCATTGCTTGCATATTTTGAATTGAATATTATTGAAAGGATTTGACATTTTGCTTTCTATGGAAACTTAGTGAACAGCTTTTAGATAAGTTGTAATTATTGTCGTCAGATCCAAATCCCAGTGATTAGCACCTACCTTTGGAAGTAATGACCTTATTATTCTAATAAAATTTTACCTGAAGTGTCCGAGAGTTATCACTAGATCAGGTCAGAGTTAATAAAAGAAAAAATAATTCCTTTACTCCTCTGCAAAATGACCAGAGCAATGTTTTGACGCCATGTAACATTTTAAAAATAATGTTGTGTAGATACTAAACTGCATTGGTGGTGGTGGTTCAATTGCTGTCATTTCCAACTCTGCAACCCTGTGGACTGCAGTACGCCAGGCTCCTCTGTCCTCCACTATCTCTTGGAGTTTGCTCAGATTCATGTCCACTGATTTGTGGTGCTATCTAACCATCTCATCCTCTGCTATCCCCTTCTCCTTTTGCCTTCAATCCTTCCCAGCATCAGGGTCTTTTCCAATTAGTCAGCTTTTTGTATCCGGTGACCAAAGTATTGGAGCTTCAACATCAATCCTTCCAATGAATATTCAGGACTGATTACCTGTATGATTGACTGGTTTGATCTCCTTGAAGTCCAAGGGACTCTTCAAGAATCTTCTCCAACACCATAATTTGAAAGCATCAATTCTTTGGCACTCAGCCTTCTTTGTGGTCCAACTCTCACATCCATATATGACTACTGGAAGAACCATAGCATTGACTATATGGACCTTTGTTGGCAAAGTAATGTCTCTACTTTTTAATATACAGTCTGGGTTTGTCATAACTTTCCTTCCAAGGAGCAAGCGTCTTTTAATTTCATGGCTGCAGTCACCATCTCCAGTGATTTTGGAGCCCAAGAAAATAAAACTTGTCACTGCTTCCCATCACTGAAGTGATGGGACTGGATGCCAATGATCTTAGTTTTTTAAATGTTGAATTTTAAGCCAGCTTTTTCGCCTTCTTCTTTTGCCCTCAAGGGGCTCTTTAGTTCCTCTTCCCTTTCTGCCATTAGAGTGGTATCATTTGTATATCTGAGGTTATTGATACTGCTCCCAGAAATCTTGATTCCAGCTTGACGGCATTTTGCATGATGTTCTCTGCATACAGGTTAAATAAGCAGGGTGACAATAAACAGCCTTGACATACTCCTTTCCCGATTTGGATGCAATATGTTGTTCCATGTCCAGTTCTAACTGTTGCTTCTTGACCTGCATACAGATTTCTCTGGAGACAGATAAGGTGGTCTGCTATTCCTGTGTCTAAGAATTTTACAGTTTGTTGTGATCCGCACAGTCAGTCTTTAGAGTAGTCAATGAAGCAGAAGTAGATGTTTTTCTGGAATTTCCTTACTTACTCTGTGATCCAACAGGTGTTGGCAATTTGATCTCTGGTTTCTCTGCCTTTTCTAAATCCAGCTTGTACAGAAGTTCTCAGTTCACATACTGCAGAAGCCTAGCTTGAAGGATTTTGAGCATAACCTTACTAGTATGTGAAATGAATGCAATTGTAGGGTAGCTTGAAAATTCTTTGGCATTTCCCTTCTTTGGGATTGGATGAGAAACTGACCTTTTCTAGTTCTGTGCCCACTGCTGAGCATCCCAAATTTGCTGACATATTGAGTGCAGCACTTCAACAGTGTCATCTTTTAGGATTTTAAATAATTCAGCTGGAATTCTATCACCTCCACTACCTTTGTTCATAGTAATGCTTCGTAAGGGCCACTTGACTTCACACTCCAGATCTCTGTCTGTAGGTGAGTAACCACACCATCGTAGTTATCCTGGTCATTAAGACCTTTTTTGTGTAGTTCTTCTGTGTATTCTTCTACCTCTTAATCTCTTCTGCTTCTGTTACATCCTTACTGTTTGGTACTGAACACAAATACCCTAGCTGCAAAAGGAGAACTCTAGAATTAAAATGCTAAATGGATAGGAATGGGAGAAAGCATCTGTCACACATTGATTTATACTCAAACATGAGGTTTGTTAGTATAAACTCAATGTAGTGAGTGCATGAAATTAACTTTTTACAGAAAACAGGATATAATGAATTAAAATATTCTATCTGTACTATAAGTTGCTGAAATGCTAACCTTAAAATTGCTTTTATATTCAAAACCTGAGTGCAAGCTACACTAAAAATTAGCATTTGATCTGTAAGCCATGTGGGGTTTTTTTTTTTGTTGTTTGTTTGTTTAGTAGAATACCAATTTTTTTTAACTTAGACTCTGTTTTGAGGCTGTTTCAGAAATTGTTTGTTTTCATGTTTAGTACCATTGATAGACATTGTCTTTAATTTCAGAAGCTATGCTGCAAAATCAAAGATTTACTGAATTTGTAATTAGTAAGAATATGTTGGAAGATTCTTTTTATGCTATTAGGTGATGAAGGTAGTTTCACCCATTAAAGTCATATTTTTGTTCAGCTTTGTAAGAAGTACATTTCTTATTTCAATGAAGCTTTGTTAATCATATATTTAAACGCGTCAAAAATATTTCATTTAAAAATAACCTATAGTAAAAACTTTTGAAATGAAAATTGAACTTTGGAAGTTCTCATTTTGGTTTCTAAAAGTTTTGTTTAAATGTGTGGTAAACTACCAATACTTAAATATATCTACCTGTTACTTTGGTTTTCTTAAAGATTTCTCACACTTACGGGATGTAATAAAAATGACTTTATTTACATTTTTATGGGAAAATTGGGAATTTTTATGGGAAGAATTACTAACCTTAACCTTTAAACAGGAGGAATCTAATATTTAGTATCTACAGAAAATTTTGAAGGAGTATTTTTCTAGTTAACTAGATGTATCAGAGTATTTGGAGCTTCCCTGGTGGCTCAGATGGTAAAGTGTCTGCCCGCAATGCGAGAGACCCGGGTTTGATTCCTGGGTCGGGAAGATCCCCTGGAGAAGGAAATGACAACCCACTCCAGCACTCTTGCCTGGAAAATCCCATGGACGGAGGAGCCTGATAGGCTACAGTCCACGGGGTCTCAAAGAGTCAGACACGACTGAGCAACTTCACTTCACTTCACTTCTGTCAGAGTATTTACCAGACATTTCTGGATGTTTGTGTGTGTGTGCTGGATTATGTCCATGTTTTCTATGATGTATCTCAAATTTAAGGAAAGTCAGAGGGTATAAAATTTAGATCATTAATCATGGTATAAAAATTACATCTTCACTCCCAAACTAATGAAGGGTCTCAAAATAAACTTTCCTAAAATTACAGAACTCTGAAAACCCTTGCTTAAAAGTCTTGCAGCTAGTTGGTTGGGAAAGCCAAGAGTAGAACGAAATTTTCTTGATCTAGTCCCTTATTTCTCTTGTCCCCAAACTTAAACATGAATAAATTGTCTTCAGGCACATAATCACTCTGAAATAGTATAATATTATCTCTACTTTGAATGTATAGACTGAGTTACAGAGAGGAGTTGAATGGTTGTCTAGGGAGATCCTCATAATATCTGGATTCTTTCTTTACCCTACAATTCCATTTTTAAAAACCCGGTTTCCCAGACTAAATGCAAAAGATAGAAAGGGAGGGGGAGGAGAGCTTTTAAAGGCAGGCACATGGCCAACTGTATAAAGTGACCACTTCCATTGAGGAGGGAGATGTAAAGCTATAAAACCCAGACATTTCAAGCATGGTAGCCTAGGGTCCTGTAGTGTGAAGGCACATAAATCCTCTGTGCCTTACAGTCCCTGGAGGGCATTACTGTATTAAAATATAGTGTAGTATTTGAGCATAATTATTCTGAGTCAGTAGCAAAGGGAAAAATGTATATCCTTTAAGAAGGTATTTTCAAGGGCAAGATTACTGAAATGGCAAGGCTTAGCCTATAATGTACTTATTTAAGAGCTGCTTTTGAAATTTGAAATTCAAAAATAATTACAACACTTTCAGAAGTTTGGCACTGAAAAGAGAAGCTTCATTTCTCTGGCAGTTTTCTATATGGAACATTTCATTATTTTATTTCCTAGCAGTGCCAAATCAATTAGATGTTAATTGTAGTTGTTAAAGGCAGATCAGGATTCAAGCCTATGACTTAATTAGTTTAGTCCAACCCAAGAAGCAAGGCTAATTACCTTTACTTTGGTGTTCATTCACATCACTGCTTAGAATATTCTCATAACTGTCATCTTTTAAGGCTTTACACAGAAAAAAGACAACATTGCAATGTAGTTGGGAGAGTGGACCCTAGAGTCAGACTGCCTAGGGTCAAATTCTGGCCCAGTTATTTACTAGCAGTGCAGTTACCCATCTGACCCAAGCTTCAGGGTTTTTTTGTGTGTGTGTAAAATAGGGAAGGTAATATAGCTTATACCTCATTGGAAAGTTGCGAGGACTAAAGAAGCTAAAGCAATCAAGTCTTAGCAGTTTTTGGCACATGCTTAATAACTGATGGCCATTGTGTAATTGTTATTACAAGGCCCCTATTAAGAATTTTTCATGTGGGAATACTGAATAATGATTTACTGTTTCTTATGGTGAAATGAATTGTTGTTTCCACATTTTGGCACATGATACAAATCATTTTAGCTAACTTTGCAAATTATAAATATGCTTTCATGTTTTACTAGGTGTTAATGTTCTATAAATGGATGAAAAAATTTATCACAAAAAATTCTGGTTTTACAGACTACCTGTTAAAGACAAATTCAGGCTTAATCAGACTGGAAGAAGCTACAAAGTATTTTACTACCTACCAAAACCTTAACAACCTTTTAATATTTACATTATGTTTCAAACATGAGTGGCTTTTCGTATTAGTTTTTTGTTTAATGACATCACAAAATGCAAGCAGGATCCCATTTTAATCCCCAGCTCAGTATAATCTGGTGTTTTTCATGTTCCCTGTTGTTAAATAGGCTGGAGCTTTATGGGCTGTAGGGTATCTTTTCTGTATCCAGAAATTGGTCTCAGGCTGCTCACTACTGACAGACTGCCAAAGTCCCTTGGAGAAACTTGGTGACACTCATTATTTGTGAGTTTCAATGGAGCAATTCAAAGCTGCTGAGGAAAGAAACTACAGCTTATTGTGTGTGCCCCATGTGCTCTCTCACTTAATCCTATGAAGTGTAGATGGTTTTACCCCTTTTCCAAAGGAGGAGATTGAGGCTTGGAGAAATTAAATGAATTGATCAAGATCACACATAAGGTAAACGGCAGAAACAATATTCAAGCAACATCTATCTGCACATGTTCTTTTCACTACATTCCCTTGGCTCTCAAAAGAAAGTAATAAATTACTTTTTACAGTTTGTACATAGTTATATGTAAAGCTCCACCAGAACCAATCAGAACTGTTTCCTTGTATGTCAACAACTGATCTCTAACTTAGAGCCCTTTATGAAACCAGTTACATGCAAGAGAGAAAAATGTGGTACCCTATTCTGTTGTTTGTTTGTTTTTGGTTTTTTTTGACAGCTAAAAAACCTGATCAGATTTCTCAAAGGGGAAGTCATGAGGAAGGCAGATTTTCTTTTCCTTTCCTTCTCTACCTCATATGGGGCTTAAGGTTTTTGAAAAAATCTTACTTCCTCTTGTCTCTATACCTATGTGATAGGTGATTTTCTTCTTGGTTGGAATTCAGAATATGTGCTACATGGGAATTTGAGCCTCTTCAAGGTTTTTTGTTTTTGCTTCTTAAACTTTTGTTATTGATTTGATTGCACTTGTATTATTTTACACATTCTTTGTGTAGAATCTTGATTCCTTATTTAAAAATTGGAATAGCCTTGGTCCTAATCACCTCTGGATAAACAGGATTTTGTTACAGAGCAGTATATGTTTGCCAGGGAAAACAAGTAATTGGGGATAAAAAAATTTTTTGTTCCTGGAGATTATTCTTTATTAAGATGAAATTATATTGTCCAGGCTCTGCAATTAAATAGGCAGGCACTATTTTATACAGCTACCTTCTTTTTTTTTTCTAAACAAGCTTTAAAAACCCCTAAACTAGGATTGTGTCTTAATCATTTTCCTACCCTTAGTCTCTGATAGATAGTGTTTTATAAATGTTCATTGAATAAAGGGGTTGATTTTCTATTGAATGGCAAAAGTAACTTTTTAATCACACTTTTGATTAGAGGTCAAAGATTACTCAATTTGGCATATGAGAAGCTTGGTAGTAGGACTTGATGCTTCTCTTGATTCTGCCCCTAAGTAAATATGTGACATTGGGGAAAGCCATTTAGTCTCTCAGCTCCTCAGTTTCTCTACCTATAAAAAGAGCCTCTATGGCTAGATAGATCTTGAAGGCACCTTTCTGCACAAAATTGTATCATCTGTGATTGCTGCATTTAAAAAATTTAGAAATGGCTTATTAAATATTTATGATTTAAAAGCTTCTTAGTGTGTAACCCTGAAATATAATAAGCAGCTGTAAGGGTATGTCACTCTTTCATGTTTTGAAGCAGGTATCAAATTGTTCCTATTTGAAGAAAAATATAGGGGGTGAAAATGATTGGTGAAAAGTTACTTTTTAAAATTATCATATCTAAAGTAGCCTGTATTTAAGAATAGAGTTTTGTTGTAGTAAAAAACAAACCAAAAAAGAGCTATGAACAAAAATGGGTTCTCTCTCTTTAAAAGTAACGTAAATGTCTGATGCATATGAAACTTCATCCATTGGGCTTCTCTTTGTGGCTCAGCTGGTAAAGAATACCCTGCAGTGCGGGAAACCTGGGAAGATCCCCTGGAGAAGGGAAAGGCTACCCACTCCAGTATTCTCGCCTGGAGAATTCCATGGGCTCTATAGTCTGTGAGGTTGCAAAGAATAGGACACAACTGAGACTTTCACTTCACTTCACGTCACTATAAATCGAAGAAGCACAAATTAAGACAGCAGTGAAATATACTTTTGCCTATTGAATTTTCTAAACATTTAAAAATAGCACTCATTTTTGGCAAGGTTATTAAGAAATAGAGATGTAGAGCAATGGGAGTGCAAATTGGCACAACTGTTCTAGAGAGCAATTTGAGTATCTCCAAAAGCTGAAAAGCATGTATACTTTTGAGCTGCATTTCCACTTCTAAAGAAATTTGTGGAAGAGTACAAAATTATATTCATATTAATGCTAATTATAGTGTTATATATCTAGGAAGACAAAAGATACAAACTCAGATCTCTTGGTGGTAAGACTATGGGTCACTTTAATTTTCTTCTTTACTTTTTTATGTTTTCTACATCTTCTGTATGTACAGAAGAGTTTTCTAAATGACAAAATATATAAATGTTTTTAAAAATATGGGCTTGCCTTTAATGAGTGTATAGAAGGATTTCCCTTCTCATGGCTACTATTCAACACCTTCTTGCTTTTATTTCTGAACAGGTATCCAGGAAAAGTTGGGATTTCAGCATTAAAGGTAAGTTGTTCTTTGTGAAAGTCATGAGTGTATTTCTACAAATTGCATACACTTTTCATTCATTTTTCTCTTTTTTATGTAATTTTTCATTTTCTGCTTTTGCTTTCTATTACTTATTTTTTGCTAAGTAATATTATCATTGTATCTTACTTGAGGTGTGATTAAGTATTCTAGAAATACCTAGTTAAATACTGTACTATAAGGAAGGGACTATAAGTCTTTTGTAGATTTCTATTTTGTAATTTTTATTTGGTTTATAATTTTTAGAATAAAGGAACACTTGTATTCGTGTGTGTGTATATTTTATAAAGTAACCAAAACACTTGTGTGTTTATTATGGGCACATGTATTGGTATCATAACTACATATAAAAATCAATCCTAGCCTTATATTCAAGCAAAGAAATTTGATACTGAGAAATTATGCCAATGAGAACCATTTTAAATACAGGAATATCACCAAACAGAACTATTTACACCAAATAGAATATATACTGTATGTGCATGTTTGTATATGGTGGTGTTTGTGTGTATGTCTGTACATATGTATGTATAATCTCAAACATGCTATATTTTTTTTTCAGTTCCAGTGTCTCTACCTTCTATTTTATATACATTGGATATGATATCTTTGATAAATTATGGGATATTCATATGGGATATTCTATACAGTGGTTATGAATGAATTAGTTATATACAATAACATGGATCAATTTTAGCACTGTGGTGTCGAGTTGGTGGGGAAACAAGTCACAGAAAAATATGTGCAGTAAGATTCCATTTATATTAAGTCTCAAAACATGCAAAATTAAAGCATATATTGTTTAGAGATATAAGCAGAAGAAAACTAAAGAACAGCAAGGAATGATCAACACAAAGTTTAGAATATCAGTCATCTCTGAGGGGGGAAAGAATGTAATGGAAATAGAGAAGGATATACAGGAGACTTGAAAGCTAATAATGAGACTTTTTATTAAACTGAGTACTTAAGAAAGGTTATATCATAATTCTTTAGTCCTTATATGTTATAAAAATCCATTTATATTAGCTATTTAGTAAAACCATTTAAAACATAATACATGGACAAGGTTAAGGTTCACTCAGTGCGAAAAGAAGATGGTTGAAATTGTAGCTTCCCTCCCATTCCTCACCCTCCACCTCCCAGTCCCCTATCCACAGACTGTTGCTGGTTATGCTTGTAGATTTTAAAAGCCACTTAGATCATAAGATATTTTTAGGTTATCACAAATAGGTTTGGGGAATTTATTTTATCTCAGTAATTATAGATTGTCCTTAGCTTGAATAAAATTAGGTAGCAAATGTACATATTTAGTAAATAAAGATGAAGTTAGATATTTGGGTTTTTTTTTTTTTACTTTTTATATTGAAATAATTATAGAGTCACAGAAAGCTGCAAAGATAGTACAGAGAAGTCCTATTTATCCTTCACCTATTTTCCCAGTGGTTATGTCTTAAATATAGTATAATATCAAAACCAAGAATTTGACATCAGTACAGTGTAAGTGTATAGTCCTGTGTCAGTTTATTACTTGTGTATATTTGTGTAAGCACCACCACAATCAAGATGAGATTTTATCACCACAGAAATCTTCCTTTATAAAATCATACCCACCACCTCCCCCACAATCATCCTTAATCCCAGATAGCCACTAATCTGTTTTCCATCTCTATAATTTTGTCATTTGAGAATGACCTAAAAATTGAATCATATAGTATGTAACCTTTTGAGATTGGCTCAGTTGATCCATCCAAGTTGTTGCCTGTATCAATGGTTTATTCCTTTTTGTTGTTAAGTAATATTCTATGATGTGGATGTACATGGGTTATTGAGTGCTTATTATGTATAACAGCGTATCTGTTGATATCTTAAGCAATCTAAAGAAAAGTTTGGATGTGCATGGGTTATTGAGTGCTTATTATGTATAACAGCAGATCTGTTGATATCTTAAGCAGTGTAAAGAAAAGTTTGATATAGTCCCGGCTTTTGATGACTTTACAAGCTCACAGAAGAGAGCTATATATAAGGGATGATAGATGAGGTATTGATATTTGTAGACTAGAATAGATCTTAAGTACTACAAGGAGTTTGGAGGAGAAGTGGAAAGATAGAGCAATGGTGAGGGCAGTGTTACCTGGGATAGCAGAGAAAAGTTTTTGGGAGGAGATAGAACTTGTGTTAGGCTTTGAAAATTGGGAGATATTTACATAGGTAGATAGAGAAAAAATGGGAAAGCATTATATGTTAGGCGCAGCCATGAAATTAAAAGACGCTTACTCCTTGGAAGGAAAGTTATTACCAACCTAGATAGCATATTCAAAAGCAGAGACATTACTTTGCCAACAAAGGTCCGTCTAGTCAAGGCTATGGTTTTTCCAGTGGTCATGTATGGATATGAGAGTTGGACTGTGAAGAAAGCTGAGCGCCAGAGAATTGATGCTTTTGAACTGTGGTGTTGGAGAAGACTCTTGAGAGTCCCTTGGACTGCAAGGAGATCCAACCAGTCCATTCTAAAGGAGCTCAGTCCTGGGTGTTCTTTGGAAGGAATGATGCTAAAGCTGAAACTCCAATACTTTGGCCACCTCATGCGAAGAGTTGACTCATTGGAAAAGACTCTGATGCTGGGAGGGATTGGGGGCAGGAGGAGAAGGGGACGACAGAGGATGAGATGGCTGGATGGCATCACGGACTTGATGAACGTGAGTTTGAGTGAACTCCAGGAGTTGGTGACGGACAGGGAGGCCTGGCGTGCTGCGATTCATGGGGTCACAAAGAGTCGGACATGACTGAGGGACTGAACTGAACTGAATAGTATGAACTAGATAGTATGCAGAGGAGAGAATTTGATGGGAGTGTTGAAAGACTGGTGTGACCAACGTAAACATTTCAGTGGTGGAATGTTGGAAAAATAAATTAGGGCCATATTTCCATGAGTCTTGAATGTCAGGTTAAGAAATCTGGCCTTTACACTATGAAAGACAGTATGGAAATTCCTTCGAAAACTAGAAATAAAACTACCTTATGACCCAACAATCCCATTACTGGGCATATACCCTGAGAAAATCATAATTAAAAAAGACATATGTATTCCAATGCTCACTACATCTCTGTTTACAATAGCTAGGACATGGAAGCAACCTAGATATCCATCGACGTATGAATGGATAAGCCGTGGTACATATATATAATAGAATATTCCTCAGCCATAAAAAGGAACACATTTGAGTCAATTCTAATGAGTTGGATGAACCTACAGCCTATTTATACAGAGTGAAAAAATTCAGAAAGAGAAAAACAAATATTGTACATTAAGACATATATGTGGAAAATAGAAAGATGTTACTAACGAGCCTACTAGCAGGGCAGCAGTGGAGACGCAGACATGGAGAACAGACTTGTGGACACAGAGGGGGAAGCAGGGGTTGGGAAGAACTGAGAGAGTAGCATGGAAACATAGACACTACCATGTGTGAAATAGATAGCCAGTGGGGATTTGCTGTGTGACTCAGGAAGCTCAAACTGGTGCTCTGTGACAACCTAGAGGGGTGAGATGGAGAGGAAGGTTCAAGAGGGAGGGGACATATGTATACCTATGGCTGATTCATTATGTTGATGTATGGCAGAGACCAACACAACATTGTAAAGCAATTATCCTCCAATTAAAAATAAAAAACATTTTTTTAAAAATCTGGGCTTTAAAATTTTAAAGCAAAACACTCTGATGGAGAGATGGGGTTGATAGGAATGTATGGATGCATATGAAACTATTTGAGTTTCCTGGTGGTTTTTTTTTTTTTTTTCTCTCCCCTGAAAAAAGATGGCGAGCTTATCTCTCAAGCATTTTTTAAAATTTCACTTTAGTCACAGTTAATAACTTCCCCTTCCTCAATACTAAAACAGAAGTGACCTGATTTTTTAATAACTAACACTTTTAGCTTAATGTTCTTTAGTTAATAATGAAGATTTCTTTGAGTATAGATCGCCTTTGTACAAATGGTTTGTGAAACTAGGTCCTTTGGTGGTGTGCTTTTTAAAATTAAAAAGCTCAAATCTTACAACTGAATACTACGAGGAGGGTACAAATGGCTCTTTAATATCCAGTATAGATGGAGGGAAACAATGGTGTGAATTGCTGGAAATTGAATAGGAAAACCATACCTTTTAAGAAAGCATGTTTCTTGGGTTCTGATAGGTACGAGTTAGAGAAATGGCTTGATGGTGGGAACTGGGATTTAGTTGGTGCTGTGCTTTTGTAATGGGGCAGCCCATCTCCAGAAGAAGGTAATAACTGAGGACTGTCTCAAGTCTAGCTAAGTTAATATTGGTTGTCTGCAGGCACATGCTTGGCTTCCATTGCTTTGTCCTCAGCCTGATTGAAGTGCTGGGGGAAGGGCCTGGACCTTAGACCTTACTAAGGAGAGAATCATAGATGACTATATACTAAATCAGATTTTACTAAGAAATCTAGTTAACCTCTTTAGAGATCAGATCGTCTGGTAGGTACAGTATCACTCCTTAAAACTAGGACTTAGCAGTAGTTTACCTTATAGGAGTTGATATCTTTCAAAAGTTCAAAGTCTAAGAGAGTTTTTTTTAAAGCCAAATAAAATAGAAGCCTAATCACTGCTTGGCAGTTTTGGTCTGTGATCTTTGTAAGTACTTAATTAAATCGAATTAAATTGAGGTACAAGAATTATTGGTACATGTTTTTCTTAGGTTAACCTAGGGAAAATATCTGTGGAATTAAGGTAGTATAGTGCTTCTGATTTCCCTACTAATAATGAACAGTTATTAGAAGGTAATTGGAGGAGGACATGGCAACCCACTCCAGTGTTCTTGCCTGGGGAATCCCATGGACAGAGGAGCCTGACTGATGACAGTGCAGGGGGTCACAAAGAGTCAGACACAACTGAAGGGACTTGGCACACATGCATGCATGCAGTTAATTTGTAGGACAGTTGAAGGTGTTTTTCTAATATGCATGAACTGTTCTTACTAATCATCAGCTTTCAAGAATTCACTCTCATCTTGTCAACATGGCTATTTTAAAGTGGTCAGGGAAGACTTTTCTAATATAATAACGCTTGAGCTATGACACTAAGGATGGTAAGGAACCATCCAGTTGGCCAAAGTGTAATTCTGGGATTATGATGGGGAAGGGAGGTGATCAATATAGATGTGAAAGATGCAGTTCAGTTCAGTTCAGTCACTCAGTCATGTCCGACTCTTTACAACCCCATGGACTGCAGCACACCAGGCCTCCCTGTCCATCACCAGCTCCCGGAGTTTACTCAAACTCACGTCCATCGAGTCAGTGATGTCATCCAACCATCTCATCTTCTGTCATCCCCTTCTCCTCCCTCCTTCAATCTTTCCCAGCATCAGGGTCTTTTCAAATGAGTCAGTTCTTCTCATCAGGTGGCCAAAGTATTGGAGTTTCAGCTTCAGCATCAGTGCTTCCAATGAATGTTCAGGACTGATTTCCTTTAGGATGGACTGGTTGGATCTCCTTGCAGTCTAAGGGACTCTCAAGAGTCTTCTCCAACACCACAGTTCAAAAGCATCAATTCTTTGGTGCTCAGCTTTCTTTATAGTTCAACTCTCACATCCATACCTGAAAGTGAAAGTCACTCAGCTGTGTCCGACTCTTTGTGATCTCATGGAATAGTCCATGAAATTCTCCAGGCCAGAATACTGGGGTGGGCAGCCGTTGCTTTCTCTAGGGGACCTTTCCTAACCCAGGGATTGAACCCAAGTCTCCCACATTGCAGACGGATTCTTTACCAGCTGAGCCACCAGGGTAGCCATCCATACATGACTACTGGAAAAACCAAAGCTTTGACGAGATGGACCTTTGTTGGCAAAGTAGTGTCTCTGCTTTTTAATATGCTGTCTAGGTTGGTCATAACTTTTCTTCCAAGGAGCAAGCGTCTTTTAATTTCATGGCTGCAGTCACCATCTGCAGTGATTTTGGGCCCCCCAAAATAAAATCTATCACTGTTTCCCCACCTATTTGCCATGAAGTGATGGGACCAGATGCCATGATCATAGTTTTCTGAATGTTGAATGTGAAAGATGCAGGCAGGAGCCAAATCATATTAGGTGCTCATGGACTATGGTAGAATTTGAAGGTGAAGTCACTCAGTCATGTCCAACTCTTTGCGACCCCATGGACTGTAGCCTACCATGCTTCTCTGTCCATGGGATTCTCCAGGCAAGAGTACTGGAGTGGGTTGCCATTTCCTTAGATTTTATCTAATACTTCAAATCCCCTGAAACAATTTTTCTCTAGAATAATCTGTATAAGATTGGTAGTATTTCCCAAATGCTGGGAGGAATTCAATGAAACAACTTTTCAGCTTGAAGATATTAGAAGTCCCACAGTCCTACAGAAATATATCTAGCACATTAAATCTTTAGCAGTATAATAATCTCTGGAGTAGAGAGATTATTGGAGCCTATCCTGATACTTGTATAATTGCTACCTTAATATGTACATACATCCTTATATATCTTAGGTCAGTTAAAAATGGTTATATAGTGACTTTCTGACAAACTGTGATGGACAACAAGAATTATGAAAATTTTTTTCTCAGTGTCAGTAGTAGCATTCAAATTCCTGTACTTCTATAAATGTAAACAAAATTTAAGATGGAAAAGAATACTGTGTTACGATTTGCAAATCTATGATTGTCTTATTTTACCCAAATTTTTTCCAGCAGAAATGCAGCATCCATTTCTACCTTCTTTAACCTCCCAAATATATATATATATGTACGTATGTGTATATGAATGTATACGTAGATATATATGTATTTTTGGTGGGTTTAATTTTCTTCATCTGTTACTATTTTGGGAACTTCATTTAATACCAGTTAAATTTTGATTCCTTTAATTTAAAGCATATAGAGTTTCCAAGAAAACAACTCTCTGAATATGGTTTGCCACATTTTCCATATTTATGGAGCAATACTTTGGGAAAAATAGCAATTCTTAAATTGCTCTTAAACTCTTAAATTCGTAACCTTTTTGAGCTGCAAAAGTACTTGTAGTTCTTATATTCCTGTACAGTTTTTTAATGTTAAAAAGTTAGGTACACTTTAAAAGAAAATATCCTATTACAGTAGAAAACTGATTGGTAACCTTCTTATGAAAATTAAATTGTCCCAATTGGCATAAAATCTCTGGGAATCTATCATTACCCAAATGTCTAAGCCCTTTATGGGCCTTTGATTTATTAATGCTATAATTTCTAATTTGTACCCATTTTAAACAGAGTTTTAAAAAGAGATGTCATCATTTGGTTTGTTCTTTTCTTTTGAAAATAGGAAACAGAGAACTCTGCATACAAAGTTGGAAATGAGTCCACTGTACAAGAACTGAAACAAGATGTATCTAAAAAGGTTGGTAAGATAAAATGTCAGTATTAATTTAGCAGATGTTATATTTATATGGTATATTTAAAGTGGAAATTTTTTTATGTTATTTTAGCATAGTACCCTGTGCATGCTTGATGTTCAGTAAATGTTCCTTGAATCTGTTGAATTTGATTGAAAGCACATTAGACTTTGTAGAAGTCATTTTGTAATCCAACTGATTGGTAATTTATCTTTGAATCAGTGTTTTGAAAAATGTCTTATAATGTATTTTTGTTTTTCATACTTGTATTTTTGTTAGAGTAAGCCATGCTACTCTTGAGGTTAGTACCAAGAAGTAAAGGTATTGAAAAGCTTAGTGCAGCAAATTCTGATGTCTTGAGGAGTTAGAGGTTACAAGAAGTCATTATTTTTGTAGTACATTTGCTACTTCTTAAGGAATTGATGATATGAACCTTCAGAGTTTGATTTACTAAAAGAGACTGAGCATAAGATAAAAATGTTGACAATGGGTTGTTAACAGTATTGGGATAAAAACCAAGGAGAAAGAATGGTGTGTGTTCATTCATTTATATAAGTTTTGAGTATTTTCTGTGCCCCAGGCACTGTTCTAGCCAGCGGATTTCCAGAGACCAATGAGATGACATGTCTACCCCAGAGTTTCTCAACAGCAACACTTTGGGATGAATAATTGTTTGTTTTGGAGGGAAAGGGAGACTGTTCTGTACATATTAGAATGTTCAGCAGCATTCCTGGCTTTGACTCATTGGATGTCAGATCTCAACCCCCACCCACCCCTATCCCATCTTGGCAACCAAAAATGTCTCCAGACATCACCAAATGTCTAGGGGAATGGTACTGGGCACAATCACCACCCCTGAAGATTCATTGTCGTACCCTTACGGAATTTAGAAAATTAACAGACTACAAATTTTAATATTGATCCCATGTTTTCCTTTGGGCTTCCCTGGTGGCTCAGCAGTAAAGAATCTGCCTGCAGTGCAGGAGACCTGGGTTTGATCCCTGGGTCGGGATGATCTCCTGGAGCAGGGCAGGGCAACCCACTCCAGTATTCTTGCCTGGAGAATTCCATGGACAGAGAAGCCTGGTGGGCTACAGTTCATGAAGTTGCAAAGAGTCAGATACAACACAACTGAGTGACTATAACTAACTAAGTATAGTTAGTAGCCCCCCACCCCCAAAAGTGACTTTTTAAGAAGAGTTTAAAAGCTGAAAAAATAGTAAACTATGGGGCAAAAGGGCTTTCCAGGTGGCTCAGTGGTAAAGAATCTGCCTGCCAATGCAGGAGATGTGCGTTTGATTCCTGAGTTGGGAAGATCCCCTGGAGGAAGAAATAGCAACCTGCTCCAATAATTCTTGCCTGGAGAATTCCATGAACAGAGGAACCTGGCAGGCTACAGTCCATGGGGCTTCGAAGAGTCAGACACAAGTGATTGACGATGCACGCACATAGGGCTATAGAGAGAGTCTTAAGACTCTAGGTATTAGTTTTTAAGTTCTAGGCCATTCAGGTAAATTAAGTATCCAACATTAATGATATAGGGTATGGAGTTATGTGCTGGATCAGGACACAATCCCTGTTCTCAGTAACTTACATTTTAGTAGTATAAATTAGATCAACACAAAACTGAATGTAATAAGTATTCAAATAAACTCTCAAACTATTACAAGAAAACAAGGGAGACTTTACTTTCTGCTTGAGGATAGGAATGGGGAAGGAGGAAGTAGCATCTGAACTGGTTCTTGATGGGTGGATAAGATTTGGGCAGGCAGAGGTGGAAGAGGAGAGGCATAAACAAAGGCGTGGAGATGAGGAATGTGCGGAATGTTTGACGATGAGTCTAGAAACCAAATTTAGGGCCAGATTATGGGAATGCCTCTTATGTCATGCTAAAACATCTGGTTTTTATTTTACAGTCGCTGTGAAAGGAATGAGTTTTTTGAAGCAGGAAGGTGATAGGAAGCAAAGTTTTGATTCTCACTGTTGTTTTGTTCATTCCCTGTTTGCTGCCTCCTGAAACCCGGGGCGGGGGGCGGGGGGGGGGGGGGGGAGAAGAGCTAGGTACTGTAAATAGGTGCTATGGGAGCATATCAAGAGGTAGAAAAAGGTACTACGGGAGCATATCAAGAGGTAGAAAACAGGGGCCTTGCTTTCCAGGTGTAGAGAAAATATTTATGCAGAGTTAGCTCATGTACTACTCTGCATTTATTATGTTCTAGTTCATATTATAATGAACAGTAAGACTGATAGGAGTTCAGAAGAGGAAGAGATTGTCTTCTGGACCCCTCTGATGGCATAGGCCTTTTCACTTTGTATAGTTATCATTTGAAACCTTTACATTCACCTCATCTCACAGTGCCCACGTGGGTCTGCACACTTTTACCAGGTAACCTTGCTTTCCATTGCATGTAAGTGTCAGAGGCTGTGCTGTGGTGTGCTAAGTTGTTTCAGTCATGTCTGACTCTTTGCAACCCTATGGACTGTAGCCCACCAGACGGCTCTGTCCATGGGGATCCTCCAGGCAAAAATACTGGTGTGGGTTGCCATGCCCTGCTCAAGGGGATCTTCCCAACCCGGGGATAGAACCAGCGGCTCCTGCACTGCAGGTGGATTATTTACTCCTGAGCCACCAGGGAAGCCCATCAGAGGCTAAGAAGCCTAAATGCACTCCTTTCCATCATCTCGAATTTCCCTCACTGCAAATTTTCATCTTTTACCTCTTTTTCATGTAATTCCTGAGAATTTAGTATTCTTTTTTTCCTGTCCAAAGTAGAATGGTATAAAGAACACTGGACTTTTGGAGAAAAACCTGGATTTCAGTTTTGACTTTACAGTTTACTAGCTGTGGGACCTTGGGCGAAATTCTTAATGCCTCTGTCTCAGATTCCTGCTTTTGTATGGTGGTTGTTCAGCTGCTAAGTCATGTGCATCTCTTGTCGACACCATGAACTGCAGTACACCAGGCTTCGCTGTCCTTCACTATTTCCTGTAATTTGCTCAAACTCATGTCCATTGAGTCAGTGACACCATTCAACCATCTGATCTGTTGTCCCCTTTTCCTCCCGCCCTCAATCTTTCTCAGCATCAGGGTCTTTTCCAGTGAGTTAGCTCTTCACATCAAGTGACCAAAGTATTGGAGCTTCAGCTTCAGCATCAGTCCTCCAATGAGTGCTCAGGGTTGATTTCCTTTAGGATCGACTGGTTTGATCTCCCAGCAGTCCAAGGGACTCTCCAGAGTCATCTCCAACACCACAGTTTGAAAGCATCAATTCTTCCAGTCAGGCATAAATGGTCCAATTCTCACATCCGTACATGACTACTGGAAAACCATAGCTTTGACTATGTAGAACTTTGTCAGCAAAATGAAGTCTCTGTCTAGGTCTCTCATAGCTTTTCTTCAAAGGAGCAAGTGTCTTTTAATTTCATGGCTGCAGTCACCATCCACAGTGATTTTGGAGCCTAAGAAAATAAAATCTGCCACTGTTTCCACTTCCCCTCATCTATTTGCCATAAAGTGATGGGACCGGATGCCATGATCTTAGTTTTTGAATGTTGTATTTTAAGCCAGTTTTTTCACTCTCTTTCACCCTCATCAAAAGGCTCTTTAGTTCCACTTCACTTTCTGCCATTAGAGTAGTATCATCTGCATATCTGAGGTTGTTGATATTTCTCCTGGCAGTCTTGATTGCAGCTTGTGATTCATCCAACCTGTCATTTCACATGATGTACTCTGCATATAAGTTAAATGAACAGGGTGACAATATACAGCCTTGTCCTACTCCTTTCCCAATTTTGAACCAGTCTGTTGTTCCATGTCTGGTTCTAACTGTTGTTTCTTGGCCTGCATATAGGTTTCTCAGGAGGCAGGTAAGGTGATCTGGTAGTCCCATCTCTTTCAGAATTTTCCACAGTTTGCTGTGATCCACACAGTCAAAGGCTTTAGCACAGTCAATGAAGCATAAGTAGATGTTTTTCTGGGTAGAATTCCCTTGCTTTTTCTATGATCCAGTGGATGTTGGCAGTTGGATCTCTGGTTCCTCTGCCTTTTCTAAATCCGTCTCATACATCTGAGATTTCTTGGTTCACATACTGTTTAAGGATTTTGAACATTACCTTGCTAACATGTGGAATGAGTGCAATTGTGCAGTAGTTTGAACATTCTTTGGCATTGCCTTTCTTTGGGATTAGAATGAAAACACCTTTTCCAGTCCTGTGGCCATTGATGAGTTTTCCAAATTTGCTGACATATTGAGTGCCATACTTTAACAGTATCATCTTTTAGGATTTGAAATAGCTCAGTTGGAATTCCATCACAGTCACTAACTTTGTTCGTAGTGATGCTTCCTAAGCCCCACTTGGCTTCACACTCCAGGATGTCTGGCTCTAGGTGAGTGACACCTTTGTAGTTATACGGGTTACTAAAACCTTTTTTGTACAGTTCTTCTGTGTATTATTGCCGCTTCTCAGTCTCTTGTTCTGTTAGGTCCTTGCTGTTTCTGTCCTTTATTGTGCCAGTCTTTGCATGAAATGTTCCCTTGGTATCTCCAATTTTCTTGATGAGAACTCTGGTCTTTCCCATTCTGTTGTTTTCCTCTGTTTCTTTGCATTGCTCACTTAAGAAGGCTTTGTTATCTCTCCTTGCTGTTCTCTAGAACTCTGCATTCAGTTGGGTATATCTTTCCCTTTCTCCTTTGCCTTTTGCTTCCCTTCTTTTCTCAGCTATTTGTAAGACCTCCTCAGACAACCATTTTATTTTCTTGCATTTCTTTCTTTGGGGTGGTTTTGGTCACCATTTCCTATACCATGTTAAACCTTCATCCATAGTTCTTCAGGCACTCTGTCTACCAAATCTAATCCCTTGAGTCTATTTGTCACTTCCACTGTATAAGGGATGTGATTTAGGTCATACCTGAATGGTTTAGTGATTTTCCCTACTTTCTTCAGTTTAAGCCTGAATTTTGCAATAAGCACCTCATGATCTGAGCCACAGTCAGCTCCAGGTCTTATTTTTGCTTATAGAGCTTCTCCATCTTTGACTGCAAAGATTATAATCAATCTGATTTCCATATTGACCATCTGGTGATGTCCATGTATAGAGTCATCTCTTGTGTTGTTGGAAATGGGTGTTCGTTATGACCAATGTGTTCTCTTGACAAACTCTGTTAACCTTTGCCCTGCTTCATTTTGTACTCCAAGGCTAAACTTGCCTATTACTCCAAGTATCTCTTGACTTTTGCATTCCTATCCCCTGTGATGATAAGGACATCTTTTTTTTTTTTTTTTGGTGTTAGTTCTAGAAGGTCTTATAGGTCATCATAGAACAGTTCATCATCAGCTTCTTCAGCATTAGTGGTTGGGGCATAGGCTTGGATTACTGTCATGTTGAATGATTTGCCTTAGAAACAAACAGATCATTCTGTCATTTTTGAGATTGCACCTAAGTACTGCATTTCGGACTCTTCTGTTGACTATGAGGGCTACACAATTTCTTTTAAGGGATTCTTGCCCACAGTAGTAGATATAATGGTCATCTGAGTTAATTCTCCCATTCCTGTCCATTTTAGTTCACTGATTCCTAAAATGTTGATGTTTACTCTTACCATCTCCTGCTTGACCATGTCCAATTTACCTTGATTCATGGACCTAACATTCCAGATTCCTATGCAATATTGTTCTTTACATCAATCTGTAACTTTCACCATAACACACATCCACAACTGGTATCATTTCTGCTTTGGCTCAGCCTCTTTATTCTTTCTGGAGCTATTTCTGTACTCTGATCCAGTAGCATATTAGACACTGACCTGATGATGAGGGGCTCATCTTTCAGTGTCATATCTTTTTGCCTCTTCATACCATTCATGGGGTTCTCGAGGCAAAGATACTGAACTGGTTTGCCATGCCCTTTCCAGTGGACCACGCTTTGTCAGAACTCTTCACCATGACCCATCTGTCTTGGGTGTCCTGCACTACATGGCCCAGAGCTTCATTGAGTTACACAAGGCTATGATCCATGTGATCATTTTGGTTAGCTTTCTGTGATTGTTTTTGTTCTGGAGGCTATGAAATTGTAGTTTTTGCTTCTTCTGTCTGCCTTCTGATGGATGAGTGTAAGAGGGTTGTGCAAGCTTCCTGATGGGAGGGACTGGCTGTTGGGGAAACTAGGTCTTGCTCTGATGGACAGGGACATGCTCAATAAATATTTAATCCAATTTTCTGCTGGTAGGTAGGGCTGCTTTTGTAGAAGGGAGATAATCTAGTTACCTCCAAAAAGTGTGTTAAGATTGAATAGAAAATGTGTGTACTGGATCTAATATACAGCAGACCCTCTTTCTTCTCCAGAACTTATCTTCCTTTCCTTTCGCACCTTCCCCTCAGCTTATAAAAATGCTGGAGCACTTTCTAGAGCACTCTTCCATGTGTAGCCAAGCTTTTTGAGAACATAGACTGTACTGGCCGTCCCTGTACCTCTTTTTTTAAAGATTTATTTATTTATTTTTGGTTGTGCTGGATCTTTGTCACTGCACACTGGCTTTCTCTAGTTGTGGTGAGCGGGAACTACTCTTCATTATATGCGCGTTGCGGTTGCTTCTCTTGTTGTGGAGCGCAACCTCCAGGGCGCATGGACTTCAGTGGTTGTGGCATGTGAGCTCAGTAGTTGTGGTGCACTGCACAGGCCCACCTGCTCCACGACTTATGGGATCCTCCCAGGCCAGGGACTGAACCCCGCATCCCCTGCATTGGCAGGCAGACTCCCAACCACTAGACCACCTGGGATGCCCTTCACCTCTTATTCCTTCTTGAACCTACTATAATCTGGCTTCCATTACTGTTAAAGGACTCATTGCTCAGTAACTACCTAATTCACAAATTAGATGGAATCTAGTTAATATTTCTCTGGTGAAAGTGAGGTAGATCTAGGATAAAAATTTGAAAATTGACAAAAAATCATATATAGAATATGCTGCAAAATTAGGGATGAATATTATTGAATGACATGCTATCCAGTTCAACTTGGCACACATTTGTAGTAAATCACATCAGGATAGTTTCATGAGACATTCTGTTAATTTTCTGGAGCCAAAGAATTGAGAAAGCAGAAGTCATCTATGGCTCTGTGGTAGAAAGATAAGTGAGTGGGCTGGGAGATTTAATGTGTTAATGATGAGAGGACTGAGTAGAAAATATATTTTCTTCTAAATATTGGTAGAAGTAACAGAAAGCCTGCCTGTATTTTTCAACTATAGATAAGACATAAAAGGGAAAAAAAGGCAAGATGAGCTGGGTATTTGAACTGTTGATACTCCTAACATCTCTTTGCAGAGCGGGGGGTTAGATGTAGCCTGTTTAAGAACTTTAATCTCTCTGGATCTGCTAGCTTTTCATGTTCAGGCCTAGTTCAGACCTAAACAGCTTAAATTCTTGTAAAGGTGGTTTTCATTCTCATAGCTTTGTTGACTAGACTCAAACCAACAGGCTATTACTGAACTAACTTGGCATAAATATGTGAATAAACTATGACATGAAGCATCTGAATGTAAATTTAGGTTTAAACTTTTTTTTACAGGGTTGATTGAATTTTTGTAATTACACGGACTAACACAGATTCCTTGTTATAATGATTAAGAGTACAGTTTCTGGAACCAGGCTCCCTACATTTATACCAGTTTCATCACTTACTAGCCTTGTAACCTTGAATAAATCTCTCTGACTTATTCCCTCACTTGTATACTGATGATAGTAAGAGTGCTGTCTTATAAAGTTGTTATAAAGATTAAAACACATAAAGTGTTAAGAACATTGCCTGGCACATAGTAAGTAAAATATAAATGATTAGCTAATACTATGTCCTTGAAAATCACTTCACTGTTTTTTTAAACTGCTTTTTAACCTTTCATCAGATTATTGAAAGTATTATTGAGGAGAGTCAGAAAGTAATACAGCTTGAAGATGATTCTTTGGATTCCAAAGGAAAAGGACAGTCTGATCAGGCTACTGCCAGTCCTGTCACAGCTGGAACAGATCTTAGCAATATACCTGGACTGTTAGCCATAGATCAAGTGCTGCAGGAAGATTCTCAGAAGACAGAGTGTCAGGATGTATCTGAAGAAACTGAATTAGAATCAAAACAGTGTTTTCCTTCTGATGACACATGTGAGAAGCCAGTAGATGAAACTACAAAGTTAACTGAAATAAGTTCAACTGCACAGCTTAATGTGCCTGAAACTGTAACAGAAGTGTTGAACAAGGAAGAAGTGGAAGTCAAAGAAAGTGATGTTCTAGAATCTGCATCCTCACACTCCTTATCTACAAAAGATTTTGCTGTGGTGGAAGAAGTTGCACCTGCCAAACCGCCAAGACAGCTTACTCCAGAACCTGATATAGTAGCTAGTACAAAGAAGCCTGTTCCAGCACGCCCACCTCCTCCAGCTAACTTCCCACCTCCTAGGCCCCCACCTCCATCTCGACCTGCTCCACCACCAAGAAAAAAGAAGAGTGAATTGGAGTTTGAGGCTCTTAAGACACATGATCTAGATGGTAAGTATTAATTGAGAATTAACTACCTTTGTGGGGGAGTTTGGGGAGTTGAAATTTGACCTTTCTGATTTTTTTTTTCAATTTATGCTGTATTTAGGCAATGGCAACCCACTCCAGTACTCTTGCCTGGAAACTCCCATGGACGGAGGAGCCTGGTGGGCTACAGTCCCTGGGGTCGCTAAGAGTCAGGCACGACTGAGCGACTTCACTTTCACTTTTCACTTTCATGCATTGGAGAAGGAAATGGCAACCCACTCTAGTGTTCTTGCCTGAAGAATCCCAGGGACAGGGGAGCCTGGTGGGCTGCCGTCTGTGGGGTTGCACAGAGTCTGACACGACTGAAGCGACTTAGCAGCAGCAGCAGCAGTAACCACATTGATGACCAAGTTATAAAATGTATTTTAGTAACAGAAAGCCAAAATGTTTACATTGGTATTGTTACATTATTGTAATTAAACATTTCAGCAGATTTTCAAATTTGTTACCATTGGAGAGCCAGAGTGGCACAGTGAAAAGAACATGGGATTTGGACTTAGGATTTGAATTCAAGCCCCAGATCTCTTCATGTATAAGGTGTATAGCCTTGAGGAATTTAAATAACTTACCTGAACCCTGGTTTCCCCTTATATAAAAAGAGAGTAATGAAACCACTTTTTTCATAGGATTGTTCTAAGAATCACATAAAGATTTAAGCACTTTTAAGCTATGAATAAGGTCATATAAGTATTGGTTGTTGTTGTTATTATTATATTATTATTATTGCAGTTCCCAAAGAGAATATTACATCTGATACTCTCCTAACTACAAACATGGCTTCAGAGAGTACAGTCAAAGATTCGCAGCCTTCTCTTGATTTGGCAAGTGCTACCAGTGGAGATAAAATAGTTACTGCCCAGGTTGGTGAATATGTGTTATATTTGATAAAAGCTCTCAACTTTCTGCAACTAACTCGTTTGTTGATTGTTGAACCTTCTTTCTTCTCCAGGCCAAATATTTCCTTGTCTCTAAAACCTGCCTACCACATTCCTTGTCCAGTTCTGCTACTAAGTAGTGGACTGATTATAGCAACCTATTTAACATCTGAGTCTGAAATGGCTCATTGATAAAATGAGGGGAAAACCTTCCTTGAAGGTTTCTTGCAAGATTGAAATGAGCTAAAGTATGCCAGGTACCTGGTATGTGTGTTCAGAAAGTGACAGATGCTGCTATATGTAGTATTTACTAAAAATACCAACTACTGTCTTCATTTACCTGACCTATAATGGTCAAAGGACTTCACAGGTGGCACTAGTGGTAAAGAACCTGCCTGCCAATGCAGGAGACATAAGGGATGAGGCTTCTATCCCTAGGTTGGAAAGATCTCCTGGAGGAGGGTATGGCAACCCACTACAGTATCCTTGTCTAGAGAATCCCATGAACAGAGGAGTGTAGGGTCGCAAAGAGTCATACACAGCTGAAGCGACTTAACACACACGTGCACACATAGTGGTCAAATTGGGAACTTTTATTTTTTTATAATTTCCTTTTCCTAATCATGAAAAAAAAACTTCATACAGTAGACTATACATCCATATATGAGGCAATATAGAAAGAACTTGATAACATGAATTTCTACCTCTGCCAAATTCTGGGATTCAAGGGTTACTTATGTGGTAGCTCTGATGGGACAGGTTGGCAGACTGGAAGATATTATCATACTAAGTGACGTAAATCAAATAGAGAAAGACAAATATATATTGCTTATATGCAGAATCTTAAAAAGTTATACAAATGAATTTATTTACAGAACAGAAACAGACTGAGGGAGTTGAACTTATGATTACCAGGGTTGAGGGGGAAGAGTAGGTGAGGTAGATTCAGAGTTTGGAGTTGACGTATACACACTACTATATTTTCAATAGATAATCAACAAGGACCTATTGTATAGCACCGGGAACTATGCTCAATATTCTGTAATAACCTAAATGAGAAAAGAACTTGAAGAAGAAGAGCTATGTGTATATGTATAACTGAATCACTTTGCTATATACCTGAAACTGACACAACATTGTTAATCAACTATACTTCAGTATAAAATAAAAATTTTAATTTAAAAAAAAATCAAGGATTCTGTGGCCACTGGACTTGGAATAAAATTCAGAACACACATACACACAAAAAGACACAATGGTCTTTTCATAGCCTTAGAGCAGAGGTCAATAGTGGCCTGATTTTATAGGGTCCTCAAGCTAAAAATGGTCTTTGTATTTTTAAGCATTGTTTTTTTTTTTAAAAAAAGAATATGCAACAGACACTATATGTGTAACAAAAAGCTTAAAATCTTTACTATCTGGCTGTACAGGAAGAAATTTGCCAACCTCTGCCCTCAAGACATTCATGTGTATAGTCCTGATTAATGGCAAATTTTACTAGCAGAGAACTGATTTTGGACCAAGTTCAAATAGAACATTTATTTGCTTTCAAGACCAGACATTATTTCATGAGCAGCAACACTTTTGGTACCTAATGTTTTTTAGCATGATGGGAATAATAAAAGACTGAAATGGAATGTTCCATTTAAATTTTCAGTAGGCTCCATTATCTGTATTATGGAATTCTTTAGAACTGTGTGTGGTAATGAATAATTGAATATTTATAAAAACTGACTCAGTCTACTTTCTGTTTATAAAATTATAATTTCAGGAAAATGGAAAAGCACCTGATGGGCAGACAATAGCCGGTGAAGTGATGGGCCCTCAGAGACCTAGATCCAACTCTGGGAGAGAGCTTACTGATGAGGTATAATTAAATTTTCTTTGTTTGTTCTTAAAAATATAAAGGTCATAGTGAGAAGATGAGAAAATTCCAGAGATGAATGGTGATGGTGGTTGCACGGCAATATAAATGTAGTTGATGCCACTTAACTATACAATTAAAAGTGGTTATAATGATAAATTTTGTATTATATATATTTTATTATGATCAAAAAACAAGTTTATTGCTATTAAGTAAAAAAATCATATTGTAAAAGAAAAAATGAAAACTGAAGCTTGTCTTAGTTTTTGTTTTTTTAATGTGCTGGAATTTTAACTCTGACTTAAACTTGCCCTTTCACACAATTATATGGTAGAATAAATGTATTGAAAGCCAAGGCCTATGTTTATAGGAAGTGGGCTTAAAAGGAACTTGATATTATAGACATATGTCTTTATACATGTTAGATGATGTACAGTATGTACAAGCTCAATGCTTAATTCTTAAAATTTAGTATATATCGGTTGACTAATTTATTCAGAATGAAACTTTGAAGCAGAATCTTAGTTTTTGTTTCTTTTAAACAATACATTTTTAAAAATATTGGAAAACAGTTTTGTAGTTTCTCAAAATATTAAACATTGAGTTACCATGACCCAGCAATACCACTCCTATGTATACAGCAAAGTGAAATGAAAACATGTCCACACAAAAAATGTACATAGCTATTCATAACTAGCTAAAGTGTGGAAACAATACAAATGTCTGATAAATAGATAAATAAAATGTAGTATATCCACCCATGTGGACTATTTTTTGGCAATTAAAAAGAATGAGATTCTGATACATGCCATAACACAAATGAACCTTGAAAGCATGATGCTAAGTGAAAGAAGCCAATCACAAAAGACTACATACTATATAATATAATTTATATGAAATGCCCAGACATAGAGAAAAAAAGTAGATTAGTGGTTGCCAGGAACTGGGAGGAAAAGGGAATAAGGTATGACAGCTAATGGATATAGGGTTCCTCTTGGGGGAGGCAGAAATGTTCTAAACTTAGATAATGGTGGTAGTTGTACAACTCTGTGGGTATACTAAAAACCATTGAATTATATATTAAATGTGTACATTATGTGGTGTGGGAATTGTATCTCACTAAAAATGTTTACGAAATTATTGCACACAGTACTGAATGTATCTAGAAAGTTCTTAGCTTACATTTTTTAGGATTTTGTGGACTCAAAAAGATAATTAAATTATAGGTACTCTTGGTGTTATTTTTTACTTCAGGAAATTTTAGCCAGTGTAATGATTAAAAACCTAGATACTGGAGAAGAAATACCTTTGAGTCTTGCAGAAGAGAAACTGCCAACGGGTATTAATCCTCTCACTCTACACATCATGAGAAGGACTAAGGAATATGTAAGGTATGGCCTAATGTTATTATTCATCATTTGTAGTATTTCATTCAAAGTGGTGAAGAGTTCTGTTTATGAACTGTGAGAGTCCCTAATTTGGTGTGTTCTTTTTTTTAAGTTAGAATTAAAATAGAGTCAGTTAATGTATATATTCTTAAACTTTGTCCTCTCTTTTTGAAAACAAGTTCTTTTTTTTTAAGATTCCACATTTAAGTGATATCATAAAGTATTTGTCTTTTTCTGTCTGATTTATTTCATTTAGTTTAATATTCCCAAGGTCTATCCATATTGTCACAAATGGCTGGGTTTCCTTCCTTTTTATGGCTGAATAATATTCCTATGTGTGTCACATTTTCTTCATTTAACTTTGTTCTCTCTTATAACTGTGCAGTTACTTGGAGGGAAATACATATCTTAGTTCAGTTCAGTTCAGTCTCTCAGTTGTGTCTGACTCTTTACAACCCCATGGACCGCAGCGTGCCATGCCTCCCTGTCCATCACCAACTCCCAGAGTTTACAAATTCATGTCCATTGAGTCAGTGATGCCATACAACCATCTCATTCTCTGTCATCCCCTTCTCCTGACTTCAGTCTTTCTCAGCATCAGGGTCTTTTCAAATGAGTCAGCTCTTCGCATCAGGTGGCCAAAGTATTGAAGTTTCAGCTTCAACATCGAACGCTCAGGACTGATCTCCTTTAGGATGGACTGGTTAGATCTCCTTGCAGTCCAAGGGACTCTTAAGAGTCTTCTCTAACACCATAGTCAAAAGCATCAGTTCTTCAGTGCTCAGCTTTCTTTATAGTCCAACTCTCACATCCGTACATGACTACTGGAAAAACCATAGCCTTGACTAGATGGACCTTTGTTGGCAAAGTAATGTCTCTGCTTTTGAATATGCTATCTAGGTTGGTCATAACTTCCAAGGAGTAAGCATCTTTTAGTTTCATGGCTGCAGTCACCTTCTGCAGTGATTTTGGAGCCCCCAAAAATAAAGTCAGCCACTGTTTCCACTGTTTCCCCATCTATGTGCCATGAAGTGATGGGACCGGATTCCATGGTATATCTTAAATATCATAGTATTTGGTTTGTCTTCTTTTAAAATGATTTATATTATTCTAGAGACAATATTAAAACATAAGAGGCAAAAAAGCCATGTGGGATAAATACCTGGTCTTCTGAAACTTTGCTTTAAGGATCAGAAATTTTATAAATAATTGTATTGTCTTTTTAGGATCAGACAGTGTCTTTAGAGTGAAATGATTGGCTTTACTGTGAGAAATATGTAGACCCAAGAAATAATTTCTGTGAAACCAAAGCTTTCACATGATGTGCCTGATAAGTAAGGAGGGAGATATTTACAAATTAATTTGTCATTTCTGTGCAGCATGTTTTACCCAGCACAGTGCCTTTTTTGTGTTAGATTTTTCATAAATTCCTGAATTGCATTTGTTTATGTTTTATGCATTGTACCATCTTTCAAGTCTTTTAATTCTCAGAGTCATTTAAATTAAACTTACATAAAGCATGTAAGGAGAAGGCAATGGCACCCCACTCCAGTACTCTTGCCTGGCAAATCCCATGGACGGAGGAGCCTGGTAGGCTGCAGTCCATGGGGTCACTGGGAGTCGGACACAACTGAGCGACTTCACTTTCACTTTTCACTTTCATGCATTGGAGAAGGAAATGGCAACCCACTCCAGTGTTCTTGCCTGGAGAATCCCAGGGACGGGGGAGCCTGGTGGGCTGCCGTCTGTGGGGTCGCACAGAGTCAGACATGACTGAAGCGACTTAACAGCAGCAGCAGCAAAGCATGTAAACATTTTTTTTCTTAACACTGATTAGTTAATTGTGTAGTAAATATACATAGAGATTTTTGAGAAGTTTTGAGAAATGACTTCTTTTAAAATGACGCCTTCTTGTAGTAATGATGCAGCACAGTCAGACGACGAAGAGAAGTTACAGTCTCAACAAACAGATACTGATGGTGGACGGTTAAAACAGAAAACGTGAGTTACATCCAATTTCTTCATTTCAGGCTTCTATTACTGTGTGTTTGTGTGTATTTTATATATGAGAACTTTCGTACTATTTTAAATCTATGCTCTGGCCAGTTTGTTTGTCCATCTACCACCACCACTCCCTGTCCTCAGGCAATGGATTATGAGTTCCTTGAGGCTGTCTTGGTCATTTTTATAGCATCTGACATACAGTAAGTTTTGCTTCATGCTTGTATTATTTTTCTGATGATAGATAGGTACCAGAAGTGTTGGTAGAAGAACATGATTGTTCTTGAAGTTGCTTTTTCCATTTCACATCATCTCTCCAAATCCTATTTGTCTTTCTAAATTCAACTACATGAGATTCTTCCTGACCACTCCAGTTCATAATAAAGATTTTCCTGTTCTCAATTTTAATGACAGCTATAGTCTATATACCATACATTTGCTATTTATATTATCTTAAATTGTTTTCTGATTTAAAAAATAAAATAAATACCTGTTAAACAACTAGACCAAGAATTGATGCTTTTGAACTGTGGTGTTGAAGAAGATTCTTGAGAGTCCTTTGGACTGCAAGGAGATCAAACCAGTCAATTGTAAAGGAAATCAATCCTGAATATTCATTGAAAGGACTAATGCTAAAGCTGCAGTGCTTTGGCCACCTGATGCAAAGAACTGACTCCTTTGAAAAGACCCTGATGCTGGGAAAGATTGAAGGTGGGAGGAGAAGGGAACAACAGAGGATGAGGTGGTTGGATGGCATCACCTACTCAGTGGACATGAGATTAAGCAGGCTCCAGGAGATGATGACGGACAGGGAAGCCTGGCATGCTGCAGTCCGTGGGGTCACAAAGAGTCAGACGTGACTGAATGACTGAACAACAAGAATATGTTGGAAAAGGATTTTGATCATACCATTCTTTTTTCCTGTATGAAAATCTAGCACAGTGGTAGTCATGTAGGATTTCCTTAATTATACACAAGTCCCTTGTTGTTCAGTCACTCAGTTGTGTCTGACTTTTTGCGACCCCATGGACTGCACCATGCCAGGCTTCCCTGTCCTTCACTATCTCCTAGAGTTTGCTCAAATTCATGTCCATTGAGACAATGATGCCATCCAGCCATCTCATCTTCTGTCACGCCCTTCTCCTGCCCTCAGTCATTCCCAACATCAGGGTCTTTTCAAATGCGTGGTGGCTAAAGTATTGGAGTTTCAGCTTCAGCATCAGTCCTTCCAATAAGTATTCAGGACTGATTTCCTTTAGGATTGACTGGTTTGATCTCCTTGCTGTCCAAGGGACTCTCAAGAGTCTTCTCCAGCACCACAGTTGGAAACCATCAATTCTTTGGAACTCAGCTTTCTTTATTGTCCAAATCTCACATCCATACGTGACTACTGGAAAAACCATAGCTGTGACTATATGGACGTTTGTCGGCAAAATGATGTCTCTGCTTTTGAATACGCTGTCTAGGTTTGTCACAGCTTTTCTTCCAAGGAGCAAGCGTCATAATTTCATGGCTGCAGTCACTGTCTGCAGTGATTTTTGGAGCCCAAGAAAATAAATTCTGTCATTGTTTCCATGTTTCCCCATCTATTTGTCATGAAGTGATGGGACTGGATGCCGTGATCTTCGTTTTTTGAATGTTGAGTTTAAAGCCAGCTTTTTCACTCTCCTCTTTCACCTTCATCAAGAGGCTCTTTAGTTCTTCACTTTCCGCCATTAGGGTGGTATCATCTGCATATCTGATATTGTTGATATATCTCCTCACAATTTTGATTCCAGCTTGTGATTCATCCAGCCTGGCAGGCATTTTTCATGATGTACTCTGCATGCAAGTTAAATAAACGGGGTGATAATATACAGCCTTGACCTACTCGTTTCCCAATTTTGAACTGTCCATTGTTCCATGTCCAGTTCTAACTATTGCATTTGACCTGCATGTAGGTTTCTCAGGAGACAGGTAAGGTGGTTTGGTATTCCAATCTCTTTAAGAATTTCCCACAATTTGTTGTGATACACAGTCAAATCAATAAATCAGGAATAGGTGTTTTTCTGGAATTCCCTTGCTTTTTCTATGATCCAATGGATATTGGCAATTTGATCTCTGGTTCCTTTGCCTTTTCTTAATCTAGCTTGTACATCTGGAAGTCCTTTAATTGGCAATAATTTAGTCTAAGGCCAAAGTGAGTTCTCAAACTCAAGTCTGATCTTTTCTTTATGTGGAAAGTAAAGCAAAGAAAGCATTGAGATTTTTTTAGAAAAGGTATGCCCATAGTGGAAGTATATGATAACACCTCAGCCATCTGGACCTTGGCTGTCTAGCAGTGGCAACTATTAAGGACTGTATAATTAGAATTATTCAGGAGACATAGAGACCTCTAGGAAAGAGACTGCTCCATGCAGTAAAGTTCATTTTTTTTTTAAAAAAAGCTCCTCAGGTTTATTGAAAACCTTTGTACTTCTTAAATAATTTTAAAAAGTCTGGTCATCTGATATTTAATCTCAGAGCAAAATAGAAGCATCGGACCGTGACAGATATGTTAGCACATAAGAATGTCAGAGAATACTCTGATTGCAAGAGAAGAATCAGGAAAATGATAGAAAGGACTCATATATTGCTCAGCCATTCCACACGGCAGTGCTTTCAACTTCTTCTCACATCGTGATGTTCAGAACCTGGTATCATTTGCACTGAATCCTGGGGTAAGCTGATGAGGCAGCTGATGGCCAGAAGAGACTGGCCCAGGGCTCTGCCTTCTTGGGGCCCTACCCTATTGCCTTGAAGACTGAGAGGGGACCATTATTATGGCCCACTTGGAATCATTTGAGAAGCCTTGGTGTATTAAAGAATAGTAAAGATGATAACTGATCCTGTTTATTAAAGAAATTTATTGAGCATTAAGTGCCATAAGAGGCACAAATGTATGTATTTTAGAGATAGTGTCATACAAAATGGCTAAAATATCTGCTTTCTTGCTTATAGTAGTGGTAAACCTATAGTTAATCAGAAAAATATAACTTCAGTTATAAATAGCAGAGACCTTATTGTGATTTTTAAAATGGTTTATCTGTTTTTAATCTCTATATGTATTTAATCTCTGTATCACAGATATAAACTAGTGGTTACCAGTGGGGAGAGGGAAGAAGGGAGAGGCAAGACAGGGGAAGGGGATTAAGAGATACACACTGCTATGTATAAAATAAGCTATAAGGATATATTGTACAGCATGGGGAATATAGCCACTATTTTATAATAACTTTATTTAATTTTTATTTTATATTGGAGTATAGTTGACTTACAATATCATGTTAGCTTGACTGGTGTACAACAAAGTGATTCAGTTATACATGTGCATATAACCATTCTTTTTCAGATTCCTTTTCCATATAAGTTATTAGAGAATATTGAATAGGGTTTCCTGTGCTATACAGTAGATCCTTGTTGATTATCTATTTTATATATAGTAGTATGTATATGTCAATCCCAAACTCCTAATTTATGTCCTCCCCTCCACCTTTCCCCTTTGGTAACTGTAAGTTTGTTTTCAAAGTCTGTAAGTATGTTTCTGTTTTGTGAATAAGTTCATTTGTATTGTTTTTTTAGATTCCGCATGTAAGTGATAACATATGATATTTGTGTTTGACTTCAATTAATGTATGATAACCTCTAGGTCCATCCATGTTGCTACAAATCTCATTATTTCATTCTTTTTTATGGCTGAGTAATATTCCATTGTATATATGTACCTCGTCTTCTTTATTCATTCCTTTGTTGATGGACATTTAGGTTGCTTCCATGTCTTGGCTATTGTGAGTAATGTACATTGGGGGTGCATATATCTTTTCAAAGTGTGCTTTTCTCCAGATATATGCCCAGAGGAGTGGGATTGCTGGACCATATGTAATTCTTTTTTTATTTTTTTGAGGTATCTCCATGCTGTTCTCCATAGTGGTTTTACCAATTTAAATTCCCACCAACATGTGGGAGGGTTCCCTTTTCGCCTTACCCTCTCCAGCATTTATTGTTTGTAGACTTTCTGATGATGACCATTCTGGCTGGTGTGAGGTGATGCCTCATTGTAGTTTTGATTTGTATTTCTCTATTAATTAAGGATGTTGAACATCTTTCCATCTGCTTTTTTTCCATCTATATGTCTTCTTTGGAGATATGTCTATTTAGATCTTCTGCTCATTTTTAATTGGATTGTTTGGTTTTTGTTTTTTTGATATTCAGCTGGCGGGAGCTGTTTTTTTATATTTTGGAGATTAGTCCCTTGCTGGTCACTTCATTTACAGATATTTTCTCCCATTCTGTGGGTTGTCTTTTGTTTATGATTTCCTTTGCTATGCAGAAGCTTTTAAGTTTAATTAGATCCCATCTTTTTTGTTTTTATTTTCATTACTCCAGGAGTTAGCTCCAAAAAGATAGTGCTGCAATTTATGCCAAAGCGTGTTCTACCTATGTTTTCCTCTAGTGACATTATAATGCTGTAGAGGATATGATACTGTCACTGGGGAGAACTGCCTATATTTCCTTGGTAGCCATATTGATTTGAGTATATTTATTCCATAAAACAAGGGATTTGGGGAGTTAAATACCTACTATTTATAGAAAAAAGGAATTATTTCAAAATTATACACTTTACCAATCACAGCTCATGAGATTATCTGTGAATTGTTGAACTTTTACAGTTAGTTGAGTTAATAAGAAGTAATCTGGGTTGTTTTTGTTTTTGTTTTTTTACATTTTTGGTAAGGACTCAACTAAAGAAGTTCCTAGGAAAATCAGTAAAGAGAGCGAAGCACCTTGCTGAGGAATATGGTGAACGTGCTGTAAATAAAGTTAAAAGTGTTAGAGACGAAGGTAAGGGAAATAGAACCCTTCAACTGAATATTTAATTGATTTGTAGTCATTTAAGTTTAGCCTGTAGTTTAAAAGAAACATTCTGTTTTATTGAAAGTAATAAATCTTTATAGCTTTTATCTTAGCATTTCAATAAATCATATTACTCTCACTATCAATTTTATGAGTGGAAAGAAAAATTTATTTATTTATCTTAAACATGAATTTGTACATATTTTGTGACTGTGGCAACTTGGAAGAGGTGTTTGTTCAATAATCAGTTGTAAATTAGTTTTGTACGACTGGTGTTTATAAATATTCTCAAAATTAGGTAGATTTTCTGAATTTCTGCACCTTAACTTCCTGTGCCCTTGTTATAACTGTATTGATTTGTTTTATTTAATAAGCACTTACATAGTATTTATTCTGTGCCAAACACTGCTCTCAGCACTTTCACCTGTATTAGCTCATTTACTCCTCTTAAAATGTCTATGAAGTAAGTACCATTATTGTTGTTGTTTAGTCACTAAGTCATATCTGACTCTTTGTGACTCTGTGGACTGTAGCCCACCAGGCTCCTCTGTCCATGGGTTTTCCCAGGCAACAATACTGCAGTGTGTTGCCATTTCCTTCTCCAGGGGATCTTCCCGACCCAGGGATTGAACCCATGTCTCCTGCATTGCAGGCAGGTTCTTTACCACTGAGCCACCAGGGAAACCCCCATGACTGAGTACAGCGGGGTTACCATTATTATCCCATTTTATAAATAGGAAACCTGAGGCACAGAAAGGTCGAATACCTTCCCCATAGTCACATAAATAATAAATGACAGAGCTGAATTTGGACCCAGGCAGTCCATGGGGTCGCAAAGAGTGGGACACGACTGAGCGACTTCACTTGCACTTTTCACTTTCATGCAGTGGAGAAGGCAATGGCAACCCACTCCAGTGTTCTTGCCTGGAGAATCCCAGGGACGGAGGAACCTGGTGGGCTGCCGTCTGTGGGGTTGCACAGAGTCGGACACGACTGAAGCGACTTAGCAGCAGCAGCAGCAGCAGTCTGGTACTGCCAGACTCCATGCTGCTAAACCGATATGCTATTTAGTAGTAGACAGATTTTGCTTTTCCAATTAATGAATCTTCTTGTTAAGCAGTAGATATGAAAATATGATTGTAGCAATATCTGCATTAGCTAGTGATGCTTTCTATTGCTTTTCTATTCAGTTTTTCATACTGATCAAGATGATCCTTCATCAAGTGATGATGAAGGAATGCCATATACAAGACCAGTTAAATTCAAAGCAGCACATGGCTTCAAAGGACCTTACGATTTTGATCAGATCAAAGTGGTACAAGATCTTAGTGGTGAACATATGGTAAGCAACCTTTTTATTTTTAAGGATTGATTCTGTTTTCATTGAGAGAAATAATTTGGCTTCTTTAAAGCTGATGTCTTCTTATGTATATAATTTTGCTAGCCTGAGCCTGAAGAGTGAATTGATATAATATGATTTAATGAATAAGTAATGCAGAGTCTGTCTCTGAATTGTTGTTCAAGAAGTGACTTATAAGTAAACTCTAAGCCTGTATCATTAAGAAAGCTATGTAAACTTTCTCTTACCAAAGAAAGGTACCAAACTTAAAAGCAATTAAGGGTGATCTGTCACTTTGAACAATGTTTAAAATGTTCCTTGGTATATTTTAAATAATTTATACAAATATTTCAGAAGCTCAGTGTATTTTGTGAAGTGAAAGAGCAAAGAGAGAGGTAGAGGTACAGGTTGTCTAAAAATGTACCAAAGTAGATGTCAAGTTCACAGAGTACATCACAGTTACCCCCTGAAAATGCTAGAAACACAGGGAAGAGTGTAATAAACTTAGAACTGGGTAAGTGATGCTGTGGGTCTTTGACCAGGGAATCTACTTATCTATTTACATTTTTAAATCTAAAAGTTGGCTTATACATATCAGGTGGCAACCAGATTTGAATTTACTTTGGTGCTTATAATCTACACATAAAACATTTGAGTTGTAGAGCATAGGGAACTATATTCAATATCCTGTGATAAACTATAATGGAAAAGAGTATAAAGAAGAATATGTATTGTATTTACAACTGAATCACTGCACTATATGGCAGAAATTAACATGGCATTGTAAATCAGCTACACTTCAATAAAATAAAAGTTTTTTAAAAGCTTGAGTTATTTATAGTAAGTTCCTTAAGGAATCTGATGAATTTCCTTGTACTATATTGAGACTTTTTCAGTATTTCTAGTTTTAAGTTAAAATCTCATGGCAATATGTTCCAAATGACAAATTTCTTAACATTTTTGTGGGAATTTTGTGGAAATGAATATTCCAATAAATAAACCGTTACCTCTAACTTGGATGATCTTTTTCATCTGCATAGATGTATGTTATCAATTTAATAGTGGTGATAAGTGGTGATATTTGGGATTTGGCCTTTCCAATTTAAGGATTCACGTTTTTTATTGCTTTCCCCCACATACCCCCCGACTCTTTTCAATACTGTCTGTCTGGGAATTTTAGCAATATGGTACAAAACTTTTTTTCTGGGGAGAAAAACAGAATGAGACCACACCATTCCAGCACTTCCAAATGCCCAGTGCTGTGAGGATTACTGCTAGGGTACACCTTATTCTTCCCTCAGCCCTTGTCAAGAGTTGTTATTGCTATTCTCAGGGCTGTGCCCCCTCCTATCCCACTTGCTGTCATGTTCAGCTAGGAGACTAAGACCCCAAGCTAGGATTTGTACTTTTGCAGTGAAGGTTTCTGGCCACCTCAGATCTCCCATTTCCGTTAATATGTGGACAATATATGGGTCTTGAAGTTGTTAGTTTACATTATAGCAAACTGCAGCTCAGCTGTCTTTCCCCTGTCTTCTAAAGGCCCCTTTTGTGGTATTATAACGCCACTGGACTGTTAGCTTTAAGTGGTGCTAGTCATGTGAGCATTATTTTAGTATACAATAAGTCTCCTACATACAAACCTTCAACCTGCGAACTTTCAAAGATGCGAACCTGTGTTCGCATGTCCAATCACATGTTAGTTCGCGTGTCTGGCATACATGGTCACATGTGTGCATCCTCTACAAGTGGCTGTGCTTTTGTGTACTTTACAGTACTGTATAGAGTACAGTAGTACAGTATCCTTATTTCAAGCCCAGGATGTCTGGAAGCAAGTATAAAAGCAGTGGTGATATAGGTGGTACTACTCTACTTTTCAAGGTAATGTACTGTAAGATTAAAAATGTTGTCTTAATTTTTTGTGTTTGTATATTATTTGTTTGAAAAGTATCATAAATCTATTACAGTACAGTACTGTATAGCCGATTGTGTTAGTTGGGTACCTAAGCTAACTTTGTTGGACTTAAGAACAAATTGGACTTAGGAAGGCACTTTTGGAATGGAACTTGTTCATATGCAAGGACGTTATTGTACGTATCATTTGGCATATAACTTATAATATAAGGGGTTTTTTTGGCTGAAAAATAATGTCTCAACTTTTGAACTTTGAACCTTCTTTTGTTTTCACAGGGAGCTGTGTGGACCATGAAATTTTCTCACTGTGGCAGATTACTTGCCTCTGCTGGACAAGACAATGTAGTGAGAATATGGGCTTTAAAAAATGCTTTTGACTATTTCAACAATATGCGAATGAAATACAATACAGAAGGTATTTTTCCTTTATTGGCGGGATTTAAAAATTCCGGAGACATTAGGTATAATAATACGCTCTTATCTGGCAATCATTTGCAGCAACCACTACTTTCTGTAAAAGCCACAAACCTAAAAGTAAGATAGAAGTCAACAGCAAAAAGCATCTAAACCCAGTGAAAAAAACTACCACAAAGTTTTTGACTTTATCTCTTATCAGGTATACTGCAGAGTTAAATTCATGAACTATTGAGGACAAGGTTGTTTGGTTTCCCCTGGTAACTTTCAAGTCTATCCTAGGTTAAAATGAAATGTGTGATTAATCTAGAAAAAGAATGAGAATAATACATACATCTAATAAGTAAAAAATGATTAAGAAAACATAAGCCATGGAAAGTAAATGTGATTTGACAATACATCAACGAGTATATGAAATTAGGTTAAATGGAAAAGAGAAACCCCAGAATATGATGTGTATACACACAATTACAACTATGTAAAATATTTCTGTATTATGTTATCAGCAAAGTGTTTAGAATTGATGTTTTAGGAGCTTTAAGTGTATAGGATTCTTTTCTTGTAATTATTGTCATTATTTAACTGCAGTACATTTTCACCACAAACCTCTTGCTATCCAGTCATCCAAGGCTGAATACATTAAGTTAACATATGGGAGAAAGAAGAATAGGGGTGACCATGGGCAGGAGTATAGAATATAGTTGCAGTAGTAGTTTGAGGAACATAGAAATCTAGGGAGAGCCACTAAACCGGCCAGCGGGGCCCATATACTTTAGTAGCCCCATGAGGTTGTTTGAAATATGTTATAATAACATAATTTGAGATCATAATGAGTTGACAGAAAGTAAAGCTGTTTATTATACATTTCTTTTATTGCCCTGCCTAGAGCAGACAGACTATTTTCAGTGGCCATTGAGCCCAGACACTTTTTGCCCCTTTATTGTTCGTCTTGCTAATTGTTCTGATTGACAAGAATGTCTTCACAATGAATAATGAGGATATAACAATATTTTATTAAATTGGAGATGTGATAAAGCCAATTTATAAAGATGCTATATAAAAATAAGAAAAGCAAATACTTTGGTGCCTAAGAGTTAATGCTTTGCTTGTTTAGAAAAATTCATTTTTCTAGAATGATGCATTCTATGACTTTTAATTAGGTGTTACTGTATTATTATTTGTGATTGATGTTTTCTATGTGTGTGTATATACAGTTGTATATACATATATGCCTTTTTACAATTATTATGTCGTTTTAGGACGTGTGTCCCCATCACCTTCTCAGGAAAGTCTAAATTCATCAAAATCTGATACAGATACAGGGGTATGTTCATTATTTTATGGTTGCTGTTGTTACATGCTATGATTTTTTTTAACCATGAAATACCTTGTTGATCAGATATTACAGATTCATGAAAACACTTAAAATTGAGATGCATTAGAAATGAGAATTCCTTCTGTTAGAATTAGTAAATGAAAAATTGTGATGGTTAAAGGTTGTCACACAGTGACTAATATTACTCAAACTACCATACTAATGTAAATCTAAACAAAAAAATTCCCTCTCCTCAAATCCATGTGAGGTACTTTATTTAAAAATTTTCTCCTAGTTTTTGCCCACAGCACACAGCATGTGAGATCTTAGTTCCCTGGCCAGGGATTGAACCTGTTCCCCCGGAGTCCCTAGATATTTTTAAAATAATAAAAGTAACGGATACCTGAATAAGAAGTAACTAAGAAAAGAAAAAAAGATGCTGAAATATCTTAATTTTTCCATCTTCTTGGTTTAGTAAATGCTTTATTCCAGTGTCAGGTAGTTTAAAATATCTTAATGATTTTCATTTGGTCTCAGAGCTGGAAAGTTAAACATAACCAGTTTTAAACCTAAAAAGCAGAATGCAAAATTTTCTAAGCTGTCTCCTGTGGTTCTTATGTATTGAGTGAGGCAAAGGTTATGTAAATAAAGAGAACCTAAAATGTTCACCTGCTCAGTAGTATTTTCCTGGGATTTCATTAGCTCTATGGTATTTGACACGAATTTTTCCCTACTCTAAACATACTCCCCTCAGCTTTCCATGGTTCTGTTCTTCCTTGTTCTCTTCCTATACCCCTGCTGTCTCTTCCTCTTCCACCCCTTTAAGTATTGCTGTTTCTCTTGAGTTTTGTCCTTTGTCCATTCTCAATTAAGATATTCACTTTCTGCCTCCAATCCTGAACTGGCTTTGGCTCCAAAATTCTTGTCTTCTTTCAAGAGCTTTATGTTTTTTAAACAACAATGAAATCTTATTGTGCATGTTGCCCTTTTCGCATAACAATATATAAAGGCTCTCTCCACCTACATGTTCTTTAAGCACATCAATTTTGAGTGTCTGTTACATGTTCCACACACTGCTAGATTCAGCAAAATCAAAGGAGACTTATTTTGTGGCCTCAGGGATCTTGCTGACTAGTGAAATAGATATACCTGCAGTTATAGTATTTGATGATAATACTCTATCGAAGATACTACACAAATATACAAGTTAGCCTTATGAATCAGGGTGTCAGGAAAAGCTCCCTGGAGGCTTTGAGCGAGGAGTCAATTATGTAAGACAAGGAAGGAAGGGGAGTATCAGAGCAGATAGCAAGTGCAAAAGCATGGAGGCTGAAACAGCATGGCATGTTAAAGGTACTACCTGGCTGGACCAAAGGCTGCATGTGTGGGAGTTGTAGGAAAGGAGACAGGATTGGGATTTTAAGTGGCTTTTTATGTTAAACCAAGGCATGAACTTTATCCTCAAGGTACTGGGGAAGGATGGGCTTTGAGGAGTTTAGATCAGAAGCTGAGTTAAAATGTTTAGATTTTTGTTTTGGAAAGAGCATTCTGGTAGCAGTGTAAAAGACAGATTGGATGGAGGTTCCAGGCTAGAGACAGGGAGACCGTTTAAGAGGCTCTCAACTTCATAAAGAAATGAGTACTTCAATTATGGTAGATTAAGATAGCAGTGAGTCTAGAAACCATAAAGAGGAGCTGAATTTGAGAAATATAAAAGAAAGAATTGATAACTCACTACCTGGGGCAAAAAATGAGTAGCATAGGATGATTCCCATGTGTCTGACTTGAGCAGCTGGTTAGATATTAATGATCATTCACGAAAATGTATTTTATTATTATCTACTCACAACCCTGCTCCTGCTCTTTTGAGCCATCTTTAATGGCATCAACATCCATAAATTACCTTTTTAACTCAGTTAAAAACACTCTATTACTTTTTCTTTCTCACTCACAGGTCAAATTAGTTAAAAATTCTATCCAGTCTACCTCTTCCTATGCCCATGGAATCTGTCACCTCATCACTCACATCATCTTGACCCTTGATACTTATTTAGATACTTGCTGTAGCCTCCTAATTGGGTTTTCTGTCTCTGGTCTCTACTGCCACTAGTTTTTTTGTTTGTTTGTTTGTTTGTTTGTTTTTGCCACACCACAAGGCTTGCGAATGGAACCTGTGGCCCCTGGTTTGGAAGCAAGGAATCCTAACCACTGGACCATCAGGGAATTCCAGACCTGAGTGTATCATTTTGTGATATAAAATCGTCTAGTGGCTCTTTGTCACCATCCTTCCTGATATTACCTCTTCTTACCTTTTTAACTCAGTACTAATTTCCTAGTACCTCTGCATCCTACTTGCTAGGCCAGATGTAGGTCTGTACCCTAAATACTCACTTTCATGTCTTCATTCATGTGGTTTGCTTTGCCAGGAATTCCCTTCCTATCCCCTTTCCTTACAGAGCAAAGCCCCGCTTATCCTTCAAGATTCAGCCTAAATATCTTCTCTTATTATTTTCCCTGAGTCATGAAAGCAAAATTGTTCCTCACTTGTGTTCTGATAGTATGTCATATGTACTTTGACATTGATATTACTTACTGTGTCTTCCTTGGCAGTTTGTCCCTCTGGCTAGGCTCAGAACCAATTGAAGGCAAATATCTGTGTATCACAGATCTTAGTATCCTTGAACCTAACCCCATGCCTGACTGCAGCAGGCCTAAATCAGTGTTAAATTACCACTTCTATGCCTTTCATTCATTCCTATTCCCTTATCTAGATGCCTGCAGTCTCCCTTTTTTTTCTACTTGCCTGTTCTTCAAGGCCCATTTCCTCCATAAAACCTTTACTAACTAATGTAGTCGTTAAAATTTTAACTACTTTGCTTTAGGGGAAAAGGATTTGCTTTTATTAGTTTAATTCACAGTAAAGTTTCCAGGTCTTGATTACTATTAAAAACAGGGACTATTTGTACCATCTTATATTATCTTATTTTAACAATGCTACTTACAAATTATTAACTACTTCCATTCCTACCCTCCCCCAAACCCCTAAGTAACTCCCAACATTGTTTGAATAGAAGACGTATTAAATGAGGAGCATAGGGACTTTCCTGGCAGTCCAGTGATTGGGATGCCACACTTCCACTGAAGGAAACAAAGGGTCCAGTCCCTGGTTGGGTAACTAAGATCCCACATGCTGTGTGGTCTAGCTGGGTTGTAGGGTGGTGGGGCGGGAGCGGTGGAGGGGGAGATGGGAAATGAACATAGTAGTTCTTTTTTTTAAATAAATTTATTTATTTTAATTGGAGGTTAACTACTTTACAATATTGTATTGGTTTTGCCATACATCAACATGTATCCACCACAGGTATACATAGTTCTTTGACCCAGAAAGTACTGATGCCCTGAAGTACTCAACTCTATTTTCTAGGGTAGTTGAGTATCATTTATATCTGTTATTTTCAGGAAAAGATTCTTTGGGGTTTCTTTCATGTCTGTCATTCTATATGGAGACAGTTAAATGAAGACCCTATGCCTTTGGAGTTTGATATCTAGTATTATCTTTGAACCTATTACTTGCTGCAGTGAGGCACAGTAAGCACAGTGGAGTTTATTTCCCTTATATATGTGTTCTTTTTTCTTTTTCCTCATGATAGTGGTATCTTATATTTTATCTCTTTTGAGATATAGACTTACATCTCTTACAGACTCTTGGCTTCTTAGCATCCATGTAAAATAGAGTCCATAAAAGTACTTATTGTACAGTTGGGCATACAGAGTGACATACCCAACGTCACTCACCTACTCATTGGTTATGCCAAGCCTAGAATTCTGGCTCTTATACTCTGTTTCTATTGATTTCCGAAAGTAGCTCATTAAACATAAGGAAGAAGGGTGTGTTTAGTTTGCTCCATTATGCCACAGTCATGTAACATTTCTTCTTGACACTAAAAGTTGTAAGTATGATGTTTGCCTAAAAAATTAATGTTTTTCTTGGATAAATCTATTTATGTTTGGTGCACTTGATTAGTGGAATACCAGTATGGTTGTTATAGCATTTAGTTTCTGCTTAGAATTTTTGAGAATAGACTGTAGGGGAAGAAAAAATTTCCTCTACCATCTTACATTCTGTGGCTGGGATCTGTGAAATAATCTAACAAAAGACAGATTAAGAGGAGAGACCATTTATTATGTATGCATATGGAGGCCTTCCTAGGGAAAGAGTGAAGACCCCAAAAAGCTGTTATACACAGGAGCTTATATATCATTTTAACAAAGAGCAAGAAGTTAGTGGAAAAGTGACAAGATAAAGAAAAAGGAGTTTAGGCTTTTAGGGGCAGTAAATTGTGAGAAGGTAAATCTGTTGGGGAAACTAATGGAAGGTAACAGTTATTTACTAAGATTCTGTTTAGGCAGATAAGATTGATTCTCTCCTTCCTGGTAAGGGAGAGGTGAGGGGGAGACACCTTCACAAAGGGCATTTTATACTCTGCTTTCAGATAGAAAGGAGGAGGGCAGATGTTTTTTCTTGTCTCTGTCTTCTCAGTTGCCTTCAGCTCAAAAGAATCCTTAGGCAAAGGGGCATGTTTTGGGGTGACATTCTCATCCCCTTCAAAATCATTAGAGTCTAAAGCTTGGATGAAAGGACTTAACTGTAAGAAAGTGAGAGGAAATTTTTGTGAAATTGTACACATGCAGTATTTTATTTAAAATGCACACTAGTTTATATTTGGTTCAGCCAACAAAAAATTATTAAATGTCAAAAATGTGTTAGGCACTAAAAATATAAAGATGCAGTGGATAATTCATGCCAACAAGCAATGTGTGGGAGAAGACATATATCAACAATGATAATATATGCCCAAAACAGAATTACCATTTTCCTGAGAAAACACTCCTTTGATGGTCTACATACTTGATATCAATCTGGTCACTGTTTAATAAATATGTCATCTCCTGAGTTAGAAGCTGTGATCACTTTTCATTCTTTTGTTTATTTCAGTGTCTACTCATTTACCATATCCTGTCCACTTAATCTGAAGTGTCTTTGGAATCTGGCCATTCATTTCATTTCCACTACTACAATCCAGGCCTTTATCTCTTACCTGGACCATTATAGCTGTTCTCCCAGATTCCACTCTTTGATCCACACTGCCAGCAGAATTAGTTTCCTGTAAAACAAATCTGATCATGTTCAGTTCAGTTCAGTTCAGTCGCTCAGTCGTGTCTGACTCTTTGTTGACCCCATGAATTGCAGCACACCAGGCCTCCCTGGTGAACTCCCACTCACTCAAACTCACATCCATCAAGTCGGTGATACCATCCAGCCATCTCATCCTCTGTCGTTGCCTTCTCCTCCTGCCCCCAATCCCTCCCAGCATCAGAGTCTTTTCCAGTGAGTCAACTCTTCACATGAGGTGGCCAAAGTATTGGAGTTTCAGCTTCAACATCAGTCCTTCCAATGAATATTCAGGACTGATCTCCTTTAGGATGGACTGGTTTGATCTCCTTGCAGTCCAAGGAACTCTCAAGAGTCTTCTCCAACACCACAGTTCAAAAGCATCAATTCTTCGGTGCTCAGCTTTCTTCACAGTCCAACTCTCACATCCATATGTGACTACTGGAAAAACCATAGCCTTGACCTGATCATGTTACTCTACTGTTTAAGCGCTCCTTTTGGCTCTCTTTTTTTCCTATAGGATTAGGCCTAAATTCCTTAGATGACTCAGTCTTTCAGAGATCAGCCTGACCTCAGCTCTCACTGTTACTTCAACCCTTCCCTCTCCCAAACCTTATGGGAGCCACTAGGTTGTTCATGCCCCAACAAAAATGTCAGACCCTTTGTTGATTCCATGTATTTACATATGCTTTTCCCCTTTTGCCTGGGAAATTCATTTAAGACTTTTCTCCTCATTGAAACATTCCTTGCTTCACCTAATTTAATCAGTGCTCCCTCACTGTTCCCATGGTACTTTACCCGTAGTTCTGTTAAAAGCATTTACTATGTACTATATCAATTTATGTAATTTCAGCTAACATTTTATGAGCCTTTACTCTGTGCCATGTATTTCACTAAGTACATTTTATGTCTTACTTAGCCTCACAACAATCCTGGTACTGTTGTGAAGTACTATTAAGAACCCTGTTTTACAGATGAAGAAAAGAAGGCTAACTTAGATATTGAGTGATATACCAATTTTACACAGTAGGTAGACAGTACCAGAATTAGAACCCAGCTCTAATCAGTCTTTTGGGCTTCCCTGGTGGCTTGGATTGTAAAGAATCTGCCTGCAATGAGAATATCCGGGTTCAATCCCTGGGTCAGAGTGATCCCCTGGAGTAGGGAATGGCTACCCACTCAAGTATTCTTGCCTGGAGAATCACATGGATAAAGGAGCATGGAGAGCTACACTCCGTGGGGTCAAAAAAAGCCAGACATGACTGAACAAGTAACACTTTCACTTTTCTGATCTGTCTTTAGATCTAATGCTGTTAACCATTATGCTCCACTAGTTGGCATCTGAAGGTCTGGTACTGTGTCTTCATTTAGTCAGCAAATACTTATTGAGCATCTGTTGTTGTTCAGTTGCTAAGTCGTGTCCAACTCTTTGCAAGCCCATGGGCTGCAGCACGCCAGGCTCCCCTGTCCTTCACTATCTCCTAGAGTTTGCTCAAATTCATATCTGTTGAGTTGGTGCTATCTAACCATCTCATCCTCTACTGTCCTCTTCTTTTGTCTTCTGTCTTTTCCAGCATCAAGTTATTTTCCTGAGAGCTGGCTCTTTGCATCAAGTGGCCAAAGTATTGGAGCTTCAGGTTCAGCATCAGTCCTTCTAATGAATATTCAGGGTTGATTTTTTTAGGATTGACTGTTTTGATCTCCTTGCTGTCCAAGGGACTCTCAAGAGTCTTAAAACCATAATTCAAAAGCATTAATTATTTGGTGCTCAGCCTTCTTTCCAGTCCAACTCTCACATCTTTACATGACTACTGGAAAAACCACAGTGACTATATGGACCTTTGCTGGCAAAGTAATGTCTCTGCTCTTTAATATGCTGTCTAGGTTTGTCATAGCTTTCCTTCCAAGAAGCAAGCATCTTTGAATTTCACTGCTGCTGTCACTGTCTGCAGTGATATTGGAGCCCAAGAAAATAAAATGTGTTGCTGCTTCTACTTTTACCTCTTCTATTTGCCATGAAGTGATGGGACCAGATGCCATGACCTTAGTTTTTTGAATGTTGAGTTTAAAGCCAGTTTTTTCACTCTCCTCTTTCACCTTCATCAAGAGGCTTTTTAGTTCCTCTTCACTTTCTGCCATAAGGGTAGTGGTATCTTCATATCTGAGGTTATTGATATTTCTTCCGGCAATCTTGATTCCAGCTTGATTCATCCAGCCTGGCATTTCACATGATGTACTGTGCGTATAAGTTAAATAAGCCAGGGTGACAATATACAGCCTTGACGTATCCCTTTCCCTATTTGGAACCAGTCTGTTGTTCCATGTCCAGTTCTAACTGTTGCTTCTTGACCTGAATACAGGGTTTCTCAGGAGGCAGGTAAGGGGGTCTGGTATTCTCATCTCTTGAAGAATTTTCCAGTTTGTTGTGATCCACACAGTCAAAGGCTTTCACATAGTCGATGAAGCAGATGTTTTTCTGGAACTCCCTTGCTTTCTCTGTGATCCTGTGAATGCTGGCAATTTGATCTTGGTTCCTCTGCCTTTTGTAAACCCAGCTTGTACATCTGGAAGTTTTTAGTTCACATATTGTTGAAGCCTGGCTGAAGGATTTTGAGCATAACTTTAGTAGCATGTGAAATGAGCACAATTATACGGTAGTTTGGCACTGCCCTTCTTTGAGACTGGAATGAAAACTGACCTTTTCCAGTCCTGTGGCCATTGCTGAGTTTTCCAAATTTGCTCGCACTTTGAATGCAACACTTTTAACAGCATCACCTTTTAGGATTTTAAATAACTCAGCTGGAATTCCATCACCTCCACTAGCTTTGTTCATAGTAATACTGCCTAAGGCCCCCTTGATTTCACACTCCAGGATGTTTGGCTCTAGGTGAGTGCTCACACCATCATGGTTATCCAGGTCCTTAAGACCTTTTTTGTATAGTTCTGTGTATTCTTGCCACCTGTTCTTTATCTCTTTTGCCTGTTTGGTCCTTACATTTCCTGTCCTTTATTTTGCCCATCCTTGCATGAAATGTTCCCTTGGTATCTCCAGTTTTGACAAGGTCTCTAGTCTTTCCCATTTTATTGTTTTCCTCTAGTTCTTTGCACTTTCATTGAAGAAGGCCTGTTATCTCTCCTTGCTATTCTCTGGAATGCTTCATTCAGTTGGGTATATTTTCCCTTTTCTCCCTTGCCTTTCACCTCCCAGCTATTTGTAAAGCTTCCTCAGACAACCTCTTTACCTTCTTGCATTTCTTTTTCTTGGTGATTGTTTTGGTCACTGCCTCCTGTACAGTGTTATGAACCTCTGTTCATAGTTCTTTAGGCACTCTGAATCTGTTTGTCACTTCCACTATATAATCATAAGGGATTTGATTTAGGTCATATCTGAATGGCCTAATGGTTTTCCCTGATTTCTTCAATTAAGCCTGAATTTTGCAATAAGGAGCTCATGATCTGAGCCACAGTCAGCTCCAAATCTTTTTGCTGGCTGTGTAGAGCGTCTCCATCTTTGGCTGCAAAGAATATAATCAGTCTGTTTTCAGTATTGACCATTTGGTGATGTCCATGTGTAGAGTCATCTCTTGTGTTGTTGGAAGAGTATGTTTGCTATGACCAGTGTGTTCTCTTGAGAAAACTCTGTTAACCTTTGCCCTTCTTTATTTTGTACATCAAGGCCAAACTTGGCTGTTACTCCAGGTATCTCTTGACTTCCAATTCCCTATTGGAATTTTGCATTCCAATTCCCTATGATGAAAAGGACATCTTTTTTTTTTTTTTTTGGATGTTGGTTCTAAAAGGGCTTGTAGGTGTTCATAGGAACTGGTCAACTTCAGCTTCTTCAACATCAGTGGTTGGGGCATAGACTTGGATTCCTGTGATGTTGAGTGGTTTGCCTTAGAAACGAACTGAGATCATTCTGTCATTTTCGAGATTGCACCTAAGTACTGCATTTCAAACTCTTTTGTTGACTATGAGGGCTACTCCATTTCTTCTATGGGATTCTTGCCTACAGTAGTAGATATAATGGCCATCTAAATTAAATTGGCCCATTCCCATTCATTTTTGTTCACTGATTACTAAGATATTGATGTTCACTCTTGCTGTCTCCTGCTTGATCACATCCAGTTTACCTTGATTCATGAACCTAACATTCTAGCTTCTTACACACTATTGTTCTTTACAGCATTGAACTTTACTTTCACCACCAGGCACATCGACAAATGAACATCATTTCCACTTTGGCCCCGCCACTTCTTTCTTTCTGGAACTATTAGTAATTGCCTGGAGAAGGCAATGGCAACCCACTCCAGTACTCTTGCCTGGAAAAGCCCATGGACAGAGGAGCATGGTGGGCTGCAGTCCATGGGGTCATGAAGAGTCAGACACAATTGAGCGACTTCACTTTTCACTTTTCACTTTCATGCATTGGAGAAGGAAATGGCAACCCACTCCAGTGTTCTTGCCTGGAGAATCCCAGGGATGGGGGAGCTTGGTGGGCTGCCGTCTATGGGGTCGCACAGAGTCAGACACGACTGAAGCGACTTAGCAGCAGCAGCAGCAGTAATTGCCCTCCACTCTTCCCCAGTAGCATATTGGACACCTTCTGACCTGTGAGGGGGCGGGGGAAGGCGCTCATCTTTCGGTATCATCTTTCGGTGTCATAACTGTTTATGTTAATGGGGTTCTCACAGCAAGAACACTGCAGTGGTTTGCCATTCCCTCCTCCAGTGGACCACATTTTGTCAGAACTCTCTACTATGACCCGTCTTTCTTGGGTGACCCTGCACAGCATGGCTCAGAGCTTCATTGAGTTATGCAAGCCCCTTCTCCATGACAAGGCTCTGATCCATGAAGGCTGGGGATATAGTAGTGAATAAAATAAACCAAAAAATCTATTTTTGTGAAACTTACTCTCATGGTTGAAGACAGAGACACAAAACAAGTAAATTTTGTAACATATTAGAAGGTGAAAATTTTCATGGAAAAAAATAAAACAAAGTGGGGTGATGGGAGGTAAATACAGTGGACAAGCAAAGCTTCATTGAGAAGTTGTCATTTGAGGAAAACTTGAAGGAGGTGAGAGAGGGATCATCTATCTGGCTATGTGGAGGAGAAGAACATTCCCAGTAGAGGGAACAGCAGCATGTGAAACAGTGATAAGGCAGGAGTTTTGGTATGTTCAATAATTAGCATTGAGGCCTGGGTAGTTGGAGCCACTGAGCAAGAGAAGAGTAGTAGAAAATGAAGTCATGGAGGTGTAGATGGGGCAGCCGCAATATGTAGGCCACTGCAAGGACTTTGGCTTTTACTCTGAGAAAGAAGCCGATGGAGAGTTTTTGAACAGAGAACAACATAGTCTGACATATTTTAAAAGGCTTATTCTGACTCAAATACTGAGAATAGATTGTAAGTAGATTTGAAATATTTATTTTGGCACTCAAGTTATATACCATACCTGGTATATAGTAAGTGTTAATAAATATCAAAAGGTTAACAAATTTTCAAAGCAATCTAACTTTAAAATGACATTTTTATATAATCAGGATGTTTAGATATAAATTAGATATTAGATGATACAAATGGTATTTTTAGGTATGATAACGTAATGACAGTTATACTTAAAAGAGAGATTATTAGTTAGAGATACGTATAGAATATTTACTGATAAAATGATGATGTTTAGATCTTACTTTTACTGCTCCAGCAAAAATAAGCAAATACATAAAAGTGGGAAGATTGATAAGATGAATAAAATGTTGATAATCATTAAAGAAGGTGATGGATGCATGGAGTTTATTTTACTGTATATTATTTTATCTACTTCTGTGTATATTTGAAAGATTCATAATAAGGTTTAATATATACATTATATTTACACAGAGAAAAAATATCTCTACATATATATATCTATTCAGAGAGATATAGATAAAATACATAAGATTTCATTTGGAATTCTGCCTTTAATAAAAATTTATCATAAAGAAATAATCATATATGCCTAAAGATGTAAGTAAAAGGATTTTTATGTTAGTGTTTCAGAATAGCTAAAACTTGAACAAACAAAATTTTTATGGTTGGAAAATAAAAACTGGTATAATCTATACAGTGTAATAGATTATTATGTTTCGGTCCTTAAATTATTTTCAAAGATTATTTAATGCCATTAAAAAATATCCTAGATGTATAGTGAAAAAAGCAGAATGAAAAGTTTGATATATTATTATCCCAATCTTAACTAAAAATATCTATAAATATTTATAGATTTTAAAATTTAAAGGAAATATAAATTGTAACTAGTAGTTATCTCTAAGTGATAGGGTTTTAGGTCATTTTTATTTGATTCTTTATATTTCTCTGTATTTCTAAAATTTTCTTCAATAAATTTACCTGATTTTATTAAGACTACAGGAGGAGGTCCCCAGCAGGGGCCCAGGCACCCAGTTTTTGTGGAGAAGGAAATGGCAACCCACTCCAGTATTCTTGCATGGAGAATTCCATGGACAGAGGAACCTGGCAGGCTACAGTCCATGGGGTCGCAAAAAATCAGACACGACTGAGCAACTAACACACATGCACACGTTAAGACTACAGAAGATACTATACAAATCTCTGGGTTAAGCCTTTTGAAACTTCTGTTAAGATAAACAAATAATAAAATGGGGATAAAGATTCGTGTTCCAGGACGTTTGTTGAATTGCTGTTTATTTCACAAAAAATTGAAAATGTCTAAATTATCAACAAATTGGAAATGATTAAATTATGATATATCCATATGCAACTTGTAGGTGTTTCCAAAAGAGTGAAATATGGAAGGTGCTCATTTAAAATAAAAGGAAGATACTGAACCACATGTTGTTTAGTTGCTCAGTCTTGTCCAACTCTCTTGGGACCCCATGGACTTCAGCCCACCAAGGCGCCTCTGTCCATGGGATTTCCCAGGCAAGAATATGGGAGTGGGTTGCCATTTCCTTCTCCAGGGTATCTTTTTGACCCAGGGATCAAACCCAAGTCTCCTGCATTCGCAGGCAGGTTCTTTATCACTGAGCCAACAGGGAAGCCCAAGTCATGTGTACAATATGACTGCAATTATATTTTTAAAAAATGAAAGATTGAAGATGGCCAATTTAGTTTTTCTACTTTCTATGCTTTCTGATTTGTCTATACTGAGTATGTATTACTTTATAATCAAAAATACATGAAGTATTTTAAAAATATGTAGAATACAAGGGAAAGAAAATGGATGTTTTTTTAACTTTATATTGGAGTATAGTTGATTAACAATGTTGTGATAGGTTCAGGTATACAGCAAAGTGATTCAGATATACATGAAAGAAAATGGATGTTTGAGGAGAATAAAAGAGACCTGGAATCATGGCTAGGGGCAATACACTAAGGAGTTAGTTAAATGAAAAGAATTATTAAACATAAAGTTGAATTTGATGTAACAGGGCAAGAGGCCTGTTTTGTTTTGTGTCTTCCCATGGTGCTCACTAATCTGACAGTAAAATGAGAGGAAGTAGCTGTAGTCATCCAGCATTAGGAGTGTTTAGCAAAGGGTCAGTGCATTGATATTGTTGGTCTCCCTCCACAGTGGATGTGAGGATGTTTTTATAATCTGTAAAATTGTTAACAGCTAGCAAAAGTTTCTGTCTGTCCTCACAGCCACCATCCTATTTAAGCCCTCATTACTCTTAAACTTACTGACTGCACTTCCTGCCCCAACTCTCTTTCCAAACCACCTTTTATGTTATTACCCAGCATTCTCTTTCTAACATCCCAGTCAGATCATGTTATTTTTTTTCTTTTCAGAAACTTGTCTTGGTTCTGCATTACCTTAGAATATCTGAAATTTCAAACTGCAAATCCAGGGGTCTTTATGATCTGGCCTCAAAGTACCTTTCTGTCCTAATCCCCTACTTTTTTCCATACAAGTTTTTCTCCCTCTTCATCATCCTACCTACCCTTCCCTAAATACACAAGTATTAGCTAACCTGTATTTTTGCTCAAGCAACATCCTCTAAAACATACAAGGACCAACCTCTGGACTTATAGTTACATGCTTTGGTTCTGCTGTTTACAGGTGGCTGTGTGACTTTTAATATATTATTTTGACCTCTCTGAGCCTCAATTTTTTGTTAATTTCTTCATCTTTATAATGGTAATACCTACTCACAGAGTTGTTATGATTCATTCAGATAATGAATACAAAAGCATATTTTCAACTAAATGCATGGCAAACATGCATGGCATTATTTTCTACCCACCTCTACCTGTCAGGATGCTTTTGACTTCAAATAACAGAAATTCAACTGAAAGTGTCTTAAACAGTAAGGCAGCCAGTCTGGAGGTTAGGCAGCTCCAGAGTTGGTTAATTCGGCAGCTCAGTTATGTCATCAGAGACACAAAGTCCGTCCATCCTCCTGCTTTGCTGTTCATTATCCGTTGTTCTCTTTAACTTGGTCCCCTCATGGTAGTAAGATGACTGCTACTGTCTTGGTGACTTACTGTCACATGCAGACAGCAGTGTTCAGAGGCAGAAAAGAGGAAGGTCCCTTTAGAATACTCCTGTTTAAGAGTGAAGAAATCTTTCTAGAAGCCTCCCCTATGGCCTCATCCCCAAACAACTGGCCCTCATGTTTTATTGATGGAAACTCTAGCATATGCTTATGCCTAAACCAATCATCAGTGGAAAAGAGTGAACTCGTTTTAATTAGCTTAAACCAATCATGGTCAGTTCAGTTCAGTCTCTCAGTCATGTCCGACTCTTTAAGACCAAATGAACCATAGCACCCCAGGCCTCCCTGTCCCTCACCAACTCCCGGAGTCCACCCAAACCCATGTCCATTGAATCGGTGCTGCCATCCAACCATCTTATCCTCTGTTGTCCCCTTCTCCTCCTGCCCTCAATCTTTCCCAGCATCAGGGTCTTTTCCAATGAGTCAACTCTTCGCATCAGGTGGCCAAAGTATTGGAGTTTCAGCTTCAACATCAGTCCTTCTAGTGAACACCCAGGACTGATCTATAGGATGGACAGGTTGGATCTCCTTGCAGTCCAAGGAACTCTCAAGAGTCTTCTCCAACACCACAGTTCAAAAGCATCAATTCTTTGGTGCTCAGCTTTCTTTATAGTCCGACTCTCACATCCATACATGACTACTGGAAAAACCATAGCCTTGACTAGATGGACCTTTGTTGACAAAGTAATGTCTCTGCTTTTTAATATGGTGTCTAGGTTGGTCATAACTTTCCTTCCAAGGAGTAAGTGTCTTTTAATTTCTTGGCTGCAGTCACCATCTGCAAGGATTTTGGAGCCCAGAAAAATAAAGTCAGCCACTGTTTCCACTCTTTCCCCATCTATTTGCCATGAAGTGATGGAACCGGATGCCATGATCTTAGTTTTCTGAATGTTGAGCTTTAAAGCTAACTTTTTCACTCTCCTCTTTCACTTTCATCAAGAGGCTCTTTAGTTCTTCTTCACTTTCTGCCATAAGGGTGGTGTCATCTGCATATCTGAGGTTAATGATATTTCTCCCCGCAATCTTGATTCCAGCTTGTACTCCATCCAGCCCAGCGTTTCTCATGATATACTCTGCATAGAAGTTAAATAAGCAGGGTGACAATATACAGCCTTGACGTACTCCTTTTCCTATTTGGAACCAGTCTGTTGTTCCATGTCCAGTTCTAACTGTTGCTTCCTGACCTGCATACAGGTTTCTCAAGAGGCAGGTCAGGTGGTCTAGGATTCCCATCTCTTTCAGAATTTTCCATAGTTTATTGTGATCCACACAGTCAAAGGCTTTGGCATAATCAATAAAGCAGAAATAGATGTTTTTCTGGAACTTTCTTCCTTTTTCCATGATCCAGCAGATGTTGGCAATTTGATCTCCAGTTCCTCTGCCTTTTCTAAAACCAGCTTGAACATCTGGAAGTTCACAGTTCACATTTTGCTGAAGCCTGGCTTGGAGAATTTTAAGTATCACTTTACTAGCATGTGAGATGAGTGCAATTGTGCAGTAGTTTGAGCATTCTTTGGCATTGCCTTTCTTTGAGGTTGGAATGAAAACTGACCTTTTCCAGTCCTGTGGCCACTGCTGAGTTTTCCAAATTTGCTGGCATACTGAGTGCAGCACTTTTACAGCATCGTCTTTCAGGAATTGAAATAGCTCAACTGATACTCCATCACCTCCACTAGCTTTGTTCTTAGTGATGCTTCCTAAGGCCCACTTGACTTCACATTCCAGGACGTCTGGCTCTAGGTGAGTGATCACACCATCGTGATTATCTGTGTCATGAAGATCTTTTTTTGTACAGTTCTTCCGTGTATTCTTGCCACCTCTTCTTAATCTCTTCTGCTTCTGTTAGGTCCCTACCATTTCTGTCCTTTATTGAGCCCATGATCATCCCCTGGTATTTGCTCCTACCTCTCCTAAAGGAACAGATGCTAAAAAAAAAAAAAAAAGTGGGAGCTTTGTTAGAGAGGGAAAGATTGCAATAGCACAATGTATTTAGAGATGATCCTAGTTTATTAGGACAAGGAGGTGATGAAGTAGTAAGTAGTAGATTCAACATAAAGAGGAGTTGGGTTTTAGTGGGTCAAGATTTCAGTTAAACATCATACAAAACGAGCAGAAAACAAACAGGGAGGACAGAGAATGAAGCTTTCGTTTTTCTAGTTTTAACATTTGTTTTCATGTCTAAATAGGTATGCAGTGGAACTGACGAAGACCCTGATGATAAAAATGCACCATTTCGACAACGGCCATTTTGCAAATATAAAGGACATACTGCTGATCTTCTTGATCTTTCCTGGTCTAAAGTAAGAAATGCTTATTTGAATTTTGTATTCTGCATAATTTTCTAGGATAAGAACAAACGTTTTATTTGTATGATTATCTCCATCAAGTCTGAATGTCTGTAGCTATTTTGTGGGAGTTACAAATTAATTGAAATTTAAAAAGAGAAATGATAGATTAGGCTAATAAGAAAATGTTTATATTACTTAACAGCTTCTATCTGGATCTGTCTATATACTTATACTTCTTGCTTTTTTTTATAAAGTGATTTTGCAAAATAACTATCCTCAGCAAAATGTGTATGACTTCAAAGATGAAGTCTGACCTAGCCAATCAAGACTGTTTTGGAGCTAGTCTGCTACCTTCATGAAATTATTAATTTAGGTTTAACAATTATATTCTACAAATCTTCATTTTATGGTTTTTTTTTTCCTTAGAGCAAGATTATTTTAGGAGTAGGGGGCTGTTTTGCCACCAATCAAATATCTTAGAAGTTTGCAAAAATTTTAAGAGGTATTTTAAATTTCTTTTAAGAGATCTGAAACATGAAGCCGTTTTTGGAATTTTTGCATTATTCAATATACTTTCTTTGCATTAAAATTTGTCATTAATCAGAATCTAATATATATAAGAATTTGTGGGGGAAAATAATATTTTAAAGCCTTAAATTGAGAAAAGTCATCCAAGTTAGCAAAATACTAGCAAGGATACTGGTAATGCCCATATATTTTAACTATGTCAGGAGAACTTCACGTATTAGAAAGATATCACTGGTATGTATTGGCAAGTCAGATTCCCAGGTGGCTTAGTGATGAAGAATCTGACTGCCAATTCAAGAGATGTGGATTCAGTCCCTGGGTCAGGAAGATCCCCTGGAGAAGAGAATGGCAACCCACTCTAGTATTCTTGCCTGGAAAATCTCATGGACGGAGGAGCCTGGTGGGCTTCCAAAGAGTTGGACATGACTGAGCATGCATACATACTAGCGAGTCAGGCTTCCCTGATCTCCAGCTTTGAGTCACTCCACTTATGAATTGCTGCTCCTATTATATTTGTTTAGATATTATGGGTGTATTTCATAACATCTTTCCCTCTAACCTCCTGGAACAAGCTTGGGCCTCACCTGGTAGTCTAATTCTAAATTGAGCCCCAATTGTACCTTTGTTCCCCCTTCACCATACCCTGTATGAAATCTGTGTTGTCAGAAGATGGAAATTTAAAGTATCCTTAAATCTGATAATCATATTCATCTAGAATAAGTACAAAGCACCTAATTGGGAACCTTGCACTCATTTTACTGTCTTAGAACAAGCCAGTATTTTTTTTGTGAAATGTAAAACTAACTGAAGAAATTAATTCTCCATTGACCACTGTATCAGTCAGGGTTCTCCAGAGTAACAGAACGAAGAGGAAATACATACATCAGGAGGTTTATTTTAAGGAATTGGCTCACATGGTTGCGAGGCCAAGCAAGTTTAAAATCTGTAGGGCAGGCTTTGAAAGCACAGCAGGTGTCATACTGGAGTCTTAAGGCAGAATTTCTTCCCCAGAAAACCTCAGTTTTATTCTTAAGGCCTTCATCTGTCTGTGTGCTCTTTCCTTAAACTTTCTTTTTACTTAACTGTTTATGTACATTTCTAGGTCTTATTGGCAATGAGATTCTAAGCCCCTCAAGAATAGGGGTCTGACTTTCTTTACTGTTGTTTCTTTCAGTATCTAGTACAGTTGATATTTATAGGGGGTTTTCTGTTTGTTGAAAATTTATTTTGTGCCAGGTAGCAAGAATTACCTTGTTAATAATTCTTCTTTTTTTTTTTTTTTAACATTTACCTTGTTAATGCCATGAGGTGGATGCTATTTCATATTGTAGATTAGAAGCCTGGGCCTCTGACCCATCCCAGATCACACAACTAGTTATGGGTAGAACCTAGATCTGAATCTAATTTTTCTGACTCATAAGACCATGCTTATTTCAAGAAAACTATTTAATTTTGTTTAGTTAATAAGTATTTATTGAACAAAAATCTCTTAGCATAATAGAACCAGTCTTAACATGTCGTCAACATCTTCACTTTTAGGGTTGTCTTAGTATTTCTTTTGTATACTTAAACCAATGTACTGTTGGAAGAATAAATTCAGTTTTAATGAACAGTAGACCATAGATTTAGTTTTTATACACTCATTATTAAATATCAGGAAATATAAAGCAAACTGTATATACTCTTCAAAACTTCTGCAACTGAGTGGACCTTGAAAATAAAAAGAATTGTTATTAGATGTTTCAAAAGTTATTGTAAATCTTTCAAAATTCTATTTTTTCTATTATTTTGCTTTTATTTTATATTTTTATTTTTGTTTTTGGGTTTTTAGGTTTTTTCTTTTCACTTTTTTTAACTTGTCAAAGTTATATTTTTAGTTGTAAGCTACATCTTTATTTTAAAATAGGTATACCACATAAAATATACTTTTTTTTACACTGGCCCAGATAGCATATATGTATCAGTACAGTAACATATCTGAATCCATATTTGTGCTTAGTCTTTTTACATTCAAAGATTAAAGAGTCTTTATTACTTTAAGCAAATAACAAAGCATCTCATTTTTCATAAGCACTCTGCACAGTAGTATAGTGGTTAGAGCCTGACCTAGAGCCAGACTACCCGGGTTCAAATTGCAGCTCTGCCACTGACAAGCTGTATAGTCTTAGACAAATTATTTAACCTCTCTACCTCAGTGTTCTCATTTGCAAAAGCAGATAAAAATATACATACCTCATAGGATTGCTGTATAGTGCTGAGAACAATGTTTAGCATATTGTAAGTACTCAGTAAATATCATCATTATTTCAATTTGTTTAGCACTTTTACTCATGCCAAAGAATACTAAGATTTCATTTGAGTTTCCTTGTTCAGCATAGTTTCCTTGTTCAACATAGCTCATAGTTCTTCCCTTAAATAGCTTTGTATTTAGAAATTAAAGAGCTTCTGCCAGCTGGAAGCTTTTGACAAATAGATGTTTGGTTTCTGGTGATGAGCCATTATAATGCCTAAGTCAGTTACACTACCCTCTTCTAGCTTTGAAAATTCTGAGACATTTGACAATTTCTATTCTCTAATTTTCTTGCCTGGGGTGTGACAGGTGCCCAATAACTTTTCATTTCCATGCTGCTTTGGATGATGATCTTTTTGAAGGCATGTTAAGTGACATTTAGGGAACTCATGTAAGTTAAAATTCACTAGTGTTATCAATGTGAAAATAACCAAAGTGATGCTAACTTCCAGTAGGTGCAGACTCCCAACGACTAAGGCACACCCTGGTCCTCTCTTGGCATCTTGCAAATTTCTTTCAATAGAAGTCATAAGATTCATCCTCATTTCAGAATATGTAATGTGAGAAAGTCTTAGAATCAAAGAAATATGATATTTAACTATTTGGGGAAAAAATGGGATTGTCCAAGTGAATTGGATATCTTTTTGTGCTGTCTGATGCTGCATATAACAGTAATAATAATAACAAAACTATTGTACTAAAACTAAAAGTTCACTTTTATGGTGTAAATATTATTTATATGATGGTAAAATAATCAATGTCAATTTCTCCATAGAACTACTTTCTGCTTTCTTCTTCAATGGATAAAACAGTCAGATTATGGCACATTTCCAGAAGAGAATGCCTTTGCTGTTTTCAGCATATAGATTTTGTCACTGCCATAGCTTTCCATCCAAGAGTAAGTGTTTACACGTTTTTTGTTATACTATGAGGAAGGTGAGGGAACCAGGTTTCTCTGGAGGATATCTGGACTACAGGAAAAAAAATTATTAATAGCTGTATAGTTTACAGCAACTTAATTTAATGTTTCATTCTGCTTTAGAAATAAGGAACTAAATATTGTACTAATCTGCATTAGAAGAGCTGGAAATATTATAGTCTAAATATCAATATACTAGTGAGAAGTCATCCCACTAGTGAAAAGTCATCTCAAGTCTTTAATAAAACCTGCAGGGTATAAATAAATAAGATATCCTATTAAAGAGGAGAGAGGTTGGAGATGGTGGAAGACGAAAAGACAGTAGGTAAATAAGAAAGGGAAGCATATAGGCAGGAATAGTTAGTTGTAGGAGAGTCAGGAAGGGAAGAGACAAAGAAAAGGTTGAAAGTGGCAAGAACAAAAATTCATTATAAGATAGACTGAATTCCTGTGTCATGTCTGGAAACATTGTTAATCTTGAGATCTCCTCTTACTCATTTTCAGTGTAGAAAATCCTGTCATATCTTTCCTCCAAAAGGAATTTTGTATGATTACAACTAAAGGAGAAAAGTCTACTGTCATGGACTCCAGACCTATCTGATGCCCTTGTAAGATAGATCCACTAAATGCATAAGGCTAGAGAAGCTTTAGTTCTTTGCAGCTGTAAGGACAAAGGATGTCATGTGTTGGCGCTGCTTTACCAGCTAGGTTGAAATAAGTGGAAGGCTTGAGCTGACCTTCGTTGAATTTCCCTCCCCTATGTTAGTGTATATGATTACATTTCCAGTCATGTCCTCATCTCTATATGTTAATACCCGTTGTCTTTTTAATGCAGACTTTCAATTATATTCACATTTCTTTCTCTCTTTCCTCAGATTAAGAAAGAAGAATGACTTTTGTCTCTCAATATAATTTCCCTCCCTGGGCAGGCTTATAACATAGGCATTAATAAAGTACTTGATTAAGAACTTTTGAAAATTAAAGATGTTTATTCTGTGTTAACACCATATCAGTTTGACCATCAAGCTCTCGAGGCTTCTTTCTGAAAAATACCCCCATCCTGTCACCTAAGGATGCAGCAGAAGAATGGATTTACCCCTGTCAGCAACTGTGAACAAAACCCCCCACATCTATTTTAACTATACTGTATCAGAGTGGAAAGAGGGGTATTAGATGGTGATAGTTATCCATGTAGTACTTTATCATTAAGGTTTCTATTTAGTCAGCAATTTTCCTATACTTTTATTTGGTTTTATTTTAGAAACTGAAAAGCCTTATTTCTAAAACTTCTACTTACTTGGAGAGTTTATGAGAGGGGCTAGGGAAGAATGGAGTGATGTTGACATTTTCCTTGGAAATATGACTCTCAAATAATGTAACCTGGAAGGAAGCAGGGTTATAAAAGAAATAGCAAAATAGAGATACTCACACATATACACATGTGTATATGTGTATATAATAAAATTCTGAATTGTAAGACCAAGATAAAGTATTTTTACTTGTTCAACACTTCTACTGGTATACATTGAGTTGAGCCTACTATACCATATCCGTAAAAATACCTATTCTATGAAGGTTATCCTTGACAGGCTTCAGAAGTAGGTAAGAATAATAATCTTGAGTGGAAAACAAAATCTGTTTCATGTTTTGGCGTCCTAATTATTTTATCTTTAATTCTTATGTTACCAAAAATTAGAGCAACTTTGTGATAGGCCTGGTTTAATTTAGAACAACGTTTCTAAACCTTGACACTAATGGTATTTTGGGTTGGATAATTCTTTTTTGTAGAGAGAGGGAAGGCTGTCTTGTGCATTGTAGTATGTTTAACAGCATTTCTGGTCTCTACCCACTAGATGTCAGTAGCACCCACCCCCTAAATTGTGACAATCAGAAATGTCTCTAGACATTCCTTAAATGTGCTAGCCCTGCTAGGTGTCCCTACCTGACCCCCTGCCAACCCCCCGCAGAAAGGCAGTGATTAAAGATTCAGAACGCGCATTAACAGGGAACTCAGAATTTCTCAAACTTATTTGATCACAGAACACTTCTACATGATATTTACTCCATTGTCTGTTAACATCTATTCTTTGGGAAAAGCAGTTGAAGGATATGATAGAATGATTAGAACCTCATTTCTCAAAAATGAATATTGAGGTTTCTAATTGTTATTTTTAATGAATAAAATAATGCTTACTTTAATACTTTTAAAATAAAATCTTAACATATTTTAACATTTATTCCTAATAGACTTGATGTATTGATTTGTTGATTAGTTTTTCTTCATGTGGTAAAATGAAAGCTTCCTCTTTTGCCACCTTTTTAGGATGACAGGTATTTTCTAAGTGGGTCATTGGATGGAAAGCTCCGCCTTTGGAACATACCTGACAAAAAAGTGGCTTTGTGGAATGAAGTAGATGGTCAAACAAAATTGATCACAGCTGCAAATTTCTGTCAGAATGGCAAATATGCAGTGATTGGAACATATGACGGCAGGTGTATTTTCTATGATACAGAGGTAAATGACTATCTTGTATAAATTACATACTTGAATACTTAGAAGACCCTTCTGTGGTTTGGAATAAGTTGGTGTATCCTCCCTGGGCTTTAACTGCCTTATCTGTAAATTGGGACAAATAATATTAATACCATGTTTGTCTGTGAGTTGGCTCAGGTGATCTTTGAGGTTCTAATTCTGATCTTTTTAAATTGTGGTTTCTTTTTAGCATTTGAAATACCACACACAGATACATGTCCGATCTACCAGAGGGCGCAACAAGGTTGGAAGAAAAATTACTGGCATTGAGCCTTTACCTGGAGAAAACAAGGTACTAAGTATTCAAAACCATCTCTCTCCATACTATATATAGGCTCCTGAAAGTAAGTTCTTCATATCTTGGCTAAGAATATATTTCCTTTCTTATGGAATATTGCTTTTTCTAGTTTTGAGGTATATTCTATATTTGTGTAACACCCTTTTTTGGTTGTACCTTAACACAGATTAAATGGTGTTATTTTTAACTTTTCCTTTGATTTGTTTTTAGATACTGGTAACCTCAAATGACTCCAGAATCAGACTGTATGATCTTAGAGATTTGTCGCTGTCCATGAAGTATAAGGGTTATGTCAACAGCAGCAGCCAGATCAAAGCAAGTTTCAGGTAAATTAGCAATGAGGAATTCCCCATAGAGATCAGAATATTTCTCCCCTACTCCCATTTTTCCATTGATCTATACCTTATGTTTATATGTTTATGTATAGTGGTGTTAGTTACTTTGGGTTTTTACAACTGGTATGTCATATTATCAATCATACAGAACTTACCTTATTCACCTGTTTGGTAGATTTAGAATTGTTCCTCCTCTGCTGATGAAGAAGCAACATCCAGAAAATTAATTTGCCTTAAGTCACACTGGTGGTATCAGAGCCAGGATTAGAAGACTCCCAGCTCCAGAATTTGTGCTTTTGTATTTTCATGTATGCTTTCTAAGGGGAGATTTATCCCACCACCACTCACACTTGGCCTTTTAAGTACAGAAACTAAGCCTTTTGAGACCCTAAGGTACAATGTCCTGTATATACCTTTGCATGTCATTATTATTTGAGCTCTTAATTTAGGGTCTGCAGGCTCTCCTGAAATACCTACCTCTTCTTTCTTTATAGCCCTCTTTATTTCAGTCCTTTTCTTACCAGTTCTCCGTTCTTCTTGAACTACCCAGTAATTACCCAGTAATTTAATTAGTAAAGTATTCAGCTTCTCTCTTTTATCTCTTAAGTAGACATTCCTCCTGAGGGCTTCCCTGGTGGCTCAGTGATATAGGATCTGCCTGCAATGCAGGAGACACAGGTTCCATCCCTGGGTGGGGAAGATCCCCTGGAGAAGGAAATGGCAACCCACTCCAGTGTTCTTGCCTGGTGAAATCCCATGGACCAAAGGAGCCTGGCCTGCCTGGTGTCACAAAGGGTCGTACATGACTTAGAGACAAAGCAGCAACAACAGGCATTCCTTCCAGTGTGGGTTAACCCAGCAGCAGTTACCTAGAACTTTGATGAACGTATGAATGCCAGTGGCCACCCATGCCAACCCTACATGTTCAGGGCCTCTGAAGTGAGGCAAGGAGTCTATTTCAGCAAGTTCTCTTAAATGTTTTCTTAGGTGTTTCAAACTAGGAAGCTCGGTAGAGAGAAACCCCGAAAAAGCCCCACAACTTTGATTCTTTTTCTCTCTTCCCTAAATTTAGCCATGATTTTAATTACCTTGTTAGTGGCTCAGAAGATAAGTATGTTTATATCTGGAGTACTTACCATGACTTAAGCAAGTTTACTTCAGTCAGGAGAGATCGTAATGACTTTTGGGAAGGTATTAAAGGTAAGTAAATGCCCAGTTTGGTGTGTCTTTTAAATAAATAAAGTTAAAATGAAGATATAAGTAAATTTGTATAGGCATTATTTCAGAGAGAGAGTTTGGCAGTTTTAACTGCTTTCAGTTTGTATTGGCTTTGTTTGACTTCTCTATACCAAGGAAGAACTTATACTTGTGTAAAATTTGAGAAGTCATGGAATCTCAGAACTTGTATGTGGTTTTGGGTTTTTTTTTTTTTTAAGAAAATATTTTTGAGTTTTAAATAGTTCTGAGTTACTTCTTATCTGTTCATTTCTAAAGATACTTGTATATAACATACACTATTATATTTTTTGTATATTATACTTTTTATCTTGATGTTTAGAATCAAGCTTATTAGGAATCCTAAAGTTGATTTTTTTTTTTTACAGCACATAATGCAGTTGTTACATCAGCTATCTTTGCTCCAAACCCAAGTTTGATGTTGTCTTTGGATGTGCAATCTGAAAAATCAGAAGGAAATGAAAAAGGTGAAGATGCCGAAGTGTTGGAAACCATGCCCTCTGGTAGGTACCTGTGTTTTATTTGTCCTTCATGCTCTCTGATCAGCCTTTAGTAACTTCATTGATCTATGAGTATTATGAGGTCTTCATGAATATGAAGAATATTTATTTTATACAACATAATGGTTGACAGATATTCATTTCTGAACGTTTTGGTAACATAATTCTTGGAGGTTTTACTTCTCTTAAATTCACCTAGGAATTAAAAATGAAAATTTTGAAAAGTTGTAATTTTTTTATGAATAGTTGTTCTCTTTAGAGAAATGCAAACAAGACATAAATATATACATAATATATCACCTTTCTCTTCTACTACAGTATCATCTCTGTGAGGACACAGATTTTATGTGTTTTATTTATTGTTGTAGTGCCAGTGCCTAGCCCAGTGCTTGCCTGCATATGGTAGATGCTTAATAAAGAATTACTGAATAAGTGAGTTAAACCAAATGAAAGCAATATTCTTTTCTCTTACCACAAATTTATAGCTTCTCATAGATAGCTCTTGGGTTGACCAAAAAGTTTTGAGTTTTTCCCTAACATCTAGTGGAAAAACCTGAATGAAGTTTTTGACTAACCCAATATCTCCAAGCCTGTACTAAGGCTTTAATAATGAATAGTACTTTCACTTATATAAAATGCTCAGATTAGGAAGTAAAAAGAAACCATCAGGTAGTAGTGAGTGCCAATGATATAAAAATGATTTTCCTGTTAATTCTCAAGAACAAGGTAAAGCCATGTGAATTTGGACCAATTCTTAACAAAAACAGTTTGTATTGTTATAATCAATTGCGGAATATTTTAGTAAATGAGTTTTCTCACTTTAGAGACTACACCAGGTCTTGAAGAGTGTTATAAAGTCACAACAATGCATACAGTGTACCAAGAGTGCTTCTAAAATTATTTGAATATTTAAAAGTTCTCAAGCATGTTTATTTAATCTTGGGCAGTTTCCCTTGTGGTATTGTTTGCACTGTACACTGCACTAAATACACTATTTCTTCTGTCTGTGAAGCAAAGTTTTGATACCAAAGACAAGCTTCAGTCTAGCACTTCTTTCATTTACATGCTTTAAAAATAAACCGACTCAGAATTATTACACCTTTCCTAAATGCCTGTTTGGAAATATTTCTTTTCTTTTTTTTCCTCAGAGTCAAATCCTGTTTCTGTCTTCTAAATTAAGTCATTTGGTTGGGTTTTTTCTTTTTTTTGTCCGATGATTCCTTTTTGCACTCTGTACATTTCCCCTACACATTCCACAGAAAATTCTAGCTTTTAAAACTATTTGAGGAAAAATGGAAAGTGCTTTTTTTAAACTTCTCAAAACCACACTGTATTAACATTGTTCAGTTACTACTTTGCTGGGTCCTTTTTAAAGAGGCACAACTTTGGATCATACTCAGATTTGTGTTTGCTGTTTTCTACCTGTGTAGGTATATTCTAAGAATACTCTTCAAACCCAGGGTATGAGATCATAAAGTATATCTGATTGCCTTCCTCTTTATTCCTGACATATTTGGCTATTTAAGCTTCCATTTTCTTCATGTTTAAAATGGTGATTATACCTCATTGATAAGGTTTTGATATGGGCAGAAGACCTAAATGACATTTCTCCAAAGAAGACATACAGATAGCCAACAGGCACGTGAAAAGATGTTCCATATCGCTAATTATTAGAGAAATGCAAATCAAAAGTACAGTACACACACACACACACACACACACACACACACGCTGGAATATTACTCACCCACTAAAAAGAATGAAATAATGCCACTTGCAGCAACATGGATGGACCTAATGATTATATTAAGTGAAGTAAGTCAGACAGACAAAGATAAGTATGATGTCGTTTATATATAAAATCCAAAAAAATAGTACCAATGAACTTACAAAACAGAAACAGACTCACAGACATAGAAAACAAACTTACAGTTACCAAAAAGGAAGAGGAGAGGGAGAAATTATGAGTATGGGATTAACAGATGCACACTACCATATATAAAATAGATACATAACAAGGATTTACTATATAGCACAGAGAACTGTATTCAATATCTTATAACAACCTATAATGGAAAAAATATATATGTACATATATGTGCGTGCATGCTCAGTCATTTCAGTTGTGTCCGACTCTGTGCGACCCTATGGACTGCAGCCTGCCAGGCTTCTCTGTCCATGGGGTTTTCTGGGCAAGAATACTGGTGTAGGTTGCCATACCTCCTTACAGGGGATCTTCCCAACCCAGGGGGCAAACCCATGTCTCTTACGTCTACCTGCATTGGCAAGCGGGTCTTGTACCACTAGCGCCACGTGGGAAGCTCATGTAAATATTTATGTACCTCCAAGTATATGCATGTCTCAATCACTTTTCTGTACAGCTGAAACTAACACAATATTGTAAATCAACTATACTTCAATATTTAAAAAGATACAGCTGAAAACTAAAAAAAGAAACAAGGTTGTGATAAAAATTAAAGATAAGACATGCCTCTAGCAAAATGCCTGGTGTATAGTAGATATTATCATCTTCATTATATAGTATCTTATAAAGCATTTTTATATTTATATATATATGATGATTTCTTTTATTCTCCAGCCTCTGTGATATCTGTCAGTTGTTTGCTGTTGCTTCTTGATGGTACTTTGAGATAAACGAAAAGTGTATTAGGAATAGTCAAAGGCTTAGCATATGTTTTTAGCAAATCTAAGTGAAACCATTTTGTCTAACTCATCCTGTACACAACTTTCCATTTAAAGTTTGGATTATCTGCTTCCTTACAAATCAGCACTTCTTAAGTCTACAGTGTTTGCCTGTGCATAATCGTTAACACTGAATTGTGTTTGTTAAATGTTTTTACCAGCAAACATAAGAGGTAAGCATTTTTGCCATTCAGCATAGCTACATAGTTCTTCAGTATGGACTGGAAAGGCAAAAGGTGTTGTCAGCATTCACAGAGCATCTGCCTGCAATGCAGGAGACCCAGGTTCAATCCCTGGGTCAGGAAGATTCCCCCGGAGGAAGGCACAGCAACCCATTCCAGTGTTCTTCTTGCCTGGAGAATCCCATGGACAGAGAAGCCTGGTGAGCTGTAGTCCATCAGGTCACAAAGAGTCGGACACAACTAAGTGACTGACACACACACACGCACTCTTGCCATGAAATGAAGAATTAGACAATTTAGAGGCCTTGGCTGCCTGAGAGTAAATCCAGGCATCCAGGCCCCACTGCTGCTACTGCTGCTAAGTTGCGTCAGTCGTGTCCGACTCTATGCAGCCCCATAGACGGCAGCCCACCAGGCTCCCCCGTCCCTGGGATTCTCCAGGCAAGAACACTGGGGTGGGTTGCCATTTCCTTCTCCAATGCATGAAAGTGAAAAGTGAAAGTGAAGTTGCTCAGTCATGTCCGACTCTTAGCGACCCCATGGACTGCAGCCTACCAGGCTCCTCCGTCCATGGGATTTTCCAGGCAAGAGTACTGGAGTGATCCACGCCCCAAGGGACCATAATCTCCCTATGCCAGGAAAAGAGCAGCTAAGACAAGGTAAAGTGGAATTGAGCCTCAGAGAGGAGAGATACAGGAGGATGAAAGGATTATGGAGCAAGCCAGGAAATAGACTGAGAAGGCGGGGAGAGGTTCTTCCCACCCCAGAGGTGGAGGGTCATGGGCATGTGACAAGCTTGTGGCAGCAGGCTTCATATTCCTTTTAAAAACTTTTTTTTTTTAATGCTTTTAAGGTATTATGAAGACAGACAACACAGAAGTTCTTCTCTCTGCTGACTTCACTGGAGCAATCAAAGTGTTTATTAACAAAAGGAAAAATGTATCTTAATTTTAAATGACATTTAAAATAAACATATCAGTAAGTTTCTGTATGTACCAGGACTGAAAAAAATCATAGTGTTTCAGGTTAACATCCTTTTTTTTTAATTTTTATTGGAAGTTGTTCAAATATAATATATTTTTTGAGAGGCAATGTTAATGATCTAGTAAACCCTGGACTGATAGACTAGAAAGGAATGTAGCTAGAATAACATTGCCAAACATTAGGCTTTACATTTTGTTACGTTTGTGTTTTTGTTATATAATTGTGAACATGCACAGGTTTCTGCATGAAAATATATTAATGTATTAATCACATGTGTGTGCCTTTTGGTTACATGCACTAAATCTAACAGAGTTAAATTATTTCAGTGGCTCTTTTGGCCTCTTATTGAGGAGGAGTGTCTTGTTTCTAGCTTAAATAATTTCTTTTGCACAAAATTTCATTTTTAAGAGAAGTGGTATCTTTTGACTGAGTTATTGTTTTAAAAATGTTATATAGGTTTTCAATAGGTCAACAACCATGTGTAAATGGTTTTTATACATTTCTCAATTTGGGGATGATTTTTTTGTGTGTGTGGTCTAAAATGTGGACTTAAGATTCTTTTCTTTGTATGTGTATATATAATTTTTTTTGCCACACTGGAGCACAATGTTTCTATGTAAAGAATTCTTTTCATTCTTTATCCATGAGCACCAGGCTTTGCTCACTTAAAAAAAAATTAAGCCGCATTAAGGAGTGAGTCTTCTTTTTTACAATAATGTAAAAATGAACTGTTTACATTTTTTTAAAGCATTGTAGTTTTAAAAATTAAGCTGTTTTGTTTTGTGTTGTTAAATTTGGAAGCCTTTGTAAATATTGATATAATGTACCAATGAAATAACATCTGGGGTTGATGGAACCCTGATAATGTTGTTGATGGTTAGCATATGTTTCTGAAAATTAAATATGTATTATTAAAAGTTGGTGGCCAAAAGTTGTTAAACATGTGACATTATTTTCCAATGACTTCAGTAACTTGAGAAAATAAAAGTCTTGTTTTATAATTTGATTTTTAGCAAGCAGAGATCACGTTTTGGACCCCAAAATTATAATGCATAAGCTACATACCTTTAAGAAAAATAGTTTTTAATTCTAGTTCTAAAGTGAACACTGCTAGCAGTTCATCTCTATGCTTATACGTTCTTTACTGCAGTTGTTTTCAGTATATAAGTGAGAAGCTGAGGAGCTATGATCATATCCTTATTAATCAGCATAGTCTTGAGTGTCCTGGATTTTCTAGTTCATTCCGTGTTGTTTACCTTGGTTTTATTGATATGCTGCTTTCTTCCTCTTGCCGGTGACATGCCTTCTCCTTTCTCTCCTCCCACCTCCCTCACTATCCCCCGCCTCTCTCTGCTCACTTTCCTGTACTGTGCCTCACAGATCAAGTTGTTATGCCATTGGCTTTCTAACCAGTCTCTTTCTTAGTCTCAAGGTCTGGATGGCTGTGGAATTGGTCTAGTGTCTCAGAGAACTCAGTGTCTTCAACTTTCCGAGGCTGCGTGGCTTTCACTGACTTCTGCCTGATGCCTTGTATCTTGCTGCGGTGCTGGATGTTTCAACTGCATATAATCGGGGTGTTGCCATATGAATATTTCCTGATGGGTTTTATGTAGTTTCTTGAACAAAAAGGCAAAGGCAAAATAGTTGGGATGCAAGCTTAAGAGAACAATACCAATACTTATAAATTTAGTTTTTAAAATGTTGGTTTATCATTATATAAATATACTGCAAAGTTACAAGTCAGAAAGTGAGTTTGAAAAGGTAACATCAAGATGTATGTAAAGAAAAATTGAACAGTATTTTCCCCTAAAATGAACTGTATTAGAAACTCACTATATTAAGTGGTGTGGTATTATAGGAAGGAGCACAGATTCTAGAATTAGATAAACTTAGATTTGGTTTCCTCTGTTAGCACCTTCCTTGGGCATGTTATTTTATATTAATTTCCATGTCCTTATCTGTAATATGAGAATATCTCAGTGAAATTGTAAGGATTTAGTGAAAATCATGTATATGTAAAACTTGGTACCTAGTTAATACTCAATAGACATACATTTCTCAATCCCTCAGTACACTTCTAGACAAAAAAGAAACAAAAAGGGAGGAGAGGATATAGAAGCACTTTTCAGATACTGATATTTCATGGATGAATAGTATTTTAAGGATTGACATAGGGCACCAGCCCTTTTTTGTCAACTCAACACTTTAAAAAACTTCCACCATTTTTTGTTGTTTAGTTGATGTCATGTCTGACCTATGACCCAGTGGAATGTAACTCACCAGGCTCCTCTGTCCATGAAATTTTCCAGGCAAGAATACTCAGTGGGTTGCCATTTCCTTCTCCAGTGGATCTTCCCTACCCAGGGATCGAACCTGCATCTCCTGCTTGGCAGGTGGATTCTTTACCACCGAGCCACCATCATAAAAGAGAGAACATTTTAATACTTAAAAAAAGGTCAAGCATAATCTTATCTTAGGGCAACAAACAGTCTATTAAAGTGAATAAACCTAGCTTTTGAAAAAAGTAACCATATTTTCTTATTTTCCCTTTCTCTGGTAAAAATTTCATCACAGAGTTAGTGTGGCTGCCTAAATAAGTTTAAAGCCACATTTCATTAAAAACTCTTTGGAGAGCCATAACAAGTCTTCCTTTGCCTTCATCTTGTTTACATTAACTGGAATTAAAATATGAATGACTCAATGTAATTTAGCATGCCATTTTCTCTGGTCTTTCACATTATATAGCTAAGCAGTTGCTTTCTATTCTTTGAAATACATGTATAACATTAATATATCCATTCCCCAAATTCCAATTTCAGATTTTCAGACCCGGCTCTCCTTACTGATATGAAAAAATCAAATTTTCGGAATTTTTTAAGTCTTTATTATGAGGATTCAGGATAAAAATATGTTTGGGTTTTAATATTTCCCTGTAAGTTTTCAAAAGAAAATCATGACCAGTTTCACTAGTTTCTAGCTTCCCACCTTACTTCTGTATTAGCATATGTTTATTGAACATCTGTGTACAGACCATTGCTGGACTAGAGAAGAATAAGACAGCATCCATGTGCCAGAAGAGCTCACAGTCTGATGGAGAAGGTGGCCATAGAAACAAGCAAGAGACTTGGAACTGTCTTGTGGCTGTAGCCCTAGGAATGCCCCTTCTCATCCTATTCCCAATCTCTGGCTTGTTTTGTTTTGTTTTGTTTTGTTTTGTTTTACTTCCTAGTAACTCATGACAGCCACTTGACTTTCAGGCCAGTCTTTGTTCATCTAATATTACAAGTAGCAAACATAACATGAGTAAAAGACCTTATGAGTAAGCCAGAGGTAAGGCAGAAAAAAATGAAGTACCTAACCAAGGCAACATTTTCACTGGTCTCTGGCCCCCCTCCTCCCAGCCTAAAATCGTTGTCTATTTCCCCCAAAATTCTACCTGTCTTCTATTTCAAACTAACTCCTGATTATCAGACTCCTCCCCGCAACTGCTGTCCTGTTCCCTTCAGTTCTGAAGCTTGGTCCATTCTATTTTCTTTTGTTCACTAAATGTAAGTCATCTAGTCTTGGGGAGCCCAGGTTCCCCCCGTTAACCACAACCACATGACTGCTGTAGATCCATGCACATGAAATACATTCAGGTTGATACAGCAGGGCCAGTGCAAAGGGTGGTGTGGAGAAGAGGGGAGGGATCCACTGCAGATTCCCCAACAAATCAAATGTCATCATGTAGATTACAGGTTATCTAGGCTGGCCCAAGCAGATCGAGCTGGCTTGTATGTCCAGCTACTCTGCACTACATTTTTTAAATTTTATTTTGGAATAACTAGATTTACAGAAAAGTTCCAAAGGAAATATGGCGTTCCCATGTACTTATTACCCAGTTTCCCTTAATGTTAGTATCTTACATTACCATGGTACATTCATCAAAACTAAAATCTACACTGCTGCATTACTGTTAAGTAAACTCCCAACTTTATTCATATTGCACCAGTTTTTCACTAGTGTCCTTTTTCAGTTCCAAGATACAGTCCAGAATACCTTTCATTTAGGCATATAGTGCTTCCCTAATTTAAATAAACTTTATTTTAGAATAGTTTTATATTTTTCAGAAAAGTTTGCTTAGTTCACATATCCCCTGCACCAACTTCCCCTGTGGTTAGCATCTGACATTACAGTGGCACATTTTTCATATTAAGGAAGCAACACTGGTACATTACTATTAACTCTATGCTTTACTTGGATTTCACTGCTGCTGCTGCTGCTAAGTCACTTCAGCCGTGTCCGACTCTGTGCGACTCCATAGACGGCCTCCTACCAGGCTCTTCTGTCCCTGGGGTTTTCCAGGCAAGAACGCTGGAGTGGGTTGCCATTGCCTTCTCCAATGCATGAAAGTGGAAAGTGAAAGTGAAGTCGCTCAGTCATGTCCGACTCTTAGCGACCCCATGGACTGCAGCCTACCAGGCTCCTCCGTCCATGGGATTTTCCAAGAAAGAGTACTGGAGTGGGGTGCCATTGCCTTCTCCATGGATTTCACTAGTTTTTACCTAATGTCCTTTTTCTGTTCAGGAATCCCATCCAGGATGTGACATTACATGTGGTCGTCAGGTCTCTTTTGGCTCTTCTTAGCCATGATATTCTCTCATGCTTCCCATGCTTTTGATGACTTCAGTTTTGAGGAGTACTGATTAAGTATTTTGTTCAATGTTCCTCAGTTGGGTTTGTCTGATATTTTTCTCATGATTCAATAGGCTATAGCCTCTAGGGAGGAAGCTCACAGATGTGGATTGTTCCTTCATTGCATCGCATCAAGCATATATAGTACCAGCATGACTTATCACTTGGCTGAGGAGTGTTTGTCAGGTTTCTCTACTACAAAGTTACTTTTTTCTCACTTTTCATAAATCGGTTCTTTGGAAGTGAATCACTAAGCACGGCCCAAACTCATGGGGTAGGGAAGAGTTAAGGCCCACCTCCTTGAGAAGCAAGCATCTGTATAACTTAATTTGGAATTGCTTAGTATAGGAGATAGGTCTCTTCTCCCTTATTTTTTTATTCAACCATTTGTATCAGCTTGGACTTACAGGTAGTTATTTTATACTTTGAATTGTAGTCCAACACTGCATTATTTTGTCTTTCAACTTGTTCTTTCAAGTTGGCTTCTATGTCCCTTTGACTTTTTTTTTTTTGAGCACTTCTTTCTTTATGTCACTGTTAACATGCTCCAGGTTCATTTCATACGTTTCCAGTTCTGTAATCAACCACTTATCCAGGTTCCTTTTATTAGAGACTGGTATTAAAAATGAAGATCTGGGTGATAGATGTGCTCATTGCTACTGGGGCATTGTTTCTCTCAGGCCATCTCAGCTGACAGAGCAAGGAAATATATGCATGCATACAAATCTCTGTTTATATCCACATCTATAAAATTTTCTATGTATCTCAATATTAAATTGGATTTGAATCTTTGCTGATGTCTCTGAGTGATCCATTAGTGCATAGATTATTCTAGTTTCCTCCTCTTGCTTATGAATAACCTCTTTCTCCAACAGTGAGCCACCTGGTTCCCACCATTTACTATCCATTTACTTATTTGTTCAATCACAACATAACATGTTCAGCAGTTTCAGAACTGCTAACCCATATCCCCAGGAGAAACACCTTTACCAATTAGAATACAGTTTTTACATAAAGTCCTTTGTCTTTTATGTCATATCTGGTCACAACACCATTTTTCAAAGTTACTTAGATCAGTGCCTTTTTTTCTCTACTCACATCACCTTTTAAAATTAGATTCGTCTATATTATCTGTTCCTCTATTAAGATTTGATGATATAGATAGCCATACTTATTTAGTAAATAAACAATGGCATTCTTTTGTAGACAACTTCCTGCCTTGCTTTCAGATGCTTAGCATTATCCTAAAGCAACTTTACAGTCTGTCCTGTTGCTCCACTGGAGTTGCACTCATTCAGCAAACGTCCAGTGCTTAATCTGTGTCAGGACCTTAATCTGTGTCTAATATGCTTTGGATCTCAGAAATTCATGAAGGTGTTACAATTATGATTTCAGTAATTTTATTGCATATTTTCTGAGTTCCTACTCTGAGTTACTGTAAAGAATAAAAAATAATAAGGTATGGCCTTTTCCTTCAAAGGTCACAATCAGAGCACTCTTCATTAATATGATAGAAACCTTTTTCCACTATTGGTGGTTTAGTCACTAAGTCATGTCCAACTCTTTGCGACCCCATAGACTGTAGCTCATGGACAGGCTCCTCTGTCCATGGGGTTTCCAGGCAAGAATACTGGAGTGGGTTGTCATTTCCTTCTCCAGGAGATCTTCCACAGCCAGGGATGGAACCTGGGTCTCCTGCATTGCAGGCGGATTCTTTACCAACTGAGCCACCAGGGAAGCCCTGCGTTAATAAAGCCTCTTCAGATTAGCTGCTGCTGCTGTTAAGTTGCTTCAGTCTTGTCTGACTCTGTGCGACCCCATCCCTGAGATTCTCCAGGGAAGAACACTGGAGTGGGTTGCCATTTCTTTCTCCAATGCATGAATGTGAAAAGTGAAAGTGAAGTCGCTCAGTCGTGTCCGACTCTTAGCAACCCCATGGACTGCAGCCCACCAGGCTCCTCCATCCATGGGATTTTCCAGGCAAGAGTACTGGAGTGGGGTGCCATTGCCTTCTCTGCTTCAGATTAGCAGTAGAGCATAAATAACGGCAGATCTGTTGCACATTTTTCAACTTCGAATTTTGTGGGAAACCTAAATCTTAGGAGGATTTAACAAAAAGTTATAGAGAAACCATGACTTAAGGATTATTTCCATGTAAAATACTACCCTCGAAGAAGTATTTGTGGGGGCAGAGTTGAGTTATATATGTTGATTGCTGGCAGGGACTAGTAGCAAGGCTTAGGTAGAAGAAAGGCTTCAGTAGCTACATACCTTATCTATAAACTGACACATTCATAAATCCTTTCTAATTTAAAATATTTATTTTACTTTAATACTTACACATTGTAGAAAACATGACATACCAAAAAGTTTAAGAAATAATCACCCGTAATACTGTAAGTCAGAGATAACAGATATTAACATTTTAGAATATGTAGCTTTATTTTTATGCCTGTATATTTTTAAGGGCTTATATAATTATACAAGATAATTTGAATACTAGTCATACTACACATCATGGGCAGTTTCCATATTTTTTCATGGTGCATAAATAAATGTTCTATCATATGGATCAAATGTTGATCATATCTATCTAGTAACTATCAATGTAAGCAATGTATGGATACTGAGGGTGTACCTGTCTGTATTACTATGAATAATAGTAGAAGATGTAGAGGCAAATATCTTCATCAGAATTTCTAATTATTGACTTAAGATGATAAATCCTTAAAATAGAAGTATAAAGCATGAACTTCTAAGGATAAGCAGTATCATAGATTGTAAAAATCTTCTGCAAAGGAATTGGGAGCCTGGGTTTGTAGCCTTGGTTCTAGTGGCCTTGTCACTTCAGGAAAGCTAAGGAATTCTCTGAGAGCCTAACAAAATAGGATATTTAGATTAAGATTCCTTCTAACTCTGGTGGTCCATGTGCCTGGTCAGCATTCCTTCAGAGGCAGTATAGCTAAGAATTCTCTCACTTGTTTCCTCAGCAGATAGCTAACCTGTGATATGCAAGGCAATCACAGTTTATGTCACCTGCAAAGTCATAGCCATGTGAAGTCTGTTGAAGTCAACTCAGGGAGCTCATTTCTAGAGATGGAATTCCTGGTTGTGGAATTGACTAGTAGGAGAAAGGAGGGTGGGTAACAGAGTTGGCTCACCTTGCCCTACCTGTCTACAAGGCCAGTCACCACATCCAGGTATATCAACTCCTCTGCCTTTAGTTTACTTCCTTTAGTATGCTGCTGCTAAGTCGCTTTAGTCGTGTCCAACTCTGTGCGAACCCATAGACGGCAGCCCACCAGGCTCTGCCGTCCCTGGGATTCTCCAAGCAAGAGCACTGGAGTGGGTTGCCATTGCCTTCTCCAGTGCATGAAAGTGAAGTCGCTCAGTCGTGTCCAACTCTTAGCGACCCCATGGACTACAGCCTACCAGACTCCTCCGTCCATGGGATTTTCCAGTCAAGAGCACTGAAGTGGGTTGCCATATAGCTTCATTTGTTTGGGTCTTGAAGGTTTTTTACCCTGGGAAGGAATAATTAGTTAAGGTGATATCAATTAATTTTCCTTATCACTTGGCATTAACTAATAGTTGCAAATAAAGAAAAACAGGGCTCTGGAAAATGTTGGAAGGTACCAGGAAGGAAGAAAGGGAAACATATGCGAGATAAGAAGACTCCAAAACAAACTATGGGCCTCACGTTTTTGTCTAAGGTATTCCAAGCTACATCACTGTTAGAGGCCATACCAAGGTTACTTACTTCTGGAATATGGAATGTTGTGTTGTGTTAAATCAGTTCAGTCATGTCTGACTCTTTGCAACTCTATGGACTGTAACCCATCAGGCTCCTCTGTCCATGGGATTTTCCAGGCAAGAACGCTGGAGTGGATTGCCATGCCATCCTCCAAGGGATCTTCCCGACCCAGGGATCAAACCCGCATCTCTTAGGTCTCCTGCATTGGCAGGTGGGTTCTTTACCACTAGCGCCCCGGAGAAGCCCCATATGGAATGTAGGACCACATTTATGACAACAAATTGATGGCTCACAGCCCAATACCAACAATAACCAAAACTACCAGAAGGGGGCACTAGTGGTCCCAAGTCAGAGCATCCCTGAGAGCTTCACTGCAGTAAATTCAACTGCTCCGAGAGCTGGCTGTGTTATAGGGCAACTAGGAACCTCAATAAAGCCAAGCCCATCACCTCTCTCACCCAACTGCCAGGACAGGTGTGGCTTTGTGTTGTTAATGTCTTTATGTTCATGCTGGCATTAGAACTTCTGACCTGTGGCACCAGAATGGCACAGTCTGACTGAGTTCTACACCTAGAATTTCTAATTACAACTGATCATGCCCCAAATCAGTGTATTAAGAAGCATTTTCCCTAATGTTTTCCCTCCAAATATATCCATCAGCTGAATCAGTAAATACTGTCTCCTCTAGCTGATATTCAACATTTAAAATACTGCAGTGCTGAAAAAAAAAATATTGCAGCGCTGGGGCTTCCCTGGTGGTACAGTGGTTATGAATCTGCCTTGCAATGCAAGGGCACAGTTTCCATCCCTGGTCCGGGAAGATCCCACACACCATGGAGCAACTAAGCCCGAGCACCACAACTACTGAGCCAACATGCTGCAACTGCAGAAACCCACGTGCCTAGAGCCTGTGCTCCACAACAAGGGAAGCCCCCACAATAAGAAAGCCATGTGTTGCAATGAAGAGTAGCCCCTGTTCACTGCAGCTAGAGAAAGCCTGCATGCAGCAACAAAGACCCACCACAGCCAAAAAATTAAATAAACATTAAGAAATAAAATATTGCAGTACATACTATTCATTATCTGGATAAGAAGACCAAAAGCATAACTTAAAATTGCTAGGAGAACAAAAGGCCTTAGATTTTTCACTGTCCCTAGCTGGGAAGAGTGAGGAGGAATATTGGAGCAGATGGCAGTAATTTTCCTCTCCTGGGACCAGACCAAACAGGGAACCAAAAAGCAAGAAGGAACCATATCAATATGCTGAACCCCCAAAGAAATTTCACATGTATTTTAGTGAACTGCAAAACTAACCTAAGTTAGCTACAGAACAAAGTGTTTGCTAAAGCACAGCAAACCAGAACTAACCTGCTTTCTTAAAAAGCTGAGTATTATAATAATGATCAAAGAGAACTTAAATCGAATCTTGTTTTTGGTAATTCACAATCTATAATCAGGAGTGTCTTCCAAAAGATGAGTTTGGGATGAGGTAAAAAACAAAGATCTTCATGAAGTTCTGTATGTGGTAAGAGCAAATCCCTAAGTATGAGGTGGGGGGAGTGCAGACAGACTGCAGAAGCACCAAAGGCTGCAACAGATCCCGATGGCAATGGGAGTGGAGTGTGGTAGAAAGTCTGAAAACCTCCAGGAACCAAGTTGTAACAGATACACAAGAAAATGATTCCACTTCATGGTCGATTATTATGAACTGACCCTTAGAATGTATATGAAAATTGATCACAGGGCCTTACAAGTATGAGATGCTCAACAAATGTCCAACTTGAGTTATCCGCTGTGAAAAAGACTACAGTAATAGAAGAGAGATTGAAAATTATGTGTGACTTCACTGGCTCTATTTTTACCTTGACATGGGCATTTGCTAAATCAAAGGAATAATCCATTAGAGACTGGATTTGATCAGTCAAGCTTTTGTGCATCCCCATTAGGGAAAGGGTTTATTTTCATCTTATAAATGTAAACAATTACATGAAAGCATTTTGCTCTCAAGCATTAATGTCGAGAACAGAACATTTTGTTTCTCCTTTTTCAAGGCCTTCTCCCTTCAGTCTGGCTGGCAGCACTTAAATTGTGGGATGTCTGATTTGTCCACCTTCCTCGGAAGCACCTGGGAGCTTGTTAACCATGCACACTCCTGGGTCACACTGAACCTCTTGTAGGCGAGAGGCAGGAATCTTTTTTCACATCTTTCTAAGAGACTGCTTTTCACCCTCAACTTTGTATGGCAAAACCAATACAACATTGTAAAGTAAAAAAAAATAATAATAATAAAATACAACCTGAAAAAAAATAAAATTAAATTTAAAAAGTCCCTGAGCTAGAAATAGATGTTCAAGCAGCTAACTTGTGCTGGTAAATGTTTCAACAGTCAGCTCTCTAAAAGAAAGCCTTCATTTGTAGCATTTGCCATTTCTGCCATGTCGATACTCTCACTATAGCCGATTTCAAGCTACCAGTGTGACATCACCTAGTGTGGACTTGAGAAGGGATACACAGCAGTGCACGTTTATATAGTAGTCCTACCATGCAGCTATAATAGATGTAAATAACCTTAAGATCAAAAATTATAGTAAAAGGGGGACTTCCCTGGTGGTCAAGCAATTAAGACTCTTCACTTTCATTGCAGGGGGCACAGGTTCAATCCCTGGTCAGGGAACTAGATCCTGCATGGCTCATGGCAACCAAAAAAAAAAAAAACCTTATAGTAAAAGGTAGGAAAATAATTATAAAGTGATGAGTTTTTGAGTACTTATTTCCTTTGTCTTTGCTATAATTTATCTTATAATTTAAAATTTAAGTATGACTGTCTAATACATCAGTTCAATTCAGTTCAGTCACTCAGTCATGTCTGACTCTTTGGGACCCCATGACTGCAGCAGCACACCAGGCTTCCCTGTCCATCACCAACTCCCAGAGCTTGCTCAAACTCATGTCCATCAAATCAGTGATGCTATCCAACCATCTCATCCTTTGTTGTCCCCTTCTCCTCCAGCCTTCACTCTTTCCCAGCATCAAGGTCTTTTAACAAGAGTCAGCTCTTCACATCAGGTGGCCAAAGTATTGGACCTTCAGCTTCAGCATCAGTCCTTCCAATGAATATTCAGGACTGATTTCCTTTAGGATTGACTGGTTGGATCTCCTTGCAGTCCAAGGGACTCTCAAGAGTCTTCTCCAACACCACAGTTCAAAAGCATCAATTCTTCGATGCTCAGCTTTCTTTATGGTTCAACTCTCACATCCATATATGACTACTGGAAAAACCATAGCTTTGACAATTCCAACCTTTGTCTAATACATGGCTTGCAAATTTAAATAATCAGCTCTCATAAGTATTATAAGCTGGCACCAGCACACCACTGCCTGCAACTATTCCTGAAAGATGCACCACCCTCCTTTTTCCTATGGATTAATCATGGCACATGACCAATCTTAAGAAAACCTACCATCTGCCCAGTGAGGCAGGAGCAAGTAGGAGGTGGGGGGAAGGGAGGGAGCAAGCCTGTATGGAGATTAATTTTGTCAATAACCAACATCCATTGATTTATTCACTCTTGTGGGGCCTGTGTGGCCAAACAGAACCCACAAGGCAGCTACTTTAGCTTCATTCAGAGGCTTGCCCTAGAGCCTGAGCTAAGAAAATGAGGGTATGTGTATATGCTGCAGCCGATGGGCAAAAACTGTCCTCTGCACCTTATACTCTAACCCAATATTTCTTTTTTTAAATTTTTATTTATTTTTTTTACTTTACAATACTGTATTGGTTTTGCCATACATTGACATGAATCCACCACGGGTGTACATGAGTCCCCAATCCTGAACCCCCTCCCAATATTTCTTGAGTATCAGGCACAGACAACTTGCCTCAGATGAGGAGAGGGAAGGAGGTGTGCTTAGAATGCAGAGTCCAGGCCTGCCCAGGTTTCCTGAATCGGGATCAAAAGGAATCTGGCTCCAGAATTTGCATATTTACAAACTCACCATCAATTCTGATAAGCACGAACATTTTAGAACTCCTTGGTTGGAGCAGCTGTTAGAGATAAGTACACATACCCCTGAGGGTACATGAAGACTTTCCAAGGCACAAATAGTTTTATAGGCAAAGGTAGTTTTGTAGGAATCAATTTCCAGACCCTCGATTTTCATATGTCCTCAGATTTCCTAAAATCCACCTGCCTGAGAAAGAAGCAACCTGAAGAATCTCCTTTCCTGCCTCCCCCATTCATGATCATCTGTATCTCCCTTGGCAGAAAAATAAAAACACCATACTTCTCACCCATCTCAAAACTTACTCTAAGGAATGGCCCCAGGGTGTAAAAACCTCCATTGAGACAGAGGGACAATTCAAAATACTATTATTGGGGCTGAGGACAGGAGCGACTAAAACAATGGGGTAGTGTTGGTTTCCAACTCTTTGCTTCCAACAAAATTGTATGAATATCTAATTGTTAGCTAACCATTAAAAAATCACTGATAATAGATCGGTATTTTTAATATACTTGAAAAGGGTTCAAAGAATTGAATGGCAACATTATAACAAAATTCTCATCTACTTAAATTTGTGAATAATCTTCCTCAATGCTTAAGTATATAAATGGAAAGGAAAATAGGAAAAAAGTGAAGCTGAACTCTGTGTTGTTTTAGCAGTAAGAACTAGTCTGCCACAGAAATATGAACTAATTGAAAATTGCCCAAAAAAAAGAAAAGAAAATTGCCCCATACACCTCATTTAGAGCTCTATTTCCAATCAAAATATACTAGTGTTTAATAATTAATTAAAATTGTTGCATTTATTTTCATCGAGCCTTACAGCAATATAAATGTAAGGCTAACTTAATTAAGAAGAAAAGTGGTAATATTTAGAGCATCTTGGTCACACAAAAAATATAAGTTTAGCATATGTATCTATATATTGCTGCAAAGAAGTATGGCAGGATGATCAATATAAACATTTCCAAGAATGAAAATATATTAGGATAAAAATCTGGGAGAAGAGGAACAGAACTATATATTCAAGGACAAAAGGGAATAATACATAATTTTCAACTGTTAAAGAAGACCTTGTCTACATGTATTTGAAAGTAATGATGGTAGCTGTCAAGTAGTTATGCTATGAATCCTATGGTTTATAAAATATATCTTTTAAAAGCTACTATTTAAAAAACGGAAAATTGAGAGACTTCCCTGGTGGTCCAGTGGTTGAGAATCCAGCTTGTAATGCAGGGGACATAGGTTCGATCCTTGATCAGGGAACTAGATCCCACATGTCACAACTAAGACCTGAGGCAGCCAAATAAATAAACATTAAAAATAAAAAACAGAAAATTGAGAATGGGTTGGGGTGTTTCATATAATGGAATAACTACTGATTGCTCCTCTCTCATTCTTAAAAATGAAGTTCTGAAAAATATATATTGAATGGCAAAGTGTTACAAAATTTAAGTAAACTCTTCTACTCCAAATGGGCTGTTTGTAACAGGAAAGTTGTCAAGGATTTCTTTGAAATGATGGTGTGTTCCAGGAACAGCTTATACTCTGACTCTTTCATTAGCTTTCTGATTTTGGACAAGTAGCTTCCCCCATCCCTGGGCTTCATTATCCCTACCTGCAGAATAAGGGACTGAACACAAAGATATTTCAAGTCCTTCCTGCTCTAACTGGTTATCTCACCTATTTCTCTTAGTTGGTTTAAACATCAGTGTATTTTCCCTTTCAGTTCAGGTCAGTCACTCAGTCATGTTCAACTCTGCGACCCCATGAATTGCAGCACGCCAGGCCTCCCTGTCCATCACCAACTCCCAGAGTTCACCCAAACCCACGTCCTTCGAGTCAGTGATGCCATCCAGCCATCTCATCCTCTGTCGTCCCCTTCTCCTCCTGCCCCCAATCCCTCCCAGCATCAGAGTCTTTTCCAGTGAGTCAACTCTTCGCATGAGGTGGCCAAAGTACTGGAGTTTCAGCTTTAGCATCATTCCCTCTGAAGAAATCCCAGGGCTGATCTACTTTAGAATAGACTGGTTGGATCTCCTTGCAGTCCAAGGGACTCTCAAGAGTCTTCTCCAACACCACAGTTTAAAAGCATCAATTCCTCAACGCTCAGCTTTCTTCACAGTCCAACTCTCACATGCGTACATGACCACTGGAAAAACCATAGCCTTGACTAGAAGGACCTTGTTGGCAAAGTCATGTCTCTGCTTTTGAATATGCTATCTAGGTTGGTCATAACTTTCCTTCCAAGGAGTAAGCATCTTTTAATTTCATGGCTGCAATCACCATCTGCAGTGATTTTGGAGCCCAAAAAAATAAAGTCTGACACTGTTTCCACTGTTTCCCCATCTATTTCCCATGAAGTGATGGGACCAGATACCATGATCTTCGTTTTCTGAATGTTGAGCTTTAAGCCAACTTTTTCACTCTCCTCTTTCACTTTCATCAAGAAGTTCTTTAGTTCTTCTTCACTTTCTTCCATAAGGGTGGTGTCATCTGCATATCTGAGGTTATTGATATTTCTCCCGGCAATCTTGATTCCAGCTTGTGCTTCTTCCAGCCCAGCGTTTCTCATGATGTACTCTGCATAGAAGTGGTTTTAGGCCATTGTGTAATTTCAGTTCCCGTCCACTAGAGGGCAGCCAGAGAAAGGAGATGGTGCTTAAAAAAAATTGGCAGAAGAAACATGTTACATGGACAAAAATGAAACTGGGATTTCTGCTGGTTTCATTTCTCTTAGCGATTGTGCTCCTATATTACACGAAGAAATTTTGAGAAAAGTAATTTACATAATTTTCTTTTTATTCAATATAAGGAAATCAAGTGTATACTTGCCTTGTTCATACTGCCTATCCCCAGCTAAGAAATTCAATCTTTACTAAATCAGCCTTAAAGCTCACTCCTTCCCCATTTTTTTACTGGGATTTCCAATCAAGAATTTTGATTAGAAACCTTCATTGATTTCCATTTACTTACCACAAAAAATTCTACACTCTGGACAACTTTGTAATCAGCTTTGTTTCCCATAACTCCCCAGGAATTATCCTGTACCCCAGAGATGCGCCTTTCCATGCAAATCCCCTAAATGTAGCCATGGTCTTTGCAGGGCTGAACTAGCTGTGGTGGGACAGAAAGAGCCCCAAGCTAGAATCAAAAGATCTTATTACACAGAACTTGGAGAGATGGTTGATTTCAGGGCTAGACAAGGTAGGCACAAGATGGTCCTGGAACATGCTGTTATTCCAGAAATTAAGGAAGTGCTCACAATAAATGATGGGGGTATGTCACAAGAACAGGAACCAGCTTGAAAGGGCCATAGGTCAAATCTCTGACAAATTGAGAAGCAAAATAAGTACGGTAATGAAATATGAAACCCTGAAAAAATAGAAAGCCATGAGTCCATACCAATAATAGACACAAACACATATATACATATATAAATGGAGGAACGTGAAGGGATCTTGTTTAGAGTATGCAATGGTGAAGGCAAAAGATGTGCTTGAGTTGGAAAATCAACATCATGTTAAGTATTGGTCAGAGTCATCAATGACTTTTGATTAGCAGTAGGATAGTTGCATGGCCTTAAAGTATTACCCCACAAATTGCTTGTTAATTGCATAGTTAAAAAAAAAAACTATACAATGAGGAAATTGAACCCAGTGATAAAATTAACATCACCAGGGTGTCTCCAGATGTGACAACTTGAGAAGGACCCAGCATTGCCTCTGTAGTATTTCAGTTGAGAATGCATCACCTGAATGTCAAACAAACCTCAAATAAGGGACATTCTATTGAAAAAATAAAGAGGAGAGCGAGGACTGTACTCCTTGAGAATATCAATATCATAAAAGACAAAGTCTATGGAAACATCTCCAGATTAAAGAGACATGACCATTAAATATATACATGATCTTAGACTGGACCCTGTATGGGAGGATCATGCTATAAAGGACATTATTGGTCAACTGACAAAATTGGAATAAGATGGTAGATCACATAAAATTTTATCAATATTAAATTTACTGAAGTTGATAACTATACTGTGGTCATATAAAAGAATATCCCTAGTCTTATGAAATACATGCTGAAATATTTAGGAGTAATTGGTCATGAACTTCCCTGGTGGCTCAGAAAGTAAATACTCTGCTTGCAATGAGGCATACCTGGGTTCAGACCCTGTGTCAGAAGACATCCCTGGAGAAGGGAATGGCAGCCCACTACAGTATTCTTGAGTGGATAGTCCCATGGTCAGAGAAGCCTGAGGGCTACAATCCAGGGGGTCGCAAAGAGTTGGACATGACTGAGCAACTGACACTTTCAATTGGTCATAAATTATGTGACATTCTCAAATGGTTCAGAAAAAAATGAATGCATATACTCAGAGAGAGCATGTGTTATAACAGTAATCAGAGGTATTCTCTGTACCATTCTTACAACTTTTCTGTAATTTTGAGATTTCTCCATTTACAAGCTTAAAAAATATGGTTGCAAATCCTGATCATGCCCTTCAGATCTCAGGCAACATGCATGACTTCTCAACAGGGGCAGCTACCATCCTTGATGCTTACCATGGGTCAAAGTTGGAAGCATTGTACCTGCGTTATCTCAGACCTCAAAACGGTATCCCACGGGAGGTTTTACCCTGCCTGTATAGATGAGAAAACTAAGGCTCAGAGAAGTTAAATAGCTTGCCCAAGATCACCTAGTTATTAAGTGATAGGACTGAGATTTGAACCCACCTCTGATACCAGCAACTCATTCCCAAAGAAGATAATCGTAATTAGTCATATTTTATTTTTACATAGTAATTATGATATCCTAGAATGGGAAAGACTAGAGATCTCTTCAAGAAAATTAGAGATACCAAGGGAACATTTCATGCAAAGATGGGCTCAATAAAGGACAGAAATGGTAAAGACCTAACAGAAGCAGAAGATATTATGAAGAGGTGGCAAGAATACACAGAACTGTACAAAAAAGATCTTCATGACCCAGATAATCACGATGGTGTGATCACTCACCTAGAGACAGACATCCTGGAATGTGAAGTCAAGTGGGCCTTAGAAAGCCTGACTACGAACAAAGGTAGTGGAGGTGATGGAATTCCAGTGGAGCTATTTCAAACCCTGAAAGCTGATGCTGTGAAAGTGCTGCACTCAATATGCCAGCAAATTTGGAAAACTCAGCAGAGGCCACAGGACTGGAAAAGGTCAGTTTTCATTCCAATCCCAAAGAAAGGCAATGCCAAAGAATGCTCAAACTACTACACAATTGCACTCGTCTCACACGCTGGTAAAGTAATGCTCAAAATTCTCCAAGCCAGGCTTCAGCAATATGTGAACCGTGAACTTCCAGATGTTCAAGCTGGTTTTAGAAAAGGCAGAGGAACCAGAGATCAAATTGCCAACATCCGCTGGATCATCAAAAAGCAAAGAGAGTTCCAGAAAAAACATCTATTTCTGCTTTATTGACTATGCCAAAGCCTTTGTGTGGATCACAATAAACTGTGGAAAATTCTGAAAGAGATGGAAATATCAGACCATTTAACCTGCCTCCTAAGAAATCTGTATGCAGGTCAGGAAGCAATAGTTAGAACTGGACATGGAACAACGGACTGCTTCCAAATAGGAAAAGGAGTACGTCAAGGCTGTATATTGTCACCTTGCTTATTTAACTTCTATGTAGGGTACATCATGAGAAACGCTGGACTGGAAGAAACACAAGCTGGAATCAAGATTGCCTGGAGAAATATCAATAACCTCAGATATGCAGATGACACCACCCTTATGGCAGAAAGTGAAGAAGAACTAAAGAGCCTCTTGATAAAAGGGAAAGAAGAGAGTGAAAGAGTTGATCACAGCTTAACTTTCAGAAAACTAAGATCATGGCATCTGGTCCTATCAGTTCAGTTCAGTTCAGTTGCTCAGTTGTGTCTCACTCTTTGCAACCCCATGAACTGCGGCATGCCCGGCCTCCCTGTCCATCACCAAATCCAGGAGTTCACCCAAACTCACATCCATCGAGTTGATGATGCCATCCAACCATCTCATCCTGTGTCGTCCCCTTCTCCTCCTGCCCCCAATCCCTCCCAGCATCAGGGTCTTTTCCAATGAGTCAACTCTACGCATGAGGTGGCCAAAATATTGGAGTTTCAACATTAGCATCAGTCCTTCCAAAGAACACCCAGGACTGGTCTCCTTTAGCATGGACTGGTTGGATCCCCTTGCAGTCCAAGGGACTCTCAAGAGTCTTCTCCAACACCACAGTTCAAAACCATCAATTCTTCGGTGCTCCGCCTTCTTCACAGTCCAACTCTCACATCCATAAAAACCACTGGAAAAACAATGGCCTTGAATAGACGGACCTTTGTTGGCAAAGTAATGTCTCTGCTTTTGAATATGCTATCTAGGTTGGTCATAACTTTCCTTCCAAGGAGTAAGCATCTTTTAATTTCATGGCTGCAGTCACCATCTGCAGGGATATTGGAGCTCCCCAAAATAAAGTCTGACAGTGTTTCCACTGTTTTCCCATCTATTTCCCATGAAGTAATGGGACCAGATGCCATGATCTTCGTTTTCTGAATGTTGAGCTTTAACCCAGCTTTTTCACTCTCCTCTTTCACTTTCATCAAGAGGCTTTTTAGTTCCTCTTCACTTTCTGCCATAAGGGTGGTGTCATCTGCATATCTGAGGTTATTGATATTTCTCCCGGCAATCTGGATTCCAGCTTGTGTTTCTTCCAGCCCAGTGTTTCTCATGATGTACTCTGCATAGAAGTTAAATAAGCAAGGTGACAATATACAGCCTTGATGTACTCCTTTTCCTATTTGGAACCAGTCTGTTGTTCCATGTCCAGTTCTAACTGTTGCTTCCTGACCTGCATACAGGTTTCTCACGAGGCAGGTCAAGTGGTCTAGGATTCCCATTTCTTTCAGAATTTTCCACAGTTGATTGTGATCCACAGAGTCAAAGGCTTTGGCATAGTCAATAAAGCAGAAATAGATGTTTTTCTGGAACTCTCTTGCTTTTTCCATGATCCAGCAGATGTTGGCAATTTGATCTCTGGTTCCTCTGCCTTAAAACCAGCTTGAACATCTGGAAGTTCATGGTTCATGTTTTGCTATTTGTAAGGCCTCCCCAGACAGCCATTTTGCTTTTTTGCATTTCTTTTCCATGGGGATGGTCTTGATCCCTGTCTCCTGTACAATGTCATGAACCTCCGTCCATATTTCATCAGGCACTCTATCAGATCTAGTCCCTTAAATCTATTTTTCGCTTACACTGTATAATTACAAGTAATTTGATTTAGGTCATACCGGAATGGTGTAGTGGTTTTCCCTGCTTTCTTCAATTTAAGTCTGAATTTGTCAATAAGGAGTTCATGATCTGAGCCACAGTCTGCTCCCAGTCTTGTTTTTGCCTACTGTGTAGAGCTTCTCCATCTTTGGCTGCAAAGAATATAATCAGTCTGATTTCGGTGTTGACCATCTGGTGATGTCCATGTGTAGAGTCTTCTCTTGTGTTGTTGGGAGAGGGTGTTTGCTCTGACCAGTGCATTTTCTTGGCAAAACTCTATTCGCCTTTGCCCTTCTTCATTCCATATTCCAAGGCCAAATTTGCCTGTTACCTCAGGTGTTTCTTGACTTCCTACTTTTGCATTCTAGTCCCCTATAATGAAAAGGACATCTTTTTTAGGTGTTAGTTCTAAAAGGTCTTGGAGGTCTTCACAGAACTATTCAACTTCAGCTTCTTCAGTGTTACTTGTTGGGGCAGACTTGGATTACCGTGATATTGAGTGGTTTGCCTTGGAGACAACAGAGATCAGTCTGTCATTTTTGAGACTGCATCCAAGTACTGCATTTCGGACTCTTTTGTTGACCATGATGGCTACTCCATTTCTTCTAAGGGATTCCTGCCCACGGTAGTAGATATAATGGTCATCTGAGTTAAATTCACCCATTCCAGTCCATTTTAGTTCACTGATTCCTAGAAAGTCGACGTTCACTCTTGCCATCTCCTGTCTGACTACTTCCAGTTTGCCTTGATTCATGGACCTGACATTCCAGGTTCCAATGCAATATTGCTCTTTACAATTTCGGACCTTGCTTCTATCACCAGTCACATCCACAACTGGGTATTGTTTTTTCTTTGGCTCCATCCCTTCATTCTTTCTGGAGTTATTTTTCCACTGATCTCCAGTAGCATATTGGGCACCTACTGACCTGGGGAGTTTCTCTTTCAGTATTCTATCATTTTGCCTTTTCCTACTGTTCATGGGATTTTCAAGGGAAGAATACTGAAGTGGTTTGCCATTCCCTTCTCCAGTGGACCACATTCTGTCAGACCTCTCCCCCATGACCCGCCCGTCTTGGGTGGCCCCACATGGCATGGCTTAGTTTCATTGAGTTAGACAGGCTGTGGTCCGTGTGGTTAGACTGACTAGTTTTCTGTGATTATGGTTTGTGTGTCTGCCCTCAGATGCCTCTTGCAACACCTACTGTCTTACTTGGGTTTTTTTTAACCTTGGGTTTCTCTTACCTTGGGTTTCTCTTACCTTCTCTTATCTCTGGTCCCATCACTTCATGGCAAATAGATGGGGAAACAGTGGAAACAGTGGCTGACTTTATTTTTCTGGGCTCCAAAATCACTGCAGATGGTGATTGCAGCCATGAAATTAAAACACGCTTACTCCTTAGAGGGAAGTTATGATCAACAAACCAGTCTATTCTAAAGGAGATCAGTCCTGGGTGTTCATTGGAAGGACCGATGTTGAAGCTGAAACTCCAATACTTTAGCCATCTCATGTGAAGAGCTGACTTATTGGAAAAGACTCTGATGCTGGGAAAGATTGAGGGCAGGAGGAGACGGGGACGACAGAGGATGAGAGGGTTGAATGGCATCGCTGACTCAATGGACATGGGTTTGAGTGAACTCCGGGAGTTGCTGATGTACAGGGAGGCCAGGCGTGCTGCAATTCATGGGGTCACAAAGAGTCGGACATGACTGAGCGACTGAACTGAACCCGAACTGAAGAATATTATTTAATTTATTTATTTAATATTGTAATAGTTTATTTTCTGTCTTCCCTCATTGCACCCGAAATCAGGGATTGTTATTTATTTTGTTTAATGATATGCCCAGAAGGGTCTGGAATAATATCTGACACATAGCAGGTGCTCAGTAATGCTTTCAATGAAGACTTAAACCCTATGAGTGTTGGGAAGGTTAAATAGGATGATGTAAATAACACTTTGGGTATCCTTTGCTTGTGGGATCTTAGTTCCCAGACCAGGGGGTCAAAGCTGAGCCCTCTGCAGTGGAAGCATGGAGTCCTAACCGCTGGACCACCAGGAATCCCCCCTTTGCTGTAAATTTTAAATGAATTTGTCACTTTTTTGCAGGGGCCCTATAAGTTCTATCAAAGCTTTGTGATTGACGAATCTCTCCTCACAGAGCTAAGCTTAGGAGACCTCTACCTTGCGTGCTTTTGAATAGAAAACAGCAAGGCCATGAGGCATATTCTGCTTACATCTACGAAACACTTTAAAGGCACTAAATTACTGGAAAGTTTTTCATAACTTAAGACAGAATTTAAAAATAAGAGTAGTTTCCAATCTTTTTCAATTCCCAGACACTGGCATGGAAACCTTATTTTTCCCAAGGGAGACAGATTTTCCATGTCATTGGAAATGAAAATGTGATGGTAATACCTCCATTCTAGGAGCTCAATTAAGTTGAAGGGTTAGTGGAAGGTAGAAACTCAAGACCAGATCAGTAATATTGAGGTTTCAGACATATTTTTAGCATATTTTACTGGCCCCAATTTAAAATAAAAAATAATGAGAAAAAATATGGCAGCCAAACAAAAGGGGTAATCTGTGATTTTCATGAGAAGAGTGTCTGGGTTTGCTAACCAGTTAAAGCCAACCCCTAGCCCAGAGCCTCGCATATAGTAGGTACTCAAATAACTATCCATAACCTGATGACCTGTCAGGTTTTGCTACAATAACAACCCTTCAAATTCCAGATACAACAACAAATCTTTATCTCTTGTTCATGGTTCTATAGGCTGGTTTTGGTCTACTGGGATTGACTAGCCTGGCCTCTGAAGTCTGCTTGTCCATTCAGGATCCAAGCCAAAGAGGAGCAGCTACCTGTAGACAGTCATCTTTTAGTGGCCGGCAAGAGTACAAGACGGAAGCAAAAGTATTGGGTTGTTCATTCCAGTTTTTCTGTAAGATGGTAAAGTCTCTGCTCAGAACTGATACACTATCACTTTGGCCCACAAATTTGGGCCAAATAGAACCCTTGATCAAAGTAGGTCACATGCTCAAACCCAAAGTAGATAGAAGGAAGCAATATACTCCATCTACTCTACTGGGTGGAATGCACTGCAAAGTTGCATGGCAAAGCGTGCAGATGTATAATTCTATAATAAGGAGGTGGGAGAGATGAGAATAATGAGCCAGTATTCTAGACATCCTTGTCCACACACCAAAGCAGAGTTGAGGTGGCTGAGAAGGCCTGTTTATTTATTCTTATGATAATTATCCATGTATTTGGGCTTATTTAACTCAGATCTCTCTCTTGCACTGGGTAAGATGGTGTTAAATTTGGCTCATCGTTGAAACTCCAGCATCTAGAACAGCACCTAGTACATAGTAGATGCTTAATAAATGTCATTGAAATAATAGATGAATAAATGGATCTCTGTGTGTTCCATTAGAGTTTTTACATGACCCATTTCTCTTTCTAGAATATCAGAGTGTTTCACAATTCAGTCAAAAATGTCCTGCGATTGCTTGAGAGAACAGAGATCTCTGTTAAGACTTGGAAGAAACTATTACAAAAGGACAATGGTTTGTTTAAGAGATTCTAAAAGAGGAACCTACAAGCTGGACTTCAGGGCTGACTGCAATCACGGAATATATCTGGAAGCTTTGAAAAGGAACGTCCCTCTGAGGATACTGGATTTAGATGAAGTTGAACAGAAATAACACGTTAGCCAGTTTTGTGCAAAAACTCCAGGACATAAACCAAGTAGGCAAAGGAGGAAAAACTTGCACAAGCTTTGAGGGGGAAAAAGAAATTATTACCATGCATTTACTTAGTCACATTGAATAAAACTGGAGTTGTTAAATAAAATGGGCCTTATTCTCAGTTAAACCCCACCTGAGGGCTCTGAGCACAGACAGAGATGTTCTGTGCAGGGGCATATAAATGCTGTGAGCATAAGATTTCACTGAAGTCTTGGGTTTTACTTTAAAAATCCAGGCATTTTTTGCTTTTAGCTCCATAATATATTCAAGTTTGTTGTCATATAAAAATACTATTTAAAATTAATCCTGAGCTAGCCAAATGGACCCTGGAGGAAGGCATGGCAACACACTCCAGTATTCTTGCCTGGGAAATCCCATGGACAGAGGAGCCTGGTGAGCTACAGTCCATGGTGTTGCAAAGAGTCAGACATGACTGAGCGACTGAACAGGGCACAACACAGCCAAATGGATACTTGAGAAGACGCACTTTGTTGCTTTGCATGACCCCTTCTCTACCCTACCCCGCTCTTTCGTAGGCTCACCTGTCTCTGTGTGAGAAACAGGCCTCTTCATCCTTATGCTGGAGCTGTTCATCAAATTATAATCTCTAGATCTGCCTGGCTAGACTTTGCCACCTTATACAGGAGGCATTCCCCAAAAGGAACACCAGAAGCGAATCCTAAGCATGTAAAAACCAAACAATCAGAATCAACAAAAGTGAGCTATTACTCTGAGGTACTTGGGATATTTTTCCAGGAGCTCTGTTGTGAGCGGTATTGATAGAAGCAGTGAGCGCTTTTGCATTTCTGCCCCCATGCCCTGCCTTGAGATGTCATTCTAAAACCCTATGCCTGCACAGTCCTTGCCCCAAAAGAAATCATCCAGTGTGTTTGCACAATGGACATGAGCCTGCCTGGTGGGGTATAGGTTGTCCAATAAGTTTAGAGAAAAGGCTTCTTTTTATGGTTACAAAAACAATTCTTATTCATTGTGTAACAAATGGAAACATATTTTAAAAGTAGGGGGGAAAATAAGCTGATGACCCAGAGCAACCTCCAGTTGGCACATTTTCTTTTTCTTCCTTTTTTTTTTTTTTTGAAGTAGAAAAGGATAGTTTTCTTGCTTTGCCAGGCAAAGGGGGCCATAGAGGGCTAATGCCTTCAAAACTATGTGTCCAGACCTGGAGTGGGTAGAGGAGTCTTATGGTAACGATTCAAAGAGGGCGTGATCAGCTCAAGGACATTCTTCTGGCTGGTTGGTGGCGAGAAAAGTGGGAGTCAGCATCATCAACTGTCTGGTTCCGACTGGTTTGGGATCTAAGACTGTGCTTGTGGGAAGCATACAGTTACCTTCTCCCACCTGGTGGGGTTTTCAAGTATCTGTAAAACAGCTCAAAGATACTGTTATGTATGTCCCTGGAGGGGGAACCAGGACCCTTCTCCAAGGCTGCATTTTTGTTCCATTTTGACTTGTTTTCTTCCAGCTATTTTTCCTCACTTTTTTTTTAAACACAATAGTGATGATACAATTCATGTAAATTTTATCTTGATTTTTGTCACTTACTATGATAGCATTTCCCCATGACCCTAAATATTCCTTAAATGACTCTGTTTAATGATTGCAGAGTGTCCCGGTATCTAAATATGCCATCATTTACTCAACCATTTTCTTAGATTCAGATTTAGATTGTTTCCAGAGTTTTAGTTTTCTTCAATAGCACTTGGCTGAACACTTTTGTATACAAATTTTTTCCACAGTTTGCTGCTGCTGCTGCTAAGCCACTTCAGTCATGTCCGACTCTGCGACCCCAGAGACGGCAGCCCACCAGGCTCCCCCGTCCCTGGGGTTCTCCAGGCAGGAACACTGGAGTGGGTGGCCATTGCCTTCTCCACAGTATAGACTGCACTTAAGTAAACATCTTAAAATCGGGACTCAAAGGACATGCACGTTTTTTTCGCTGCAGGAATGTGAGCTTTCATATATTTTGTATACATTTAGATATATTAATAATATATTAGATATATATTGCATCTATTTATACTGGCTTAAGTTATTCTAGGGGTTTTCCATACATAATGTAAAGTGTGCCGTTTCACCCATTTTTAAGCATCCAGTTCAGTGCCATTAAGTAACACACATTGTTGTGTAACCATCACCTCCATACATCTTGAGGAATTTTTCATCTTCCCAAACTGAAACCTTGTCCCTATTAAATACTAACTCTCTACTCCCTGCTCCCTCCAGCCCCTGGCAAACACCCTACTTTTTCTATGAATATACTTCCTCTAAGAACCTTATATAAATGGACTTACACAGTATCTGTCCTTTTGTGACTGGCTGATTTCACTCAGGGATATGCACAGTTTTGAGGCTCTTGATACATTATTGTCTGTCAGTCAGGTTTCTTAGTTGAAAGCAACAGAAGCTGACTCTGGAAGATTAAGCAGAAAATGAATTTATTAAAGGATATTGAGTCGTTCACAGAATTGTTGGAAGGACTGAATAATCAAGGCTAAATGGCCAGAAATGATGCTCCAAGCCAGGTCACAGAACAAGCTTGATGAAAAAGATATCATAATCTAAGTAAATAGCACATTTTAGAGTTGTATGTATGTGGTGGCCTTGAACATCACTGCAAAAAATCCCACTGCCCTGCAGTGTCACCAGCACCAAAAAAAAAAAAAAAAGCAGAACCCCACTTTTCATCAGCAATGTCAGCAAGAATGGAAGCTCCATGCAGAGCTGGATTTAATTATCATCCTTACTGTAGAGTCTAAGTCTTCTGAAAGCAAAGCTGAAGTCATATGCTTGCAGGTTAACTGCAAAGGACACAGACTATGAGATGGGCCTTATAAACCTGGAATTCCCACAAGTATAGAATACAGATAAATACCAGATAAAATACAAGATGGTTAAGTGTGAATTTCAGATAAACAATAAATAATTTTTAAGAACCAGTATATCCCATAAATGTTTGGAATATACTTACATTAAAAATTATTTGTTGTTTATCTGAAATTTGAACTTAACCAGGCATCTTATATTTTTCTTTGCTAAATTTGGCAACCCTAATAGAAATGGTGTTCAAAAGATGATGGGGAGCCATGAGTGCATATTTCTAACACCCACCACACTGTCATATTGCTATAGCAAACTCAAGCACCAACAATGAACAGGAGTTTCTAACTTACCAATAGTCACACTTCAAGAAAAAGTTTGCTGATTTGATAACCAATAAATGATATTTAACAATTGTTTTAATTTGCCTCTCTTTGATATTTAGTGAGGCTGAACAAGCTTTCAATCCTTCATTATTTTTATCTCCCACTTGTGAACAGATCAGTCTTTCTGTGTTTCTTATCAAAGAGAGCATCGGTTCTTCATACAATAAATATATTATTTCTGTGCCTAGCTTATTGTTGATCTTGTAAGTCATAATCCCTTTATTTACAGAGGTTTTACATGATCCAGTCTCTTGCTTTCACCCTCATACATAGAACAATTTCCCCTGTCTAGATAGCCAACAAAGCTAGTGGAGGTGATGGAATTCCAGTGGAGCTATTTCAAATCCTGAAAGATGATGCTGTGAAAGTGCTGCACTCAATATGCCAGCAAATTTGGAAAACTCAGCAGAGGCCACAGGACTGGAAAAGGTCAGTTTTCATTACAATTCCAAAGAAAGGCAATGCCAAAGAATGCTCAAACTACTGCACAATTGCACTCATCTCACATGCTAGTAAAGTAATGCTCAAAATTCTCCAAGCCAGGCTTCAGCAATACGTAAACCATGAACACCCTGACGTTCAAGCTGGTTTTAGAAAAGGCAGAGGAACCAGAGATCAAATTGGCAACATCTGCTGGATCATGGAAAAAGCAAGAGAGTCCCAGAAAAACTTCTACTTCTGCTTTATTGACTATGCCAAAGCCTTTGACTGTGTGGATCAAAATAAACTGTGGAAAATTCTGAAAGAGATGGGAATACCAGACAACCTGACTTGCCTCTTGAGAAATCTGTATGCAGGTCAGGAAGCAACAGTTAGAACTGGACATGGAACAACAGACTGGTTCCAAATAGGAAAAGAAGTATGTCAAGGCTGTATACTGTCACCCTGCTTATTTAACTTATATGCAGAGTACATCATGAGAAACGCTGGGCTGGAAGAAACACAAGCTGGAATCCAGATTGCCGGGAGAAATATCAATAACCTCAGATATGCAGATGACACCACCCTTATGGCAGAAAGCGAAGAGGAACTAAAAAGCCTCTTGATGAAAGTGAAAGAGGAAAGTGAAAAAGTTGGCTTAAAGCTCAACATTCAGAAAACGAAGATCATGGCATCCGGTCCCATCACTTCATGGGAAATAGATGGGGAAACAGCGGAAATAGTGTCAGACTTTATTTTTGGGGGCTCCAAAATCACTGCAGATGGTGACTGCAGCCATGAAATTAAAAGATGCTTACTCTTTGGAAGAAAAGTTATGACCAACCTAGATAGCATATTCAAAAGCAGAGACATTACTTTGCCGACTAAGGTCCGTCTAGTCAAGGCTATGGTTTTTCCAGAGTCATGTATGGATGTGAGAGTTGACTGTGAAGAAGGCTGAGCGCCGAAGAATTGATGCTTTTGAACTGTGGTGTTGGAGAAGACTCTTGAGAGTCCCTTGGACTGCAAGGAGATCCAACCAGTCCATTCTGAAGGAGATCAGCCCTGGGATTTCGTTGGAAGGAATGATGCTAAAGCTGAAACTCCAGTACTTTGGTCACCTCATGTGAAGAGTTGACTCATTGGAAAAGACACTGATGCTGGGAGGGATTGGGGGCAGGAGGGGAAGGGGACGACACAGGATGAGATGGCTGGATGGCATCACTGACTCGACGGACGTGAATCTGAGTGAACTTCGGGAGTTGGTGATGGACAGGGAGGCCTGGTGTGCTGCGATTCATGGGGTCACAAAGAGTCGGACATGACTGAGAGACTGAACTGAACTGAATATTAATTTACCTTTTCTTCAAGTTTTTTTGTGGTTTGAATTTTTTTTTTAATTTTTCAATGTGGATGGAGTGGGAGTGATTATAGACTCTTTTCTAAATAGTTAACCCATTTTCCTAGTAGGATTTGTTGAAAAGTACCAGGAGTTTCTTTCTCAAAACACTTTGTCAATATAGTCAGTTTCTCTCTTCCATTACCTGACAGTGCTGAGCCCTTTCAATGCCTTCCTTTCAGCATATCCCTGTCACTAAAAACCAGCACCTACCAGTAATGGCAGGAATGTCATATGGACTCTTCTCTTTGCCCATTATACACATTTGGATTCTTAAGACATTCAAAAGTTCTCTCTTGACTCCTAAGAATTACACGTAACATTCAGGTGACTCCAATGATGAGGGGCTTATGTCTCTGGGATCCAAATGGTCTGCCTCTGTGTAGACGTAGATAGCTGGGTCAGAGAATATGAATAGTTTCTCCCAAAATTTTGATCTGCCTCTAAAATAAGCTCTCCATTACAATAAAATGTTGTTAATAATGATTTAATCTGTTTACAAAGAGGCAATACACTATTTAATCTCTGTTTAGAAAGAGGTGATACATGAAAATTTTAGTGAGCTTGGAATAGAAAGTGGTGGTGGTGGTTTAGTCACTAAGTCGTGTCCAACTTTTGCGACCCCATGGACTATAGCCCCCCAAACTCCTCTGTCCATGAGTTTCTCCAGGCAAAAATACTGGAGTGGGTTGCCATTTCCTTCTCCAGGGGATCTTCCCAACCCAGGGATTGAACCCTGGTCTCCTGTACTGCAGGCAGATTCTTTACTGACTGAGCTACCAGGGAATAGAAGGAAACATTTTTAAATTGATAAAGGTATCTGCCAAAAATCTTTTATATCATCCTCAGTGTTCATAATATTTTTGAAGCATTCTTATTGATATATTAAAAAATAATAAAAAAAGAAATTGCACCTGCTATCCAGCATTGTGGCTCAGAGGTTAAAGCGTCTGCCTGCAATGTGGGAGACCTGAGTTCGATCCTTGGGTCGGGAAGATCCCCTGGAGAAGGAAATGGCAACCCACTCCAGTATTCTTGCCTGGAGAATTCCATGGATGGAGGAGCCTGGTGGGCTACAGTCCACGGGGTCGCAAAGAGTCGGACACGACTGAGGAACTTCACTTCACTTCACTTCATCCAGCATTGTACTGGACAATCTAGTCAATCCATTAAGAAAGCAACAAAAGAAGCATAAGAATTGGAAAGGAAGAGACAAAGCTATTCTTACTGGCAAATGATATGAGTGTCCACTTATTGAAAATATAAGATAATCTACAAACTGTTAGGTTTCATATGAGAATTCAGCAAGATTACTGGATACAAGATCAATATAAAGAGAAAAAAATAATCATACTCACAATAGTACAAGATGATATTACTAAAGAGAGAAGTGTATCAAGTTCAGTAATGGGAAGACTCAACATCATAAAGAGATCAATTTTCCCCAATTGATCTATAAATTTAATACAATTCCAATAAAAATTCCCAGAGGTTTTCGTGTTTATGTGAAATTTGATAGGTTAATTCTCTAATTCATATGTAAAAGTGCCAATAACCAACACATTTTGAAGGAGAACAATATGAGAGTATTTCCCTTATGAGATTTGATGACATTATAAAGACATAGTAATGAAGATATTGTGCTTTTGGCAGAAGGATCAATAAGATGGTCAATGGATTGGAACAGAGAAACCAGAGAAGACTCATTCATATATGGAAAATTGGTATATGACGGAAGTGAATTGAAATATAAGAACAGAGAGGATGGACTGTTTACTAAATGATGCTAGAACAATTGGTTGTCCAGATTGAAAGAGATTTACAATATCACTACCACACACCATTCACAAAATTAAATCCCAGGCTAATGAAATACTCAAATATGAAAACCAGGTGGCACTAATGATAAGGAATCAACTTGCCAATGCAGGATACACAAGAGACACGGGTTCGATCCCTGGGTGGGCAAGATCCCCTAAAGGAGGAAAGGGCAACCGACTCCAGTTTTCTTGCCTGGAAAATTCCATAGACAGAGGAGCCTGGTGGGCTATAGTTCATGGGGTTGTAAAGAGTCGGACATGACTCAGTGACTGAGCACAAATATGAAAACAGAATGTTAATGCTTTTGGAAGAAAGTCTGAAAATTCCAAATAGTAATGAGAATGAAGAGAAAGGGAAATTTTCATAAATAGCTTGTCCAAGACTGTATCACCACTTGAAAGGACAATGTGCTAGTTTACGGGAAAGGTGAGGACAGTCTTGGCTATACAGACTCCAGAGAAACTTAACATAGGTACCCAAGGAAATGTGTACAAGAATTCTCATCCAGTATCACTCTTGATGCTGAAAAATTGGAAATAACCTACAAGTCAAAAGGAAAATGGATAAATAAATTATAGTATATTCATACAATGGAATAGGGTATAGCAGTTCAAAGGAATGAACTAGGTATAAATGTATTAATATGGATAACAATCAAAATCATTATGTTGAATTACAAAACCAAGTTGTATGTACAATACACTGCTGCTGCTGCTAAGTCGCATCAGTCGTGTCCGACTCTGTGCGACCCCAGAGATGGCAGCCCACAAGGCTCTGCCATCCCTGGGATTCTCTAGGCAAGAACACTGGAGTGGGTTGCCATTTCCTTCTCCAATGCATGAATGTGAAAAGTGAAAGTAAAGTCGCTCAGCTGTGTCAGACTCTTCGCGACCCCATGGACTGCAGCCCACCAGGCTCCTCCGCCCATGGGATTTTCCAGGCAAGAGTACTGGAGTGGGGTGCCATTGCCTTCTCCAGTACAATACACTGCTGCTGCTGCTGCTGCTGCTGCTGCTGCTGCTGCTGCTGCGTCACTTCAGTCGTGTCCGACTCTGTGCAACCCCATAGACAGCCTCCTACCAGGCTCTTCTGTCCCTGGGATTCTCCAGGCAAGAACACTGGAGTGGGTTGCCATTTCCTTCTCCAATGCATGAATGTGAAAAGTGAAAGTGAAGTCGCTCAGCTGTGTCAGACTCTTCGCGACCCCATGGACTGCAGCCCACCAGGCTCCTCCGTCCATGAGATTTTCCAGGCAAGAGTACTGGAGTGGGGTGCCGTTGCCTTCTCCGTATAATACACTATATATGTAAAAATTTTTAAATACACAAAATAATGCCATATATTATTAATGGAAAAATGCATAGGGGTATGCTCAGTCACTCAGTCATGTCCAACTCTTTGCAACCCCAATGCATACGTAGTAAAAGTATAAAGCCTTGAATGGGAAGCTATACCTAGAATTTACGTAGTGGTTACCTATAAGGGAGTGGGGAATAAGATTGAGGAGAGAGGTATAAAGTAGATCTGAAATGTATTAATAATATCTTATTTCTTGAAAAACTCTGAAAAAGACTTGTAACTATATGAGTTACATTTGTAACAATATGAGGTGATAACTTATTGTAGTAATTATTCCACAATATAAGTGCATCAAGTCATTATGCTGTATACATTAAACTTATACAGAGATATATGTCAATTACATCTCAATAAAGCTAGAAAAAACTTTAAAAAGAAAACTTCTGAAGCCCATATGGAAAAATATTAATATATGTCATGGGCTCCAAAATCACTGTAGATAGTGACTGCAGCCATGAAATTAAAAGACTTATTCCTTGGAAGAAAAGTTATGACAAACTTAGACAACATATTAAACAGCAGAGACATTATTTTGCCAACAAAGGTTCATCTAGTCAACGCTATGGTTTTTCCAGTAGTCATGTATGGATGTGAGAGTTGAACTATAAAGAAAGCTGAGCACCGAAGAATTGATGCTTTTGAACTGTGGTGTTGGAGAAGACTCTTGAGAGTCCCTTGGACTGCAAGGAGATCCAACCAGTCCATCCTAAAGGAGACCAGTCCTGAATATTCGTTGGAAGGACTGATGCTGAAGCTGAAACTCCAATACCTTGGCATACTGATGCGAAGAACTGACTCATTTGAAAAAACCCTGATACCGGGAAAGATTGAAGGCAGGAGGAGAAAGGGACAACAGAGGATGAGATGGTTGGATGGCATCACCGACTCAATGCACATGAGTTTGGGTAAACTCTAGGAGTTGGTGATGGACAGAGAGGCCTGGTGTGCTGCGGTACATGGGGTCGCAGAGTCGGACACGACTGAGTGACTGAACTGAACTGAACTGAGCAGTGATTAAATAGGTGTTTATTCTATGCTCCATCCTATGTGTTTGAAAGATTTCATAAATTCAAATATTTTAAAAAAAGAATCACAAGGCTGGGTGATTGACAGAGTGTGGGTGTGAAGTCAATAAAGGAGTCAGAGATGAGTCAGGTTTTATGTCTGGTTATGCTGTCATTGACAGAAAGAGAAGCTAGGGAAGCAGGCTGTGTGGAAGATAAGAAGGAGCTATATTTTGCAGACATGTTCACCTTAGGAAACAGCAGAACATCCAGCTAAAAATGCACTTAGGATTCGGGAAGCCAGAGATAGGAAAGAAAACTAGCCTGCAAATAGGAAGTGCCAAAGCAGGCACTGAGTTCCACCTTTTCGTCATGTCACAGACTGAAGGCCTTCAGAGAAGAGATTTAAGAGGGAGGGGATGAGGAACAATGTGGAGTCAGGTAATCAGGACTGAGGAAAAGTTATTGAACATGGTGATTACTTTCAGATGAGAAGATTGTGTCATGCAGAGATGAGAGTCTAGGTGGCAAGTAGCTCAGAAACAAAGGAAGAAGCAGTGGAAGCTTATTTACTTTAGAAGATGGGCCATGAAAGAGGGGGAGATACTATATACTGTTTAAGAGTAAAATACATATATACAGCAAAAGTAGAAAAATGTGCATGGGAAGTATATACACGGACTTTGTGTATATATATACATACACATTCACACATATACAAGGGTCTCCTGTGTCTCCTGCATGCAGGCAGATCCTTTAAACGCTGAGCCATCAGGGAAGCCCGTGTGTGTGTGTGTGTGTGTGTGTGTGTGTGTGTATGGAATATATTTTAATTATTCACGATACTAATTAACAGATTATTCAAAATTTGTTATAATGAACAAAAATATAAATACATGCACAAATATGATATGTACATAATTATATGTTTGTTCAAATTTTTGGCTTTTGCAAAGAGGTCATGAAGAAATAATTTAACATTTAGGCTGACACCAGACCCAAAGTTTCAAAGGGACTACCAGTCATAATTACAGAAAAAGAAAATCTTGAAAACTTTTCATGTGGGGAGAACAAGTCCAACATATATTGACCCTTTAGACATTTCCAGCCATTTCATGAGAAATATGAAACTAAAGTCAATAGCCATTAGGGCTTAGATACAAAAAAATAAATTTTCTAAGAGGGGAAAATTGCTATCTAACTATTAATACTAGCAGAAAAGCGAATGCTACAGCAAGCACTTGACGAGAGATTCAGGCTGACTTGCAAAACAGAAGAACAAGAGACCATTTGAAGTTACCCAGCTGGTAGCAGTCCAGAAAATCTGGTAAAGGACCAAGGAGATGGAGTAGTTTCACACAAGATAATAGACTAAGCAGAATTTCCCAAGTGTATTTGACCAAAATTAAAATTATCATGTGTGGCTGGAACTCCACCAAGAGCTCAAGATAATGCTCATTTGAATTAAAGCAGAAAATCAAACAACAAAAACGTTTTACTGGGAGATTAATTGCCATAAGAAATGATTACAATTTGATTCATAGGCTTTATACATTTTATAAAACACCAAAATACTTATGATAACACATTTAGAAGATTGAATTATTTTTATTTCATTAAGAACAAAATACAGGGACTTCCCTGGTGGCCCACTGGTTAAAACTTTGCCTTCCAATGCAGGGGGGAGCACTTTTGATCTCTGGTTGGAGAGCTAAGATCCCACATGCCTCAGGGCCAAAACACACAAAACATAAAACAGAAGCAATATTGAAACAAATTCCACAAAGACTTCTAAAAATATATGTATAAAAGAACAAAATATACTAAGTTCAGATATCTTGTGTTTTCAAGTTTTATCATAAGAGGAGACTTCCCTGGTGGCTCAGACGGTAAAGCATCTGCCTACAATGCGGGAGACCCGGCTTCAATCCCTAGGTTGGGAAGATCCCCTGGAGAAGGAAATGGCAACCCACTCCAGTATTCTTGCCTGGAAAATCCCATGGATGGAGGAGCCTGGTAGGCTACAGTCCACGGGGCCGCAAAGAGTCAGACACGACTCAAGTTTTATTATACAATGTGGTATAAAAAGCAATATTTAGGGATGAGAACAATACTTTTGTGTCTTCTGATCGCACACGTTCTTCATATTACAAACAATTGTGCTGAATAGGAGTTTGACATTATTCAGTCATTTGACAAATATTTATTGAGCACCTGCTATGTGCTAAGGTGCTGTGAATATAAGTGATGAAAAAAAAAAGGATGAAAATTCTTCTTACACAGAGCTAGGAAAAGATCAACACTAACATGTATAATATCATATAAGAAACGAATCGCCAGTCTAGGTTCGATGCAGGATACAGGATGCTCGGGGCTGGTGCACTGGGATGACCCAGAGGGATGGTATGGGGAGGGAGGTGGGGGGGGGGGTTCAGGATGGGGAACTCGTGGCGGATTCATGTTGATGTATGGCAAAACCAATACAATATTGTAAAGTAAAAAAATAATAAATTTTTTTAAAGAGAAAATATAAGGTAATAGGGTGCTTTGGGAAGAAAATAAAACAGGGAAGAGAAAAAATAGGGAGTCTGAGGGTGGAGCTGGTTTGCAAGCTTAGACAGGTAGGGAAGGTCTCACTGAGAAGGTGGCATTTGAGCAAAGGCTGAAGGGGAGCCTCAGGGATGTCTGAGGTAACAGCATTCCAGACAGAAGGGACAGCAAGGGCAAATGCCTGGAGGCTGGAGCCTGCCTGGCTTGTTTGAGAAACAGCAGGAAAGCCAAGCCAGAAGTTCCCGTATGAGGATAGTGAGAAGGGCAGAATGGTCACTGGAGGGCATGAACCCCTGTCAGGACTTTGGCTTTCGCTGAGTGAAGTGAGGGGTCAGTGGAGTTTTGAGCAAACTGCTGTGGCCTGACTTTCCTTTGAACAGCACCGCACTGGCTGCCGTGCTGTGAACAAACTGAAGGAGTGGTAACTGCGAGCAAGAAGACCCAAGGAGCTCCTAAGTAAGAGAGAATGGCCCTTCGGACCAGAGTATTGGCAGCAGAGATGGTGAGAAATGATCTTATACAGAGAAGGCAGAGACAGCAGAATATGCTGAGGGACTGGATGTAGGGTGTGAGACAAATATAGGGTTGGCTCCAAGGTTTTGGGCCTGAACAACTGGAAACACGGAGTTGCCATTCACTGAGATATGTAAGCCTCTGGCACAACTGTAGGGGAAGATGAGAAGGTTTATTTGGGGCAGATTAATTTTAACACACCTCTACTTCCCTGGTGGCTCAGATGGTTAAGCATCTGTCTACAATGTGGGAGACCCGGGTTTGATCCCTGGGTCAGGAATATCCCCTGGAGAAGGAAATGGAAATCCACTCCAGTACTATTGCCTGGAAAATCCCATGGACAGAGGAGCCTGGTAGGCTACAGCCCATGGGGTCGCCAAGAGTCGGACACAACTGAGAGACTTTACCTTACCTTACCTACTAAATTCAGGTAGGGTTGGTTGAGTAAACACTTGGGTGTATTATACAAGTCCGTGGATCAGGAGAGAGGTCTAACTTCTCTCAGGTAAGAGGTCTAACTTGCTCATAGCTTCACTGAGTTACACAAGCCCCTTCACCACAACAAGGCAGTATTCATAGTCATGAACCTGGGCAAGCTCCAGGAGATAGTGAGGGACAGGGAGGCCTAGTGTGCTGCAGTCCATGGGGTTGCAAAGAGTCGGACATGACTTAGTGACTGAACAACAATATACATATCTATTCTTTCTCAAATTATTTTCCCATTTAGGTTATTACAGAATATTGAGCAGAGTTCCCTATGCTATACAGTAGGTCCTTGTTGGTTATTTATTTTAAATACAGTAGTGTGTAGGGCTTACCTGGTGGCTCAGTTGGTAAAGAATCCACCTGCAATGTGGGAGACCTGGGTTCGGTCCCTGGGTTGGGAAGATCCCCTGGAGGAGTGCATGGCAACCCAGTCCTGTATTCGTGCCTGTAAAATCCCCATGGACAGAGGAGCCATGGGGCTGCAAAGAGGCGTACATAACTAAGCAACTAAGTACACAACGCAGTGTATGCTTATCAATCCCAAACTCCCAGTTTATCCCTCCCCTCCACCTTTCCCCTTTGGTAACCACAGTTTGTTTTCTATGTCTGTGGATCTGTTTCTGTTTTGTAAATAAGTTCATTTTATCATTCTTTAGATTCCACATATAAGTGATATATGTAGTCTATCTCTTTCTGATTTACTTCACTTAGTACGACAATGTCCAGGTCCATCCATGTCACTGCAAATGGCATGATTTCATTCCTTTTTATGACTGAGTCGTGTTCCATTGTGCATATGTACCACATCTTCTTTATACATTCATCTCTGCTGCTGCTGCTAAGTCGCTTCAGTCGTGTCCGACTCTGTGCGACCCCATAGATGGCAGCCCACCAGGCTCCCCTGTCCCAGGGATTCTCCAGGCAAGAACACTGGAGTGGGTTGCCATTTCCTTCTCCAATGCATGAAAGTGAAAAGTAACAGTGAAGTCGCTCAGTCGTGCCCGACTCGTCGTGACCCCATGGACTGCAGCCTACCAGGCTCCTCCGTCCATGGGATTTTCCAGGCAAGAGTACTGGAGTGGGTATAGATGGACATTATTCACTTGTAATTAGAAAATCTAACTTTGTTTTTGTTAGATTAAGACTCCATTTGAGAGACTTCCCATGTGGTCCAGTGGTTAAGGATGGCCTTCCAATGCAGGGGACTCAGGTTCAATCCCTGGTCTGGGAACTAAGATCCCACACCTTAATTGGTAAGAAATCTGTGCACAGCTATGAAGATCTGACACAGCCAAACTAACTAATAAATAAAATATTTTTTAAAAACCACAAAGTAACATTTATATGAATTAAAGAAATATAACAGAAGCTTTTAAAAAAGACTTCATTTGAGCACTCCAAGACTCTGGGTTTTGTTTGTTTATAACTTTTTTCCCAAACAAAATATCCCTGGGGAGTGAGGAGAATGAGTTAATACAGCATCGGGTCACTTGCATGGGGCTGCACAAGTTGTCCGTCCACGTCCCTAGGGGGTGTCACTCACATAGCCTAGGATGTGGTTGGAGTTCTCTAGAATTGTTCAGTATTCAGTATGGTAGCCCTGGCGGTACATTTGTTTAACACATAATTCTGAGTGTCACAGAAACTGTAGTCACGGATGAGGACAATACATTTTAGTAAGATGTTTAGTTGATAAATGCTGCCTATGCATTAATTCTCTGACTGTCATGTTTTCCGTCTCTTGGTGATCTTTTATGGACTTTTAGTAGCTGTTGGGCATAGCACGCAATTTTGAAAGGCAGATTATCACATAAAAACAATTATATGAGTGTGTTCCCTTAGGCATCAGTGTTCCCAACACTTTCTGTTTTCCTTGGCAGTCTATTTTTTTGCCACCTGATCCATGCCAAGTCAGCAGACATAGGCAGTTTGTCAGGACATGATTTACTCTAGACTTTTAAAGCAATTTTAGAGAAATTCCTGAAACCAGACAATATGTATTATATAGTTTTACAAGCACCGTTTCTCTCTTGACTTTTCATTATGGAAAATTTTATATACAAAATACACAAAAGAAGAAAGACCAGTATAATGAATCTTCAGATACCCTTAACCCACTTTAGCAATTATCAGCTTTTTGCTAATCTAGTTTCATCTACCACTACGCCTCCATTTTTTTTTGCTGTAATATTTTTTAAGCTTAAATTTGAATAACATACAGCTAACCAGTTTTTTATTTACAAATTATTTGTGATAAAACACATAATACAAAATTTACTCTTGGGCTTCCCTGGTGGCTCAGTGAATAGGAACCTGCCTGCCAATGCAGGAGACACGTGTTAAATCCCTGATCCAGGAAGATCCCACATGTCTCAGAGCGACTAAGCCCGTGTGCCACAGATCTTGAGCCTGTGCTCTAGAGACCCGGAACTGCGAGTACTGAAGCCCGCACGCCCTAGAGCCCTTGCTCTGCAGCAAGAGAAGCCGGTGCACTGAGAAGCCTGCACACCACACCTAGAGGGTGGCCCCTGCTCTACAACAGATGCAGCACAGCCAAAAGTAAATAAAGTTATTTTTAAAAATCTACTCTCTTCATCATTTTTAAGTGTATTTATCAGTAGTATAAACTACAATCACACCGTTGTGTAACAGATTTCTAGAACTTTTTCTTCTACTAAAACTGAAACTGTATACCCATTGAACAACTCCCCATTTCCTTCTTTCCCCAGGCTCTGGCAACCACCATTCTATTTCTGTTCCTGTAATTTTGACCACTCTAGGTATCTTATGTAAGTGGAATCATAGACTATTTGTCCTTTTGTGACTGGCTTATTTCACTTAGCATAATGTCCTCAAGGTTCAGCCATGTGGATCACATGATAGTATTTCCTTCTTTTTAAAACTGGAATAATATTCTATAGTTAATAGTTTTAAAACATACAGTTCAGTGCCATTTCGTGCAGTCAAAATGCTGTGCAACTACCATCCCTGTTAGTTTCAGAACGTATTCATCATCCTAGAAGAACACTCTATGTCCATTAAGCAATTCCTCCCTATTTCCCCCTCCACCAACCCCTGGCAACCATTAATTTGCTTTCTGTCTCTATGGATTTGCCTTTTCTGGGTATTTCATGTAAATAGAATCATATGATATGAGACTTTTTGTGTCTGGCTTCTTTCACTTAGCATAATGTTTTCAGGGTTCATCCAAATTATAACATTTATCAGTACTTCTTTTTATGGATGAAGATATTTCATTATATGCTAGGCCAAAATTTCCTTACCCATTCATCTACTGATGAACACTTGGGCTGTTTTCACCTTTTGGCTATTATGAATAATGCTGCTATAAACATTCATGTAAAGTTTCTGTATGGACATATGCTTTCATTTCTCTTGGATATATATCAATACCTAGGATACAAATTGCTTGATCATATGGTAATTCCATGTTTAACTTCCCAAAGAATTGCCAAAATGTTTTTCTACAGCAGCTGCACCATTTTATATTCCCATAAGCAATGTATGAGTATTCCAATTCCTGCACATCCTGGCCAATGCTTGCTATTTTCTTCACCCCTTTCTCTCTCCCTTCCTTCTATTTATTTATGAGATTGACATATATGCACTACCACGTGTACAATAGATAGCTAGTGGGAATCTGCTGTATAGCACAGGGAACTCAGCTCAGTGCTCTCTGATGACCTCAGTTCAGTCCAGTTGCTCAGTCGTGTCCGACTCTTTGTGACCCAATGGACTGCAGCACGCCAGGCCTCCCTGTTCATCACCAACTCCCAGAGTTTACTCAAACTCATGTCCATTGAGTCAGTGATGCCATCCAACCATCTCATATTCTGTTGTCCCCTTCTCCTCCTGCCTTCAATCTTTCCCAGCATCAGTTTTAAGCCAAATTTTCACTCTCCTCTTTCACTTTCATCAAGAGGCTCTTTAGTTCTTCTTCACTTTCTGCCATAAGGGTGATGTCCTCTGCATATCTGAGGTTACTGATATTTCTCCTGGCAATCTTGATTCCAGCTTGTGCTTCTTCCAGCCCAGCGTTTCTTATGATGTACTCTGCATATAAGTTAAATAAGCAGGCTGACAATATACAGGCTTGACGCACCCCTTTCCCTATTTGGAACCAGTCCGTTGTTCCATGTCCAGTTCAAACTGTTGCTTCCTGACCTGCATACAGATTTCTCAGGAGGCAGGTCAGGTGGTCTGGTGTTCCCATCTCTTGAAGAATTTTCCACAGTTTGTAATGATCCACACAGTCAAAGGCTTTGGCATAGTAAATAAGCAGAAATAGATGTTTTTCTGGAACTCTCTTGTTTTTTTTGATGATCCAATGGATGTTGGCAATTTGATCTCTGGTTCCTCTGCCTTTTCTAAAACCAGATTGAAAATTTGGAAGTTCACAGTTTACGTACTGTTGAAGCCTGACTTGGAGAATTTTGAGCATTACTTTACTATCATGTGAGATGAGTGCAGTTGTGATGTAGTTTGAGCATTCTTTGGCATTGCCTTTCTTTGAGGTTGGAATGAAATCTGACCTTTTCCAGCCCTGTGGCCACTGCTGAGTTTTCCAAATTTGCTGGCATATTGAGTGCAGCACTTTCACAGCATCAGCTTTCAGGGTTTGAAATAGCTCCACTGGAATTCCATCACCTCCAGTAGCTTTGTTCGTAGTGTTGCTTTCTAAGGCCCACTTGACTTCACACTCTAGGATGTCTGGCTCTAAGTGGCTGATCACACCATCGTGATTATTTGGGTCACGAAGATGGTTTTTGTATCGTTCTTCTGTGTATTCTTGCCACTTCTTCTTAATATCTTCTGCTTCTGCTAGGTCCATACCATTTCTGTCCCTTGTTGAGCCCATCTTTGCATGAAATGTTTCCTTGGTATTTCCAATTTTCTTGAAGAGATCTCTAGTCTTTCCCATTCCATTGTTTTCCTCTATTTCTTTGCACTGATCACTGAGGAAGGCTTTCTTATCTCTTCTTGCTATTCTTTGGACCTCTGCATTCAAATGGGTATATCTTTCCTTTTCTCCTTTGCTTTTTTTTTCTTTCTCTTTTTTTTTCTCCTTTGCTTTTTATTTCTCTTCTCTTCACAGCTTTTCGTAAGCCCTCCTCAGACAGCCATTTTGCTTTTTTGCATTTCTTATTCTTGGGAATGGTCGTGATCCGTGTCTCCTGTACAATGTCACAAACCTACGTCCATAGTTCAACAGGCACTCTGTCTATCAGATCTAGTCCCTTGAATCTATTTGTCACTCCCATTGTATAATCATAAGGGATTTGATTTAGGTCATACCTGAATGGTCTAGTGGTTTTCCCTACTTTCTTCAATTTAAGTCTGGATTTGGCAATAAGGAGTTCATGATCTGAGCCACAGTCAGCTCCTGGTCTTGTTTTTGCTGACTATATAGCCATCTTTGACTGCAAAGAATATAATCAATCTGATTTCAGTGTTGAACATCTGGTGATGTCCATGTGTAGATTCTTCTCTTGTGTTGTTGGAAGAGGGTGTTTCCTATGACCAGTGTGTTCTCTTGGCAAAACTCTATTAGCCTTTGCCCTGCTTCATTCTGTACTCCTAGGCCAAATTTGCCTGTTACTTCAGGTATTTCTTGACTTCCTACTTTTGCATTCCAGTCCCTTATAATGAAAAGGACATCTCTTTTGGGTGTTAGTTCTATAAGGTCTTGTAGGTCTTCATAGAACAGTTCAACTTCAACTTCTCAGCATTACTGGTTGGGACATAGACTTGGATTATTCTGATATTGAATGGTTTGCCTAGGAAATGAACAGAGATCATTCTGTTGTTTTTGAGATTGCATCCAAGTACTGCATTTCAGACTCTTTGGTCGACCATGACGGCTACTCCATTTCTTCCAAGGGATTCCTGCCCACAGTAGTAGATATAATGGTCATCTGCGTTAAATTCACCCATTCCAGTCCATTTTAGTTTGCTGATTCCTAAAATGTCAACATTCACTCTTGACATCTCCTGTTTGACCACTTCTAATTTGCCTTGATTCATGGACCTTACATTCCAGGTTCCTGTGCAATATTACTCTTTTTAGCATCGGACTTTACTTCCATCACCAGTCACATCCACAGGTGGGTGTTGTGTTTGCTTTGGCTCCGTCTCTTCATTCTTTCTGGAGTTATTTCTCCACTGATCTCCAGTAGCATATTGGGCACCTACCGACCTGGGGAGTTCATCTTTCAGCGTCCTGTCTTTTTTCGTTTTCATACTGTTCTGATGACCTAGAGAGGTAGAATCAGAGGTGGGAGGGAGGTCCAAGAGGAAGGGGATAAATGTATATATGGCTGATTCACTTCATTTTACAGCAGAAACTAACACAACATTGTAAGGAAACTATACCCCAATTTCTAAAAAAGTTACTTAACCAATGAGAATACATATGGTCTTGAACAACCAGAAGTTCGAAGTGCAGGGGTAGTAGATTTAGCAGCTCAGTCTCTTTATTATTATTATTATTTTCATTACAGTCATCCTAGTGGATGGGAAGTGGTGTCTCATTGTGGTTTTAATTTGCATATCTTCAATGACCAATGATGCTGAGAATCCTTTCATGTGTTACTTGGCCATTTGTATGTCTTTGGAGGAATGTTTGTTCAAGTCTTCTGCTCATTTTTTGATTGAGTTTTTTTGTCTCTTTCTTGTTGAGTTATAAGAATTCTTTATACTGGATACTAAACTTTTAAAAGACATATGATTTTCAAATATTTTTCCCACTCTTCACCTTCTTGATAATGTACTTTGATGCACAAACGTTTTTAATTTTGGTTAAGTCCAAGTTATCTATCTCCTGGTGCTTATGGTTTTGGTGTCAAATCTAAGAGTCCATCACCAAATCCAAGGTCATAAAGATATACATCTATGTTTTTTTTCTAATAGTTTTAAAGATTTACTGCTTATAACTAGATTATTTATCTATTTTGAGTTAATTTTCATCTGTAGAGTGAGAAAAGGATCCAACTTTATTCTTATGCATGTGGAAATCTGATTATTCCAGCACCATTTGCTTAAGAAACTACATTTTTCCCCATTGAATGATCTTGGCACTTTCAGAGGCATTTTTAAGTAAATCCCAGGTCATGTCATTTCATCTGTAAATACTTCAGTATGCATCTCAAATCTATAAAGACTGTTTTTAACATAGTCATCATGCTATGGTCATATCTAACAAGATGAACAATTATTCTTTAATATCATTTAATACCCAGTCCAGATTCAAATATTTCCCATTGCTTAAAATCCTCTTAAAGCTAGTTTGATTGAGACAGGAGCCAAACAAGTTTCACACATTCAGACACAGTTCCTTTCATTCTGCTATATCACTTCTGCTCCTGTCACTGGCTGTTTTAATTCCTTGTTTTAATGATAGTGTTCCAGTTATCCATTACTACATAACACATCACCCCCAAAACTTAGTAACTTAGAAGAACAACACTTATTTTATTATTGTTCATGGTTTCTCTCTGTCAGGAATTTCAGGAAGGGCTCAGCTGGATGGTTCTCACTGAATTTCACATGTGATTGTGGTCCCCCATGGTGATTGAAGCTGGAATTGCAGGGGCACCATAGTAGCAGGAGATTGCTCAGGCATTCTTTTCATTTCATGTAGCCTCAGGGTCTCTCCATGTGGCCTCTCCACAGGGGTCATTCTGGGCTTCCTCCATGCATGGTGTCCTGGAGACAGATTGCTTATAAAGGCAGCTCAGGGCTCCAAAAGGGTATCAACAAAGAACCAGGTAGACAGTGTATCACTTTTTATGATCGCTCTTCAGAAGTCACGTTGTGTCATTCTGCCACGGTCACAAGCCCACTGGGATTCTGGGAGAGGCAACACAGACTGTGGCCTCATGGGTGTGCTACTTGGACAGTCTCACAGGGCCCGACCCTCAGAAGGACCCCATGCTTGGTTTAATGTTCTCCTGTCATTGAAAGTGTAAAAGTAAAATTTTGAATACATTTCAAGTAAGGGGCCCTGCATTTGCACTTCACACTGAGCCCAGAAAATTATATAGCTGGTCTTGCCTTGAGGCCAAAGCATCAAAGTCCTGTTGTAAAAAGAGCATGTTGGGGCTTCCCTGGTGGCTCAGTGGTAAAGAATCTGCCTGCCAATGCAGGGGACATGGGTTTGATCCCTGGTGCAGGAGGATCTCACATACTTCGAAGCAGCTAAGCCTGTGGGCCACAACTATTGAGCCTGTGCTCTAGAGCCCAGGAGCTGCAACTACTGAGCCCACGTGCCACAACTAGTAAAGCCCTCACACTCTACAGCCAGTGCTCCACAACAAGAGAAGCCACCGCAATGAGAAGCCCTCACACCACAACTAGAGAATGCCCTGGGGCAGCAACGAAGACCCAGCACAGACAAAAATAAATAAATAAGTTTATATATATATACACACACACAAGAGCACATGGGATGGGAGATCATGCTGTAGCATCTTTGGGAAACATAACCTCTGCCACAGACAACCAATGTTTATTTGACGGCTTACTGTGTGCCAGACACTTTCTTTCATTAAATTTCCATAAACATGAAAGTCAGATTAATTGTTATTCCCATTTTTTTCCGATGGGGGAAAGTGAGCTGCTTATGCTTACTTTGCTAGAGAGTAGAAAACCAGAAGTTGAACCAGTTCAGTTAGACTCTTGTGCCCTAGTGCATACCCACTATGCTATTCTGTTGATTAGAAACCCTCTCACCAGCCGTGACCATGTCGGTTGTTGTGTTCCTGTGAATTCTCCAGGGTGGTCAGATCACATTAATCATCATGATGCCTGGAATATGGTAGGAACTCAATAAAAGTTCACTCCTTTGCTCTCCTCTCCCCTTAGTGTGCCTTCCAGTCTTGGTTGCATTTATTACCATGAAGAGCCCTTTTTGGCATCAGCAGAAGTAAGGTCTTTTTGTTCAGTAAACTTTAAAAATATATATATTTATTTATTTGGCTGTGCTGGCTCTTAGTTGCAGCGTGCAGGATCTAGTTCCCTGACCAGGGATCGAACCCAGCCCCGCTGCATTAGGAGTACAGAGTCTTAGCCATTGGACCACCAGGACAGTCTCTATTCAATAAACGTTGATTGTACTCCTACTAGGTGTCAGGCCAGGTGCTTTCTCTGGCCTGTCATGTGACCCCTTCTCCTAAGTGGTTTCTTTTCCTGTGTCTGAATTTCCTGTGTCTTGCCTCCTATACAGTGAAGCAGTTTGAACTAGAATCTAGTCATTAGGTGATTTCTAAAATCTGCTCCAGCTCCAAGTGTCTGCCTTCCCTGTGCTTGTCCCTGCTCTGATCCTAGTCCCTGAAGTTTTCTGATACAATCTATCTGCCCCTAAAGGCCTCTGAAAGTAGTCCTTTGCTCTTTTCAACTGTGCACCAGAGATGGTTTCCACTCATCTTGCCCAGCGTTAAACTGTCATCTTCCTGCCCTAGCCTGGACCATTCAGTCTCTCACGAGTTTCCCATTCAGAAACATGCATTTACAGTATAAAGTAACACCTAGTACTTTCTACAACCTTTGAAATACTCAAGACCCCTACATTTGCATTTTCAGAGACATATCATTAGCCTCCAGCAGGGGAAAAGGTTATCCTTAAATCCACAAACAATTTATGGGTAGAAGATTTTTATTACACTCTTTGAAGGAGGTGGATTCAGAAAAAGTAACAAAGAGGGTGAGGTTTGTGGCTTTGACTGGGAATAAGAAACCTCCTATTATTCCAAGTGGTGCAATAGGCTGTCAGTGTACACACAATAAGGTTTATATAATTTAGAATGTCTCATACTTGTAATAGGGCTCTTAACATTTTCAGATACTCCTATATTGCATATGTTATTGTATCTAATCATACACCATCACTACAAATTCATGGATGATGGGTCCATAATGAGATGAAGAAAGATGGAGTTCCTCTCAAGGCCATTCTGGTTACCTGACACTATCTGGTGTGCTGCAAAGAACTAGAAGACCTGGGTTCTGTTTCTTGCTCTGCCAAATAACATAGGACTAAGCTTTCTCAGCTTCTTTATCAGTAAAATGGGAAAAATAGTCTTGGCACTATGTACCTCTCAAAACTGTGTTGAGGATTCCAAGAGCTAATGAATATAAATGTGCTTTGGAGTTTGTACAGCTCTCCACAATTACACTGTGCTTGCTACAAATGCCTCAAAACAAAGAAGTGGGCATGGCATCATTATTGTTTTCATTTTGTTTTATTTGTCTCATCTAACTAACCATGAATATCTTCTCTTTGGAAAAGCCTCACACAATAAATTTGCATATTTTAATTAATTATTGAGTGACCCTGACATAGTGGGCAATGTTCTAAGCCAGTTTTGTCCAATTTGGCAGTCACTAGCCACACATGAAATGAGGCTTGTGCAAGTGAAGAACTGAATTTGTAATTTTACTCAATTTTGATTAATGTATATTTAAATATAAAAACTAAATATATGATACAGTTATTGGAAAACTTTTTAAACAATTTGGATGTGTGAATCTACTCTTTCAACTAGTACTATGAATCTAAATACAGATCATAGATTTCTGATGAAAACTTAGTATTTGAAGAATGTAAGGTGAAGCCTCGATATTGAAGACTTACCATAAAAATAAAGTCAAAACAAAAATCTCAGTAACAATTTTTATAGGCATACCTTAGAGATATTGTGGGTTTGATTCCAGACCACTTCAATAAAGCAAATATCACATGAGTTTTCTGGTTTTCCAATGCATATAAAAGTCAAGTTTAGGGACTTCCCTGGTGGTCCAGTGGTTAAGACTCCATGCTCCCAATGCAAAGAACATGGATGGGTTCTATCCCTAGTGGGAGAGCTAAGATCCCACATGCCACTTGGTGTGGGCAAAAAAGAAAGTCATGTTTATACCATACTGCAATTTACATATAGTGTGCAATAACATTATGTCTAAAACTCAATGTATACACTTAAATTAAAAAGTAGTTTATAGTCAAAAGATGCCAACCATCATCTGAGCCCAGAGCGGGTTGTAATCTTTTTGCAACAGTAACATGAAAGAAACTGATTACAGATCATCATAACAAATAGAAAAAGTTTGAAATATTGTGAGAATTACCCAAGTGTGACACAGACATGAAGTGAACAAATGTTGGAAAAATAGCAACAGCGGATTCCTTTGTCAATTGACTAAAAAACGCAGTATCTGCAAAGTGCAATAAAACGAGGTTTGCCTGTATATTGATCTCATGTTGAAATGAAATGACAGCATTTTGGGTATATTGGGTCAAAGCAAATACACTCAAAATATATTTCACCACTTTCTTTTTACTGAATTTTAATGTGGCTACTAATAAATTTAAAATTACATATGTAGTTGCATCTTATCTCTAGTGGACAGCACAGCCCTAAGCATTGAAGACAGAGTAGTAAACAAAGCAGACAAAATGACCTGCCCTCACTGAACTTGGGTCTCCCCAGGTGGCTCAGTGGGTAAAGAATCCGCCTGCAATGCAGAAGTCGTAGGAGATGCAGTTCCCTCTCCAGGTTGGAAAGATTCCCCTGGAGAAGGGCATGACAACCCTTCAGTATTCTTGCCTGCAGAATCCTATGGACAGAGGAGCCTGGCGGGCTATAGTGCATGGGGTCACAAAGACTTGGACATGACTGAAGTGACAGCATGCATGCATGGAACTTAAATTTTAGTGTGAAAGACAGACACTAAACAAAATAACTACATAAATACATACATGGCACATTAAATGATGATATGCCCTTTGGAGAAAAGTAAAGTAGGGTAAGTTAGATAGGAGGGAGGGTTACCATTTTAAACAGAGAGGTCAAGGAAGACCTAATAGAAGCTGACATTGGGCGCGACCCAAAGGAGTTGAGGGAATAAAGCAATGAAGCTATGTGGGTAGGAGCCTTTCAGGGAGAGGGAACAGCAAGTGCTCTGATGATGGGCAATGCCTGCCATTTCAAGAAACCATAAGGATGCCTGTGTGGCTCCAGCACAGAGTACAAGAGGGAGGGTCAATAGGAGATAAGATCAGAGAGTTATGGGAAAGGATATGTAGTATGACAAGTGGTCTAGTCTGTGACAGGCAGCTTCTGACACCGTCCCCAATGGTCCCCACCTCCTGGTGCAAAAACCCTTGTGTAACCTTCCCCTTGACTGGGGACTGGATCTAATGAATAGAAGATGGCAAAACTGAAGAGGTGTCACTTCCAAGATTAGGTTCTTAAAGGCTGAAGCTTCCACTTTCTGGTCGTCTCTCGTTCTCTCGGTAGCTCACTTTGATGAAGCCAGGTGCCATGTTCTAGATGCCCTATGGAGAAGCCCATGTGGACAACAGGTGAAGGCAGCCCATGGCCAACTGCCAATGAGGAGCTGAGGCCTTTAGCCAAGCAACTTGTGAGGATCCAGATCCTGCCAACAATCACTGAGTCAGCTTAGCTGGAAATCTTAACCCACCAGTTGAACCTTGAGATGAGTGAGACCTCAACCAATGCCCTGATCATAGCCTAGTGAGAGAGCCTCATCCAGGCAACCCAGCTGAGCCATGCTGAGATTTCTGATCCACAGAAACTGTGAGATTATAAATGTGTGTTCTTTTAAGCTGCTAAATTTGGAGGTAATTTGTTGCATGTCAAGAAAGTACTAATACATTGGATCTTGCAGGTCACTCAAAGTACAAACTGGGCAGGGCATAAGGACTGATTAGAAACATTGGCTGGTATTTTACAAATAGATTGTAGCCGGGCTCAGGGGAAAGTGGGGGTGGGGGATGGGGTGTCAGTTGAGAGGCCTCTGAGATAATCTAGGCAAGACATGCTGGTGGCTGAGACTAGGGTGTGGTATTGGTAGAGATGGTGAGAAGTGTTTGGATCTCGGAGGTATTTTTGTGTGTGTTTGTTTGTTCGGCCATACCATTTGGCACGTAGGATCTTAGTTCCTTGACCAGGGATCGAATCCGTGCCCCCTGCAGTGGAAGTGCAGAGCCCTAACCATTGGACTGCCAGGGAAGTCCCTCTTGAATGTATTTTGAAGGCAGAGTCAACAGGACTCACTGTTAGATTAGATGAGGGCTGTGTAAGAAATAAGAGATGGATGACTCTAAGGTTTTTGACTTGAGCAGCTAGAAAAGAACTGTCATATGCACTGAGAGACAGGAAATTATAGAAGAAGTAGATTTGTGGAGAAAGAATAGGAGTTAGGCTTTGGGCATGCTTAATTTGAGGTGTTTATTAGCCATCCACATAGGGATGATGAATTGAACATACAAGTCTGGTGGTTGAAGCTGAAAATATAAATTTGAGAATCTGCAGCATTTAGGTGATAAAATGGTAAAGTCCTCTTGCTCTCCACTCCCAGGACCCCACCATGAGGCCCCCCACTGTTTCATGTATAGGGGTAAAGAGACATATACACATATACAATTTTTTTTTCACAATTAGAATTGTTCTGCAACTTGCTTTTGAAGTTTTTCCATGTAAGTTCATGCATATATGGCTTCCCAGGTGGCACTAGTGGTAAAGAACCTGCCTGCCAATGCAAGGGACGTAAGGGACCTGTGTTTAATCCCTGAGTCAGGAAGATTCCCCGGGAGGAAGGCATGGCAACCCACTCCAGTATTCTTGCCTGGAGAATCCCATGGACAGAGGAGCCTGGTGGGCTGCAGTCCATAGGGTCTCAAAGAGTTTGACACCACTGAAGTGACTTAGCATGCATGCACATACATACATGGGGCTTCCCAGGTGACGCTAGTGGTAAAGAACCTGTCTGCCAATGCTTGAGACATAAGAAATGCCAGTTCGATCCCTTGATCAGGAAGATCCCCTGGAGGAGGGCATGGTAACCCACTCCAGTATTCTTGCCTGGAGAATCCCATGGACAGAGGAGCCTGCTGGGCTCCTTAGGGTCCTAAAGAGTTGGACACAACTGAAGCAACTTAGCATGCATGCATATATATATATATATATATATATATATATATACCTCATTAAAAAATTAGCTGTAGAGAATTCCTTAGTATGAATGAATCATGTTATTTCCATGTATTCTTTCATTCACTCAACAAATATTTTTTGAGCATCTAAGCACTGATCTAGGGATTGAGGATAAAGTAGTCCCTTATGGATGGCTATTTAGATTGTTTCTAATACTTAGCTATTATTAACATTGATACAATGCGTATGTTTATGCAGGCATCTCAGTTCACATGAGAGAGTTTTTATTTGGCATTGATTCATAGAAGTGGAACATCTAGGTCAAAAGGCTCAATGGCATTTCTAACACTTGACTCTCAAGTTCAATTAGGATAGAGCTAACATTAAATTAAACATTAGGATAGGTAAATTTGTGATGAAATCAAAGATACTTAACAAATGTGGAAACCACCCAATAAAATGCTCTGTTGGAAGCTGTAGGATTGCCTCTACAATTTCCCTTTATTATGAGAGTGTACATGCGTGTTCAGTTGCTTCAGTCATGTCCCACTCTTTGTGACTCTATGGACTGTAGCCCACCAGGCTTCTCTGTTGGAGTGGGTTGCCATGGCCTCCTCCAGGGGATCTTCCCAACCCAGGGCCTCCAGGCCCAATGCCGAACCTGCGTCTCCTGTTGTCTCCCTGCATTGTAGACAAATTCTTTTACCGCTGAGCCACTGGGGAAGCCTATTACGAGAGTGTAGTCATGCCCAAATCTTATTCATCTTCAAGGTCTAAATCAAACACCCCCTCCTACAGGAAGCCTTCAACACTCCTAATCACATGTGATCTTGTGATCTTCCTTTTCACCTCAAGTATGGTCCTTATCACATACTTCCTTGTATCATAAATACATTCTCCAAAAGACTTTTTTCTCTAAAGAGAATGGACAGTGTATTTAATTCATCCGGCATCCTCTCTCAGTGCATAGTACAATGTTTAATGTTTGTGTAATTAAACAGAAGCCCTAAAGCAAGAGAGTGAAACCTACAGTCTCAAGAATAAGCGAGGAGCCTACATAATGACCAGATGGTGTTTGCATACCATCCGTGGGACATATGCTTTCCATGGCTCACAAGGCTCTGTAGAAATTGCCTACTTCTCTGATTCCATCTCCTACCACGCCATTTCCTTCTATGCTTCAACCACGCTGGCCTTTTTTTGTCTTCTGGCTTTGAACACACTAAGTCTGCCCCCATCTCCATGCCTTTTTATCTGTTATTCCTTCTACCCGGAGCACTCTACCTCTAGATCTCTACTGGGTGCTTCTTTTCCTTCAAGAATCTAACAGTTTTCACCTCCTCCAAGAGGACCTCCTTGACCATCTAGTCTAAAGTAGGTCTTCATTTAGACAATGAACTTATGGTTGCTGGGGGGGAAGGGACAGTTAGGGAGTTCAGGATGGACAGGTATACACTGCTATATTTAAAATGGAGGCAGTTTGGGATGGACAGGTACACACTACTATATTTAAAATGGATAACCAACAAGGTCCTACTGTATAGCACAGGGAACTCTACTCAATGTTATGTGGCAGCCTGGATGGAAGGGGAGTTTGGGGGGAGAATGGATATCTGTATATGTATGGCTGAGTCCCTTTGCTAGTCACCCAAAGCTATCACAACACTGTTAACTGGTCATGTGAAAGTGAAAGTGTTAGTCGCTTAGTTGTGTCTAACTCTTTGTGACCCCATGGACTGTAGCCTGCCAGGGTCCTCTATCCACGAGATTCTCCAAACAAGAATACTGGAGTGGGTTGCCATTTCCTTCTCCAGAGGATCCTCCCAACCCAGGGATTGAACAGGGGTCTCTGGCATTGCAGGCAGATTCTTTACTGTCTGAGCCACCAGGAAAGCCCTAATCAGCTATACCCCAATACAAAATAAGAAGCTTAATAAACAAAATAAAGTAGGTCTTCAACTCCAGTTACTCCCTATTCTATCATCTAAACTTAATCCTCCACATAGTATTTTTCACTTTCTGAAATTAACATGGTCATCTGCTAGCACTAGCAGGTAAGCTACACCAGAAGAAGGACCTTACCTGTCTTGTTCAACCCTGTATACTTCTAGTGGCTACAACAGAGTCTGTAGTAGTAACAATGCTTTTGACAGAAAGAAACAGAATTTTCAACTAAAGGTTGCATAAACCATAAAGGTTTACTTTTCTCAGACGTAGGCAGTACTAGGTAAGGTTGATTCAACCGTTCAATGCCGTCTGGATTCTGGATCTGCTCCTCTTTGATGGTCTTGGACTTCCCTTGTGGTTGGAAAATGGCTGCCAAGAGCAGATGCATCGCCAGAGAAGACACCTCTCAGGGGAAAAGGGGTTGCAGAGGTCTCTCTGCACAGTTCTTTTTAAAAAATATCTTTTTTTTCTCTTTTTAAAAAAGTAGCTCCCACACTTCTCTTTTATATTCCATTGGCCCAAACTAAATGGGAGCTAAGACCATTAATCTAGCAAAGGATAAATATTCAACCTTGAATATTCATTGTAAGGACTGAGGCTGAAGCTGAAGCTCTAATACTTTGGCCACCTGATGCAAAGAGCTGACTCATTAGAAAAGACCCTGATGCTGGGAAGGATTGAAGGCAGAAGGGACGGCAGAAGATGAGATGATTGGATGGCATCAACTCGAAGGACATGAGTTTGAGCAAACTCTGGGAGTTATCAAAGGACAGAGGAGCCTGACATGCTGGAGTCCATGGAGTATCAAAGGGTCAGACAGGACTTAGTGACTGAACAATGGCTACTGGTAAAGGAGAGTGAGGTTATCATGATTTTCTTTTTAACCAGTCATAATTCATCACCTGGAGCTGGGTCTGCATTTCTTAAGCTCCATGGCTCTGCTGATGCCAGAAACAAATCTGAGCTCTCTTAGCAAGGAAAAAGTGTTATGGCTGTTGCGGAGGTAACCAACAGTATGGAACACGCAGGTACTCATGGAACAGAGGTGTGAATTCAGACTGATCTACCAATACTCAGTGATTAACAAGTTTTGTACACACATGCACTATGCAAAGCCAAGATCGGTGATAAAAGGCTTTTACCTGTATAGGACTTCCAGGTCCCAAACTCTCTGGAACCTTTGTCTATGCTTTATTGGGACTAATGTGATGGCTGCTGAAATAGACATGCTGCTAAGAGATCTGGCCTTCCCTGGATTCACAGAAGCCATCAACCATGCATGCCCTATATGTAGGTGTGACTGCTTGGTCTTTGAAGATGGGAAAAGTGGGGAACGTGCCCTTATGGCAGTGATAGGATCCACTTAGAAGCGCTGCATGGCTCCACAGAAATTACTGGTCATTTTTAAACTCTCAGCACATTAAGTAACCAGACAAAATTGCTGCAGTTAGCAGAACCTCACTTTGCACTTGAGGAGGCTTTACAGGGTCACAAGTACTTCAAGACTCACATCCTTATTTCTGTCTTGTTTTTCAGTCGCTAAGTTGTGTCTGTCTCTTTGTGGACCCTATGGACTGCAGCATGTCAGGTTCCTTCGTCCTTCACTATCTTCCGGAATTTGCTCAAATTCATGTCCATTAATTCGGTGATGCCATCTAACCATCTCATCCTCTGCCGCTCCCTTTTCCTCCTGCCCTAAATCTTTCCCAGCATCAGGTGACTCTTTGCAATGAGAAATGAGTTGACTCTTCACATCAGGTGGCTGAAGTATTGGAGCTTCAGCTTCAGTCCTTCCAATGAATATTCAGGGTTGACTTCCTTTAGGATTGACTGGTTTAATTTCCTTGCTGCCCAAGGGACTCTGGAGAGTCTTCTCCAGGACCACAATTGGAAACATCAATTCTTCAGCGCTCAGCCTTCTTTATGGTCTAACTCACATCTGTACATGACTACTGGAAAAACCATAGCTTTGACTATACCGACCTTTGCTGGCAAAGTGATACGATGTCTAGTTTTGTCAAAGCTTTTTTTCCAAGGAGCAAGTATCTTTTAATTTCTTGGCTGCAGTCACCATCTGAAGTGATTTTGGAGCCCAAGAAATTAAAATCTGTCACTGCTTCTACTTTTTTCCCTTTTATTTGCCATGAAGTGATGGGACCGGATACCATGATCTTCATTTTTTGAATGTTGAGTTTTAAGCCATCTTTTCCACTCTTCTCTTTCACCCTCATCAAGAGGCTCTTTAGTTTCTCTTCTCTTTCTGCCATTAGAGTGGCAGTGCCATCTGCATCTGCGGTTGTTGGTATTTCTTCCTGCAATCTTGATTCCAGCTTGTGATTTATTTCTGTCTTAAGCATCTTCATTTTATATCTCAGTTCAGAATATGTTCTTTGATTCTTAGGAAACAATTTCTTGGAAGGTGAAGAGGATAAGGAAAGGAGTGGGAAATGGAGAGGTGACAGGAGCGTGTGTAAACGCTTCTAGAAGATCAGTAAATCCTCTGGACTCCAGGTAATTGCCTTCCCAATACCACCCTCCTACCCGCGCCTCCCCGCCACCCCCGGCTCCCAGCGCCCCAGCCCACAACAGTCTCTGCCCAACTAGACAACCTGCCACAGGTGCAGGCCCCCACCACCCAGCTGTTTCCTGCCCTGCTCCCCCGCCCCAAACGTGAGGAGGACCGATGGGTAAGAAAATGGTGTGGGGAGGAGGTGACCCAGGCATATCGCTCCGGCCGGAAAACCATTCTCCCTCCTTCGACCTCTGACACCGGCGCGACCCCTCCTAGGCGAAGCACACAATAGATGGCCGCTCCACGTCGTTCCCCAGCCCCTCTGGCGCCCCTGCCCTGGGGGCTTGAGGGGTGAGCGGAGGCTAGAGTTCCCCAGCCCTCCAGCGGGCACTGCAGCCTAACGGGCGGGAAAGGAGCGCTGGAGCAGAGCGTGCTGCACTCTTGGCGACTTTCCGTGTCCTCCCGCCCCCGCCACCCCCCAAATACACACGAAAAATGAAGCAGCCAGATCTCTTCTCCCGGATGCGGCTGCACCAGCAACATCAGCTGCGGGCGGAGCCCGAGCGGTTGCCACTTCCCCCCTCTTCCCTCGTGACCCTGGGCCCCCCTCCCGCGCTCCCTCCCTCTCCGCACACCCTTCCCCGCCAGACACACCCTCCTCCTCCGGCAGCTCGCGCGGAGCTCGGGCTCTCTAGGGGAGGGAGCCGCCGCTGCCGTGGGGCAGGACTGCGAGCGAGCGAAGGAGGGCGGGGCCGCGGGGGGCGGGAGGAGGAGCCGCAGGAGCCGCGCCGCCGCCGAGCTGCGATGTGGCCGGCCAGCCGGCGTGTAAACACGGGGAGCAGCCGCGGCCGCCCCGGCCCCGGGCACTGAGCACGCCCGCCGAGACCTGCCCGCCGCTGCCATGGCCGAAGTGCGCAAATTCACCAAGCGGCTCAGCAAGCCGGGCACGGCGGCCGAGCTCCGGCAGAGCGTGTCGGAGGCCGTGCGGAGCTCGGTGGTGCTGGTGAGTGACCGAGGGGTCCCCAGGGACACGCTCCAGGCGAGGACGATCGGGCGGCTTCCCGCGCGCGCGCGGGGCCGGGACGGGGACGGCTCAGCCTGTGGCCGCCCGGTGCGCTCCGCGCTTTTTTCTCCGCTTCAGTAAGTTTTTGCCGCGGCCACCCCTCGCTGGGGGTCCGAGTCCCAGGCGCCCGCTGACAGCGCCGCGGCTGCCCGGCTGCCCCGCAAGGCGGAGGAGGCGTGCGCTCGGCTGGACGCCGACGGGCCATCGGGGGCTCGGAACCGGGGTCCGGGAGGGGAGCATGAGCTGGAGAGCGGACTCCGCTCCCCGAGACCCGGCACAAAGAGCCTGAGACCCGGGCGCGGCGAGATCCCGATTCCCTCCTGGCCGCACCTGAGGCAGCCTAGGCGGAAGGATGCGATGAGCATTTTGCACACACACGCACGCGCGCGCGCACATACACACACACACATACACTCACACACCGTGTACACAAAAAAAGAACCCCACCCAAAAAGCCCCGGGCGCCCAAGCTCCGGCGGGCGGTGAGAACAGAGGAAGCGCAGCGACTTCCTCCTGCTACTGGGGAGAGGGTGGTGATGGGTGTAGAAGGGGTGCTGCTGGCGCTGGCGCTCAGAAGGGAGCGGATTGGAGACAACGGGGTTCCTGGGCGAGTGGGCGCGGGCTCGGCAGCCGCAGGGCCAGGGTGTCCCCTGGGACCCGGGAGCGCTCCAGAGGCGAGGAGATGGACCCGTGGGGTTTTAGGAGAAGATGGTGTGCGCTAGTCCGGGGATGGAGGACCTAGGTTCAGAGCCCCACCGCTCAGGGCTGGGGGATGGGGATTGGAAAGCGCGCTGACCCCTTGGGAACCCTTCCGTTGTGCCCTCGGGTTGTCAGACTCGGGAGCTCAGCGGACGGGTACTAACGGGCTTCTCCTGTTTTCAAGACGCTTGTTGCCAATTTCCTGGACCAGCGATCAAAACCTAAATAAGCAATCAGACTGGTTAATTACTGTTTGTTTTGTTGCTTTGGTTGGTTGGTTGGTCGTTTTCGTCTCTCTCTAGTCCCTCTACCTTACCCCAAGTTATCTGCTGTGTTTAAATTTCACCATTTAAGAGTGAGTTCTTTTTGTTAAAACAACTTATCATCGGAAGGGAACTTCACAGCCTTTCCTTGTAATTTTTCTGTTGATCTTGTAGTATCTGTGATAAAACCAACATAAAAGGGAGGCCAAAAAAAAAGGAGGCCAGGGACCTGATCCCAACTGTGGAGAAAGTTGACATTAGTGGGAGTTCTGGAGGAGGATCAAAGGCAAAATATGTACCTTTGAGATAAAGATCTGATCCCTAATAGCTACAACTGTGCAAAGCCAAGTGACTTTAAAGAAATCTCTCTGTCCTGGCTGGAACCTTGAAAGTTTAATCCTGCTGTTTAGCAGAGCTAAAAACCCAGACCTTTAATGTTGTTTTAATGGACTTGGCTTATTGTGTGTCTCACTGATTGTAGAATGAGGTCCTGTTGGGCTCAGATTGGAACCTCGATTGTCAGCACAGCCCCTTAAGATTGGAAGGCAAGCTGTGTGTAGGGAATTTATACCAGGGCTCTTATCTTGGGTGATTGTTAACAAGTGATTCAATCTCCCTAGCACAGGAAACCCTTTTCTAAATTCAGGAAGAAAGAAAAATCTCACTTAAGCAGGGGTGGCTGGCCCTCTACCACACCCTGTGAAGTGGACAGATGGTCTCAAGAGAATAAATGGGCCTCAGCAAACCTCCACTGGGATTTGACCAGCATTTGACCTGCCACCCTCAGCAGCGTAAAGTTAACATTAGCATTCTTGCCCAGGTTTTCGGGTTTGAAAAAGAATTTGGGGTAACACAGGTACCTTCCTAGCCACTGACTCTTTGGCAAAGCTCAAAAAGCTGTTAGTGGGAGGAGACTCCAATGAGAGATGCTGCCAACCTAGCTTACTTGGGACCAAGGCCACAGACTTTAACAGGCAAGGCACAGAAATATTTATTTACTACTTTGGTATGTAGTCCACACTGAAATTTTGGGAGCTGGGGAGAACTGATTCTAGGAATCTAAATCTGTATCTGTTGAGTCCTTACTGTGTGCAAGACACAATCCTAGATGCCTTAAAATGATGAGTGAATGTAGATGACTTTATTTTCATTTGTTTCATTAGTTCCAGCCTGGATTGGGTATACATATGTGTTTGTCAGGAGGATGCCCAGATTATATACCTAAGTCAATTATAGATTATTCATAGCGTATTAGTGAATGCTGTTTTAAAGTGGCTCAGTCAATTAAGAAATGAGGAAACAATCGTAAAGGAGTATACTCTCCTAAATGGCTGTCTTTCTTGGCCCCTGCTTTCCTGACACCAAGAGCTCATTAAGCAAAGCCACGCGTGACTGGAGAGTGAGTAGACCATGCACATTGCAGCTGCCGACGAAACGTCTGATTCTTTTCTGATTTAAGACCCAAAATGTTTATTTGTGACTGCTGAGGTGGGATTTATACTTGCTGCTGTAAACCCACGACGCTCAAGTTAGGGCTTCAACATGGAGTCACATTCATTAGATTCTAATATGGAGTCATTCCTGCTGCAGATCAAGCTTTCTTGTGGTATATCTTTTACTAGAAGTTGGAAAACCCACCAAGCTGAACAAATATACAGAATTTCCTGTTTAGGTGGTTTGTTAAAAAAAACCAAAACAGTTATACCCTTTTTGGCATATTGCTAACATCATTCAGTTTTGTTCACTGAAAAATTCAGAAGGCCTGGGCTATATATAGCATGTAGTTGTGTATTCAGACCTTCATCCAGTTATCAGTACTTCCTCGAATCTATTAACTACGTAATGAAGCAGAGAAAGAAAGACCATTTTGTGGCTGCATTTTCTTGGCATTTTTATGAAGGATACTTTTAACCCAAGCAAAGGGATAATTACAGAATTAACCACTGGCAGAGGTTTCTCAAGAAAGACTTGGGGAGGAATATTATAACCTGAGAGTGTATGTGATTAACTGAGAAGTGTTTACATATATACACACATTTTAGAATGCAGAGTTTAACGCTGTTTTTGTTAGAATTCAGGATGGAGCTGTTTGTTCCTATGCAGAGACAAAGCCATTTGATAAACCTTTTGTATTCTGGCTGCCCTTGGGAGGAGTCCCTGTGTCAGCCTGGGAAAGTCGCCTAGTAGGTGTTTCAAAACTGTTTGCTTGCTGCTGCTGAATATACCCTTAATTCCTTGTGCGCCAAAGGATCAGGAAAGAGTTGCTAGATATTACGGGTTGTAGCCCCTTGAGGCAGGGCAACGCATGCATGGTCCCCAGGCTGGCCCCATTGCACACAAGGCAAGTAGAGAAAAGCTCTACACACACACACACAAACACACACACACACAGAGAGAAGCGTTCCTTAGGTTTGCATTTAGGGAAGGCCTGAAAATGAATCAGCTCCCCTGCTCCCTCTTCCCAGGGGAATTTGTGGAATATACTTAATTGAGTACAAAATAATAAAGCAAGTTGCAATGGGTTTTGACCGCCTGCAATGCAGGAGACCTGGGTTCGATCCCTGGGTTGGAAAGATCCCCTGGAGAAGGAAATGGCAGTTCACGCTACTATTCTTACCTGGAAAATCCCATGGACAGAGAAGCATAGCCCTATGGCAGGTCACAAAGAGCCATACACGACTGAGCAACTAACACGCACACGCACACACACACACACACACACATACACACACACTCCAGTTCAAAGACTTAGCTGGGCTCTTGATGAAATAGTCTCGCTGCTCCTGTTGGCTTTTCCAGGTTTGGAAAAGGAAGGATCTGTCTGCAAGCCCAGTGCAGAGGTTACATAGAAGCACCAAATAGTAGAATTTGTTTCTTAAGTTGAATGTGTTAAACAAATTTATCATACAAACTTTTAAATAATTATTTCACTTATCCATATTTTAAGAACATTTCTTGACATCAGTAATATAAGTCTACATAATCATGTTTAATGACTGCCAAAAATTGCACTGTGGGTGGATTATAGCTAATCATCCTTTATTGTTTGATACCTTGAGAAGCTATAATTTTGTGGCATTCTGAACACAAGCTCTCCCGGACAGTAGCTACTGGCCATCTGTGGCTATTTACATTTTCATTTAAATTAATTAAAAAATTAAAATTAAATAAAAATCAGCTCCTAAACTGCACTTGCCACAGTTCAGCTGCTCAATAGCCACATGTGTCTAGTAATTGGCAAGTAGGACAGCACAGAGAGCAAATTTCCATCACTGCAGAAAGTTATTTTGGACAGTGCAGGTATAAACATGGATTTGAACGAACATCTTTGAGCAGGTACTTTCAAACTTGCTAGATTGACCCTCTTGGATAAATTTGTAGCATCGGAATTGCTTGCTCCAACATTAGATACATATTTAGCATTGAAAGTTCCCCTTAAACCTGCTGTTAAATTGCACTGCAGAATGTTATTACCATTTACTGTTTCGTCACCAGAAATGTGTGCGTGTTCCTCCCCCAGCCCTGCATATTAGCACTGGCAATTAATATTTTTTACCCTTTGCAATCTGATAGCTGATCAATGGCATAACACTCTCCTAATTTACATTCCTTTCATTAGTCTTGAAGTGGAACAGGTTTGCATGTGTGATTAGCTATTTGTATTTCTTCTTTTGAGGATTCGAGTAAACCTTCTTACAGACTTATTTCCTGGTTTGTAATCCTTGCACTAACGGTCTCTAGCCCTAAGATTCTGTTTTGATAAGTCTGGGGTGGGGCCAGGCATCTGTATTTTTAAAAACAACCCAAGGTGATTTTGATGTGCACAGAAACACAGATCTAGGCCACTTGCCTACTCAAGGCAGGAATGTCCCCTGTACCACCCCTGACAAACGGTGACTAGCTTCTCCTTAGCCACTCTCCGCCTATGAGAGGGCTGGGTAAAAATGTTGTGCTGAAATGTGTTCTCTGTAAGTTCCACTGCTAGGCTAGGCCCAGCTCTGCTGTTTGGAGCTGCACAGAATATGTTTGCTTCCTCTTTCACATGACAACCCTTCAAATATTTGAAGACTGCCACCATGGCATTTTAAAATTCTCTCTTCCCAAAGCCAAACAGCCTTTATTTTGTTCCTTCCTCACATGATTTGGTTTCAAGATGCTTTACCATCACATTCATCCGTTGGGGCTCCTTTCCAAGGTTTCAGTGTCCTCCTTAAAATATGGAAGGCAGAGCCCAGGTTCAAGAGTCAGACCTGGGCTTGAATCTGCCCTCTGTCACCAGCTTGCATTGTGAACTGAAACAAGTAACCAGATCTTGTTGTCCTCATCTGTGAAATGGGGGTAGATAGTTGTCCCAACCTTGTGGAGTTCTCGTGGGGTCAAAGAAGGTAATATTTGGAAAGTGTCTGATGTATAAGTGATTCATAAAGGTAAGTCCCTGACTTCTTGTCTCATATCCAAAATGGGTATGAAATACTGTTACTAGATTTCTCTATAACAAAAACTGTATTCTGGAAGGGTCTAATACAGATTACAATAAAGAAGGGAGCAGTATTTCATACCCATTTTGGACATGAGCCAAGAATTCAGGGACTTGGCCGCAGATACACTGGAAATAATATGGAGGATGGGACCTGTTGCTGGGTGCCTGGAGGCCAGGTAACTAGTTAAAATGTAGCTCTGTGGCTCTGAAGAGGGACAACAAAGGCATAACTGAGGCAGTGACAATGGAGATAAGGCAGAAGAGGAGTGATAAAATCAACAGGATTTAGTGATGTCTTGAAGGGGGGTCGGAGGAGGGAAAGGAAGAAGTGGGAGGAAGAGAAAGCGGAGGCGGGGGGAGGTGGCGGCAGGGAGGTGGCGGCAGGGAGGTGGAGTCAAGATGGCTGAGGTTTGTCCACCCGGGTGACCTGGAGGATCAGCGTGTTCCATGAGAGGGGAAGGGAGAGAGTGTGTAGTGTTGTGTTTTGGCAAAAGACTGGGGTTGTTGAGGGCCCAGAAGAGTGTCCTAGATGGGATTAGGAAGGGGAGGAAGAGCCAGGGTTGAGCAGCTGGTGAGGTGAGATTGTAGGAGAGATTAGCTGATTGAAGAAGTTTGCACCTTTGGGGGTGATTAGGGAAGTGGGAGGCTGGGCATCGATAGCAGCCTCTCCAGACTTCATGGGAAGTTAGGTCACCCCCTGGGCAGCCTCCTCTCCAAGGGCTCAGCCTGACTAGCCTCTTTCCCCTAAAGAGGCTGGAGAGCACGTTTCCTGCCCTAGAGGGACTCTCAGGCCCGGAAGGGAGATGAGATGTATGCAAATGACTGAAATAGAGAAGATGGTGGTGTGGCTTCTCTCTTCAGCTAGTTACATCACTTCTGCCCAGGGCCCTGTGATCTTTTTTGTGATCCTTAAGGGTTTTTCAAGAGTTTGATCCTTCCGGGCTCAACAGTGTTAGTGTTAAATGAGCCTCTGCTAATTAAGTGTTCATCTTGGCATTGCCCACATTTACTGAACTACAGAAGCCTTTTTTTTTTTTAAATAAGAATGGAGAAAGTAAATGGCAGTTGTCTGACACTGAGAAATCCGTTTATAGTTTACCTGCGTCACTCATCTTGCCATTCCATGACTTGACCTTTGTGAGCTGCCAAAGTCCTTGCTATCTTCCTAGACTCCCAGCGCTCCACCCTGGGAGCCCCCATTGCTTGTTTGTTGGAATTCCATTCAGAGGTGTCTTCACCTCTCTGCTTTTGCTTTCTTCTGACACATAAAATTATAAGTATGTTGAAAAGTTATTAGTTTTTTTTTTTTTGTCATTTTCTTTTTTTCTTTCTTTCTGAAACACAGAAGGGAAGGCCAGAAACCACAGGCGGGAGAAAGCGCGAGAGCGGTTTCCCCTTTTCTGTAAATCCTAACGGTCATTTGATGATACATCTCTGTTTGGGATTTAGATCTCTTGGTTTCCTTCAGCTTTTGTCAGACTGCAGCGGGGTTCATGGTAACGTTGGCCCATCGCTTATATCAGCTCAGAGCCAGATGCCTTTCCAACTCTTGCAGGGCCGCACCCTGCAGGCTCCCAGAGCAGTCACTGGGGCAAAGGGACAGTTTCATTCAGCTCCGTTGCCTGTGACGCGTGTTTAGTAGGGCAGAGTAGGCTCTGAAAGCTCACGGCCTGGGTTCAAAGTCCAGCTCAGTGGCTTATTAGCTGGGTGATCTTGGGCCAAGTTTTTAACCTTCTGGGCCTCGAGAACCCTCTTATGGGTTTGTTGAAAGGCTTCAACGAGTTGCATGTAAAGCACTAGGGGCCAGGGCTTGGCACATGGAGGGCACTGAATGACTGTTGGCCTGCATTATTTTTCCTGGGCTTGATGGTGCGCAGGAGGTCTTTTGTGTATGTGTAACAAGTTAACAGACAACAGTAAATGGGTAGAAGGGAAGCAGGTACCCTTGCCTTAAAAAAAAATATTTATTCATTTGTTTTTGGCTATGCTGGGTCTTCATCGCTTCGTGCGCTTTTCTCTAGTTGCAGCGAATGGGGACTACTCTCTGGTTGTGGTGCTCAGGCTTCTCTTTGTGGTGGCTTCTCTTGTGAAGCATGAACTCCAGACACACAGGCTTCAGTAGTTGTGGCACTTGGGCTTAGTTGCTCCATGGCATGTGGGATCTTCCCAGACCAGGGATCAAACCCCCACCTCCTGCACTGGCAGGTGGATTTGCGGGTAGATTCCGACTGAGCCACCAGGGAAGCCCTGTTGTTGTTCAGTTGCTCAGTCATATCTGACTCTTTGCGACCCTATGAACTGCAGTACACCAGGCTTCCCTGTCCATCACCAACTCCTGGAGCTTACTCAAACGCATGTCCATTGAGTTGGTGATGCCATCCAACCATCTCATTCTCTGTTGCCCCCTTCTCCTCCAGCCTTCACTCTTTCCCAGCATCAGGGTCTTTTCCATGAGTCATCAGGGTCTTTTTCCTTCTCATTAGGTGGTCAAAGTATTGGAGCTTTAAGTTTGGCATCAGTCCTCCCAATGAATATACAGGGTTGATTTCCTTTAGGATTAATTGGTTTGATCTCTTTGCAGTCCAAGGGACTCTCAAGAATCTTCTCCAGCACCACAGTTTGAAAGCATCAATTCTTTGGTGCTCAGCCTTCTTTATCATCCAACTCTCACATCCATACATGACTACTGGAAAAACCATTGCTTTGACTATACAGACTTTTCTCAGCAAGGTGATGTCTCTGCTTTTTAATATGTTGTCTTGGTTTGTCATAGCTTGAAGGTTAGGAATCCCTACTCTCGCTTTTTTATTTCCTTGCTCCAGATAATGTCCCAGAGGGTGAGCTACATACATTGCTGAGCTAAGAATCATTCCCTTTTGGCAGAATAATCTGGCTGCCCATGAGGTCCTGGGGAACCACCATTCTCAGGTGGACTGGGTCATATCAGAGAGCCCAGTGGATGTGAGGTAGGACTCTGGGCTTTTGGCAATTCCTGCTTTCAGACTAGCCAGATGAATGAGTGGGAAGGCTAGTTGTCTAGTGGGGAGGAACATCCCATCCCATGTCCGGGGAAGGTTCTCTGGTCTGGGGAACTTAGGACTGGCTCTTTATCAAGGTTCCTGCAAAAGTGTGGCTAGAAGAGCATTGGGCTCTGTATGGAAGACTAGAACTTCAACACCCCTTCCTTTCCCTCTCAAAATTTTGTTAACCTTCATTTCATGCATTCATCCTTACTTCAAAAATAATCAAATGAATATTGACATTCAAATGCCTTTTTAAAGATGTATTGTGGAAACATGTAATTTTAGTGGGCACGTTTCAAGCTTAAAGGTCTCCTAAGAAATTAATGTCCTTTTCTACCCAGTTATCTTGGTTTTGCAATAGCAGGCTAAGTTCTATTAGGAATGGTGTGGACAGGTTTCCAGTGTGGTTGATATGGTAGAAAATATGCCAATTGTTCCAGGGATGTGAGGTTTGCCTATTGTCTATGCAGAGCCTCGCACAATCATGCCAAAATCTGCTATTAATGATTTCCTGCCATTCTTTGTCACCTTATTTTTATTGCCCATTGAGTTTATTGTTGACAGGAAGTTATATTTTGGCCTTTTTCAACAGCTTATGTCAGATTGTGTTATGTTTCAAGCTGCAGAGAAATGTTTGAAGGTATTCTGATACTTCAGTTTTTCCCTCCTGTTGCTTTCCCTAGTGACTTAAAGATTGAACTGAGTGAGATTTAACTAAGAAGTCAAGTGTTCTTCTAAGCCTCTGAGACCAGAACATCTTTATTTGAAGTGCTTCGTTGAAGTGGGTCAGGAGGCTGGGGAATGCCTTTGTACGAAATGATGGTTGGACAATGAAAAGACCTTGTATTTTTATAGCCCTGATCTTAGGAAGAGTTAAAAAAAACTGCAGCTATGTCTCTGACCTCCCTCGCATGTTCTTCCAGGTCACTATGAAATGCGTACTGCATTGTCATCACCTCTCTCCCATCAGAAGGGAACAGAGGCATGGTTTCAAGTGAGGCAGGCTGTAGGCCACCCATGTTTGCTAAATGACAGAACAGGTAATGAACTCCAGGTGTCTCAATTTCTTTGGCATAATCAGGTAAAGAAGCACTAGCTCCTGGGCCAAATTCCACAGTGGATTGGGTGGAGGAATCTCTTTTAGTGTGGTTAGGGTTCTCCTCCTATTGGGAAACAGTGTTTATTTCTGAACAAGCTTAGGTGTCTTTTATGGGAAAGTAGAAGGTGAGGACAGAAGGAAAAAAAGAGGGGTGATGTTGTTATTGAGCAATGCAGGCAAGATCAGTATAGATTTTTCCTTGCCAAAGTCAGCCAAAGGATTTTGAGAACTGTTTGCCATTGGCCATTCTTCCTTTCTTTGCTATTTGAATAATGATATGGGGGAAAAAATATCTCCAGGACACTGGTTCAGCTGAGGTACATGGGATCATTTTCAGGGAACTGTTTTTTATGTTTGTTTTTTTTTTTCAAGCAGGTTAGTGCTGTCCAAAAATAACAACATATATATTTCTCTCCATGCCTTTTATATGAGCAGTTTAGTTTTTCCACTTGTCAAACTGCCAGCTTTACGCCTTACAGGACCTGTTGTCAATGTTCATGGCGTGAGTAGAAGAGTGTTGTTGGCAAAACCAGTTTATTTTCATAGGTTAACAAGTTCTGAAGGCTTCGGTCCATTAAATGATTTCCTAGAGACCTGAAGGAGGGAATACCACCTTCTAAGTTGCTTAACTTTACACCCAGAAAGAACTGAAATCCAGGAGGGCTCTCCATCAACTGTTGCAAACACTGAACCAAATAGTTATTGGAAAGCTCATAGGCGCCACAGCTCTCTTTTGCCAGCAGAGTGTTTAGCTCATGCTCTAGTGCTTGTGCCGCAAAGAAGGTACTCCCTCCTAACCTGACCCTGGGGGAGAATCACTCCTCCCCTGCTGGTGATCCACGTGACTGCTTACAGAGGAGCTCTGCCTGTCTTCGCCTTCCAAACAAAATGAAACAGTCTGGCTGAATTCTCACTGGGGAAGTCAGAGGAGAATTCTGCAGAGCTTTCTCACTTCAGTTCTGTGATTGATGCCCAGCTCCCTCACCCTGCTGCCTAGCTCCCTCGCCCTGCTGCCTCTCCGTGGAGCGGGAGCTACTTGGATGTCCACTGCCAGCCTGGCATCATCCCAGGTGCAGAGCCCTAAGCAGGGGACATTGGAAAACTCACTGTATTCGAAGCTTGGGGGCTGGGCCTTAAGTCGTCTAGGCTGCTGGTTCTGCCTTGTCAAATCCACTGCTGGTCCCTGGGTTTGATCTTCTTTCTTGTCCCCAGGGGTTGCTGTCCCTGTGTCTTGGGCTTGACCCTGTATCTAACCCTCTGTCTTGGTTTGCCAGTCAAGTGCCCAGTTCCTCTAGGAGGGTTCTCATCTTGTTGCTGATCCTGAGGAGGACTGCCCTACCCTCACAGTGACTGCACAATAGCTTGAGCTTAGCAGGGGGTCTGCTTAGAGAACTCAGAAGAGGCAGAGTACTTCCATGAGGAGATCTAGTGATGGCCCTGCTGAGATGTGCGCCAGACGCATGGTCTGTTAAGTTTCCTCTGGCCCCTAGAACACATTGCCACAAACTTAGTGTCTAAAGCAGCACAGTTTATTAAACTCATAGTTCTGGAGGTTGGAAGTCTGAAACAGGTTTCACTGGGCTAATGCCAAGGTGTCTGTAAGTCCTCACTCCCTCCCAGAGGCTCTAAGAGGGGGAGCTCTTACGGTGCCTTTTCTAGTTTCTGGAGGCTGCCTACATTCCTTGACTCATAGCCTCTTCCTCTGTCTTCATGCCAGCAATGTCTGGTCAGGTCTTTCTCACATCATGTCATACTGACACTGCCTCTGTCGTCACGTCTCCTTCACTGATTCTCCCTCTCCTGCCTTCCTCCCTCCCTCACTTAGAAAGACTCATGATTACATTGGTCCCACCAGGATAACTGGTGAGGGTAATCTCCCCATCTCAGAGTCCTTAATTTAATCACATCTGCAGAATCCCTTTGCCATGTAATATCACATAGTCACAAGTTCCAGTAAATAAGAAGGGGGCATCTGCCTAGTGCTCAGGCATTGATGGAAGTTGAGGAATGGTGATCTTATGGTGGATGAGGAACACCATAGGGTCTGGAGGAGGGTCTGATAGACTGGCACACTGTGAACCAGGTGCAGAAATCTTCACAGAATTAGAATGAGAAAGCACAATCCCTTCTGAGAATTTTGGCCAGAAGAAAGCAATATAGGTCTGCAGTCTGCAATTTCAGTTTGGATGTTTTCTTAAATTCTTCATAATTAAAAAAATTTTTTCCCACACAAAAGTCTCTCAGTCTGGAGTTCTTGTAAGTGGGCACTGCTTTCAGACTTGAGGTGTTTCAAGATACAAGCTGGCCAGACACTTAGCAGGCACTTGGCCAGTTCAGGCCTATGGAATTTTCCACCCTCAGCTAAAGCGTAAAGAGGTAAGTGTGTGTGTGTGTGTGTGTGTGTGTGTGTGTGTGTGTGTGTGTGTGTGTGTAAAAGAGAAAAGGATGGTTTCACATCACAGAGAATAACTCTTTCACTGACAAGCCCAAGACACCTGTCATTTGTCCTGTGGAGAGGCACTTCATCCATCCTGATGGTAAGGTTAGACTGGCCATGGCCCTCCTGCATATTCAAGGTAATTGATGGACTCTTTCCCAGAAATGGGTTTCTAAAACACACGATTAGAGAAGCAGAGAGAAGGACTGGAAAATCTCTCTGATTCCTTCTGGCTTCATGATGGTTTCAGTTGAGAGAGAAATTGAAACTTCCTCTCTCATTCACTAAGTCCAGTCACTGCCATCTTAGACACACCACAAAAGCTTCCTGGCTGATCACGTTTTCACCAGCCCTCCAAACACTGGCTATAACAATATCCATGATGAGCTGATGGCAGAGAGCCTGACTGCCCTGAAGAAGCACTCTATCATCGATGTGGATTGCATTTTCTATTTTTACATCAGTTCTAATTGGTCATGGCTATATTTCTCTGAGGGCTGGCCTATCTTTTTACAGGCCCTTGAATAACTGGTTGAAATGTACTAAAAAATATTATGTAAATCTGGGGGTTGGCAAGATTTTGATTAAAAATCTTATAGACAAAATATACATGAACCATCTTCCCTTTCTCTCGTTCCATTTGTCCTTTCCTTTCTGCTTAATAGGAAAACTGTTCCAATTCTCCTTATAAGCCATCTCCATAAAAAAATTCAGATGTTTTCAGTGGAATTATCATAAAAATTTTTTCCTAATGTATTTATATACTGCTTATCTCTAGAATGTGAAAGGGTATTAACTGTAATCCTATTTAAATATTTAGAAATGGATGTTCATTTTCATGTTACAGGCTCTTGCCCTTCAACCTGGATTATTTTATTGCAGTTAATTTCACATTATTTTACTGACTTACTCCTTTCTAGTTTGGGGTTTTTTTTTCTTTTTTACTGGCCCTCATCTGAATTATGGCTTATGGGCAGTAGGCATTAGATCAATGAGCTTCGTGACAGAGTTGATGCCTCAGGACTCTGGAACGTCTGGGAGTGTGGTATATGTCAGAAGCAACTGCAGAGCAAATGTGTTGTTTGTGAGTGAGTGAAAGAAGAGAGAGAGAGAGAGAGAGGCAAGCTGAGCTGTGAGAGATAGCAAGCTGCCTGAGCTGAAGGAAAAGATAGATACTTTGCTTCGGGTCATGCTAAAATCCCAAGGGAAATGCTTCTATAACTGTTGCTCGAATTGAAGAGAAGCAGAGAATCTATTTCCACCGATTTCTTTCTAATGGATTAAATCTACTTAGAGCAAAGTTGGGGGTGGGGTGGGGGAAGGGAGACAAAGATTTACTCTGAAGAAACTAAAGGATAAAAATAAGTTAAGACGGAAGGAAGTGTTCCCCCCCCCTCATTATAGTAGACCAGGAGTCCAGAGATTAAAATATTAACTATTTAATGAGAGTAGCCAGTATATCTTTAGATTCAGACAGGAAGAAATCCACCCCTGTAGAAACCATACTAGGCAAATGGGACAGTTGTGGGTGGGACCAGAGCAGGGGTGAGTAGACATTCAGGAGATGATAGCAGTGCACCCTGTCAACTCGCATAATTCAAGACCTCGAATTAATTAGTGAAGGAGTGTGCAGGACACTTGTGTGCAGTTCTCTGCTGTATATGATCGTTGGGACCCAGTTCTCCAACTCGAGGGTTCAAGACTTGAAACCTGCAAAGGCCAGATTTCTTTTGGGAGTCAAGGGTTGGCTGGCTCTCACTTCCTCCATCTTCATGTAGTAGAAGGGCCGCAGTTCACAACAATCCAGACCCGTATTTCTCAAGGCAGCAAACTCTGCTAGACAGGAATGTCATGGAGACTGTCACTGAAGCCTTGAGAATTACTCTGAGTTCAGCACCCGCTGGAGCTGGATTCCTTTGGCTGACTTCATGCTCTCCCTATCAGATTTCCTTTCTTTCTCTTTCTACCTTCAACTGTTCCCTGACTGTTCCCCCCTCATTTTGATTTTCCTCAGTTGCTGTTCCCAGCAGCGCTCACCTCTCTGTACTGCAACCTTCCAGAAAAAGCTTCTGTAGATCTGGATCTCTGGCTCCAGTTGTACCACAACTTTCCCATCTCCAGCCCCGTGCTCTGGAAACTTCTTTCCACTGTGGGCACTTTCTTACTCGCCCTTTTCATCTTTTTCTCACCTCTTCCTTCCCTCTCCTCCATGTTTGGCCATAAAGTGTTCTCCATGGGACAAGGCCATCACTGTGTTTATTTTTTTTAACCTTTTCTTTAGCCAAGGATGGAAAATTCCAAAGGCCTGAGCTAGTGATGGCTGGGTTTCTTTTCTGGAAATTCAATGGCCTGGATGCTAAGGGAATGTCGTGGAGCTACACATCTGGCAAGGTTGTCCTCTAAAATGTCCTGGCTTTGGATTTAGTTCCAACTAAAAGAAGAGGTTCTGTCTGCGGAATTATGGAATAAGAATGAAGAGTTTAAGAAATGATATAATTACAAGTCCAGAGCCCAGTTTACGTCACTTTGTGTTTTTTTTTTGAGTTTTTTTTTTTTTTGTCTGTGTTTCATTAGGAAAGAGTGGCCTTTGGCTTAGTAGGCGTTTCAAAAGTGAAACCTTCCACATGAGACACAAATGAAGTTCCTGCAGTTCAATTTAATGGAGGATTTTGCTTTCTTGGGGTGATGAGTTGGCAGAGGCCATACACATTTCATAGCAACAGGGGTTATTGCAGAGTGTCTCCCGGGGGGCACCGGAGTCCTCCCGGTTGACACCAGGTGGAATGGAGCAGGGCTGCCCCACTGTCACGGTTCTTGTCCCTCCCCTGGAGAAATCCCTTAGGCAGGATCTTGTCTCCATGTCCCTAGGAGTATGACATACTAGAGTGGATCATCTTGGCAACAAGCAAAGCAGTTACTGTCTTGAAATAGCTAGAAACTGACCTCCCATTCTGCTACCTCTCAGGAAAATGAGGGAAAATGACAAAATCTCCAAACTCAATTCTACCTGCATTGGCTCCACATTACTGGAAATGAGCACCTAGATTTCTTAGCAGGACTTCCTGTTCCTTCCTGTCCACCAGGAAGGCCCATCCCACTTTTGGATTCTCTTCTCCCATCACATCCCTTCCTGTTGCCTGTACTCCAGCTGCACTGGACCATTAGTGGTCCAGTAACTACTGCTCCCCCAAAACACTAAACCTTCTCATCTCCATGCTTTCGCACATGCTGATTCCTTTTCCTAGAAGGCCCTTCCAGTTCCTTCCCTGCTAAAGGGAATCTTATCTGTCTTGCAGGGTTTAGGTCAAATGGCCATCCTTCACTGCTCCCCACCCCCTCACAACTGTATACATTCGGAACAAGATGCCCATAGCCTCTTGCTTCTTGTATTGGTTTCCTGAGACTGCCATAAAAAATTACCACCAACTCGGTGGCTTAAAAACAATGGATTAATTCTCTTATACTTCTGGAGGCCAGAGTCCAAAATCAGTATCACTGGGCCACACTTCCTTTGGAGAATTCAGGGCCACTTCTGTTTCTTGTCTCTCCCAGCTCTGGTAGCTGCCAGCATTCCCTGTCTTGTGGCTGGATCACTCTAGTCTCTGCCTCTGTGGGTCATGTTGCCTGCTCTTTGGTAGTGGCAAATCTCCCTCTGCCTGTTTCTATTTTATTTTTAACTTTTTATTTTATATTGGAGTGTAGCTGATTTGGTCTTCACAACCAAGATAATCACGATGGTGTGATCACTCACCTAGAGACAGACATCCTGGAATGTGAAGTCAAGTGGGCCTTAGAAAGCATGACTACGAACAAAGGTAGTGGAGGTGATGGAATTCCAGTGGAGCTATTTCAAACCCTGAAAGCTGATGCTGTGAAAGTGCTGCACTCAATATGCCGGCAAATTTGGAAAACTCAGCAGTGGCCACAGGACTGGAAAAGGTCAGTTTTCATTCCAATCCCAAAGAAAGGCAATGCCAAAGAATGCTCAAACTACCCCACAATTGCACTCATCTCACATGCTAGTAAAGTAATGCTCAAAATTCTCCAAGCCAGGCTTCAGCAATAAGTGAACCATGAACTTCCAGAAGTTCAAGCTGGTTTTAGAAAAGGCAGAGGAACCAGAGATCAAATTGCCAACATCCGCTAGATCATAGAAAAAGCAAGAGAGTTCCAGAAAAACACCTATTTCTGCTTTATTGACTATGCCAAAGCCTTTGACTGTGTGGATCACAATCAACTGTGGAAAATTCTGAAAGAGATGGGAATACCAGACCACCTGACCTGCCTCGTGAGAAACCTATATGCAGGTCAGGAAGCAACAGTTAGAACTGGACATGGAACAACAGACTGGTTCCAAATAGGAAAAGGAGTACGTCAAGGCTGTGTATTGTCACCCTGCTTATTTAACTTCTATGCAGAGTACATCATGAGAAACGCTGGGCTGGAAGAAGCACAAGCTGGAATCAAGATTGCCAGGAGAAATATCAATAACCTCAGATGTGCAGATGACACCACCCTTATGGCAGAAAGTGAAGAGGAGCTGAAAAGCCTCTTGATGAAAGTGAAAGAGGAGAGTGAAAAAGTTGGCTTAAAGCACAACATTCAGAAAATGAAGATCATGGCATCCAGTCCCATCACTTCATGGGAAATAGATGGGGAAACTGTGGAAACAGTGTCAGACTTTATTTTGGGGGGCTCCAAAATCACTGCAGATGGTGACTGCAGCCATGAAATTAAAAGATGCTTACTCCTTGAAAGAAAAGTTATGACCAACCTAGATAGCATATTCAAAATCAGAGATATTACTTTGCCAACAAAGGTCTATCTAGTCAAGGCTGTGGTTTTTCCAGTAGTCATGTATGGATGTGAGAGTTGGACTGTGAAGAAAGCTGAGCGTCGAAGAATTGATGGTTTTGAACTGTGGTGTTGGAGAAGACTCTTGAGAGTCCCTTGGATTGCAAGGAGATCCAACCAGTCCATTCTAAAGATCAGTCCTGGGTTTTGTTTGGAAGGAATGATGCTAAAGCTGAAACTCCAGTACTTTGGCCACCTCATGCAAAGAGTTGACTCATTGGAAAAGACTCTGATGCTGGGAGAGATTGGGGGCAGGAGGAGAAGGGGACGACAGAGGATGAGATGGCTGGATGGCATCACCGACTCAATGGACGTGGGTTTGGGTGAACTCCGGGAGTTGGTGATGGACAGGGAGGCCTGGCGTGCTGCAGTTGATGGGGTTGCAAAGAGTTGGACACAACTGAGCAACTGAACTGAACTGAACTGATAGCTGATTTACAATATTATAGTTTCAGGTGAGTGGTAAAGGGACTCAGCCATACATATACATGTATCCATTCTCCCCCAAACTCCCCTCCCCTCCAAGCTGCCACATTAACACTGAGCGGAGTTCCCTGTGCTATACCATAGGACCTTTTTAGTTATCCATTTTAAATATAGCAGTGTGTATATGCCCATCCCAAACTAACTATCCCTTCCCTGTACCCTTCCCCCTGGCAACCATAAATTCATTCTCTAAGTCTGTGAGTGTGTATCTCTTCTGTTAAAAATGTTCATTTGTATAATTTATTTTTAGATTCTGCATATAAGGGATGTCATACCATATTTCTTCTACTCTGACTTACTTCACTCAGTATGATCATCTCTAAGTCCATCCTTGAGGTTGCAAAGGGCATTGTTTCATTCTTTCTCATTCCCTCTGCCTTTTTCTTATAAGGATGTTTGTGATGGCATTTAGGGCCCACCTTGATAATCCACAGTGATCTTGATTTCTTTATCTTGAGACCCTTATGAACTCAAACACATGTTAGAGATCCTTTTGCCATAAGGTATCATTTGGGAGTTCCAGGGATTATGATGGGGACATATCTGGGTGAGGGGAGAATTTTTCAGCCTACCACTCCAGTTCTCTAGTTTTAGAGAGGACTGATTTCATTCAGCCTCATAACTATCTATGGTTGACAACTTCTCTCGCCCATTAACATGTAAATGCCTAAGCAGCAGGCAGGAGAGTAGAAGGGGCTGATGCATAGTTGTCTGAGTGCCAGAAAGGCCCAGTGATTGCTCTGACCCTCTGTGTTACCTTGGACAGGCTATTAAACTGTGTGGAAACACCTTATGCTCATTTGTAAAGAGGAAATAGTATCAACCTCAGGGTGCCTTACAGAGTTGTTGTACAAAAAACAACACCCCTGCCTCAAGCTTCAACAGCCTGAATGTTCAAAAGTAAGGGATTGGCAAAATGTATATCCACACACCAGAAAACCATGCAGTCAGTAAAATGATGTCTCTGTTTATTACTGACATGGGAAAAAGTTTAGAGTATGAAACAGCATGGAAAGTATGATTGTATTTTTTTAAAATAATGCATATGTGATAATATATGGTTTTAGTTGCTTAACCACTCTGTGCCTCAGTTTTCTCATCTGTAAAATGGAGATGATGGTAGATAGTTCTGACTTCACAGGGTTGTTGTAAGATTGAGTAAAAGAATACAAGGGAACAAATAATGCCTGGAACATAGGAAGCACTGAATAAATATTTGCTGTTAGTATTATTGTTACATTCAAAGAAACATTCTCAAAGGGAATGCCTGTGTTTATAATACATGTAGGTATATAGAATATTAACAGTATGTATCTCTGAGTGCTGAGATTATGAGGAAATTTTTTTCTTGTTTTACATTTTCTGTTCTTAAAATGTATTATTTCTGTAATCAGAAAAAGTATTGATAGAATTCAAGAAAAGCTCAATACTTACTTTTCAGGCTTGCTATAGTTTGGTGATACATATAAATGCATATGTGTATGACATGGTATCTGTATAGTAATTAGCATGGTGCTCTTATTATTAAAATAGTTTTTCCTATAATCTTACAGCTGCTTGTCCATTGCTTTCCACATCTCACATTCTCTCTTTTGAATCAACAAAATTAGGATGGTCTAGAAATTGAGACTTCAAGTCCCATTTGCGTTTCATTTCAATCTGCGTAAGTATTCCCCTAATTTTGATCATAGTGGGTTCTCTATAAAGTGAAGTTTCAAAGGGTTTGTGTATACATACTCACACACATATGCCTATAGATCTGCTGCTGCTGCTAAGTCACTTCAGTCATATCCGATTCTGTACGACCCCATAGACCTGCATATATCTATTTAATGTTTCATATTATCTTCACAACTTTTGAGAGGCAGAGATGCCTACCCTGAATTTTCTGAAATGTAAATTAAAATTGCTCTCACCTTTCTTGCATGTGACCTGTGTCTTAGGTTTGTCAATACTATAGTTATCCTTTGCTGCCATTAATATAATCAATCACTAGAGAGACTTAAATTTCAAATAAAACTATTAATGGGTGATATGCATTGATACTGCAAGGATTTATGGTTGCCATTTTCCTGATTTTGAACAGGATTACGGATTACAGTAGGCTGTATCTTTGTTCTGTTATTTAAAAACAATCTTAGATTTCTTGTGGATTTAAAACAAATGGATGGGAGAATTGGGGATGAATTAGGAGCTCGGAAATGGAAGGTCTTGCCTCTGACATTTCAGATAATTAGATGATGCTGCAGATCTTGGTAGGCAGGACGTCTTTTTCCCTTTTCCCTGTGTGCTCCCCCTTTTTTCCTATCAGTATGCACATGCTTGAATTCATTATTTTTGGTTGCTTTTGTCCTGTCTTTTCCCCACCACATTTCATGCTCCATTTTATTTCTAGCACCCATTCTGATCATAATATAAAAGTGGTTTATAAAAATTGATTTGTTGTATTTAAACTGAGCTTTGAATATTTTCATAACTTGTAGCGGAGAGGGAGGCCTGAATAGGGTGAACGCAGAGGAATTTTAAAGCAGTGAATTCTCCAGGCAAGAGTACTGGAGTGTGTTGCCATTTCCTTCTCCAGGGGATCTTCCCGACCCAGGGATCGAACCCAGATCTCCCACAATGCGGGCAGAGGCATCGAACCCAGATCTCCCACATTGCGGGCAGATGCTTTAATCTCTGAGCCACCAGGGAAGCCCGTATGATACTCTAGTGGGAGATAAATGTTGTTATGTATTTGTCCAAACCTAGGCTGCGGGTGATTAACATGCATCAGTGATGGTTCATGGATTGTAACGAATGTACCACTCTGGTGGGGGCTGTTGACAATGGGAGAGGGTTGTGCTGTACGTGTGGGCAGGGGGTACATGGGAACTGAACTCTCTGTACTTTCAGTTTTGCTGTGAACCTAAAATGACTTGAAAAACTAGTCTATTTAAAAAACACCACACATCAAATCTTTTATTTTTAGAAAAATAAACGTAATTCTTTTGTGCTTGTGTGGATCTTTAATTTTTTTTTCTTTGCCTGTTAATGGTCCTAATTTCCTCCACCCCCCCATCCCTGGTAGTTTGGAAGGTTGCATTCCTACCTCTCTTGCCAACTTGTCTGGTAAAATTGTGAAGACTAACAAATGTGGATTGAATACTTTGAAGGCTTTGGACTAAAAGTGCTAGGTAAAAAGCAAAGCAATTTTATTGTTAGAATAGGGGAATAATGAGTCAGAAATTGTAAGGTCAACTCCTCACTGAACGACCTTGAAGGCAATGAAATGGGTATTGAAGAACCACGTGAAGGTACCTGTAATTAAATTTAAGCTTTGGTACAGGTGTGTTTGCTCAATGAAGCCCATGTGCAAATCATGTTATTTAGCATACACTAGGGGAATCTGATTTTTGAATACGTTTGATTGGAATTCTTTGGCGAAGCAAACAAAATCCTTTTGTAATGCAAATCACCACCCCAAAATTTTTATCTTTTGTAAGGTAGGATTTAATGCTTTAAAGTTGAGACAGTTGTTTTGCCATTTACAATCAGATTGTTTTGGTGCCTAGGTGTGAAGAATCGCTCTGGGAAGTTGCATTAACTCCTTCAGGCCTGAGGAAGCCATTTAGTCAATTATTGTTTCTGGGAGCTAAATAATACCCTTGTCACCTGAAAGATTTAAAATAGCCTTTGTAAGTAGCTCCTTAGTCTCTGAAAAAACATGACTCATTCTTTCATTGTAATCTGAAAGAAATCCAAGTGTCAGAAGACTCTGGGAAATGGACTTAAGTTATATTTCTAAACATCGATACTAGAGCTTTTAAATATTAGGAAACCAATCATAATATGGGTGAAAAGTTGATGTTGGAGCCACTGTATTAGGATGTAGATGAACGGGCAAGGGGTGGATTGGCAGTCCTTTCTAGAATATTCCTTGGGAAATTCTTGTTGGTGGCATTAAGAGTCTTACGCTCCAGTTGAATTCTGTATACCATGGATTGTCTTATTCTTTTGCCCACCCTGACCCCTGCATTTCTGATTGCCTCATGGTTACACATGACCTGATAACATTTCTTTTGCCAGCCTTACTGAGTTTTGCTTCCCCCATAGCAGTCTTTGGATCTATCTTCTGCAGTGAAAGGAGACTAAGGGTATTAGAACAAGTCTTGCATTAGTGCTGGGAGATAGATTGCATTCCTATACTTCTTAAAACCGACGTTCTTGACAATATAAAATGGGGCTGTGGAGGGTGAGGTTGTCCAAGTCTGGGTCAGCCATTGCCTTTCATTGACCTCGGTGGATGCCACTTAATGGAAAAATATGATCAGGGTTCACCCTATGGAATCATTGCTTAATAGTGTAGATGACTCATTGGAACTAGTGTGTTAGAAAATCACTTCCAGATGTGTCACAGAAACTTTTCCAAAAGGGAGAAGTAAACTCTGGAAAACTGAGTTAGTTTTCCTTTTGATTTTTATGATCTTAGTGCCAGAATCAAATCTTCCTGTATGCAGTTAGTCAACAGAGAGTACGATTCTGTTCACTTACTGTGAGATTGGAATGCACGCAAGTGAGGGGCTGCCTTCAGCCTGCCTCCTTCTCCTGTGTTAACTTCAGTCCTTTGGTCTCCCATCTTCTCCCAGTGATGAAGGGTCTGGAAACCTTGCCTAGTCCCTCCATACGAATGAGATATGAGCCTCATTCGTTATCATTATTAGCAAATATCTATGGAACATTCCTATGTGAAGGCTCATTGCTAGGTCTTGTAAAGGGTGGAAAAAATATGTAGTTGGAGAGCAGAAGTACCGGTGATACAGCAAAGTGACTGAGAATGTGAACTGTGGTATCAGCATCTGAGTTGAAATGCCACTCTCTGGTTGGAGAACGTTGGGAAAGTTACTTCACTTTCTAAAGTCTCAGTTTCTTGGTCTGTAAAATGGGACAGACAGTGATTATAATATCTACTTTGTGAGGTAAGTGTGAGACCTCAATGACATAATTCATGGTAAATGCTTGGCGTCAGCTACATAAGCATTAGCTATCATTATTCATCTACTTTGCCCCCATGTGTAGTTTGGGTGTGTTTGTGAATGAAAGAACATGAAATATGAGCTGTTGACTGATGCCCTCCAAGAAGCAACTCCAGTGTACAATTCTGTGAGTTGCTTTTTAAGCTGATCTCACTCCAGCAGAGAACTCGCTGGCCGGTCCTATTCAGTGAATTTTGAGTTGGGCTGCGTGAGAAGGGATAATGAGTTGTCATCTCCTCAGAGGCACACAATGACAGATCTTGTAGATCATGCAATCGTCAGAGGAAAGTATTCATAAATAGCCCAGCCTGGAGCCCTTGCAAAAAAAACCAAGCCCACTTCAATAAGGTGCCATTGGTAAATAAAATCTTAGGATTTCCAGCCTACTTATTTTTTCACAACTTTACCTGTCATCATACTGCATTCGAGCAGTTTTTGATTGAATATGTATTTTTCCCAGATCTTAAGCCAATATGTGTTTCTATAGTAGAATACAATCAAAACATAAATATTTTTATTGTATTTATTTGTCTGTTCTGGGTCTTAGTTGCAGCTTGCAAACCCTTAGTTACAGCAGGTGGAATCTAGCTCCCCTACCAGGGATCAACCCCGCCACCACCCCCCCCCACACACACACACATTGGGAGCACAGAGTATCAGCCACTGGACCAACAGGGAAGTCCCCAAAACATTTTTAAAACTTGAAAACTGCATCAGAAGAGGAAAAGATCATACCTATGACTGTTTGGTAGAAATGGATGTCTTGGGGACTTCCCTGGAGATCCAGTGGTTAAGAATCCAAGCTTCCACTGCAGGGACATGGGTTTGATCCCTGGTTGGGGAACTAAGATCCCACATGTCGAGTGATGCTGCCAAAAAATGTTGAAAAAACTGATGTCTCTACTTTTTCTGAAGAATTAAAAATGGTTAAGAATTTGTGAGACTGCCACTGAAACTACTGTAGTGGTTAAGAGTGTTCATGCCAGAGTTAAACAGTCCTGGCTTTGACTTCTGAATGAATGAGTTTTCTATTGCTGCATAGCAAATGACCACAAACTCAGCAGCTTAAAATAACACACACTTCTTATTTCAGTTTCTCTGGGTCAGAAGTATGGGCAGCTCACAGCTAGAGTCTACTCAGGGTTTCACATGGTTGGCAGGACTGTGTTCCTGTCTGGAAGCTTAGGGGCCTTTTCCAAGCTCCTTCAAGTTGGCGCAGTTCAGTTCCTTGTGGTTGTAGGACTGACTGGACCCATTTTCTTGCTGGCTGACAGCTAGGGGTGGCTGTGAGTTCCTAGAGGAGAGCCTCAAGTCTAGCCCTGTGGACCGCTTATAATATTTCTGTCTGCTTCTTTAAGGCCTGTGGGTGAATCTCCTTCTCCAAGAAGGGCCTGGTTCCTCTCCTATGGTTCATTTGATTAGGCCAGGCCCACCCAAAATAATCTCCCTTTTGGTGACCTCAGAGTCAATTTATTAGTCACCTAATCAGGGGAATGATAGCTTATAATATTCACAGGTCTGGCTTACAATCAAGGGGAGGGAATTATATAGGGTGAGTAGGCTGGGGCCAAATATCTTAGGGGGCATCATAGAATTCTGCCTACCATTCCTATCCCACCTCCCTTAGTTTCAATTTTTCCCATTGATAAAATGTGAGTCGTGATAGTATTTTCTATCCCACAGGATTATTGTGAGAATAAAATGAGATAACACATGTAATGCATTTAGCACAGCACCTGGTACTTAGCTAGCTTTCAATAAATATTAGAATTGTGGTAGAGATGAGCTACTTTTCTTCCTCCCCTCTTAGTTTTCTTTATCCCCACCCATTCCATAATGTGATGACTTTGAAGGTAGAGCATGTGAGCACAGGCTAAAGGAATTAAGTTTTTTTTCCCTAATGATTTAATTACTAAAAAAAAAGGGATTTCCTAAGAAGAAAGATGAAATTTCTAAGCCAGTTGTTTTGGAATGTGTAGGTGGAGGGAGGCTTCCTACAGATATCCTTCTGCTGCAGGAAGGGGGACCCCTTCCAGGGCCCGAAACTGGGCTCTTGTCTAACACTCGGACGTGAATTGTCCCAGGAGACACATGTGCTGACAAAGCGAGAGATTTTATTGGGAAAGGGCACCTGGGTGGAGAGCAGTAGGGTAAGGGAACCCAGGAGGACAGCTCTGCCACATGGCTCGCAGTCTCGGGTTTTATGGTGATGGGATTAGTTTCCGGGGGGTCTTTGGCCAATCATTCTAATTCAGAGTCTTTCGTGGTGGTGCACGCATCGCTCAGCCAAGATGGATGCCAGAGAGAAGGATTCTGGGAGGTGGTCGGACAGGTGGTGTCTCCTTTTGACCTTTTCCGAACTCTTCTGGTTGGTGGAGGCTTATTAGTTCCCTGTTCCTTACCAGGACCTCCTGTCGTAAAACAACTCATGCAGATGGTTACTATGGTGCCTGGCCAGGGTGGGAAGTTTCAATCAGTGTGCTTCCCCTAACACTTCCAGTTTGGTTCTTTGCTAAATGAATGCGTGTACAGTACTTGATTCATGCCCTGGGGTATGAGATATGTTTCCTTGTTAGGGGGAAAGTTTCAGATATTTGTCTTCTTATGAAAGAATGGTTTGGTGGATCAGTGATTTATAATTGAGAATATCTTTGATAACAAATGCTTACTTTGTAGAGTAGGGAATAATCAATTTACTGGATCTGCAGTGGGTTAACCTTTAGTCTTAGATATTCAACAATTTAGCCTCACAGCTGTCCTGAAATTTAGACTTTATGTGTCCACATTCCAGGGGATTTGAGTGTTTCCAGGATCCCCAGAAGAAAATGAATATGTGGTGCTTCTTCTGATTGATTGCCTGTAGAAACTCATTAAACTTCAAAAATGCTTGGAAAATAAATTCTCACATGACAAAGAGTTGTTTAGAAGCTCCATTTTGCTGACAGGAGTAGAGAGGTGGGGAGGGAGGAGGAGGGAGAAAAGAAATGAAGGGCAGAGATACACAAAAGGCAAAATGCCTGCAATTTACAGAGGATGTTGCTTGAATAGTTTGATTGTCAAGAAGGAACTGAGCTTGGGTGTCACTTTTCACAATGAGGAGTTAAACAGTCCATTCCACTCAGTAGTAACAATTCTGTGTGTTTATCTTCCTTTTGAGAAGTTTGAGTGTATATAGTCATGAACCAGCCTGAGAAAGGGTGGCATGAAATGTCTGCCTGGTGGAACTGGCGGACCTTAAAAGTCTTACAGGATCCCATGTCCCCACCACCCTGCGCATCCCCATTGGGCTCACCTACCACCCCCAGCATGAATTCCCTTTCTGGGACTCTCACTAGCATACCAGTGTCCTACAGCACTAGCTGCCTAGGGAGAAGCCAAGCTGAGGGAGGAGATGTGAGTTGTTACCTCGTAGAAATGACCTCAGTTCTTGGTTTTTCCCCACAAAAAGGAAGTCTACAAAGAAGCATGAGGATTCCCATCTCCTCTATACTTTACACTGTCTGTCTACCCTCTAAAATTTTTACCTGTGCTTTCTTCAAAAAATAAAGTTGATGAAGAACCTTTGTGTATCAGAGGACACTATCAGGAGAAAAAAAAAAAGCAACCCACAGAATACCCAATAAAGGATTAATATCTAGACTATATGAAGAACTCCCACAACTCAACAACAAAAAACCAAACAGCTTGATTTAAATAAAAAACGGACCAGGAACTTTAGTAGACATTTCTCCAAAGAAAATACACAAATGGCCAATAAGCACATGTAAATAAAAACCACAGTGAGATATGTCTTCACACCTACTAGGGTGGCTGTTGTCAAAGAAATGGAAAATAACAGATGTTGTAGAAGATGAGGAGAAATTGGAACCCTTGTGCAATGCTGGTGGGACTGTAAAATGGTGCAGCCACTGTGGAAAATGGCTCGGCAGTTCCTCATGGCTCGGCAGTTCCTCAGAAAGTTCAATATAGAATCACCGTGTTGCAGGAAGGGAGACCCCCTTTCAGGGCCCGAAGCTGGGCTCTTGTCTAACGCTCGGAAATGAATTGTCTGAGGAGACACATGTGCTGACAAAGCAAGGGATTTTATTGGGAAAGGACACCCAGGTGGAGAGCAGTTGGGTAAGGGAAGCGAGGAGAACTGCTCTGCCATATGGTTCAGTCTCAGGTTTTATAATGATGGGATTAGTTTCCAGGTCATCTTTAGCCAATCATTTTGACTCAGAGTTCTTCCTTGTGGTGGTGCATGCCTTATTCAGCCAAGATGGCTGCCAGTGAGAAGGATTCTGGGAGGTGGTCGGACATGTGGTGTCTCCTTTTGACCTTTCCTGAACTCTTCTGGTTGGTGGTGGCTTATTAGTTCCATGTTCCTTGCCAGGACCTCCTGTCATAAAACAACTCATGTAAATTGTTACTATGGTGCCTGGCCAGGGTGGCTGGTTTCAGTCAGTGTGCTTCCCCTAACAACTACCCCCTGAGAGACTTCATACTCAAGATACTTCTTGGAAATTGGGGCGGAGGTTTCTTTCTTTTGTAACTTCTTCCTGCTGTGCATGGGCGTAGACCTGCCTAGCAGAGCAGAAATCTCTCTCTACCTGATCTAAGTCGGGGTATTCTTTGCCTGAAACCAGCATTCACCCTTGTAATAACAGCAGTTTAGCTTGAAACTGTTGGCTCCTCTCAGAGATGAAATAGACAGGGGCCAAACAGGAGACCTAACAGGATGGTCATCACTAGTCCTGAGAAAAAGAAGGCAATATTTGGGGTGAAAGCTGCAGGGTGTGTGACTTTTTTATGATTAACTGGTGAGGCAACAGAGCTGTGCTCCAGGAATCTTGTGTTCATCCTGAAGTTACCATCCTCCACCTGGGTGGGGGCTCCAGTTCTGTAGAACTTAAAGACATTGTTAGGCATATTTTTTTTGAGTAGGAACCAGGACCCTGTCTGGAGGCTGTACCAACCTTTGATTGTTTCTCCTGTTTCTGTATCCCCTCCCTTCCCAGATTAGCAACTGTTTGAATCTACCCGCTGGAACTCAGGGAAAGTCAAGGAGGCTGAACTAAGCCTATATCCTACAGACAAGAAATAGAGAACACAGAACAGATCTGTACTCCAGAGCCCCACAGAGTCCTGCTCAGTTTTAGTTCAGGGAACTAGGCAACTTTGACTGTGAGAACTTCCTGTCAAAATGGGGCACAAGACTGTCTCAGCTTGGAGAATAAACACTGATTTGGAAGTATTCCTGAGTTCCAAGTCCTAGATCTGAGTCTTGTATGATTAAAATCTCAATCCTTTTGTCTGCCATTTTGGTGTAACAGACCCAATTAGAAGTAGTTGGAGGAGTGATAACTGGAATTTTAATAGACAAAATAAATCTCATTTTTTTGGGGGGAAGAATAGGCCTGAAACCCTGTCTGGACCTGGCACTTTGGGGAGGCTTGTAGCCAGGTAGCCAGTTGCCTAGTTTTATAAAAGGTACTAGCTGCCAACAGACATTGTTTTGAGAATGGTGGCATCCAAGCCTGACACGACTTAGAAAACTCAAGTGTTTAGCAATACAGGGTCTAGTCTGAAATTACACCCGTAGAATCACCTAGTTATTTCCTTGGATGTCTGAACCATAGCTATTCTATTTTGACTTTTAATTGTAAAATTCTCCTTAATAGCCAAAGCAGATGTCACTGTTAACGATGTTAGTGTTTCTCTAGGTATGAGAAGATGTAAGCATTGGAACTCATAAAATCTTCTCCTGAAAAGATCTAACTACCTGAAGGCTTGTTCTGCCAGTTTTTTTTTTTTTCCCAGAGCGCAGTGTGTCTCATTCCCGATTTCCAACCCGAACTCCTTTCAGGGGTGTTGAAGATCAGCAGCCACAGTGGCCGTGATTAATCTTTGTAGAGGTAGTTGGCAAGTGTCAGTTCTTTAGTTGGCAGAGCCCCTTCTTGGTCATAAACTTGACCATGATTTTGAGGGGGTGCATATCATGACCATTTTATCCCATGGTGCTGAGAATCTCCATTCTCAGGTTTGGCAAATATTTTGTTGACAGGCCACTCAATGTGCTGGTACTGGACTAGGCCATAAAACAGTATCCAAAATTCTCTGGACCATCTGTCTTATTAGCCTTTTGGTCCAGGAAAATATTCCCTCTTGTTGCTTCTTCCCATATCTAGAGTTACACTGTTACCATCATCAATCTCATATGGGACTATATATTATTTTATCAGAGGCCTCAGTCACACATTTGGCAGTATAAGAAACAGCAATTTTGTAAAACAGGTTAAATACAAATAACATAGTCAGCAGTATTAGTAAAGTCATAAGTAAGACTTAAGCTAAGAGCTTCCATTAGATGTAGCCTAGTATATTCCAGGTCATCTGACTTAATCTACTCTGTATGAATCTTTATCTTCCAGGGAAATTATATATTGGCACTGTCTATAAGGCACATAGCTTAGTTTTCTAGTGTTACTTGACTGATTTTCCTTAGTTTGATTTAACTGTTTTCAACATAGAGGAGACTTTAAATCTAAATTACCATAGCCTGGTATTATCTATATAAATCTATCCCATAATTGTGGGAGATTTCTTTTCCTTTGCTGAAACATTGCTTGTTGTTCTGATTGAGCTTGAGTAATTGAAGAAAACTCAAATTTATGACCAGAGTCAGAGCAGGCATTATTAATTGGCCAGGTGAGGAGATCCCATCTAGTCATATCAGTAGTGGCCTGAATATGACTATAAATTTTTTAAAGTAAATTTTCTCAGGGCCAACTAGTTAGAGCCTTGAAGTAGAGAAATTTACCAAGGTAGCCCAGGACTAGACACAGATAATTGGCCACAAACCCAACAATTGGATTGATTTTTAAAACTAGCATAGGATCAGGCCTATGATAGAAAAGCATTTGATTTATACGTAAAGGTCTAAGAAGTCAAGAAAACATTATAAATGATCATACGAATCAGGTCCAGCATCTTGGGCAAACTGTCTATCTCTGATGTTGTTGTTTTCTCCTCCTGGTGTAGTGTAGTTTTTCCTCTAAATATCATTTTAAGGTGAGATCAGGTCAGCTGTCCTCTCTTTAGACCAGTCCAATGTAGGGGCCTTTGGAAGTGGGAATTAATCTAAGAATCAATTTCCCTTCAATTTCACTGTGCAGTAGCCAGTTAGGAGTACCTGATAAAAAGGTCCTTTCATCCAGGTTGGAGACAGTCCTTTAAATTATGTCTTTTTCCAGTCCTGGTTGCAGCTCATAAGGCATCTGATCTTCATCCAAAGATAGATTATTGAGATAAGCTTCAGAAGTAAACTTAGGGTGTTCTTTAAGAATTCAGTTAAATTTTACATCAATATCACATAACAGCAAAAAAATATCCAGGAAATGGTTCTTACTAGATTCAGACCTCCATTAACAAACTGGGACTTAACATTTATTGAAACATCTTTTTTCCCTAAAATTACCCTCATTTTTATCAAATATAACCAAATTAAGCCTAGTTTTTTTAATATACATTTATTTATTTTAATTGCCTAGTTTTTTTAACAACTTTATTGAGATATAATTCACATAGCATAAAATCCTCTCATTTAAAGTAATCACATCAATTTTTTTAATTTTTAGTATATTCACAGAGTTTTGCAATCTTCACTTTCTAAAAAGGATTTTAGAAATTTATTTATTTGTGTCTGCGCTGGGTTTTTGTTGGTGCCTGAAGGCTTTTCCTAGTTGCGGCAAGTGGGGGATACTCATTAGTTGTGGTGCACGGGCTTCTTTTTTTTTTTAATTTTAATTGGAGGCTAATTACTTTACAGTATTGTGGTGGTTTTTGCCTTACATTCACATGAATCAACCATGGGTGTACATGTGTTCCCCATCCTGACCCTCCCTCCCCATCCCATCTCTCAGGGTCATCCCAGGGCACCAACCCTGAGCACCCTGTTCATGCATCAAACCTGGACTATTTCACATATGATAATATACATGTTTCAATGCTATTTTCTCAAATCATCCCACTCGCACCTTCTCCCACAGAGTCCAACAGTTTGTTCTTTACATCTGTGTCTCTTTTGCTGTCTCGCATATAGGGTCATCGTTACCATCTTTCTAAATTCCATATGAGTTAATATACTGTATTGGTGTTTTTCTTTCTGACTTACTTCGCTCTGTATAATAGGCTCCAGTTTCATCCACCTCATTAGAACTGATTCAAATGCATTCTTTTTAATAGCTGAGTAATATTCCATTGGGGCTTCCCTTGTGGCTCAGACGGTAAAGCGTCTGCCTACAATGCGGCAGAGCCAGGTTTGATCCCTGGGTTGGGAAGTTCCCCTGGAGAAGGGAATGGCAACCCATGCCAGTATTCTTGCCTGGAAAATCCCATGGGTGGAGGAGCCTGGTAAGCTAAAGTCTGTGGGGTCGCAAAGAGTCGGTCACGACTGGGCGACTTGACTCACTCACTCACTCAATATTCCATTGTGTATATATACCACAGCTTTCTTATCCATCGTCTGCTGATGGACATCTAGGTTGCTTCCACTATTGTAAATAGTGCTGCCATGAACATTGGGGTACACGTGTCTCTTTCAATTCTGGTTTCCTCGGTGTGTATGCCCAGCAGTGGGGTTGCTGGGTCGTATGGCAGTTCTATTTCCATCTTTTTAAGGAATCTCCACACTGTTCTCCATAGTAAGCCTAGTTTGTTTGCAAAATAGGTCTGTTCTCAGTAATTTTGGCCTGATGATTTATGTAACCATAATTGATCATAGACTTTTTGTTTTGCTGAAATATTTATAGTCTCAGACTGAACTTTTAAAATAAAACAGGGCTGGGAAACTCACACCAAAGGCTTACCACAGATTTTGCCTAACAAATCTAGGTGAATCCTTCCCTTTTTAAGGTCTCAAAAATTCCTTGAGATTTTTGTACCTGTTAGTGAGATAACCTTCCTAACTTCATCTGATAAAGTTACTGGAAACGTAAGAGTTTCCAATCTCTGGAGGAGTCAGGTAGAGAGAAAATATGATTGTTTTGTTTATAATATATAATTTTATCAAATTGCTGTCATAATTAGTTTGAGAGGAAGATTTTCCCTACTCCTGGAAAACACAAGATTCAAGCCTATAATTTTTCAGATAGAAACCGTAAAAGTTATAAGTATATTCACTGGTTCATTCAGTCCTTTGTTAACTTTTGTGAAGTCATTAAGTTTTCCATTAGAATACCAGGACATATTAGAATGTTAAGAACTCTATATATTTCTAGGATACCTATATTAGTAATATTTACCATATACTATAACGTGAGAGGATTTATTACTCATTTGATAATATTTTTCATGTAATTTAACCAACCAAATAAGCACAATTAGTTTAATATCTCTCTTTGGGATGTTTCAGGGGCCCTCTGAAGCACCCCAAAGTGAGCTAGAGGTCAAAGGAACTTTAACAGAATTCGATTTAGGAAGTTTTATCAAAAAATCAATTAAAAGGGTTTAGAATATTTGGTCAGATTTAGTCAGTGCTAATGGGTGTATCATTTAGCTTGTTGATTTGTTGCAATGGGCGTATATACTGAGGCTCAAAGTCTTGTGAAAGTTAACTTCGCCATCTTGGACCTAGTTGGCTCTAACCAGTTTTCCTATGGCTGTGTCATTCCTAACAAAATCCATTTATCTAACTAATTGTAATCCAATTTTAGAAAATACTGATCGTGAATAACTCTTTTCAGTATTTTTTATACTTTTCTTTTTTTAACTGAAAACACACTTCTTTCCTTTAGCAACCAGGAACTAACTTTTATATTAGCATTTTCCTGAGCATAAATACCAGTGATAATTTCTAAAACCTTTGCTTTCTTAGAACATTTTAGGATGGCATCAAACATTATTCATTTATAGTCCCAAATCTCTTTAGTTTCTCTGTAAAAGGGAATTAGTGTTTAGTAGTAAATGTTTCAAAATCTTATTTTATTTGGAAATGACCTAACTATTTAATAGACTTCCAACACTGAGTTTAGCACAACCCTTAGAAATTTAAGGTCCCCCTGTCTGGAGAGACTATTTTAGACAGATATTCCCCTAAAGCATAATTATTCTTAATAGAGTTTATCTAAAGCTCACTTCTCATTTATACTGTTTTAGAAGTTTCTTCACTCGAGGCAATTTCCTTGTTGACAAACTTGTAACAGATATGATAATATTTAACATATTAAACCTGGGTACAATGAAAATATTCTACTTAATGTTAATTACTCTAAGACATGTCTGTATTAGATAGATCAACAAACATTAGTATCAGGTATTTAATACTGAATATTTCCCAGTTCACTTGAACTTGGAATTTATTAATTTAGAATTATTTGATTTGTAAATGCTTACTTTTCTTTAAGCCAGTTAAATAGAGCTCATTTACAAATTAATCTCAAAAATATTATCCAGAGACAAAGACATACTGAGACATATTCAGGCAGACACAACACAAGATCTAGCTTCATTTTCTAAGCTTAGTCATGAATTAGTACAGTATAAAATTTACTAGTTTATAAATAACAGTTGGAATAAATAAAAATTTTAAAGGCTTTTTCCCATTTTTCCTCAGTCTCAGGAGTTAGAGATGGTCTAGATATGTGTTCCTGAGAGCCCTGGTCTCAAGGCACAGGGAAAGAAAATCAAGTTCTAACAAAATGGCGGCAGGTCTAAACCAAATGGTGGCCAGACAAAGCAGAATGGCCATCACAAATCATAACACAGAACACAAAACACACATACAGACATGGCAGTACTCATCAGACACTCTCTTAAATATAAGATTACAGTCTCTCAGAAAACCTCCTATAGAGACATAGAACTCCAGATCCAAGTACTCACAGAGTAAGTGAAAATTTCTCAGGTCTTCAAAGATTTCAAAGGGAGGAAAGGAAGCCAGGTTGAAAGAAGGGGGAGTAGGCGGGAGAGGAGGGCAAAAGGGACGTCTCCTGCCACCTGCAGACATCTAGGCATTATGGGACTTTTCCCTGGGCCTCCAGAGAAAGGAGGACTGGAACTTGGCCTTACCAGAAACCAGACCAGAACAGAACCAGAATTCGAGTTCTCTGCCAAGAGGAGGTGATCAGTCTCCAATCCCCAGCTCAGGCTGAGGCCCTTTGACCAATTCTTGCATCCAGGACTTGGGGACAAGAAAAAAGGGGGTAGGATCAGTTCAGTTCAATTCAGTTCAGTCGCTCAGTCATGTCCGACTCTTTGCGACCCATGAATCGCAGCACACCAGGCCTCCCTGTCCATCACCATCTCCTGGAGTTCACTCAAACTCACGTCCATCGAGTCAGTGATGCCATCCAGCCATCTCATCCTCTGTCGTCCCCTTTTCCTCCTGCCCCCAATCCCTCCCAGCATCAGAGTCTTTTCCAATGAGTCAACTCTTTGCATGAGGTGGCCAAAGTACTGGAGTTTCAGTTTTAGCATCATTCCTTCCAAAGAACAACCAGGGCTGATCTCCTTCAGAATGGACTGGTTGGATCTCCTTGCAATCCAAGGGACTCTCAAGAGTCTTCTCCAACACCATAGTTCAAAAGCATCAATTCTTCGACGCTCAGCTTTCTTCACAGTCCAACTCTCGCATCCATACATGACCACTGGAAAAACCATAGCCTTGACTAGACGGACCTTTGTTGGCAAAGTAATGTCTCTGATTTTGAATATGCTATCTAGGTTGGTCATAACTTTTCTTCCAAGCAGTAAGGGTTAAGGAGAGAGAAGGGGTGAGAGGTCAATAAAGTCTCTTGTTCCTTACTGGGTCAGGGCACTCTGGCCAGTTGTCCTACTCAGGAGAAGACCAGGGACAAAAGGGTCCCAATTGCAGCCAGTGGGTCTGGTCCATTGGTGGGCCAGCTGGTCTCTGAGTACCCTGAATGGTCAATGAAGAAGAGTCCCGTCAGAGTCACCATTTGTTGCAAGAAGGGGCATCCCTTCCAGGGCCCAAAACTGGGCTCTTGTCTGACACTCAGAAGTGAATTGTCCAAGGAGACACATGTGCTGACAGAGCAAAAAATTTTATTGGGAAAGGGCACCCAGGTGGAGAGCAGTAGGGTAAGGGCAGCGAGGAGAACTGCCCTGCCACATGGCTCACAGTCTCTGGGTTTATAGTGATGGGATTAGTTTCCAGGTCATCTTTAGACAATCATTTTGACTCAGAGTCCTTCCTTGTGGACTCCAAGTCCATGCCTTGTTCAGCCAAGATGGATGCCAGAGAGAAGGATTCTGGGAAGTGGTCGGACATGTGGTGTTTCCTTTTGACCTTTCCTGAACTCTTCTGGTTGGTGGTGGCTTATTAGTTCCGTGTTCCTTACCAGGACTTCCTGTCATAAAAAAAGATCATGTAAATGGTTACTATGGTGCCTGGCCAGGGTGGGTGGTTTCAGTCAGTGTGCTTCTCCTAACAACTGTATTATCCAGCAATCCCACTTCTAGGTTATGAACCCCAAAGAAAAAGCAGGGGTTCATACAGATACTCATACATCAGTGTTCCTATCAACACATCCTATCAGTGTTCATATCCTGTTATTCACAATAGGCAAAAGGTGGAAACAACCCAAATGTCCATCGTAAACAAAGCATTCTACATACGTACAGTGAAATCATATTCAGCCTTTAAAAGGAATGAAATTCTGACACATGCTGTAATATGGATGAACCTTGAAAATATTAATATCTTGCTAACTAAGATCATGACATCCAGTCCCATCACTTCATGGCAAATAGATGGGGAAACAGTGGAAACAGTGGCTGACTTTTTCTGGGCTCCAAAATCACTGCAGATGGTGATTGCAGCCATGAAATTAAAAGACACTTACTCCTTAGAAGGAAAGTTATGACCAACCTAGACAACATATTAAAGAGCAGAGACATTACTTTGCCAACAAAGGTCCATCTAGTCAAGACTATGGCTTTTCCAGTGGTCATGTATGGATGTGAGAGTTGGACTATAAAGAAAGCTGAGCGCTGAAGAATTGATGCTTTTGAACTGTGGTGTTGGAGAAGACTCTTGAGAGTCCCTGGACTACAAGGAGATTCAACCAGTCCATCCTAAAGGAGATCAGTCCTGGGTGTTCATTGGAAGGACTGATGTTGAACCTGAAACTCCAGTACTTTGGCCACCTCATGCAAAGAACTGACTCATTTGAAAAGACCCTGATGCTGGGAAAGATTGAGGGCAGGAGGAAAAGGGGACAACAGAGGATGAGATGTTTGGATGGCATCACCGACGTGATGGACATGGGTTTCGGTGAATTCCAGGAGATGGTAATGGACAGGGAGGCCTGGCATGCTGCAGTACATGGGGTTGCAAAGAGTTGGACACGACTGAGTGACTGAACTGAACTGACTGAAGTGAAATCAACCAGACAGAAAAGGCCACTTATATATGTTTCTACTTGTATGACATACCTAAAATAAGCAAATTCATAGAGGCAAAAAGTAGATCAGAGGTTCCCAGTGGTTGGGTTGAAGGGGGAGTTAGGGTTTAATGACTATAGAGTTTCTGTTTCAGATGATGAAAAAAATTGGACATGGATAATGGTGGTGGTTGCAGAACAATATAAATGTACTTAATGCCAGTGAAGTGTACACTTAATATTGTCAGAATGGTAAATTTTATGTATATTTTACCATAATAAAAAGCTAATAAAATTAATTTTATATTTTTGGATTATAATAGCAATACATGTTTGTGCTAGCAAAATTGGGGGAAAAAACAGAAAAAAGAAGAAAAAATCATCCATAATCTTGTCATTCAGAATACCAAAGTCTTTAATGTTTTCATTTGACCATGTTTACTTTTTAAAAATACAGGTTTTTTTGGCTGTGCTGGGTCTTTGTTGCTGTGAGGGGACTTTCTCTAGTTGTAGTGAGCAGGGGCTATTCTCTAGTTGTGATGCATGGGCTTTTCATTGTGGTGGCTTCTCTTGTGAAGCATGGGCTCTGAAGCATGGGCTTCAGTAGTTGTGGCACACGGGCTTAGTTGCTCTGAGGCATTGGGATCTTCAAGGACCAGGGATCAAACCAGTGTCCCCTGCATTGGCAGGTGGATTCTTAACCACTGGATCACCAGGAAAGTCTCACCATTTTTACTGTTAACTACTCTCTTGTCAGTAAAATGACCGTCACTTTCTACCGCTTCTGGTATAGGTAGTACAGTAGCACCTGCTTATTCCCCCATGAAATGTCAGCACCTTAGACAATCCCCAAACAGAGAAGAAATAGTCGGTGTCAAGTTGCAAAGCTGTTGAGCACATCGTGGGGACTTAATGGGTCAACAGGTCTGACTTTCCAGCTATAGTTCTATGAAAAGTCTGTAAAAGGGCTTTAAAGTCTTTGGTCTTTCTGTGCGATACATTGAGCCCTGGAGAATGGACTCAAGTCCCCCATATGTTGCTTGTGGCATTCTAAGAGAATCTGAGGGCTCTGTTTTATTTTTTTTTTTATCGTTTTAAGGTGAGATTTTATTAATAGGAAATATTAATTACAGCAATTTGAAATATAGACAGAATAAATTCTTTGTAAAGTTTTTATTGAAAATTTTTATCAATTTAAGGTGAGATTTTATTTATAGGAAATATTATAGCAATTTGAAATATAGATAGAATAAATTTTTTGCAAAGTTTTTATTGAAAAAACCTTCTGAAAAGTTTTTCTTGTCTAAAGAGGGATGCCTGCTTACAGTTTATAGAATATTACAACAGGAAAAGTCTTCAGATCATTTCTGGTTTCATATACTTGACTCAATCAGCTGATAACAGATACTTATTGAGTGCCTCCTGTACTGTGTGAGGCACTAGGAACATGAAGGTGAAGAAGAATGAGAATCTGTCTACAGTGAGCTCCCAGTGCTGCAAGCCTGAGTAGATAAGGTTTATGTCTTGTACATGTAGAGGAGATTTTTTTAGCAATTTTCTTTCTTTCTTTTCTTTAGTTTTTGGTTGTGCTGAGTCTTCGTTACTGCGTGCAGACTTTTCTCTAGTTGCCGTGAGTTTGGTCTGCTCTCTAGTTGCAGTGCGAGGACTTCTCATTGCCGTGGCTTCTCTTATTGTTGGAGCACAAGCTCTAGGGCACACAGGCTTCAGTAGTTGTGGTGCATGGGCTTCATTGCTCCAAGCATGTGGGCTCTTCCTGGACCAGGGATCGGACCCGTGCCCCCTGCATTGGCAGGCGGATCCTTAACCACTGGTCCACCAGGAAAGTCCAAGAGTTTGTAAATTATTGATTTGTATTCGAGTATAGTTGCTTTACAAGGTTGCGTTAGTTTTTATTGTTTGGCAGAGTGAATCAGCTGTATGTATACATATATTGCCTCTTTTTTTGGATTTCCTTTTGCTCAGTAGGACTTCCCTGGTGGCTCAGACGGTAAAGCGTCTGCCTGCAATGCAGGAGACCCAGGTTCAATCCCTGGGTTCGGAAGATCTCCTGGAGAAGGAAATGGCAACCCACTCCACTACTCTTGCCTGGAAAATCTCATGGATGGAGAAGCCTGGTAGGCTACAGTCCATGGGGTCACAAGAGTCGGACACGACTGAGCGACTTCACTTTGCTCAGTGCTCTAGCTAGCTAGTTGAACTGAACTGATACAGTCCATGGGGTTGCAAAGAGTCAGACACGACCTAGCGACTTTTACTAGCTAGCTAGCTAAGTTGCTTCAGTCGTGTCCGACTCTTTATGACCCTGTGGACTGTAGCCCACCAGGCTCCTCTGTCCATGGGATTCTCCAGGCAAGAATACTGGAGTGGGTTGCTGTGCCCTCATCCAGGGGGGTCTTCCTGACCCTGGGATCAAACCTGCATCTCTTATGTCTCTTGCATTGGCAGTTGGGTTGTTTATCACTGCTCAGTGATCTGTGGTGACCTAAAAAGGGCTCTTAACTCTCACATCCACTCTCAACCATCCTGTCCACTGGCTGCCCCAGGGTCTTCTGAAAGGGGCTCTGGCCCTAAAGAAGAAAAGATGCTGAGGCATTGCAGTGGGGCTGCCTCTGTTTGCTTGCCACGTGACTACCTCACTTAGAGCCTGCAAGAAGCTGCAGTCGTATTGTGGTGTTGACAAGAAAGCAAGGCTGAGCCTTTGACCTGACCAGAGCCTCTGCCTTCTCCAGTCAGTTCCAGTATATTCTGGTAAACTCTGACGGGGTCAGGCCTGGATCACTCCCTCAGAGAGACTTCCAATGGTCAGAGGAATGAGGAAAAGGCTCAATGGTTTAGCATGGGATGGGGTGACAGAGAGAAAGCTCTAGAGCATTTCACTGGGTTCAGCCTTGAATTGTACAAAGAGACTTACTTGCTTTCTTGCTCGAAAATGGAGTAATACTTAAATGTGAGTTGAAAATTGTATTGGAGGGAGTGGACTTGAGATAAGAAATCTTTCAGTTGGCTTGTCCTCTGCCTATATGTACTTAAAGCAAAGAAGTAATAATCCTGTTTTTCCAGAATTATCTTGATTGTGAAATATGTAAGCAGTGGCAGTGAAGTAATTACACTGATCATCCTCTTTCAACACAGCGGAATTCCATAAGCACACAAGTTCTGTTCTTTGAACAGTCACCATAGGAAGCCACACAATTATTTCCTAATGTCATTGCTCAAAACACAGGGAATTTTCCTCAGAATGAGTTTATGAGTCGTGTGAGATGACCTGGGCCTTTATTCTATAGTCCCATCTCATGTGTTTTTTTAATCACCTGTTTTTTTTATCATTAGGTGATAAAAGAAAAATGTTTTGGTAGTAAAGGAAAACCATTTTTTTTAAACCCGACTTTTAGTGGTTTTAATTGCATTCTTCCAAGTCTATAATTAAGTCATTGTTGCCACCTGTCTCTCCTTTTTTTCTAGTTGATATAGGTCCAGTCATTTTAAACTAAAATGTTCTTTTTCTTAGGCTGGAGCTTTACACAGATTGTTGAAATCCCTAGAATTTTTAAACACTTTGTGTGAAAACTTGGATAAGGCTTTATTTACCTCTTGACTTTTGCAGTGGTATGTCATACACATAGCAGTGCTCAAGAAATTTTGTTGGTGGGTGCACTTGAAAATCAAAGGAATTTTTGAACACTAGTCCCAAATTCCTTGTACTCTGAAGTTTTTCATGTTATTTGGAACACTGTAACTATCAGAAATCAATAGTGTGAATCCAGTTTAAAAGGAGAGAAAATAGAAAAGAGATGGAGGAACATCAAAACGGTCACTCATAGCGGTCCTCTTTGAATGATGGAATTCTAAGTAACTTTTATTTTCTTCTTGACATTTTTAGATTAAAGATCCTTCAATCAATATATATTGCTTTAATTTAAAAAATTTTAAATTAGTATTTATTTTTGGCTGTGCTGGTTCTTCATTGCTGCATGCCCTTTCCTCTAGTCATAGAAGAGTAGGGGCTACTCTCTAGTTGCAGTGTGTGGGCTTCTCATTGTGATGGCTTCTCATTGCGGAACATGGGCTCCAGGATGTGTGGGCTTCAGTAGTTGTATAGCTCGTGGGCTCTAGAGCTCAGGCTCAGTAGTTGTGGTGCATGGGCTTAGTTGCCCTGTGGTATGTGGAATCTTCCCCCACCAGGGATTAAACCTGTGTTCCCTGCATCGGCAGGTGGGTTTTTCACCACTGACCGCCAGGAAAGTCCCATGTATTGCTTTATAATTACACGAAATCAATTAATCTTATGTAAAAAAATGTGACCTGTTTATATGCAGTTAGTAAGGCAGTAGATCTTAGCCTTTCTTAGATCATACACTCCTTTGAGGTACGGAAAGCTCTGGGTCCTTTTCCTATAAAGATGTTCATACATTTTTCATATAATTTCAGACTTTCACAGATCCCACGTAGCCCATCCAAAGACCATTTAGAGACTCCAGATTAGGAACCAAATTAGGAGTGGAGAAAGTGGCACCAAGAAAGGAGTTGACTGCTAAATCAATAAGGAAAGATGCAGGGTTATATGAATTTTGTCAGTGCCAGTGTCCACAGATTCAGTAGACCAGCCCTTCTGTCAAGCTATGCAAATCAAGCAGGATGCTATTGTAAGAGAGAGGGGATTTTCCATTCCTGGAACCTCAAGTGTCCTGTTCTTTAGGTCACGGGGTGCTGACAAGGAGTAAGTAAAATCCTTGAGGAGACTGAGAGCCCAGCTGAACCAAGGATTTGTTAGCCCCGTAAATGAAGGCCCTGAGCACCCAGTTAGGATTTTCTCCTGTGGCATCAAAGACAAGCAAGGAGGGGTTTGATGTTGGGGAGTGGCCATGAATGTGGTTCCGAATGACAAGGGACTCGTGAGAGGGCTATCGACCAGGGGGTCCAGATTGAAATGAAAATGAACACAGGACAGGAATGCGCTGGCATATGGAGAGACTGGGCAAGGGGGATGTTAGCCTAGTTGGAAATGGTCCTGGGGACAACATGAGGAGATTCTTTTCGAGGAAAGGGAGTTCGATCATTATGACAGTGGTCCAGCCACATGTTATAGGTAGAGGCTTGTAGAGGGAGGGTTGTGCTGAGTCTGGAGTCTCACAGTGTCATTGCATCAGATGAGCACTGCAAAATGAGGGTACTTGGATAAGGGCTTTGGGAGTGCTTCTTGCTGGTGCTTCTTCGCATGTGTGATGAATTGCACTTTGAGTTACTTTTAGGGAAGGAAGCCAGAAAATGTACCTGTAGGCACCTTCAGCACACTGAGAAAATGTGAGCTGAAGGGAGGGGAGGGTTGGGGAGAGAGAGGTTGCTCAGGAGGAAGTTTGGCAATGAAACTGTTACCATCACAAAAAGAGTTTTGCTGGAGTCATCAACTTGCTCTCAAGTCTAATTCACATGCCCAACCAACACGATTTTCTACCCCCTGACACTTTATATTTCTTCATGCAGGTGTGTCTGATTCTATGAAAACTTCATATATGATGTTGTGACTTTGTCAAAAAAGAATGAGTGATGATTCGTGTTATTAAAGTGTTCAGTAGTCTGGCTGCTTTGGACAACTACTCAAATGTGTGTATTTCAGTGAGCATTTTGTAGATTGTGATCCTCTTGAAAGATTGGAAGAGGCAGAAAATCGTTTTGTTTTCTTTTTGGTTGCACTGAATCTTTGTTGCTGCGTGTGGGCTTTCTCTAGTTGTGGCGCTCAGGCTCCTCATTGTGCTGGCTTCTCTTGTGGTGGAGCACAGTCTGTAGGGCACCTGGGCTTAGTTGTGGTGGCACGCACGGGCTTAGTTGCCCCACATGTGGAATCTACCTGGGCCAGGGATCAAACCCATGTTCCCTGCATTAGCAGGTGGACTCTTATCTTATGAACCACCAGGGAAGTCCAGAAAATCTTAATGTTGAGATTAGAAAGATAATCACAGTGGTTTCATACTTTGTTCGTTCAGTTATTTAAGATAATAATTTGAGGGTGATGAGGATAGAGCCAAGAATAAGACAAAGACCCTCGAATCACAGAGCTTTCATTCTAGTGAGGAGAGAGGTGGAAAAGGAAATGGGCACCATAGCACTTCATCATGGGACTAAGATGGGGAAGGAGGTGCAGGTACTACCTCTGGGTTTGAGGAGGTGGGTAGCACTGGGTAGGAGGGAGTGGCCATTTGTACCTAGAAAGATGGGCAGCTTCATGAAGTCTTGCAGTGGGGCTGTGGGGAGAACTGGCAGAGGAGCAGAACTGGTGGCTAACAGGGCTCTTAGGAGCTCTGCCCACAGGGAAGGGGGGCTGTGGATTAGAGGGTGGGGTCAGAGGCTGGGAGTGGAGGCCAGATCTTACAAGCCTTACTAACCAGAGCAAGCCTTTTTCTGTAGGCTATGGTTTTGTTTTTTAATTAAGAAAACTTATTGCTAATTATATTAATATATTCTGTATTTCTCAAGGAAAACGTAGGACATTTTTATTCAGTCCTTCCCATTGTTTACCCCAGCATTTTTCTCTGCTTTGCAAATCACCAACTCTGCAGGCTGTGTTGACCCCTTAAAGGGGTTTAAACAAAGAAATATTGTGATCCACCTTACGTTTTGCTGAAAATTTAACCTTTTTGAATCAAATTAGCCATTGAAAAGGTGTGGGAAACACATGAAGTGCAAATTGGCAGTTGATATTTTCAAAATAAAATGTTCAGGCAAATTAATCTCTGTCACACAAGGAAGATGTAAGCAAGCATTTCTTTCTCTGTGAAAGAAAAGCTCCTCACAGAAACAGAACCCTCACTTTATTTTCCTCAGTAGTTTTGTATGCAACTCTAATGAGTAGTTTTCCATAATTCCGTGTATTGCTCCTGGAAAAAGTAGACAATGGGGCAAATTTTCAGCCTATGCTGTCATTTTATGGATTAATTTCCATTAGCGCTGACCTCCTGGCTTTCCGTGCATAAATATGAGTAAAACATCTGTTCATGTCATTCCCCTGCTTAGAAACCTCTGCTGGCTCCCCATCGCCTATACTAGGAAGCAGTCCAATCTCGTGGCCTTGGCATCTGTAGTCCTCCGTAATCATGCCTTTCCAGCTCACCTCGACCATTTCTCCTTATTCTGTGTGTCCCCAGGCCCTTGAACACATGAATTCTCACCCACTTCTATTACTTCTGCTCTCGTGTTTGCCTGCCATACCTTTCTCCACCTTGCCTGCCACGGGCAGTTTTATTCAGTCCTTCAAGGCTCAGCAGACATGTGACCTCCTCTCTGAGCCTCCTTCACCTGTGGAATTAATCTGCATTCCCACAGCATTCTCTGTATCCCCTTATCCCGTCGTATTTTAACTCTATTGGGGAGGCCTGTCTTCCCTCTGAAGCTCATGAATTCCTAAAGGGCAGCACCCACATCTTGCCCATCTTTGTTTTCTCAGCTCTGTGGCCCACTGCCTGGCACAGAGTGGATGCTCAGTGACCGTCAGAACTAAGCTGTGTGTTTTGTGTTTCTGTAAGAGCTCCAGAAGAGCCCTCAGGGAGTGACAGGGCAGCAAGCCTCACTTTTGTACCAGGCCTATCAGTGGACTCGAGCTGAAGCGTGGGCTCCTCACACACTGACACCTAACCATTCTAGTAAGGGGTCCCATGGTTGCTGTACTGGGAACGCCTCTTCCTAAATAGTGGAGGGGTTTTTTAGGTATAAGGAAGTGAAACTGGTTAGGAGGGAATTGGCTTAAAGAAGATTACAGATAGGCATTTTTTTGTTTGTTTGTTTAGAGAAAGATGTATAAACATGCTGAGTAGCCAAGGGGTGGTTACCCGAAGGATGCTGGTCAGATTTAACAGCCTTTCCTAAGGGTTGACAGTCGCCATATTCCCGGGAGCTGTGCCCCAGTGAGACCCCATGAAGCTGGAAAATGCGGACAGGAAAGTGAGAGATGAATTTCTGAATGGATAGGAGCTGGAGAGGTCATTGAAACTTACTAACCTGAGAGTAGACTCTGAGCTTGATTACGCTCTGCTAAAGCAGCGTGGGAGTGACTGTAGACTAAACACTGCAAACAGTCTGCCCAGGACGTAGGAAGGACAGTAAGATACGGGGCATGATAAGCAGCATGATGTATAGACTCCTGCCTCACATCACCAAAAGGCAGAACCTACCGGAAGAAGGTCTCTCTCTTTAATCACAAGTGGGTAGATAGGATAGACATGGCTCAGATCACTGTACACCGAAATAATTATGTATGCCAAGAAGTAGGGCATCTCCTGATTTTTTAAAGAGATAAACTTAAGCAAAATCAAAGGAGCTCTTACTTTATTTCACATAGCTTTAGAATGTATTATGAAGTGGTATAAACTGAGGATATTCAAAAAAGGCAGAAAGTGTGAGAATAAAAGTGTGAAAGTGTTAGTCGCTCAATCATGCTGACTCTTTGCGACCCCATGGACTGTAGCCTCCCAGGTTCCTCTCTCCTAGGGATTCTCCAGGCAAGAATGTTGGAGTGGGTTGCCATTTCCTTCTCCAGAAGATCTTTCCAACCCAGGGACTGAATCTAAGTCTCTTGCATTGCAGGTAGATTCTTTACCATCTGAGCCACCAACGAAGTCCACCCCCCAATTTCCCCTCCCCAAAAAAAGAGAAAAAAAGGCAGAATTTCAATTAATGGATAGATCCAATATGACTGATTATGGAAAATGAAAGTATTTGTAGAAAGGTGTGTCTTTGCTCCTTTAAAGGTTGGTTTTCAAAATGGGGCCCATCAGTTTTCTTTACTCCATTGTCAGAAGCAAATTAATGGAATGGGTAGACCAGTGGTTGGATCCAGTGTGGAAAATGGTGAGTGTCTGATTTATAGGTTACAGAGCTTTTTAAATGAAATAGACTTGTCCTGTTGTGTTCAAATGACACAAATAGGACCTTTGGGTTTTTCTGTTTTCATGGAATGTAAGTAATCTAGCTGGCTCAATCTGTATACCTATTGAACATCAGTGCATTTTACATTTTGTTCCGCTTAAGAATGCAAGGTATGTTATAGTTCTGTTTGTCAAATTCAGAAAAAAGTCAACAAGATTTCTTTTATGTCATTACTGGAGTGGGAACCAAGATCTGAGGTGGGTTTTAAATTATTTGATGGGCACATAGTCTAATTTCTTCTTGCATGAATGAATTATCTGCAATAATTTTATATGTCTATGTGAACTTGTTAAATTCTTTGGTTGGCTAGAAAGAAAGCCGAAAGAAAGCCATTACGTGTAACCAGGTTGCATTTTTCTTTCTGTCGATAATGGTTTGCTACAGAATACGAAGTGTTCTAGTTTTTAAAAAGCTACTTCGCTATTCTCTCAATTTATTCAAGCCTTTCTTTTTATTTTTACCTCTTTTTGTCCTGTCTTTGAGTCATTTAAATACTAATTAGCACAAAGTAAACACAAAAAGTAAGGGAGTGACTGGATTCAAATCAGTTTTCCTACCTGTCAGGCAGCATGTTGAGTAAACTTAAAATTATCGGTTTAAATCAAGTTTTGGGGTATAGAGTTCATCAAAATTTTATTTTTTTATCTGTAGATAATCTATATTACTTGCATATTTGAGTTGGCTGTAATGAAAACACTTGTTAACCAAGTTTGAATTAATCATAGAGGATATATCAAGACTTATCTATTTTGTGATTTAAAAAAATATATAAATTCTTTGTAGGTTTTAAAAAATAGTTCTTGAGTTTGTATAAATATGCCAAATAGACTTAGAAAACTAATTTGGCATCTAAAAAGAATTCCTCCCTAGGGGAAAACTCTAAAGAGGAAAAAAAATGAGTTTTCCTTTTCATCAGATTTAAATGCCTTTAGAATCTCACTTTGCTGATTTCTCAGAATCAAAAATCAAATTAAAACTGAGATCTGAAAATGAATTCTGAAAGCCTTAGCGATCAATGAGCTGTCCCTCTCTTCTTGTGTGCTGCCATTTGGGCTGGGAAAGCATACGTGTAAGGTCAGTCTCTTTGTTTTATTGTCTGGCTTTGTGGTTCTCACGACTCTCTTCTAGGTTCTGTGGAGGACACTGAGGTGAATTAGACACGGTCCCTTGACAACATCTTACTGTTGTTTTTTTGTAATCTGATTCTTACCCATTTAAAGTTGAATCTGCCAACTCCTGCCTGAAAGTAAAAGATCTAAGGTGCTAATCCCTACTCATTGATGGCAAATGCTAAATTGGAAGCAACAATTAAGAAATGTAAAACTTCTTATCCAATTACAAGTTCCATAAGCCAGTCATGCTCAGCATCATCAGGGCGATGAGAAGGCAAGATCTCACTTTGGTTAAAAAAAAAAAAAAAGAAAGTGTAGTTTGAGTCAGCGCCAGCAAATCTTAAATTGCTAAGTCTGTCCAAGGGAATTAAACATGGTAGGATTGAGGATGGGGAAATGTTTTATATTTGTTTGTGTGTATTATGGTTAGCAGTACTGGTTCTGGAGTCCATCAGATAGATATAGATTTGAATCCCAGCTCTGCTAATATGTGGCATTGGACCTGCCTGAGCCTCAGTTTCCTGATCTGTAAAATGGGCATAATAAAAGAACCTCCTGTGCAGAGGTTTTGCAGGAATTAAGTGAGATAATAGATATAAAATACTTAGCGTATATTATGCTCAGGGTAAGGGATAACTAATGTACAGACATTGTTTTCTCCTCCAGGTGTTTACGATCTTGCTAAGGAGATTAATATGCAGAGTACCCACAATGCAATTACAGCTCTCTGTGAGTAAATGCCACAATAGTTGGGAAAAACATTAAGGGCTGTGGATGAGAGAGGTTGGAGGTTGGACTCTCACAGGAAGAATGTGAGAGCCAAGGTGGAAATTAGGAAGGAGCATTACCCATGATCTCATGAAAAGTATGATTTTCCCTTTATCTGTTAGCTGTAAGAAAGGTCAGTGTCTTGAATGAGATTTGTAAGTGGGTATTTGTGCCAAGATCTGTTCTGAAAAATAATCTTTATTAAAATATGTTCATGTCTATTTTGCCAAGTCGGTTGTACTAACTGAAAAGATGGCCTTCCCTCCACTAGCATCATCAACCAGTTTATATTAATTCAAAGCTCCTTTGGTACTTGAGTTCTTATTTAGAAAGAGGGAAAGAAATGACCTGGTGAAAGGTAATCATATGACTGACAAAAGACAAGGGCATAATAAAGCCAGATGCTCTTGACATGAACCTTATGAAAAACTCCTTACAGTCATGGTTCCTTTGTTGCCATGCTGTGTCGAGTCCCCCTCTAGAAATCTCTAGTCTACGGTGGTGACGTTTCCCATTTCTGTTAGCTGCAGCTCAAATTTTGCTGCTCCTTACCGTCCCACCACTCTTGACAGATACTTAGTCTCCAACCTTACGGAATTTATCAACAAAAGTAGAAGATGAAATGATCCGAGACCATGTGTAGCCATATAGGGGAATTCTTCTGATTGCTATACATGTGAATAGATGGGCTCACACACTTTAATGTGCAAGAACACTTGTGCAGTCATTTTGTTGGAAGAAAATGTGATAATCAAAGGGTCTGACACATGTGTGGAAGCCAAATGGGGCTTCAAGTTGTAACAGTTTCTGTGATCAAGTTAAACAGATCAAGTGTTATACTTGTGATCAAGTTAAACAGATCAAGTGTTATACTTGTGATCAAGTATAACAGTTTCTGTGATCAAAGCCGTCCTGGCTTTATCAACCTCCCCCTCTAGATCATGAGCTCCTCAAATTGAAGTGAAAGTGAAAGTTGCTCAGTCATGTCTGACTCTTTGTGACCCCACAGACTATATAGCCCATGGAATTCTCCAGGCCAGAATAGTATCTTCCCAACCCAGCGATCGAACCCAGATCCTCCTGCATTGCAGTCAGATTCTTTACCAGTTGAGCCACCCAGGGCTAGCACAAAGCCTGGAGCTAAGCAGGGACTTGATAAGAGTGCTCTGCCCCTCAACCCACTTTCTTTTCTGCATTGCTGGAAGCAGCATGTCCCCAGTGGGCCATTTTGAGTGTAAAGTGTTATTTTGAGATCTCTGTGGAGAAAGCCTTCCAAACTGGGCTCCAGATGTCTGAAACAAAAGGGGAGCTAAATCCCTTAGAGGGTGTCTGGAGTCATTCCCAAGGGAGGGAAGTGGGCAACGGGTGGGAAGGAGAGATGCATGGAGTAATCCCCTCTGTTTGAGTCTTCCTTCTTTTCTAAGATGGTTGTTATTTTCAATATGATTCTGTTCAGATGCTGTTGAAACTGTAGTCTGATCACAATACTGTGAAAATCAGCTTCTAACTTTTGGTCACCATCATTCTCCTTCTTAAACCAGTTGTTGCCGCTCTCCTTCTGGCACCAAAACTTAATGTGGAGAAGGAGGTGGCAGGAGGAGATTTTGAATTGGCTCCATGCCCCACTGCTAAGCCTTCTGCCTGCTCTGCTCTCTCTCCCAGTGTGATACAGAAGGGATTCTGTCAAGCAGTGTTCACTGCAGACTTGTAGAAGAGACATTCTTAGCATTCTTAAGCAGAACTAGTTTCTAAAGTCAAAAATTTACCAGTGAACGAATGACCTTTGGTGTAATATCTAAACAGAAGTAATGATTTAAATCAGCAGGCTGATTTTGCACTGTTGACAGAGAAATATTACATGATTATGATTACTTTTTAAAAAGGAAACTGAAATGATACGGTTTCCAATGATATGGCTTCCCTGATGGCTCAGAGGTTAAAGTGTCTGCCTCCAATGTGGGAGACCTGGGTTCGATCCCTGGTTTGGGAAGATCCCCTGGAGAAGGAAGTGGCAACCCACTCCAGTATTAAACCAGCTTGCTAGTAATGTGCACTTTTATTCTTATTTATTATATATTTGGCTACTCCAGGTCTTGGTTGTGGCATGTGGGATCTAGTTCTCTGACCAAGGATGGAACCCGGGCTCCCTGCATTGAGAGTGTGGTATCTTAGCCACTGGACCACTAGGGAAGTCTTTGTGCCCTATTAAATACATGAGTAGTTGGAGGGTTGAATATATAATATACTTGCATATACATATTTACATATTATTTTAGGATTGCAAACTTGGTTTTACATTGACACATACATAAGTTAAGATGATGAATGATCAGTCACACTGTACAGTAGATATAGAGGGACTACCACTAAAGCATAAAGTTTTCAGTGTTTGATGCTCTTGGTGATTCCCAATGAAGATACGTCTTTGTACCTTCCTCTCTTTGTACCAAGAAGCAGATTGTATCTGAATCTGTACTGATAAGTTCCCTTTTTCAATCTCTGTTATTTCAATCTATGTTAGAAATCATAAAGTTATCTTTATTTGTGGAATTGTGCATTTCTTCACAGTTTGAGAGTTTATACATGGAAGTCTATTTAGATTTGGTCCTAGTGTCCTAAGTCTGGAAGAGTGTACTGTGTCCCAAACCACAGTACAGAGATTGACATTTTTTTACTAGGGATTAGGAAAATATTGACTTAGTTTCCTCTGGGGGACTGATACGAAGTTTACTGTTTCAATAAATCCATTTCAATGGAAAAGAGATTTGAAGAAAAATATGAAGTATATAATAGCGCAGAAGTTGTGGCAAAAATCTTTGAAGACTTTTTACATGAGTAAGTTGAGTTGGGAGACACTGCTAAGAACAGAGGGGCTTACTAGGTGGCTCAGTGGGTAAAGAATCCGCCTTCAATGCAGGAGATCTGGGTTTGATCCCTGGGTCGGGAAGATCTCCTTGCGAAGCACATGGCAACCCATTCCAGTTTTCTTACCTGGAGAATCCCATGGATAGAGGAGCCTGGCTGGCTACAGTCCATGGGGTTGCAAAGAGTCAGACACAGCTGGAGCGACTGAGCATGGACGCACACTAAGAACAGAAAAAGAATCAGTAGTTGGAAGACCTGGTTTTGAATCTAGATTCTACCATTGGATATAGACAGCTGATCTTAAGCCTCTGAGCCAGTTTCTTCATGTGTAACTTTGAAACAATAGTATTTTCCTTGTCTATTTCACAGGTTTGGGTTAAGAAACAGGTAGAATATATATTGAAATTGTTTTCTTAAAACTTTAAAGTCATTTTGGAGTGAAACAACACCCAAACCTCTAATAATATAACCAGCAAGTTATTTCAAGAGCCCTCAGGAATCAGTGAATATGAACTTTGAAAGGCTAACCTTTTTTTTTTCTCCTACATGGTGAAAACTGAGTAGGTTCCAAATTTAGGCTGACGGTTTTCCTGTCACTACTTAGGAAGAGAAGACTGAATGAAACATATGCTTGCTTCTCTCCAGATTATATGAATGCTTTTGCCTTTTACTTAATGCTGCTACAGAATTTAGAGAAGTACGCAGTGGGAGCTTGCTATGATTTGGATGCTTATAAAGTACCGTTTATTATAACACAGTGTTCTTGCGTTATGAGAAAGCACCTTTTCAGGCCAATCAGTGCACCAACTGGCAGGAAGGCAGTTCCCAAATCTGAGAGGAAGACCCTTTTTGTGTATGATAGAAGCTTTATTTAGAGTAACCCTGTAAGTCTGATCATCAAATGATAAAGCCAAATAGGAAAGTTAGATAAGCATTTTATGTTCTAGACTGCCAGGCAAGGGGATATATTGTATACACAATGGCTGATTCACTTTGCTGTACAGTAGAAATAAACACAGCATTGTAAAGCAACTATACTCCAATGCAAATTAATTTTTAAAAATTATACATAGACTGCCAGGCAGAGCTGCTATTAAATCATGATAATTCTAAAAGTCAAAGGTTTTCATTGTCTCTGATGCCAACAGAGTTACACTGAGTCCTACAGGAAAGGAAATGTAGGGTGCGGTTCTTTGGGGCTGACTCCTACTCTAGCCTTTCTCTTCCACTGACAGTTTGGGCTTTTAATGCCTGGGAGAGGGCTGGAGATAAAAGTTCAGATCAGAGGCAGCTGGCTGATGGGAGGGAGCCCTTAGTCCTTCTCTTTTGGGAACCCTTAGTCCTTCTCTTTTTCCTCTTAAAAAGATGAAGCCTGATTCACAGGCCTAGATCTTCTTTCAGGGGAAGATTTGTGGGACTCAGAATAGCCACTCTACCTTTTTCTGCATTTGAGCTACCACTGATAAAGAAATAGGACCAAAGACCCAGAATGCTTAGTTGAATCGGTTTTCTATGAAAAGTGAAACCTTTTTTTCTGTAAGACGAATATGTGGCCTTTAAAACACACGGAGAACTGCAAGTTTCATTTTTAGAGTGCATATACTGCACGTGTAAATAAGTGGTTCATTTTGCTGTATCCTATAGCATATTAATTTGACAACTACGTTAGAAAGCTGAAGGAGGATTTTTTTCTTTTTCAAAGTTGCTTGGAGTAGGTACTTATGAAATTACTATGCCGAGAGATTAATAGATGCTAATCCAACAGGTTAAACATTGAAATTTGAGGACTGTTTTTGCAATCTGTATGGGAAGATAGTTGGCACCAAAAGCAAGACTTTGAAATTATTTTCACGAAGTCTTGCCTTCTTCGATGGGACTTTATTCACTTTATTCTCATTTTTCTCCGAGAAATGGATCACACACTCTGATTGTTAGGGCTGGAAGCTACATTCACGGTATTCTTTCATTGGGTCCATGAAACATGGCAGATGTGGGACAAGGGGGTCAAATTTTCCTATCAGAAAAATCTCTGTGTTCACAAACTAAGAGTTTTTTTTTTTTCTTTTGTTTCAACTCATAGATCATGATAGGGATAATCTGCTTGATTTAATCCCATGGGTCGATAAATTCAAATTTGACTTGAAATAAAGTATATCTTTGTTCAGATCTTTTTTTTCCAGCAGACTTATTGAGATATAATTGAAAAATCAAAGTATATATTTAAAAGCTTCAATGTGATGATTTCATATATATGTATCATTGGGAAGTGATTACCACAATCAAGTTAATTAATACATCTATCACCTCACATGATTACCTTTTCTGTGTGTGTGAGAATGTCTAAGATCTACTGTCAGCAAATTTCAAGTATACAATATAATATAGTCACCATGCTGTACATTAGATCCTCAGAACTTAACTTATAACTGAAAGTTTGTACCCTTTGACTAACTTCTCCCCCATTTTCCCTCATCCCCCTGCCCTTAGCAACCACCATTCTACTTTTTTTTAGATTCTACCATATAAGTGATACCGTATAATATTTGTCTGACTTATTTCACTTAGCATAATGCCTTCAAGATTTATTCAAGCAGCGGAATTCCTTCTTTTCTGTGACTGAACAACCTTTCTATCTGTCTATCTATCTATTTTATGTTGTTAAAAATTCCATTCCTCTCTTGATGGAAACCTAGGTTGCTTCCGTGTTTTGGTTATTGTGAATAATGTTGCAGTGAACTTGGGAGTGCAGCTATCTATTTGAGATAATGATTTCTTTCCCTTCAAATATTATATCCAGAATTGGGATTGCTGGCTCATATGGTAGTTCTATTATTAATTTCTTGAGGCACCTCTATACTGTTTTTGTTACCATCTTTTAGATTTGTTGAAGGTAGGAGATGGGATCCTATTTCAAGTTCAGTGCCTTGTTCTTTTGTATCTTTCTGTATTCCTCAGGCAAGGGAAGGCTGCATGAAGTAGAAAGAACAGAGCTTTGGAGTCAGATGCAGGTTTAAATTCCAGCTCTGAAGGTGGGCAAGTTACTTAACCTGATTTGAGTCCAGGATTTCCTCATCTGTAAAGTGGGGACAAAGATTCAACCTGTTTCATAGGGTTATTATGAGTCTTACATGAAAAACTGTAGAGAAAGCACTTGGCATGGTGCCTGGCATTTAGAAAGGGCTTAGTAAATGCTGTTACCACTCTTATTAAAAGAATCACATCCTGGATTTCTCAGAGTCACTAACCCTACTCCTTGCAACCTTAGTCTCGGGCTGGACTCTACTGTCAATGGCTGTGTCACCTGCAAGTCCCACAGGTGACTTTGCCACCTGGAACCTCATCCTTTCATGCCCTGTCCACTGAATCAAGCATCTCCAGGACCTATTACCTGCCCCGGCTCTGGCAGAACTTACGGCATCCTTTGGACAACGTGCCTGGTACCGAACGGACACAGGAATGTTGGTGCTCTCTCCCTTTCAGTTGCCTGGTGAATAGTGCAAACTCACTATCAACTCACAGGCTTCTAAACAGGCCACTTTTTGTTTTGTCTTAAATTCAATAAATTGTTGGGGGGTACATGGACAAGCAGAGTACAGGGCTGTCTCTCCTGAACTCTTGCCTTTAGCAGAGACGTGTGTGTGTGTGTGTGTGTGTGTGTGTGTGGTGTGTGTGTCTAATTATAGAGATGGTTTCTCTCATAAAAGTGTCTCCCTTAAGTGCTGATTATCAGTAATCCCTTTGGTGAAATAATGTATCTTGGACACATGACAAGGAACTTCAGTCTGTTTGACAGTATTACTTTCTTTTTGTCTCTTATAAAGGAAAAGACCAAAGTTGTTGAGCCCTTGGACTATGAGAATGTTATCGCCCAAAGAAAAACTCAGATTTACAGCGACCCGCTCCGAGACCTGCTTATGTTTCCAATGGAAGATATATCTGTGAGTCCACTAGTACTTCTTCAAAATTGCATTTTTCAGGCTGGTTCGTATAGCAAGAATATTCTGTGTCTTCTAGATCTCCGTGATCAGTCGTCAACGCCGAACAGTCCAGTCCACTGTACCAGAAGATGGTGAGAAGAGGGCCCAGAGTTTGTTTGTCAAGGAGGTAAGAGGCTCAGAGGCCACAGAAGAAAAGTCATTATTCATTCATTTAATAAATGCTGTATTTAAAATACTTAGTGTAAATGGAAAACAAAATTACTAGAATTTAACTGATCTACATAACAACTCTATTTGATGTGACATAGAGGATACAGTTTAAATACTTTCACAAGTAGCTTGTATTCTTAGTCTTTTTTTATAAACTTGAATACTGTTTGGACTTGAAGTCAGAGAGTCCAAGAGAACATGTGAATTGGGATTTATTACCATCAACTGGTTTAGGAAGACACAGTTAATCCCCAAAGGAAGGTCTCAGTACCAGCATTCCCCAGATGAGTTTTAGAAGTCTGTCAGCTTATTGCCGCTGCTGCTGCTTAGTCGCTTCAGTCATGTCCGATTCTTTGTTACCTCATGGACTGTAGCCCACCAGGTTCTTCTGTCCATGGGATTCTCCAGGAAAGAATACTGGAGTGGGTTGCCATGCCCTCCTCCAGGGGATCTTCCCGACCCAGGGATCCAACCCCGGTCTTCTGCATTGCAGGCAGATTCTTTACCCCTGAGCCACCCGGGAAGCCCCGTCAGCTTATTACCAGACATAAAAACAGTGTGCATGTACCCTTCCTACATTTCAAATTAAAGATTCCTATTTTCTTTCAGTGTATTAAAACCTATAGCACAGATTGGCATGTGGTGAACTACAAGTATGAAGACTTCTCTGGAGACTTTCGAATGCTGCCATGGTAAGTTTAGAATTTAAGAGAAACTTTCAAGAGGCGAGTTATTAAACGTTTTACATTTTTTCAAACCACTTGTGAAGCTTCTCAATTATAACAGATAATAAAGCAAAACCTCAAACAACCAGCATGTTTGGTAAGTGTGTTTTGGGTAATTGGATATTTTTGCTTATTGAAATTTTTTCCGAAATGGACATGTTCACTTCTTGGCTTTGGTGCATGTATATTGACCGTAAAATCATCCTTCTTTGATTCTGGATAATGTTGTGAGCATTTTCTAGTGCTGTCAGTGAAAAAGCTAGAAGACATTTGACTCAGTTTGATGGCCCCAGACATCTCTTGACAAAAGTACATCTCTTGAAACTTTCCTGGTGATCCAGTGGTTAAGAATCTGCCTTGCAATGCCAGGGACATGGGTTAGATTCCTGGTTGGGGAACTTTGACCCCACATGCTGTGAGGCAACTAAGCTCATGTGCCACAACTAAGACCTGATGCAGCCCAATAAATAAGCAGATAATTTTTTTAAGTGCATCTCTTTCATTTACGTTGAAAGGCTGCTGTGAGCACTCTGGCCCAACAGCCAGACTGTCAAGGTTCAAATCACCACTTCCTAGCTGGGTGACCTTGGCCTAGTCACTCAGTCACTTGAACGCTCACTTTCCTCCCCTTTTCATCCATAAGATTGTTAACCTCACAGGATATCACATGGGAGATGTTTTGGAGAATAAGACTTGGTGTAGCCGTTGGTAGCTTTCAAGGCACTTTCCCACAGACGAAAACTGAGTCTTAAAAATGTCCTTAAGAATTGTTTATGAATGATCTGGAGCAGACTTTCAATGCATGTAAGAATTAAAGATTTTAAAATTAAAAAAAATAATAATAATAAAAATTAAAAAAAAAATTTAACCCCCCAAAAATAAATAAATAAAAGCTTATGCTGGGGGGGAAAAAAAAATGTCCTTTAAAGCTGAGTCCTAAGATGGTCAGTCCAGGATCATATAGCAAACAGATGGAAGAGCCAGAATGACATGGGGTTGCTTTTTGGCCTGGGAAAGATAAGGTCCCACCACCACTGACAGCTCTGGCGTGCATTCCTTGCAATTTGGGCTTAGTTAATGTCTTTGCTGTTGGTTGCACATGTGGGAGTCCTTTTACAGAAGGTCATGCCAGAGGGGAGAATATGAGTTTGGAAAGGAGAAAAGAATTCCTCTGTCTTATGTCTTGGCATTTTCTTGGTTGTGAAAGAAAGAAGTCTACTCATCTTGATTTGGTTTCTTTTTTTCTATTCTGCTCAGTGTCTAAGACAACTCTTTTGTATTTTCAGCAAGTCTCTGCGACCAGAAAAGATTCCCAATCATGTGTTTGAGATTGATGAGGACTGTGAGAAGGATGAGGTAAAGATGGGGGCAATTGCACTGGCTTCTTCAAGGTCCCTTGTGTTGAGAGAGATTTCTCTGAGAAAAGATGAGGGAAAGAATTGTTTATGAATGATCTGGAGCAGACTTTCAAGCTAATGAGTGTTTTTTTTTTTTTTTTTTTTTACATTAACACTGTTGCATTTCCAAATGGAGTTTAGGAAAAATAAAGTGAAATGGGCTGTGATGTGTATATAAAGCCATTTTCCCACCTGTGGGACACACTTGTGGGGTTGTTTTTCTTGCACTGGGCATGTGGTGTGGTGATTCATATGGACTGTCCTGCCTGATAGATCCCTCTTGGAACAGAGGACCCAGACATCTGGGTGAAGTTTGACCGTTTCCATAATGCAGAAGACTTTCCCATAAGACAGCCCATATGATTCAGTAAATATTGAGTGTCTATTGTGTGCATGGCACTGTGGACTTAAAAAATATCCACAATCTAAAAGTTGAGAGTTATGTCTTTATTCAGTCGACATTTTTAGGACGGCAGCATCTCAAGTAACCCTGAAAGAACTGTTCAGTGGAGGCAAGAGGAGGAGCCAGGTTATTTAGAAATTTTGTGATGAAGGGCAGGAATTCTGAACATCAAAAGATGATTGTTAATTAAAGAAAACCAAGTTAAGGAATTTAGCACTTTTCTACGTCTGGAAAGATGGCTCACTGACAACATTCTTTTGATATGCACCTCCGATATCTGGAGCCAGTATCCTGAGTTTCCTTAGGGCTTAATGCAGGGAGTGGCTGCTAGATGGCAGGTATTCTTTCCTTCCTGGGTTCTCTCAGGGCTCACCAGCTCACCATCCTTGGTGGCTGCAATTGCTGTTGACTTTGACATCCTTTGTCTACTGATATGGCAGGCAATATTCCGTTTCTCAGCACAGGGCCTTTCATCCTGTTATTAACAATTTCAAGTTTAATCAGGCATCTTTAAGGGGGAGTGGGGGGTACAGGGAGAGGGAGCTTTATGCTTTGCAAAATGGGTCAGGGCCTAGTTCGTGCTCCCCAATTGTTTGATTAGATAATGGGCCAGCTGCTGTTTCACTGATGGTTTTCCCTCTGTTTCAGGATTCGTCATCTTTATGCTCTCAGAAGGGTGGTGTGATCAAACAAGGCTGGTTGCATAAAGCCAATGTAAATAGCACCATCACAGTTACCATGAAGGTAGGAAGTAGTTATTATTATTATTTCATCATTTTAAGGATAGTGCCATGACTAGCCTCTCTGGAAACTATTTCTTTTTAAAAGTTTTTTAGCAAGGAGCCCCAGCAAAAAAAAAAAAAAATTCTTTAGTGAGAGGATTCTCACAGAAGTATGGAATTGAAGAACTCTGAAACCTTAGATAAATTTAGAAGCATACCTTTTTAAAGAAATGTAATTATTATCTTCAGAATCAGGGTGTTTGATAAGGAGGCTGTCAGTTGAATGAAGAAAATAGCTTTGAAACAAAAAAAGGCATCAAAGGTTCCTGTGTGGAGATGAATGTAAATTGAGTAGAATAATAGGGTACTCTCTTTCTTTAACAAATTTAATTAGTTGCTCATTCTATGTGCCGATCACTATAGGGAAAATGTATGGATATTTAAGATGGTATTCCTGGCCTGCAGAAACCTCCAAACTAGATTTTAAAAAACATACCAAATTAGCTACTATACCAAGGCTTACCTTAGTCCTGTCAGAACTAGAGTTTTGTAGTTTGGCCAGAATAGCAACTTTATGCATGGGGTTTGTGCAAGATGAAGTTAGAAACAGTGAGAGGGATCAAATTGTGCCATGAATGCCTCAGACATGAAGTTGGCTTTTGTTCAGGAGGTGGTGGAGAGCCATTAAAATCCAAAGATAAAACTAACAAGCTACTTGAAGATTCTAAGCAGAAAACCAAATTATTCTCTGATACCAAATATAACTGTTCTTTCGGATATTCAATATCACATCATGTGGTTTGCCGAGGGTGATTCACACTTCCATTAAGTAAAAAAGGTCATTCTATCTTCCACATACCCTGCAAGCAGAAACCATGGGTGTCTACCAAGGGAACACTCAAGTTTTATCTTAATTTAATATTTTGCCTGCTGCTTTCCATTTAGTGGTTATGTCCTATTCTCATTTTCATTTTCAGGTGCTAAAAATAATGAATCTAAGTTGTAGAATACTTCCTATATGTCTCTTGCACCTAAACCTGTGCATTGGCACGTGGTGAGGATAAGAAAATCCATTTATTGATCTCTGCCACGCACCATACTGAATGTTTCATATTCTGTATCTCTTAATCCTCATGGCAATCCTAAGATACAGATAGAATTATTATTCTTGGTTGATACATGTGGAAAGTGAGGCACAAAGAAATTCAGTGATTAACCCAAAGTCATATAGCTTTAGGTTTTCAGAGGTAGGATCAGAACCTAGGTAGGCAGATGCCTGAGCCTGTGATCTTAATCAGCATGTTGTTGGTGCTCCCTAGCTGAGTGAGTGAGATTCAAGTCTTTATTATATTTCCTATCAGAGTTATCAGGTTCAGAAATGTCCATGTGAAGGTGATAATTCTGGGCAATCTCTTAGAAAATGGTTCTGTGGTTTTTGATTCCACTCTCTTTCTTTAACTTCTCAAAATATTAAAATGCTTTACCCATACTTAAGCTTTAGTCCAACATTAAGTAAATGTATGAAAATCTGGATTCCTAAAAGAAGACATCAGGGAGTTAATATCTTTACAGAACCATTCACCACAGGATTCGTTTCAATAGTGAGTTAGTCTAATGACTTTGGGACTTCCCTGGTGGCTCAGGTGGTAAAGAATCTGCCTACAATGCAGGAGACTCGGGTTCCTGGGTTGGGAAGATCCCCTGGAGAAGGAAATGGCAACCCACTCCAATATTCTTGCCTGGAGAATTCCATGGAAAGAGGAGCCTGGTGGGCTGCAGTCCATACAGTCCATGGGGTCACAAAGAGTCAGACATGATTGAGTGACTAACACTTTCACCTATAATGACTTTAAATTATAATTTGTTTTACATATAACTTTTTTAAAAAAGAAATTCCTCTTTAGTTTTTTCTCTTTTGGCTCTGCTGGGAGTTCATTGCAGTATGCAGGCTCTTCGTTGTGGCATACATGATTCTCTAGTTACAGTGTGGACTCAGTTATGGTATGTGTGCTCTCTCGTTGTGGCATGAGTTAGTTGCTCTGCAGCATGTGGGATCTTAGTTCCCCAACCAGGGATAGAATTTGCATCCCATGCATTGGAAGGTGAAGTCTCAGCCACTGGACCACTAGGGAAGTCCTAATATTACTTTTTAAGGAGCTTATATATTATAAATGCAAATGCAGTTGTCTGTAAAAGGTGTATGCTTTCAATTTTTTATCATAATTCATGAACTACAGATTGATTGATGTGGTAGGCAAAATAAAGCCCCCCCCCCGCACCCCCCTGCACCACCCCCCCCCGGCCAAGACTTACATTCCCAATCCCTGGAATCTATAAGTATTCCCTTACATGGCAAAGGGGAGTTTAAAAAATCACTAATCAGCTAGTAGTGAGATTAGCCTGGATTATCCAATGTAATCATAAGGGTCCTTTTAACTGGAAGACAAAAGCAAAAGAGGAGAGTTAGGGAAAGAGATATAAGGGTAGAAGCGGAGTCAAAGAGAGATGCTATGTTGCTGGCTCTGAAAATGGAGGAAGGGCCGAGAAATGCGGGCAAAGATTCAGGAAGCTTTGGGAAAGGCAAGGAAGTGGATTGTCCCCTAGAGCCTTCAGACAGGAGCAGAATTCTGCTCTTACCTTAATTTTAGCCTGGTGAGAGCCATGTCAGATGTCTAACCTTCAGAATTGTGAGATAGTACATTTATGTTGTTTTTAGCCACTAAATTTATTGTAACTTGTTATGATGGAAATAGAAAAGCAATTCACTCAGTCAAAGATTGATTGTTCAGCTTTTGTATCATCTCCCCCGGAGGTTTGAAACTCCACTACTTACAAAGGCCAGGCAGGGACCATAAATTCATGAAGTGGGTCGTGGGTCTGAGGTGACCTGGTGACCACGTGGCCTGGCTGAAGGGGACAGCTGCTGCTTGTTTCCGGCTAATCGTTTCTATGCTGCTGCTGAGCTAGGCTCTTTGCTTCCCCCTCCCCCCCCTTTTTTTTTTATCCCCAGCTGTTCATATTTTCACCACTTCTTTCTTCTTCTTTTTGAAAAAGTGAGATGTAATTCACATAACATAAAAACACCTATTCTTTTCAAAACCTTTACCAAACAGTAAGCAGAGAAAGGAAAAGAAGAGTAAATCAATTTGGTCATATGTGCTACACAGTTCTTTTTAAAAAAATGAATGGGGAATAATTTGAAATATAAAGGCCATAATGAGCTTTGGGAATTGTCTCTGGTTATGGATTTCATTTATCCCAGTTCTTCTTTATTATGGATTCTGAGTCTCCATTTTGGATTTCTGGGAGCTGAATATATAACCTATGTTCTTCTGGTTTTTACCTCCTAAAGCCATAGCAATAAGTAGTGGGTTTACAGATTTTCTCATGGCTAGACTGGGCATGAGAGGAAGGTCCAGCCAGATTCAGTTAAAGGTATCTGAAGGATTTCACCAAGATATTTTTTTCCTATAAAAATTGTGCTTTAACTCTTATTTAGTTTAGCATCGATGAAATTAGTGGAAACTCGTAGTGTTTACTGTACTCTTTCTCCCTACATAAACAGAGGGCGTGTGAGTGTATGAAACAGGCAGGGGGAGGATGGGGCGTGGGTAGCAGTTTTATAGTCGTCAGGCTAAAGTTGGACTAAGGGCCAAAGCAGAAGTACAGGCCAATAAACTGAGATGCACTGGAGGCCTCAGGCTCATATCCCTAAGTGCCCTGTATAGGGTAAGGGATCATACACATCAGGCCTGGATTGGCTCAGGCAGAGGTCAGAAGAACCGAGGTGGAGGGCTAGAGTTTATGAGACACTCTGAAAGGGAAAATTCTATATATTTCCTTCTACTGTGCCAATCTTTGACGTGAAGAATATTAATTCCTTTCCTGAGTGAATGGGAAGATGATTCAGGTATGCTCTTGGTTGAGTCATTTTCCCGATCCTGGTGGTAGTTTGACTTTTGGTACATGCAGAGTCCCCTGTTTGCTAGGAACTCTAGCCCATGCTGGTGACAGGCTTTGGTGGCTTCAATAATGAGCTCACCACCGGGTTAGCACTCGCAGAGTTGAGACCAAAGAACCTTTTCTATCAGAAAATTTGCGTGTTGACAGCCCATGCAAATTCACAGCAGCCTAACCAGGAAGCTACAGCAGAAGGCTCTGGGTATTAATCATGACTCATTGGCAAATAACAGCCTACAGGAGCCATGTGTCTGCCCTCCTATTTTATCTGCATGTCTTTGATGCGCTGTGTCTTGACACTGGCTGGCGGAGCCTTCTGTGGATGACGGGGATTAAAGCAGGGCAGCTGGGTATCTTTCAGAGGGAGGTGAAGTTTATAGATCTTTATTCACTTAAAATTTTTTGGATTTTAAAAGCTATGCAGAATCAGTCCTTTAGATTGTTTGAAATTATGCACAACCACTTTAAAACTATTTTTATCAACAAGTCTGAGTCTTTTTCCTGGCCATGTTGCCTCTCAGAAATAAGGGCATCTAATAGCCAGGAAGGAAGAAATAGAATCACGTGAGAAGGTAGAAAGAAAAAAAAAATGAACGAAAGAGGGTTAGAAAAGACTCCAGAAAGTCCAGTAGATAAAAGAGAATCAGAAGACTACTACTTTATAAGGGCTTTTGAGAAAGCAAGCACATGACCTCTAATGCAATATGAATAATGTAGCCCAAGTAATTTGTACATGAGCTGCTTTAGAAAGTTCAGCCTCCCTTGCTAGTTGCCAGACAGTTTTGCGAGAACATTGAGGGCAATGGATGGCCTCTAGGGAAAAAAGTCTGGTGAAAACTGAGTGAGCTCTTCCTATTGAAAGATTGGAAGACCCCATATTTAGGGAATAAACCTTTGTATTTTCCCCAGTATCCACCTTTCTGCCAGTGAGGTCAGATGGGATATAGTCTGCACCATTTTCTACAATTCTCAGTTTCCCAGAAGTGCTTGCTGAGCTTCCCTGTTATTGGCTGAGAACTAGCCCTGAGGAACCCAGGCTACAGGAGAGCTGCTAATGACATGTGTCCCTTCCCAAGTCACAGTTATCTGTGCCTGAGTGTGTCCTTTCATGGAGGCAGATGCTGGCAGCTTGTAGCTCTCCCAGAAGCTCTGTTGGTTGTCTGGGCACAGTGACCACTTCACTCAGCTCATAATTGCTTTTTTCTCAGTGTTCATGTTAAAACAAGACAAGCCTTGTCATAGGTGATTAATTTCCTCAATTTGTACCTTCTAGATCATGAGAACACACCCCACTACTCCTCTTCAGTTCCTGGGAAAGTTCTGGAGAACAGTTTAAAGATAGCATAGACAATAAATGATCCCTTGGGCAGAAACGCCAGTCATCAGGGAAACGTCTGTGCTCTCTTTCCCAAGTAGCTAGCTGCTAGGGACATCTGCTTTTTTCAGCATCTCTCCATATCAGTGAAGGAATTTAGTGTGGACTAGATAGCTTTGATATTGGACATGACCTTCCTGTGGTATTTAGAACTGTTTTTCCTGAGGGATATAATGATATGGAATAAGGAAGAATCTGATCTTGACTGTGGTTTTTCATTAAAAAAAAAAATCTGTTGCAGATTCTTGGCCAACCCTTTGGGACACCCACCTTTAGGCATCTTCTTGGCTCAGTTTGGTCACATTCCTCAAGTTCCCTCCTCTCCGTTCTTAGCAATTAAACACTGAAGTGTCTGGGTACGTTATCAGGGTTGCAAGTTCAGTTGCTTGATGTATGACTCAGTTCTGGTGCCCTTTCTTCCTTTTTGTACAAAGCAGAGCCATTTGTTATAGCAGAGCCATTTGTTATATATCCAAGAGTCTAAGAGTTCTCATTTATTTTTTCACTGTTACAGGAGGGTTTTTTTTTTTTTTTTTTTGCCTTCTGCACTGGGAGAACAACAAATCAAAAGAGGATTTTACCTAAAAAAGCACATATGAAATTAAAATAATTTCTGGGAGGCCAAGGTCACTGTGTTTATTGGAACAGGGGTAGAGGGAAGCTTTTATTTTTGATACACTAATACCTTGTATGTGCAAGTCTCCCAGTCTGTCTCTCACAGCTGACAAACAGATTACACTTATTTTAATGGGTAAGGGATTTCTCACTAATTAGTTTTTTTTTTAACGTTTCCTTTTCTCTCATTCATTGGTGAATGTTTAAAACCATTTATTAGGGGTTTCTTTTTTCTTTTTTAAATAATTATTTGACTGCACTGTGTCTTAGTTGTGGCATACAGGATCTTCGATCTTTGTTGTGACCTGCAGGATATTTGGTTGTGGCTCTTAGGTGAACTCTTCTTAGGTGTGGCGTGTGGGATCTAGGTCTCTGACCAGGGATCAAACCCAGGCCCCCTGCATTGGAAGCTCAGAGTCTTAGCCACTGGACCACCAGGAAAGTCCCAGAGAAGGCTTCTTGAAGGGGGTGGGGATGTCAAGGAAGGGAATCAGAAAGGAGGTGAGCATGGCAGGCAGTGTGTACAGGGCAAGTATATTAGGTGAAGTTGGGTAGTCAAGGGAAATAGAGTTGATTTGGTCCTTCGCTCTCTCCTTGGGCCTCAGTTTCTCTGCTGCAGCATGGATATGATAATAGTAATTACCACACAAGGTCATTATGAGGATTTCACTGATATGAGAGAAGCACTTAGTCAGAACTGTAATGTAGTAGGCACTCCACAGATGTTACAGATTGGTATTATTTTATATTATTAATAGGGCTGTGGGAGTGCCTTGAATGTCAAATCAGGCATGGGAGCTTTACTACCTATGTGGGTAACTGGGGGTCATTGGAAATTTGAGCAGGGCCATGACATGCCCCAAGAAAGACAATAAATTAATGTCTCTAATGAGAAGGGTGGATTATAGACCCCTCTTTTTAGACTTTGTTTCAAACTGGAGAAGGAAATGGCAACCCACTCCAGTATTCTTGCCTGGAGAATCCCATGGACGGAGGAGCTTGGTGGGCTACAGTCCACGGGTCGCAAAGAGTCGGACACGACTGAGCGACTTCACTTTCAAACTAAATAGTTAAAAAATTTTCCAGGGCCCAGATATGATAGAATTATGTAAGTAAAGCTATTTGGTTTTTAACCATTTGTCCAGAGGGTAGACCTATATAGTATATTAAAACCTGATAGGACTGTAAAATAATATGGTAGAGAGTCATAAGTGATATATTAGGTTGCCAACCTATGGGTAGGGGTGCTTTAGCAGGATGACGTTCCCAACATTCTGGTGTAGTTAACAGCAACTCAATTTTCTGATAAGTTATGGGATTTTCTTGCCCATTATTTCTTTCCTCTGCTCTGAACAGTTCTCAGACCCAGTGTGTCTCCTATTCTCCTGCTTTCTTCTTTTCCTCGCTGCCTCTTCTTTCCTATTCTGAGAGATGAGTCAGGTAAATTTCCCCCTCCCGATTTTTACATTGCTCCTGGCCCACCTAACTTTAACAAAGCCTTCAGACCATCCTTTCTCAGAGCTCCTGGTTCATTGAGTTTAACAGTACATAATTATCCTCTAGGGAACACACATAGGTTAAACACCCTTGAGATTTGTTACATAAAATGATAAAAGGCTCTCTGAATTTGAGAATACTAGGTGCTCAAACCTCCCTGCCTTCCATCATTGAATTGACCCAAGTGACAGAAGCCCTTTGTTCCTGCTCCAGAAAGGGTCGTGTGGGGTAAATGTTCAAAAGGTTGTCCTCCGAACAGCTCAGGGCCTTCAAGATACTTGGCAGAACCTGATGCCAGAGAATGATCTTCTTTGGCTAACTCTGTTTTGTTCTTCTGGGTGGTCTGGGTGAGCCACTGGTCAGGATTCATGCTTCTCACTGAGTAAAGTGGGGAATTTTCAGCTGTGTTCACCATCTAGGAAACATAATAAAATGGGGGAAGAGGAAGAAGAATATGGGCATTACAGAGAAACACCCTTCTATTGTATGAAACTACTGGAGAATCTGCACTGGTGAATGAATTATTCATTCATTCCTCATTCATTTTGCAAAATTTTATTGCGTTCCAGGCACTGTCGCAGGTACTAGGGCTATAGCAGTGGATGAGATGTGGACCTTAATCATTTTAAAAGAGACAGCAAATAGATACATAGATGAATAAGATATATTTGAATAGTGATGATTCTATGAAAAAGATAAAATAAGATGCTGCCACGAGGGCAGGTAGTCACAGAAAGCCTTTCAGAGGAGATAAGAGTCAAGCAAAGACCTGAAAGAAGCTGCGGATATGTGGGGGAAGAGAATTCAGGCCAAGGGGACATAAAGCGTAAAGGTCCAAAGGACGCTTTTTTGTTTGAGAAACAGCAGGTAAGCCAGTGTAGCTGAATAATTAGAAATAAAGTCCATGAGGTAACCCAAGGCCAGAGCATGCACATCATCCCAGGCTATGGGGAGGATTTCAGGTCTTATTCTAATCTCAATGGGAAGCTTATTGGAAGGTTTGGGCAGGATTCTTTGTCATTGTCCTGTGATTGTGATCCTAGTTCTGCCATCACCTTGCCCGTGTGAACTTGAGTGAGCTCTTAGTCTCTTAGTTTGCTGTTAGGTAACATGGATAAAGATGCTAATCCCCAAGTGACATTAAAAAAATTAGCTCCTGGTTACAAAGAACTTGAGGCCATCAGATGAAAGGTATGATGTAGAGTAATTACCACTTTTCTATATAGTCATTATTTTAACAGCTGTCTTCTTTTCAAAATGGAAAAAAATAACAAGGTAGACCTGTACCCTAAATAGCAACATTAAAAAATGTCATGTTTCTGGGACTTCCCTGTTGATCCAGTGGCTAAAACTCTGCTTTCCCAGTGCAGGGGGTCTGGGTTCAGTCCCTGGTCAGGGAACTAGATCTCATATGCTGCACCTAAGAGTTCATATGCCATTAACTAAAGATCCTATATGCAGCAACCAAGACCTGGCACAGCCAAATAAGTAAGTATATTTTGTGCTCAGATGCTCAGTCATGTCCAACTCTTTGCAACCCAGTGGACTATAGCCTGCCAGGCTCCTCTGTCCATGGGATTCTCCCAGCATGAATACTGGAGTGGTTTTCCATTACCTCCTCCAGGGGATCTTCCTGACCGAGAGATCGAACCAAGTCTTTTATGTCTCCTGCATTGGCAGGTGGATTCTTTACCATTAGCACCACCTGGGGAACCCCACATTTATATAAATTTATAAAGTCATGTTTCTGATTTCCCTTTTGATTCCATATGAGAGATTTAACTTATTTGCATAGTAAATCATGCGAAATGCCAGGCTGGATGAAGCACAAGCTGGGATCAAGGTTGCTGGGAGAAATATCAATAACCTCAGATATGCAAATGATACCACCCTAATGGCAGAAAGCGAAGAGGAACTGAAGAGCCTCTTGATGAAAATAAAAGGGGAGAGTGAAAAAGCTGGCTTAAAACTCAACATTCAAAAAATGAAGATTGTGTCATCTGGTCCCATCACTTCATGGCAAATAGATGGGGAAACAATGGAAACAGTGATAGACTATTTTCTTGGGCTCCAAAATCACTGCAGATGGTGACTGCAGTCATGAAATTAAAAGACGCTTGCTCCTTGGTAGAAAAGCTATTACATACCTAGACAGCACATTAAAAAGCAGAGACATTAGTTTGCTTACAAAGGTCTGTCTAGTCAGAGATATGCTTTTTCCAGTAGTCATGTATGGATATGAGAGTTGGACCATAAAGAAAGCTGAGCACTGAAGAATTGATGCTTTTGAACTGTGGTGTTGGAGAAGACTCTTGAGAGTCCCTTGGACTGCAAGAGATCAAACCAGTCAATCCTAAAGGAAATCAGTCCTGAATATTCATTGGAAGGACTGATGCCAAAGCTAAAGCTCCAATACTTTGGCCACCTGATGCAGAAAACTGACTCATTGGTAAAGACCCTGATGCTGGGCAAGATTGAAGGCTGGAGGAGAAGGGGATGACAGAGGATGAGATGGTTGGATGGTATCACCGAATCAAAGGAAATGAGTTTGAGCAAGCTCCGGGAGTTGGTGGTGGACAGGGAAGCCTGGCATGCTGCAGTCCATGGGGTCACAGAGTTGGACATGACTGTGTGACTGAACTGAACTGAGAGATTTAAGATATTCCTTTCTTCTTTGAAAAGTATCTTAAAAGCTTCCCAGAAGTTGAAACCCAACATATATCATAAAATATTTGAATGAGAAGAAATCTTAGAGATCTTATGAATCTGAGGTGGGGACAGTCTCATGTCTATAGAAATGACTTTAAGAAACTTCCTTACTGTGCAGACTGTATGCTTTAAGCCTGTGTAGGAAATCACTTGGGGATTGTAGCCTCCAGCTGGGAAGGCAGGTGTGTTATTTGTTCATTTACAATAAAGTTATATGTAGATAATGAAAAAAAAAGGAGATTACAGATCATGTAGTCTGATCCCATCACTTTACAACTGAGGAAATGAAGAGAAGGCAAGTCGTGAGGACAGTTGCACTGCTGGGAAGCAGGAGTGCTGGGTGAGACTCAAGACTGTGATTCCAGGTATCTGCTCTCTTCCCAGATCTGCAAGCTACGTTCCTACTTCAGTGTCACATTTAGACATAACTTCAGTGTTACAGGAAGTGATTGACTATAATTTCAGATCCCTTTCCATCTCTATTGTAATGGTCGTGCCTTGCTAGTATTGGAAGTGCCTGCTGCCATGAAGCATCTTTGCTTGGTGAGGCAGCTGTACATGAAACAAATTTTGCAGGCTGTAATTTGACTCTGTGCCACAACTGATTTGCTCTATATCTTTATTTCCTCTGGTGCTGGTTAAGGACTCTGCCAGTGGATTCTGTAGACCACTGAGTCTATGAACCTTGAGTTTTAAAATTGATCATGGTTCCGATTCTAATCTGGTTATAATTTTTTATGTTAAGTTTTACCTGGAAAATTTATTTTTATTTTTATCATACATAGTTTTTATGATAACTTTTAAGAAGTGATATAATTCTGTTCATTTGAAATTAGCTCATTGTGTCATTTTAGGTATTCTGGTTCCATCAATTTAATAACAGATATGAACCATTGTCATAAAAATAAGCAATATATATACACACACATATATAATGACCTTTATGATTAACTTTTTCCTTGTATATGGATCTAGATTTGTTCAGTTATAGTTGCAGTAAACCTAAATGTAGGTAAAATGAGATCACACAGAGACACACACATACTTTCTATACCTTTGTAATACAGTAATATTTACTTGATTGGCATCCAAACTGGTATTTTTCTGCTTGAACTTCTTTCTACTGATTCCATATAGCCCACACAGTCCCTCTCTGAAATAGATGCTATGAGCATTTACCAGTCTAACCTGTTAGGGTGTTCCTCATACTGGTATATTTTTGTCATTCATTCTGAAATCAATGGTGTTTGAACAAGTCAAAAATAACTACAAGCATATCATTTCTTTTTTACTGGTTTTCCTTAAAGGAAATACCCTTTAACGTATTTTTATATTTTGTCTACTCATGCCATAGAGAAATAAATTGTTGATATTTTGGATACTTTGCCAGAAGTTAAGTAGTTTTCAAGAATAATCTTGCCAAATACTACTCTTTCCTTAATTAAAATTCTTAAAATAGTCAGAAATCATACTGGATAGTCATATGGGTTATTGAAAACAGCAGGCTTAAATCTGAAAACTGACTTCTGTAAGACAAGATGCCTAGGAATGCATTTCTTCAATAGGATCATCAAGAGGCTATTCCCTAGTCTGTCTCCCCATTCCCACCCTGAAATCATTTTAGATCTCTTGTCCTGGGGAATTTTACTATAACAAATGCTAGACATATCTTGCAGTCGTGGCTTCTGCCACAGACTTTGAAACAGAGAGCTCTGAATCCCCCTTTCCCACCTCCTTCAGCAGGTCCAAGACTCTTTTTAAGGGAGAATAGAGGAGCAGCGTCTGGGTCTTTGTGACCCCATGGACTGCAGACCACCAGGCTCCTCTGTCCATTGGGATTCTCCAGGCAAGAATACTGGAGTGGATTGCCATGCCCTCCTCTAGGGGATCTTCCCAACCCAGGGATCGAACCCAGTTCTCCAGCATTGCAGGCAGATGTTTACCAACTGAGCCACCAGCAAAGCCCAAGAAGACTGGAGTGGTCTTCCTGACCCAGTAATCAAACTGGGGTCCCCTGCACTGCAGGTAGATTCTTAGCCAACTGAGCTACCAAGGAAGCCCAGAGGGGCTTCCCAGGTGGTGCTAGTGGTAAAGAACCTTCCTGCCAATGCAGCAGATGTAAGAGATGTGGGTTTGATCCCTGGTTCGGGAAGATCCCCTGGAGGAAGCACAGCAACCCACTCCAGTATTCTTGCCTGGAGAAATCCCATGGACAGAGGAGCCTAGTGAGCTACAGTCCAGAAGGTCACAAAGAGTTGGACACAACTGAAGCGACTGAGCATGCACACATGCAGAGGGACAGAATAAATGCATCAGGCTGTCTTCCAGCTCTTCTCCAATTCCTGTGGATTTCACCGTGAGTTGTAGCAAGGGTACTCCTTAACTGTTAATCCCTAATTTCAAGTGGATGGCCTAATCCCATTGGGCCTTTTAATGCAGCTCTCAGCCTACAGGGCTTTCAGCAGCAACTTGTAGCAAGTGGTGATGCTCAGTGTTTCCCTGTGAGTACTTTCTAAGCTGGACTCTCAAGAATAGGGACCCTGGAGCAGCATAAGTGAGTGCAATAAGGTCTGCAGGTGAGATATAAGTACATGATACAGGGGTGTGTGTGTGTGTGTGTGTGTGTGTGTGTGTGTGTGTGTGTGTATTACCTATATATATAATGTATATATAAGTGTGTGTATGTATATATATATATATACACATACAACTTAGATTTGTAGTGATGTGAATGAAATAATAAGAATCCAGTTACGGTTTGCAATTAAACAGGAAAAGGATGCTGTAGTGAAATGGATAGTGATTCATATACATAAATGCTTTATAAACTATAAAGAGTTAAAATTTCTCCAGATATTTGGCTGAGAGTTAAACCACTTGACTTCAAGCTCTCCATCTTAAGAAAGTGAAGATCATGTTGATTGCTAATGACTTCTCCAAGTTGTCGGCAAATTATCCAGATATAATGTCTGTGGCAAACCCATCAAGGTGTTTTGTTCAGATGGCGTGTATATGTAACAAATGTGTCATTGTTGGCTTTTCCCCCATAGGTGTTCAAGAGACGGTATTTTTACTTAACTCAGCTTCCTGATGGTTCGTATATTCTCAATTCCTATAAAGATGAGAAAAATTCAAAAGAATCTAAAGGTTGCATCTACTTGGATGCTTGCATCGATGTTGTTCAGGTAGGACTCATGGAGGTAATATTTCTTTCTCTTTCTGGAACAGAGTTGTTGATCTATTAAGAACCTCAGTATTTTTCTGCCTTGATGAATTGCCTCTCCACCCATCAAAACGTGCATGCTAGACACTCAGAATCCTCTTCAGAATCCCACTCTCCCTCTGTGCTGCCATCCAAGTACTTTCCCAGTCCTCTGGAGTCTGCTCCAAAGTGCCTCTTGAATCCCTCACCTTCTTTCCATTCTCACTGTCTTCCTCCTGTTCTCTCTTTTATCCTCTCTTGCCTAGAGTCTTCTCTTCTGCCTTCTGATGTGTTGTTGTGCTCCACTCCATCTTCCTGAGATATAAATGGGGTCCTTCACTCGTCTGTTCAAAACCTTTTGGCTCTTGATTTACTGTCTTGGAGAGTGAGCTCTAAAGATCCTACCAGGGCATTGCAGGCCCACAGTGATTTGACTTTTCCTACCAACCCCCACCCCCCACCCCCAGCATCCCCCTCATACATTCTGTGCTCTCATCACTCCAGGCTAAGCACTCCACAGAGTGTCACACACACGTGCCTTTCTTATATTTGTTCCTCTGCCCAGCACAAACTTCTTGTTTGAACCTTATCTTTTAAGACTTGGCTCAAATGGGCCTTGTACCGTGAAACATTTTTTGTTTTCTTCCTCACACTCACTCCCACTAAGTGGAACTATGCTCCAGCTCCCGTGTGCTACCACTGTGCTGAATTCCTCCCATTCCTTTTTCCACTATAGAGGCCATGTCATATTCATGTCCAAGCCCCTTATAATAATTAGGAAAGTTGTATATACAGTAGGGGCTTAATACATGTTTGCTGATTTGAGTCACTGAGGGGGCATGGATGTTAGGGTTCGTATGGACAGGGTGGGGAGTAGAGGACAGAGAGATGATTAAGTAGGAAGTTGATTGACCAAGCAACAGGAGCCAAGACTACAGAGCCAGCCTGGCCTGGTCGACTAGAAGGGGCACTGCGTTGATTGGGAGGCAGAAGATGTCGGTTCAACACCCCCAACCTACCTGAATCTTAGTTTACAGAATTGTAATGTGTGATTAATAATATCTCCTCACTTTATTAAGTGAGATTGTCATGAGAAGCAAATGAAAAAACACTTTAAAATATAATATACAATGATCTATGTGAATAGAAGTTACCCTCTTTTGTATATTGAATTGGCAAAAAGTTCATTTTTTTTTTTTTTCTGTAACATTACAGAAAATGGAACGAACTTTTTGGCCAACCCAATATATATGTGTGACAGCTTTCTTATCTTACTGGAAAGAAGAAGGCACATACAATTCCCAGATTTTCTCAATTAGCTCTAGTACAGTTTGACCTTCCTTTACTGGGGCTCCCAGGCTCTGATTTCTCCTCTATTTATGATTTCCTCCTCCCAAATATTTTCAAATATATAAATCTTTAGGACTTGCTACAGCAGTTTAATCGTTCTTTACTATACTTTGAAGATGAGAAGGAGGGACTTACTTGCATCCTTCTTGAATAATGACCATGCAGTGGAAAATTATTGATTCATGAGCCTTCCTTGAAATTAATGCTGAGGTTTGGGAGCGGGGGACAGTGTGTCATTTCTTTTGTCATGACAGAAAATGCGGTAATGTAAAAGTAGGTGTCATCATGCTTGATGAAAGGAACAGGCTTTTCTTTTCTTGTGTGCTAGGATTCAGAATAGGCCATTTCCATCATTTTTATTGAGAACCACATTTTAATTTGAACCAACTACAGTCGTCTTTTATGCTTCTTTCATACTGTGATGAAAATGAATTAGATAGCGATATTGTATTTTATGATGTGATATAAAGCAGCTACCAGATTTATTTCAGGTCACTTTTGAGCTTGTTTTTAAGGGTTACTTTTAGAAATCTATAAATATGCCAGGAAAACTTCCAGCAGGGTGGAAATAGTAAAACACTGGCTTATTTTTGTTGAGTTAGTTTGATTATTTAAATGTGAAGGATGTCAGAAGGCCTTAAATGATAATACCCACTCAACATGTAGTATTTTATGTCAACTTTGTGCTTATACTTCCGTGTTCAGTACTGGTGGTGGTTTGGTTGCTAAGTCGTGTCCGACTTTCGTGACCGCATGGACTGCAGCCCACCAGGCTCCTCTGTCCATGGGTTTCTCCAGGTAAGAATACTGGAGTGGGTTGCCATTTCCTTCTCCAGTGCTCAATACTAAAGGGAGTAAAAAAGATGTTTGACATGGTCTTTACATCATCTTGAAATTTCCTTGTTGAAAGAAGCAATTCTTTCATGAAAGTATTGACATACATATGTGCTGAGCTGAGGTAAAAATAAACTAATGAAATCTGATATTAAAAGGGTAACTAAACTAACTGAACACATGCCTTTTCTTTTTTCCCTCCAGTGCCCCAAAATGCGCCGTCATGCTTTTGAACTCAAGATGTTAGATAAGTATAGCCATTATCTGGCTGCTGAAACTGAGCAGGAAATGGAGGAATGGTTGATAACTTTGAAAAAGATTATTCAGATCAATACCGACAGTTTAGTGCAAGAGAAAAAGGAGACGGTGGAAATACCACAAGGTCAGAATTTTTTTTAATGATTCATTATTGAGGTAAAGCCCTCGTGTTTAATCCATGGGAATGTCCTTTGTGTAGGGTGAATATAGAACTCTTAATCGTGAGGGTTGACCTACTTCTTCATTAAAAGTGACTGTGGAAGTTGATAGGTTTTTCTTTTTTTTTAAAGAGTTGATGCTCCATTGGCTCTGACATATGAAATATAACCAGACTGAAAACAGATAGGGGATTCATGGCAGATTTTCAGAAGTCCATTAAAGTTTTCCCAGTGCTTTCATAATCAAAATTCTTTATAATAAATCTAGTAGGAGAGGTTGGGGTGGGAGAGAGAAAGAGAGTTAGGATATTCCTCTTAGGTGATTGTTAATGGTCTGCATGGTTTAGAACATCTGCTTTTAATGAATTTTCAGATGATGAAACTAGCAGCCAAGGAAAAGCCGAGAACATCATGGCCAGTTTGGAAAGGAGCATGCATCCGGAACTGATGAAGGTACACCTTTGTTATGGCAACTTACCTTCAAGTGAGACAATGTTAATCCTGCATATTAAGGCTGTAATGCTGGATTCCATTTGGCAATGTTATTTCTAAGTTAAAAATGACAACAAATTAGTGAAACAGGTAGAGATTACAAAAGACAAGTACACTGCTCAAGTTGGACCTGCTCAGTACCAACTAACAGTTTGGAAAGTGTTATTTTTTTTCCCTAGGTTCCAAGAAATGCTACTAGATTCTTATGAATATTAATTTTATCTGCTATTTCTTATTAAGTGTATTGTTCTGGTTTAGTTGCTATGTCATGTCTGACTTTTTTAGGACCCATGGACCATAGCCCACCAGCCTCCTACTGTCAATGAGATTTCCCAGGGAAGAATACTGGAGGGGGTTGCTATTTCCTTCTCCACATTCAGTTTAATTACTATATGTCATTCATACACTAAATGTTATTCACTCAAGGAGCTATTAATGCAGATTAAACATGATATTCAGTCTAATGGTTTGTATATGTTTATTTCATATGAATAACAGAGTCTGTCTCTATGTGAATGCCTATCTATATGTATATGAATAATGTTATCAGATAAGGATTTTGGTTAACAGACATCATTTGTGTTGATTACTCTGTTCTTTGGTGTTTGAAATGAGCCAGCTTTGGAAGTGTAGAGGTGATTATCATGTCTGTCTTACTAGGTTACATATTTTACTCTGTGGATGCTATACTAGATTAGGAGGTTATACCCTATTTCTCCATTTAAATCCTTGCCAAACCTATTTATATTTTTACTTTATTCCTCCTCCTGAGCTATTAACTTATACAGGTTTAGATGTTACTTTTTTCTGTCTTAAATTTACCATTCTCTTAAGCTTCAATGTTAATATATTTTCAAAAATTTTGAAACACACTCATGATCCCCTGTAGATTTTAATGTGTTCCCTTTAAGTCTTTGTCATTTCAGACAAAATTTTTTTGTTTTTTCCTAAAGTGATAGAATCAGAATTGTATATAAATTGTGTATAACTGTATGTAATATAAGAATCATGGTTGCCATTTCCTTCTCCAGAGGATCTTCCCAAACCCAGGGATCGAACCCAGGTCTCCCACATTGTAAGCAAGACGCTTTACCGTCTGAGCCACCAGGGAAGTCCTGTATATAATATACACACATATATATATATAACATATATACTCATGGATTTATATATATATATATATATATACATATATATATATATATATCATGGATGAGTAGCACCATGGATTATTTCTCTTCTTAATTCTCTTTTACATCACAAGTCTCTTGTATTTCTTTTTTGTACTATGGGTTGAATAATATTCTTGGTCTTAAAAAAAGTGTATAGAAAGTTATAAATACTTGATTAATAGCACAGGTCATGATGACTATAACTGCACAGCAAGCATTCTTTATCTACCTTAAGTACTTGGAAGTGAAGAAGAGCGTATATTTGAAGCTGTGTCAAGTTGCTAGTTTCTCATAAACTAGATCATTAAATGGCGTTTTGAAGGAAATGAAGTAGTGATCAACACGTGTATATGTATATGTGTGTGTGTATATATAGATATATATTTGTCTGTTTCAATTTTAGTATGGAAGAGAAACTGAACAACTAAACAAGCTCAGTAGAGGAGATGGAAGACAGAATCTCTTTTCTTTTGATTCAGAAGTTCAGGTATTAATGATATATTGCTTTAAATAATTGTTGCTTATTCAGATCAACAGTGTCTGAAATGTTGAAATCACTGTTTTTCAAACTACTGGGCTTATATTTATTGCTTTATATTTTTTTGTCTTGGTTGCTTTGAATAGGTAGCTTAATAACTAATTTCACTAGGAGGGCTGAAAATATACAAATAGTTTGGAACTGTATATGTGTGTATGTGTGTGTGTATATATATATATATTCCTCTCAATTCTTTATATTGTTTTCACTTCATCTTACTCTTCAAAGTCAATAAATTAAAGAATCTTTAACAATGGTTTCAGTGCTTTTAACACATTAAATACAATTGTGATCCAGTATCAGTGAAAATGTATAGTATAAGGAACACCACGTCATATGAGAAATGTTTATTTTCCATTTTTGATGTAGGCCTGTAGAACTGGGATAATTTTCATGTCTGGTTTAATCTCACTTCAGAGGGAAAGCGGTCCAGGAAAGTGCAAATTTATGTGCACATGTGTATTTTAGTCTCTTTCACAAGAGTGAGGTACTTTCAGTACTAGTTCAGTTCAGTTCAGTTCAGTCGTGTCCGACTCTTTGCGACCCCATGAATCACAGCACGCCAGGCCTCCCTGTCCATCACCAACTCCTGGAGTTCACTCAGATTCATGTCCATCGAGTCAGTGATGCCATCCAGCCATCTCATCCTCGGTCATCCCCTTCTCCTCCTGCCCCCAATCCCTCCCAGCATCAGAGTCTTTTCCAATGAGTCAACTCTTCACATGAGGTGACCAAAGTACTGGAGTTTCAGCTTTAGCATCTTTCCTTCCAAAGAAATCCCAGGGTTGATCTCCTTCAGAATGGACTGGGTGGATCTCCTTGCAGTCCAAGGGACTCTTCAAGAGTCTTCTCCAACACCACAGTTCAAAAGCATCAATTCTTCGGTGCTCCGCCTTCTTCACAGTCCAACTCTCACATCCATACATGACCACTGGAAAAACCATAGCCTTGACTAGACGGACCTTAGTCAGCAAAGTCATGTTTCTGCTTTTGAATATACTATCTAGATTGGTCATAACTTTTCTTCCAAGGAGTAAGCGTCTTTTAATTTCATGGCTGCAGTCACCATCTGCAGTGATTTTGAAGCCCCCAAAAATAAAGTCTGACACTGTTTCCACTGTTTCCCCATCTATTTCTCATGAAGTGATGGGACCAGATGCCATGATCTTTGTTTTGTGAATGTTGAGCTTTAAGCCAACTTTTTCACTCTCCTCTTTCACTTTCAGATACTACTAAATATGTATTAATATTTAGTTCCATGATTCTTTTTACCTTTTATTTTTTAATTTATATTTTATATTTGTGTATAGTTGGTTAACAGTGTTGTGTTAGTTTCAGGTGTACAACAGAGTATTTCAGTTACATATACATGTATCTGTTTTGTTTCATATTTTCTTCTGATTTAGGTAATACCATGATATTTTCCAATTAAATTACCAATTTTTAAAAATGGTAAACTTCTACAGTGTCTAAATGTTACAGATATTTTTCTTAATGGAAAATACTTCACAAGAAAATAAATTACTTGAGGGAAGATGAATCTTTTGGTTTTCTTTTCAGTTTTTCTACATATTGTTGTTGTTCAGTTGCTAAGTACTATCTGACTCTTTGCAACCCCATGGACTGCAACAAGTCAGGCTCATCTGTCCTCCACTGTCTCCCAGAGTTTGTGCAAATTCATGTCCATTGTAGCCATCTCAACTTCTGCCACCCCCTTCTCCGTTTGCCTTCAATTTTTCCTAGCATCATGGTTTTTTTCCAGTGAGTTGGCTCTTTGTGTCAGGTGGCCAAAGTATTGGAGCTTCAGTTGCGGTATCAGTCCTTCCAGTGAATATTCTGGATTGATTTCCTTTAGGATTGACTGGTTTCATCTCCTTGCTATCCAAGGTACTCTCAAGAGTCTTCTCCAGCACCACGATTCAAAAGCATCAATTTTTCTGCTCTTAGCTTTCTTTATGGTCCAGCTTTTTCCATCCGTACACAACTGCTGGAAAAACCATAGGTTTGACTATACAGACCTTTGTCAGTAAAGTAATGTCTCAGCATTTCACATTCTTCTGTTGACTCTGAGGGTTGCTCCATTTCTTCTAAAGGATTCTTGCCCACAGTAGTAGATACATTGGCCATCTGAGTTTAATCTCCCATTCCCGTCCATTTTAGTTCATTGATTCCTAAAATGCTGATGTTCACTCTCACTATCCTCTTTCTGCTTGACCACCTCCAATTTACCTTGATTCATGGACCTAACATTCCAGCTTCCTATGTGATATTGTTCTTTATAGCATTGGACTTTACTTTCACCACCAGACATATCCACAGCTGAGTGTTGTTTCCATTTTGGCTCAGCCTCTTCATTCTTTCTGGAGCTATTAGTAATTGCCCTCTGCTCTTCCCCAGTAGCATATTGGACAGCTTCTGATCTGAGGGGCTCATCTTCTGGTTTCATATGTTTCTGCCTTTTACTACCATTCATGGAATTCTCGTGGCAAGAATACTGGAGTGGGTTGCCATTCTTCCTCCAGTGGACCACGGTTTGTCAGAACTCTTCACCCTGTCCTGTTCGTCTTGGTTGGTCCTACATGGCATGGCTCATGGATTCACAGAGTTATGCAAGCCCCTTTGCCGTGACAAGGCTGTGATCCATGAAGGGGTTTTCTACATGAGATTTCTAATTAAAATCTATGGATTTTTAAATAGTATGCATTATATAAGCATTATAGTTTTTTTCTCAGTGAAAATGTAGCAATAAAATATAAAATAATTTTGGGAAGATAGATTGTGTTTCTTTTTGCTTCAAACGTTTTTCTAACTAAAATTCTTTTAGTCTGAAATGGAAAAAGTATGTAGTCTATAAATAATGCAGAAGTTTTTCCTTAATAAAAATACCACATGAAAAAATAAAATTATCTGGGGAAAACTCATTTTTCCCCCCATAGCACTATTATATTATTTGTGTAAGTTCTATAATTTTTTTCCAGAAAGTGTATAGCAGGCCTTGGGAATGTTAGTTCTAAGATATTCATTAAGAAATTTACTCATTTGAACCATGTCTGAGCCTTTGATTCACTTGTCGTTCCGTGCCCCCCTACCCCCACCATCTTGATTGCACTCTAATTGGACATGTCAGACTCTTTGATTGTATACAAAGAAGCCAATTGACTGTGGTTGAAACTCCATCCAGTGTCTTTAAAAAATTTGTGGTGTAGTGTTTTTGTGGTCATGGAACAGAACTGATTTTATGTTTGTTTATCAGTGAGCTACAGTGAGAGAAAAATTTACAGTTGGGATGAAAGTTTGAGCAAAAATTGAATTCAGTGTTAATTATGAAAGGCCAATTTTACCACAGAGAAATCCAGGTTGTGTGTACATTTCTAGGTAGGCAGTGCCATCCGATAATATCAGCCTTCTCTTATGGTCGGAGTTCAGTGTCCAGAGAGGAGTTTTCTACCACTGACTGTAGAGAATAAAGAAACACTGACTGAAGGAGATGGTTCTGACTTTGAACTCCTAGGGGAGGCCGTATGTCCCCACATTTGCACTCACAGGCCTCAGAAGAGAAAGGAATTGGGGGCTGGAGTGGTTTAGTCCAGTTTTCCTTCACATTTCACTGTCTGAGCAAGCTCGAAAGGAGAGCAGATAAATGGGCGGAAATTAGAATTGATCTCCATGGCAATGACTTGCCTCTGCTGGCTCCACAGATAGATAAGTGTTCAAGAGGGAGCTGTCTAGTCCCACACATTTGTAGATAAATAGACTCTGGGGGAAAAATTATGCTTTCAGGTACAAATATTATACTTTAGGCCCTTTTAAGGGGAGTTTTGTCAGTGACGCAGGCAAGGTCAGAACAGCTATAATTATCTAAGACTCTTCAGGCACAATACCTGTTTTGGCTTGAATTACTCAGGCAATTGAGAAAAATTCTTGTGTTTCTTGGCTTGACTTTTCCATACTGGCAATATATTCTGCTCAGATTCATCCAGTCACTTCCCATCTACCCTCTCTCTGGTCTTATTGAAAGTTTAGTAAGTTGTGCCACAGTCTATACTTTTTCTTCCATTTGTGAACAGAATGTGAGTCTGTTCAGACAATCAGAATGAACAGATGAACTCACATCGCCTGAGATGGGTGAGCTGAAGGGGGATTCAGTGAGTTTCTTTGAGGGGGGGGAGACAGATTCCTCCCCTGCTGGGAGGAACTTCTTGACTCTCAGTATCTTTTTTTAAACTTTATTTTGAAGTACCAGTAATTTAAAAAATATACCTCAGTGGCAGCCAGGATTCATCCCCCAGCTCTGTTAGAAGCTGAGCTCAGTGGTTTTGTTTCCTATGCACATGCCTCACTCTCTATCCATCATTTCAATGTAGGTGGTCCCCAGGGTTCCAGCCTCATCCTCCTCACCCTAGTTGCCACTGATTCTGAAATCCAGATCTCCAACCCACACCTTTCCTATTTTCCAACCGCTTACTTGTATCCTTTCAAACTCAGCATATCCTAAACTGAATTCATTGTCTCTATTCACCCTCGCCTTATATCTGCTATTCATTTTTATTTCACAGCTAAGTTTATAACATCACAATCTACTGAATTTCTACTGAATCTTCCAAGTTAGAGGCCATGGTGTTATTCTTGCCTCCCATATCCATTCATGTCAAATTTGTTTCATGCACAGCTCAGAAAAGAAACAAAATTCCTACCATCCTGGAACACAGTATTTTGTGGGGAGGACAAACAGTAAATAATGAAGTAAATGTTAAAAATAATGTTAGAAAATTAATTAAGGAAAGGGAGTATAGGCTGTCAGAGAATATATAATTCTATATAGGGAGTTAAGGAAGGTCTCTCTTTGGGACTGCCAATTGATTAGAGACTTGAATGAAATGAGGGAGTAAACCATGCATCTATCTTGGGGGAAGAGAGTTCTTGACAGAACAGCAAGTTCAAAGGTCCTGAGGTGGGAGTGTACTTGGTGTGCTGGAAAAATAACCAAAGAGGCTGGTGGAGCTGAAACGGAGGAGGCAGGCTTGAGTAGTAGGAGATGAAATCAGAGGAGCACGGTCAGGAGTGAGGCAGGGATTTATATCAGTGTTGAACCTTAGTGTAAGAACGCTACAAAGGCTCATTGAATGAAAAAATTAAAGAGTTCAAATGAAGAATGGACAGAGATCTGTTAGATTTTGCAAGTTTTACTTAGAGATCTATGTTCATGTGAATTCTGTTTTGGGAAAGAAATGATTCATGTTATCTGTTTTTTAGAGGTTGGACTTTTCAGGAATTGAACCTGATATAAAGCCATTTGAGGAAAAGTGCAATAAACGTTTCTTGGTAAATTGCCATGATTTAATGTTCAATATCTTGGGTCAAGTTGGAGACAATGCAAAAGGACCACCCACAAACGTATGTATGACTTTTTCTTCTACCTCCCTTAAACCAGTATATTACAGAAACTATTGTTTTTGTTTTTGTTTTTTGCTGAGAACTAATTTACTGGGTGAAAATTCCATTGCTACATGTTACAGTAAATTTGACATGGAAGAATTTTATTTGTCTTTCTTTTGCCAGGATAGGAATATGTTTTCATCTTGAGAGGATTCATGAAAGTCTTACCTATTCAAAATAGCAGACAGAGTAGGTAGGCTCTTGACCTTCAGGAGGGATATATCTCCAGAACCTGGAAAGTCCTCAAATTTGTAAATTTTACTAGAGAATATAACTTCTGTGAAATTGACTCATAGCCATGAATAAGGAACACCAAAACCATGGAGGTACACAGAGGCTGTTCAGTCAGTTTGTCTCACTCACTATTCTCATAGAGTGAATTCATTGTGTTCTGCACAAAAAATTCTAATTATTAGCTGTCACGGATCATTTGAACTGCTTAGGAATACTTGAAACTATGAATGTAAAATCGCCCAAAAGACTGCATTTTCTGTTCATCTCTTTTTTTTCTTTTTGACAGGGGCGGGGGTGGGCGGGGGGAAGGGAGTTCTAGTTTATGTTTGAAAAGTATCCAGTGATGATTTATTCTCTTATGAAGTAGCTGAGATGCACTAGCAGACTCTCGGTGTGTAAAGGGTTAATCTTTATGCCATCTGGCATGAAATTTCTCTTTGTGACCAGCTTTCAAATGCCATCTGTAGAGAGGAATAATGTCTTCCAAAATTGCTGATGGGGCAAAGCTTTTGTCAAGTAATTTGATTTTGACTGATATTAGCTCTTATTAAATGTATAATCCAGTAAGCTGTAATATAGAAAAAGGGAAGATTTATTTCTACTGTGTAATATTGGCATTATTTTTAGGTAATTTCAATAAGCCTATGGAGAATGAAAATTTATTCATAGAATAATTAATGTTCTTTAAGTGTGGCTTCCGACTTCTCCTCATTTAGAAAAATTTGTAACTTATGAAATGACACAGGACAAAAGTTACAGTTTGAGGGTCTGTTATTGAGAAAGCTCTTTCTCATATGCAAATGAGCCATAATACAATTTTAGCTGAATGTTGAACTCAGAAAAGAACTGTAATCACAGAAACTTGAATAAAAAAATTTTTCTGTAATTTGTGTCCCTCCCCCATCCCACCTAAAATAAAAGTCATTGTTTAAAAATGTAATGGTTTTCATTCCCAGGTTGAACCCTTTTTTATTAATCTTGCCTTGTTTGATGTGAAGAACAACTGTAAGATTTCAGCTGACTTCCATGTAGACTTGAATCCCCCATCTGTCCGTGAAATGCTGTGGGGCCCTTCAAGCCAACCAGCGACTGATGGCACCCCAAGAGGTTCTTCACCTGAGTCTTTCATTCACGGAATTGCTGAATCTCAGTTACGCTACATAAAGCAGGTAAGGAATCTTTTAGCCTTGGTAGCACGTTCAGAATAAGAAACAGAAAGACCCTTGGGTTCTTGCATAGTTTCAGGCCAATATTTTAATGTTTTCATGGGCAGTCCATCTTTTGTAGGGTCTGTATATAGTTGTTTTTCTGGTGACTGAAGTTGGAGGGGATAAAAGCGAAAACGGCAGATATGCTAATAATACCCTAGTGAAGTGGGACGTGATGGGAATCTCAAAGGAAGTGTTTTGTGAGATGGAATGCAGATGACACAGACACACCCCTGGACTCATGCACATACTAAAGGCTGTTTTCTTTGAAGAAAAAGTTGACCCTAAAATAACCTTCCCTCTCCCATTCGCATTCCGAGTAGATAGCTTTAATGGAGCATAAACACTCCTTACACAAGGAGTTCTTATGTCACAGCCATCCTGTCTGATACAAAGAATCCCCTTTAGAAGGAGTGAACAGTTCCCTTGCATTTTGACCTCTTATCAGACCAGAGGCCTTAAGAGGTTAGGCAGAGCAGAACTGATAGTCTGCCTTCTAGACTTGCAACTGAAAGGAAATTAGAGTGTTGCAGAGAACTAAAGCAGGAAGAAGCAGAACAAAGCAGCTCACACTGTAAGGAGATTTGTTTTACCCCAAATAAAAATGTTATTCCTTCCATGTCCTGGCTATTGTAAATAGTGCTGCAATGAACTTTGGGTGCATGTGTCTTTTGAAAAGAAAGTGAGAGTTGCTCAGTTGTGTCCAACTCTTTACCACCCCATGGACTGTACACCCCATGGACTATACAGTCCATGGAATTCTCCAGGCCAGAATACTGGAGTGGGTAGCCTTTCCCTTCTCCAGGGGATCTTCCCATCCCAGGGATCGAACCCAGGTCTTCCACATTGCAGGTGGATTCTTTACCAGCTGAGCCATCAGGAAAGCACGTGTCTTTTAGTATTGTGGTTTTCTCAGGATACATGCCCTATTAGTGGGATTGCTGAGTCATATGGTAGTTGTATCCCTAGTATTTAAAGGAATGTCCATATTGTTCTCTGTAGTGGCTGTATCAATTTACATTCCCACCAACCATGTATATAATGCAATATTACTCAGCCATAAAAAGGAACGATTTTGAGTCAGTTGTAGTGAGGTGGGTGAACCTGGAGCCTGTTCTATAGAATGAAGTAAGTCAGAAAGAGAAAAACAAATATCATATATTAACACACACACATATATATATATGGAATCTAGAAAAATAGTACTGATGAACCCATTTGCAGGGAAGGAGTAGAGATGCAGATGTGGAGAGCAGACTTGTGGACACAGCAGGGGAAGGAGAGGGCGGGACGAATTGAGAAAGTGGCACTGCCATATATACACTATCATGTGGAGGACAGCCAGCTAGTGGGAAGCTGCTGTGTAACACAGGGAGCCCAGCCTGGCGCTCTGTGACGACCTATGGGAGTGGGGAGGGAGGCTCTAGAGGAAGGAGACATATATATATATGTAATTCTGGCTGATTTGCATTGTATAGCAGAAACCAAGACAACGTTGTAAAACAGTTATTCCCTGGTTTTTTTAAAAAAGTTACTTTTTTTCCTGATTATAAACATAAATACATTATTATGTAGAAAATTCAAAGAATACAAAAAGTACTAAAGAAGAAAATAAAAAATCACCACCCATAAATGATAACTATTAACATTTTGGCCAACATTTTTCTAAGTATCTCTGTTGTGTATATGTAAACACATATATATTATGTGTACTCTTACAAACTGTATTATACTCCTGCTGTTTTATACCTACTGTATTCATTGAACATCATGTTTATCATCCTATATCTCTCTGGATCAGTTACATTCTTATTAAAGAATGATATGGTGATTTAGCTTATTAGGATATTTCTAATTATGGCATATCATAAATAATGCTGCATTATTGCATCCTTGTAGCTCATTTGTATTATCTCCTTAGAATAAATTTTAAGCATTGGGTGTTTCGGTGTCAAAGATTATGCTCATTGATACAGATTGCCCAATAGTAGGGGACCTGACATGTGTTGTCACTCCCCTCTATGGGCTGTGGATCTGTGGTCGTTTTTCACCATGTTACCCCTCATTCCCTTGGGTTGTTACTTGACTGTGGTTGTCACATATATGAACATTCCACTCTGATGACCTGTGTTTCTAAAAGAGAGATTGAGCAAAACAGTATTATAAGTATTTGAGAACCTGCTTTTGAATTATATGTTGAAAATTTTCCACACAATTCCAAATAAGTCCTTGTAAGCCAATGATGTATTTGCTGCCTTACTTCATTGTGTTTAGTTGTCTGTTCAACACAAGAAGTTTGAATTGTAGTTTCAGATGTCATGCCATTTATAACCCAGGTTTGGAAGAAAATCAACATTTTTTTAATATCTCTTGTGTGCCAGAGTCTTCCACTGATGTCTCATGTAAACATGATTGTTGTGTAAAACATAATTATGACTGGTTTGCAAATCAGGGAGGCTAAGTAAGCTGCCTACTATGGCAAAGCCAGTAGTGGTGAAGGCGGGATTTGAACCTAGGTCTGTTTGAAAGACATCAGGCAACAAAATTAGGCAGAATGTAATTAAATGCTGATATGTATAACACATTGATCACTGAGGAAGGCTTTCTTATCTCTCCTTGCTATTCTTTGGAACTCTGCATTCAAATGGGTATATCTTTCCTTTTCTCCTTTGCTTTTCACTTCTCTTTTTTTCACAGCTATTTGTAAGGTCTCGTCAGACAACCATTTTTCCTTTTTGCATTTCTTTTTCATAGCGATGATCTTGATCACTGCCTCCTGTACAATGTCAGGAATCTCTGTCCATACTTCTTCAGGCACTCCACCTATCAGATCTAATCCCTTGAATCTATTTGTCATTTCCACTGTATAATCGTAAGGGATTTGATTTAGATCATAGCTGAATGGTCTAGTGGCTTTCCCTACTTTCTTCGATTTAAGTCTGAAATTGGCAATAAGTTCATGATCTGAGCCACAGTCCTCTCCCAGTCTTGTTTTTGCTGACTGTATAGAGCTTCTCCATCTTTGGCTGCAAAGAATATAATCAATTTGATTTTGGTATTGACCATCTGGTGATGTCCATGTGTAGAGTCTTCTCTTGTGTTGTTGGAGGAGGGTGTTTGCTATGACCAGTGCATTCTCTTGGCAGAACTCTATTAGCCTTTGCCCTGCTTCATTCTGTACTCCTAGGCCAAATTTTCCTGTTACTCCAGGTATTTCTTGACTTCCCATTTTTGCATTCCAGTCCCCTATAATGAAAAGGACATCATTTTGGGGTGTTAGTTCTAGAATGTCTTGTATGTCTTCATAGAACCGTTCAACTTCAACTTCTTCAGCATTACTGGTTGGGGCGTAGACTTGGATTACTGTGATATTGAATGGTTTGCCTTGGAAATGAACAGAGATCATTCTGTCATTTTTGAGATTGCATCCAAGTACTGCATTTCAGACTCTTTTCTTGGCTATAAGGGATACTCCATTTCTTCTAAGGGATTCTTGCCCACAGTAATAGATATAATGGTCATCTGAGTTAAATTCACCCATTCGAGTCCATTTTAGTTCTCTGATTCCTAAAATGTGAACATTCACTCTTTACCATCTCCTGTTTGATCACTTCCAATTTGCCTTGATTCATGGACCTAACATTCCAGGTTCCTATGCAATAGTGCTCTTTACAGCATCGGACTTTACTTCCATCACTAGTCACATCCACAACTGGGTGCTGTTTTTGCTTTGGCTCTGTCTCTTCATTCTTTCTGGAGTTATTTCTCCACTGATGTCCAGTAGCATATTGGGCACCTACTGACCTGGGGAGTTCATCTTTCAGTGTCCTATCTTTTTGCCTTTTCATACTGTTCTTGGGGTTTTCAAGGCAAGAATAACTGAAGTGGTTTGCCATTCCCTTCTCCAGTGGACCACCTTTTGTCAAAACTCTTCACCATCACCCGTCCATCTTGAGTGGCTCTACACAGCATAGCTCATAGTTTCATTGAGTTAAACAAGGCTGTGGTCCATGTGATCAGATTGGTTAGTTTTCTTTGATTGTGGTTTTCAGTCTGTCTGCTCTCTGATGGAGAAGGATAAGAGGCTCATGGAAGCTTCCTGATGGGAGAGACTGACTGAGGGGGAAATTGGATCTTGTTCTGATGGGTGGGCCTTCCTCAGTAAATCTTTAATCCAATTTTCTGTTGATGGATGGGGCTGTGTTCCCTCCCTGTTGTTTACCTAGGGCCAAACTATGGTGCAGGTATGAAGAGAATGGTGACCTCCTTCAAAAGATCCAATGCATGCTCTGCTGCACTCACTACCTCCAACCCTGCAGCAAGGCCATCGCTGACCCGCACCTCTGCCAGAATCTCCTGGACTCTCAGGGCAAGTCTGAGTCAGATAAATAAAGGACAGATGAATAAAGGACAGAAATGGTATGAACCTAACAGAAGCAGAAGATATTAAGAAGAGGTGGCAAGAATACACAAAAGAACTATACAAAAACGATCTTCAGGACCCAGATAATCATGACAGTGTGATCACTCACCTAGAGCAGACATCCTGGAATGTGAAGTCAAGTGGGCCTTAGGAAGCATCACTATGAACAAAGCTAGTGGAGGTGATGAAATTCCAGTTGAGCTAATTAAAATCCTAAAAGATGATGCTGTGAAAGTGCTGCACTCAATATTGCCAGCAAATTTGGAAAACTCAGCAGTGGCCACAAGACTGGAAAAGGTCAGTTTTCATTCTAACCACAAAGAAAGGCAATGACACAGAATGCTCAAACAACTGCACAGTTGCACTCATCTCACTTGCTAGTAAAGTAATGCTCAAAATTCTCCAAGCTGGGCTTCAACAGTACGTGAACTGTAAAATTCCAGATGTCCAAACTGGTTTTAGAAAAGGCAGAGGAACCAGAGATCAAATTGCTAATGTCTGTTGGATCATGGAAAGAGCAAGAGAGTTCCAGAAAAACATCTATTTCTGCTTTATTGACTATGGCAAAGCCTTTGACTGTGTGGATCACAATAAACTGTGGAAAATTCTGAAAGCGATGGGAATACCAGACCACCTGACCTGCCTCTTGAGAAATCTATATGCGGATCAGGAAGCAACAGTTAGAACTGGACATGGAACAACAGACTGGTTCCAGATAGAAAAAGGAGTACATCAAGGCTGTATATTGTCACCTTGCTTATTTAATTTATATGCAGAGTACATCATGAGAAATGCTGGACTGGATGAAGCACGGGCTGGAATCAAGATTGCCGGGAGAAATATCAATAATGCCAGATGTGCAGATGACACCACCCTTATGGCAGAAAGTGAAGAACTACTAAAGAGTCTCTTGATGAAAGTGAAAGAGGAGAGTGAAAAAGTTGGCTTAAAAGTCAACATTCGGAAAACTAAGATCATGGCATCTGGTCTCATCACTTCATGGGAAATAGATGGGGAAACAGTGGTAACAGTGTCAGACTTTATTTTGGGGGGCTCCGAAATCACTCCAGATGGTGACTGCAGCCATATAATTAAAAGACGCTTGCACCTTAGAAGAAAAGTTATGACCAACCTAGGCAGCATATTAAAAAGCAGAGACATCACTTTGCCAACAAAATCTGTCTAGTCAAGGCTATGATTTTTCCAGTAGACATCTGTGGATGTGAGAGTTGGACTATAAAGAAAACCGAGGGCCGAAGAATTGATGCTTTCGAACTGTGGTGTTGGAGAAGACTCTTGAGAGTCCCTTGGACTGCAAGGAGATCCAACCAGTCCATCCTTAAGGAAATCAGTCCTGAGTATTCATTGGAAGGACTGATGCTGAAACTGAAACTCCAATACTTTGGCTACCTGATGTGAAGAACTGACTCATTTGAAAAGACCCTGATGCTGGGAAAGATTGAGGGCAGGAGGATGAGATGGTTGGATGGTAGCACCGACTCAACGGACATGAGTAAAGTTTGAGTAAACTCCAGGAGTTGGTGATGGACAGGGAGGCTTGGCGTGCTGCAGTTCATGAGGTCGCAAAGGGCTAGACATGACTGAGCAACTGAACTGAACTGATGTATAACACAATGGGAGTGGAGGGGTTTGAAATGTGAGGAAGCTTCAGGGGTTGAAAGTTGACTTAGAAGATGGCACAGAAGTTGTGGGACCTCAGGGTGGTTTCAAAGGAGTAGATGAGAGCTGCAGAGGTGAGAATGAATGGAAGTAGCCTCAAATGGCTTGATCATTTTGCACTCTTTTCCCAGATCCAGTAAAGATATCAGGAAGTGGTCATTTACTTCAAATAGTTGAACATTTCCTTTTGAAGAAGTCTTTTTCTTCAACTTCTTCCATTTAGGACTAGGATGCAGTACTGTATAGGGAAAGACAATATTAGCAGATCTGAACAATAATCTGAGCTCACTGATTTTTTTTTCCAGCAATATTTTTTTTCAGTCTTCCTCTAGTTACTTTATCCGTATGAAGTCATTTATTTTTTCTCAATATTTATTTATTTAGCTGTGCCAGGTCTTAGCATGTGGGATGTGGGATCTTTAGTTGTAGAAGTTGAACCTGGGCCCCCTTCATTGGGAGTGTGGGGTCTTAGCCACTGGACCACCAGGGAAGTCCTTGTATGAAGTCATTTTATTCTTACCACACCCTAGTAAAGTAGATAGGTCCTATTCCTATCCCCATTTTACAGATGAGGAAACTGAGGCACGGAGCAACCAGGTGACTTATTCAAGGTCCCAGAGCTACTGTGGGGAGGAACAGGACCTGAATCTGGCTCTAACAGGCCCCAGAGTGCAGCTTCCCCCTTCCCGCCCCTCCCCTCCTGCTGTTCTGCTTCCCTGTCACCCTAGAGAGGGACATGGCCCTTCCCTGGCACTTGTGGAAAGTGTGAAGACCCCACCCCTACAGCAAGTCTGTTCAAGCGGCAGCAGGATCTATAGGAAGAGGCCACCCACTCCCAGGGCTTTGTGGATGGTGGCGCTTGGGGGCTATTCTAGGCTCTCCCCATCTGCTCCTTGGAGAGTCTTTCTCTGTAGTGGCTTCCTGAGGAGCAACAGGTGACCACAGGAAAAGGAAGAAGCTGAGCCCATCGAGTAGTCTTACCTTCCTGACACCAAACAGCTACTGTGACCAATCACTTCACTTTCAGCTGCCTGACAGTTCCTTCCCAAGTGCCCTGACAGAGCTCGGTGCCCTGGGTCCCTCAAGATGACCTAGAGTGGGGTTGTGGGGGAGGTGCTGACTCTTGGGAGTCTGTTTGTGTGCTCCCCATTGGGGGTCAGCAGGTGTGGAGCTAGTGAAAAAGGGCACTGCTATCACATGCCCTGCCACATCCTGGGGGGCTAAGCACTGGGAACTGGAGTGGGGACACCTGGCCCGTTCCTTGGAGGGAGGGGCGAGTGATGTGGGTGACAGTCACCCTGAAGAGAGCCAGGCAGTGCCATGCCTCCTTGGTGGGAAAGGAGGGCCTTGTCCTGAAGAGCCAGACTCCCAGGCCACCTGGGATTCCAGGGTGTTCTCTAGCTATCCTGCTGTGTTCTGAGGAGTGGGGAAGAGTTGGAAGCTAAGGGGCAAAAGCCAGAGCTGCCTCAGAGAGTGTCCCCCTACCTTGGAATCCTGGTTAGTTCAACAATGAGCATCTCTGTGCTTCAGCATTCTCCTGTGTCTAAGGTCCCCCATCCCAGAAAGCACTCGGCCCTGTGCCAACCGGCCAAATTTGCTCAGTACAGTGGGGCTGCTAGTGAGAGCAGTAGTCACGGGGATCATACAGTCAAAGCGGCTTCCTCTGATCAAATTGTCAAATCCTTTGACACAGTCATGTTCGTTTCTGGCATCAGTGTTGGGAAATGGCTGGAGTACTGGGCACAGAAGGTGCTCAGTGAATGTTAGTTGCGGCAGTCAGCAGCGTTGCTCTTCTCATCCAGCTTTATCAGGTGAGACAATGGGAGCCTGTGTTGATAGGCTGAGCAGCTCTGTAGCCTGGGCTGTATTGTCTGGAAGCCCTGACTGCAATCGTCACCCACTTACTCACTGCACGAACCTTCCTATGCCTCAGTTTCTTAATCTGTAAGAAGTGTGTATCGTAGTGCCTGTATTTGAGGGTTTTGATGAAGATGAGAAAAAAAGTGAAAAATGTTAGTGGCTCAATCATGTCAAATTCTTTGTGACCCCATGGACTATAGCTTGCCAGGCTCCTCTGTCCATGGAATTTCCCCAAGCAAGAATACTGGAGTGGCTTGCCATTCCCTTCTCCAGGGGATCTTCCCAAAGACTAAGGGAGAGGGTGCACAAAAGCTGTCTAGCACAGTTATGTGACAATCAGAAGCCTGAGATTGTGCTCAAAAGCACTGTTCAGCATACTTTCTGTGGGTTGCTCCAGCACTCTGCCAGCTGCATCTCATAGCCCAGGCAGCATGCTGCTGGCAGAACCAAAAATCGGGTTATGTGACCTTGAGATGTTGGTTACTCTGGTAACCACTTACCTAATGTGCATTACTTCATTGAATCCACTCAAGATTACAAAATAGCTATTCCTCTTGTCATAGCCCATTTCATAGATGGGAAATCTGAGCTATACAGAGGATGTGACTTTATCTAAACCCATAAATAGTGGGGCCAGAATATGAACCCAGGAAATTTGATTCCTCGGACAACTTTTAACCACTTTCTTCCATCCTTGCTGCTTGGGAGTCCGAAGGTGAATCAGCCATAATCCAGGACCCTTAGACGCCATTTGGATTTGGGGGGGATTACTTAGTGTCCTCTACTCAGTTTTCTCTTCTTTCCTGTCTACCTCAGAGAGTTCTGTCTGCAACAGATGAGCTCATGGGTCTGAAATGCTTTGAAAACTGGAGCACACTATCTTAACACAGTTGGTAATATACCAAGCAGACAAAATAAAACTTGGTAGAGTCTTAACAATGGATTTTTCCATTCGAATTCACTTATGTGATGTTCCTTTAAGCAACGGACATCACCACCTAATGGGCTATTTGGAATATATTATATTTGGAAAGGGCTAAGCTGGACACAAGATGGTATAGTTGCTCCCCATGGAACTTGGTAGCATCTACATTAGTCCCTGAAACAAAGTGTTTTGGGACAAAAGGAGTTTTTGGAGCACCAGAGCTCTGCTGCTGCAGCAAAGGAGTGTTTTCTATAGGATGATTTAGTTTTTATTCTATGAAGAACGGTGAAATATTTTCATCCTTCTTGGCTACCTTTAGTACTAGTTAAGGGTGAGTGGATTGCACTGGAGTTACAGGCAGCTACCTTTAAAAATGCATGAACTGTCCCACTTCAGAAATGCATGCTATTTTAGCACGTGCTACTTTAAGCCAAACAATACACATTGTATTGATTAGGCCTAAGGATGCACCTTGCATACACCGTCAAACACAAGAGGCTAAGCAGTCAGGGTGACACCTACACTTTGGGGACTAATAGATGTGAGACTGGTGACAAAATTGAAAATCTATATTGAAAGGAACATCAATCAGGACCTTTGAAAACTGTATGAATGGAAATACTATCTCTTACTAGGGCCCTGGACATGATCCTATGTTGAATATCAATATTCTGTGCCAAACACACCGCTAGGAATCACTAACCAAGCAACTGTATGCATGAGGTTACATTAAAGAAAAATCTAACGGAAGGAATTTTTTTCCAGGGAATTTTCTCAGTGACGAATCCACATCCTGAAATTTTCCTGGTTGCGAGAATTGAAAAGGTTCTCCAAGGAAACATCACACACTGTGCGGAACCCTACATCAAAAATTCTGACCCGGCAAAGGTATTTATAAAGATCATTTGTGAGCATTTCAGCCAAATGCAAAATTTGCCTTTTATTGATACTTTAAATGATACTGTCAATGATGCCTCTAAAAAGAAAGACAATAACAACAACAACAACAAAAAAAACCAACATTCTTTTAGCATGCAGTATATTCTGAAAATATTGTGTGCTCTGTGAGTATGCATGTTTCAGTTTGAAAATGACTTTTTTTTTCCCCTTTTCACATGGCAATCTGATTTTTGCTTGTTTATCAAAATCAGAGCTAAAGGCTTTTAGGCAACATATGTTCATTGACACTGTATCCTTGGAAATAGCTGCTCTTTCTTTATTCCCAGCCCTGCATATAGCCAAAGATGTCAGAGCAACGAGGGTAAAAATGACCCAAGTCCTGCAGTTTCCAAATGCCAGACTGTACTCAAATTTACTCCTGTCTCTGATGAAATGAAAAAAGAAAGACAAGATAGTGAGCCATTCATGAAGCTTCAGGGTATTCAATTTGAAGGAGTTTATTCTAAGGTTTTTGCACTTCCTACTTTTTAAACATCACACCTGTCTGTCTTTTCTATAATGTTGGTGTGTGAAGTGGCAGGGATTGTAGGAAGATTGCCTAGAGGAGGGCATGGCAACCCACTCCAGTATTTTTGCCTGGAAAATCCCCATGGACAGAGGAGCCTGGTGGGTTACAGTCCATGGGGTCACAAAGAATCAGACACAATCTTTAAATGGCAACCTTAAAAGTCAGCGACCCAGATAATTCTCCAAATTTCTGGATCATGAATTCTGAACTTTTGGAAATTATTGATCTAACCCTCTCTCATTTTATAAATGAGAAAAGTCAGGCCCAAAGACAGAAAGCATTCATGGCATGGTTCATTAGCAGCAGTCCAGCTTCTGAGTATTTATGAGTCAGCCTGTTGTATGTAGCCTTTAGTTGTGGATCAAAATAGTGTTATTAAGTGGGAGATGCTGAGGAGACGAATGACTAATTTGTGTGGAGAGGGGAAGTCTCAACAATATAGATAAAAGCCTTCATCATTCTGTATCCCTAGGGATAGCATAGAGGCAGCATTTCACAGCCTGTTTAGACTCTATAGGCAGTTTATCTCCTTTGTCATCTCCCAGTGCCTGTGCAAACAGCAGCTCCTGCCCACGCTAAACTAATTGCATTGATTCTTGATCATTTGGCTTTTATCTTGGGAGTAAAAAGGTCAGCAGTACCCAGAACCAACTTCACCCAAGAGTGAAACTATATGCCTGCTTATGTGTGAAAGGAAATAGACATTAAAACTGCTTAATTTTTTCCCAGTAGCAGTCTTCAGTACAAAACATGCCCTGTATCTATTTTGTTTGTCTTCTGATATCTTGATGAGGGCTCTGTTGATGAGAAAATCCAAAACCTTAGGAAATACTTTATCTTGAAAAGTGGGTGGCTGATGTGTGTTATGTTTTATTTATAACTATTTCTGTATCTTGTTTTCCTAGTTTTTGATGTTTTATATCAGTAAGTTGGGGAAATTATTTTTTCTGGTTGAATCTCTGATAGTTTGGACAAATCTGAGCCTATCTTTTTATTTCTAACCTTAGACGGCCCAGAAAGTGCACAGGACAGCTAAGCAAGTGTGTAGCCGCCTTGGACAATACAGAATGCCCTTTGCTTGGGCTGCCAGGTTTGTAAAAAATATATTTCTGACCCATCTATTCATGCTCCTGTGTGAAGTTGAGGGCTATTGTCCTTGCTGGCAGCATTCAGAACTCTGTTTCTGACAAACCAGTTATATATTGGGATGCTTCGGATGTGTCTCAGTCCATTCAGGCTGCCATAACAAGTTAGACTGGGTGGTTTAAACAACAGACGTTCATTTCTGACAATTTCTGAGGTTAGAAACTTGAGATCAGAGTGCATGGTTGGGTTCTGGTGAGGACTCTTTTCCAGGTTTTAGACAACCAGTTTCTCCCTGTTGTCTCACATAGTGAAATGAGAGCAGGCTATCTCTCTGGCCTCTTATAAGGACACTAATCCTATTCATAAGGGCTACATCCTCATGACTGAATCACCTCTCAAAGGCCATACAAATACCATCACCTTGGGGATTAGATCTCAACATATGAATTTGGGGGTGTAGGGGCAGCAGAGTGACACAAACATTCAGTCTATAGCAGGATGTAAATATTCTTTCTTTTAGAATTTGCTGTGCCTCAAAGACCCTTTCATTTTTTCAAATGTCTTGCTTCAGGGAAATTTTCTTTGGCTTGGGTTACTGATCTGACTGACACCACTTAATTTTATTGCACTTTGAAACAGAGCTTATTTGCTAAAGTGATGGAATTTTTTTCCAGCAAACCAGAAATTGCAGTGAATTATGTACAATGTGCCCACTATTTTAGAGTTGGCTGGGTTTATGCTTTGAAAAGCCATCATAGAGTAATTCTGAAAAACATACTAAAAACTAGAAGGCAAAAAATGTAGTTGCTCAGTGCAAGTGTGTAATTACTTAGTAGATTTTCTTGCTTTCTGATGACAAATTTGGCAACTTCTTCAGGGGTAGTATATTGGGAAGTGTGTTAATTGTACCACATATCTGATGGTGGTTTACATGATTTTTCTCTAAATCTTGCCTGTCTACCTACAGTGATGACTGAAACTATATTCCTCGCTTATACGCCCTTTGAAGTACAAGTTCACTGACTTGTTTATGGTACAGCCTGTACAGCTCACTGGAACTTCTGGGGAAAGGGCACTATGTTCTGAATAATTCAACGAGTTATGTTCAGTGGGTGCTGGGGAGTACCATAAGGGTAGGAGATTTAAGTTCAGTAACTGTTCTATCACTATAATCATTTCACTTGGGAGAGGGTCTCAAAATGTGTTATATGTTGGTAGATGAAAAGGCACCTTGTCCTTATTTTGCCAACTAGTAAGAAATGCTAGCCAAGGATAGGTCAAGGGCAAAGAGTAGTGGAAGGTGGTATACTTAGCTGTTCCAGAAGGTGAAACATACTTAGTGATGCTCCAGTGGCTGCTGCTGTTACTATTGGTCAGAAAGTTTGTTCAGGTTTTAAAAACCAGAATGAACTTTTTGGCCAGTCCAATATTTACAGTAATTAAGTGCTAACTGTACAAGGTGGGCTTCCCAGGTGGTGCTATTGGTAAAGAACCTACATGCCAATGCAGGAGTCGTAAGAGACACAGGTTCAATCCCTGAGTTGGGAAGATCCCCTGGAGGAGGAAATGGCAACCCATTCCAGTTTTCTTGCCTGGAGAATCTCACGGACAGAGGAGCCTGGTGGGCTGCAGTCCATAGGGTTTCAAAGAGTCAGACACGACTGAAGAGGCTTAACACACAGGCACGTACAAGGTAGAGGTCTACGTGCTTAATGTATATTTCTTTTAGAGGTAGGTACTGTTCTCCCCCATCTTGGAGATGAGGAATTTGAGTCACAGAAATGAAAAAATAAATCCTTGCCTAAGTTCACATGGCATGTGTGTAAGCAGGTCTTAGAACTAACAGGACCTGAATTCAGAGCCCACTGTAGACAGCCATGGCACATGCTCTCCACCCCTTTTTAGGCCACATCAGTAACTGCTTGATGCTAATGTGCTTGTAGAAAAATAAATTATAAAATCTTCAAAGTTAGAAGCTTTAATCCCTAGTTCTGATGTGGAATTATGCTGTTTTTTTTTTCCCTTCTTAAATTATTTTGGTTGTTAGCAGCGACAGGAACTGACTCTAAAGGCTTGGCTGGGATATTTAAAAGCTGTGTGATAAACCCCTGTTTACTGAAAATAAAGGAGGTATGCTTAGAAGTAGGACTGATAGTTAGTGCCTTTAACCACATTTTTCAGAGGCTCTGCCAGGGGAGATTGTGCTTTTGGCCATAGTTGCTTCCAGTGCGTTGGGTGCTTGTATATTACTTCCTGTTCTGGCAGTAAAATAGCTACTTTGAAAATGAAAGAAGAAGGAGGAGGGAATAATTCTAATTCATATTAGAAATTTTATAGATATATTATAAACTCGATATAAGTTGATCTTAAAGATCTAATTCAATTTTTATCAACTTCACTGAGATATAATTTATCTTTGATTAAAATTCATATTTATATGTCCAGCTTGATAAATTTTCACAGATGTATGTAGTCATATAACTACCACCCCAACCAAGATCTAGAGCATTTCTATCACTCCAAGAGAGTTCCTCACATCCCTGTCCAATCAGCCATCCACTCCCAGCCAGGCAACCACTGACCTTAGCTGACTTTTACCTGTTCTGGACTTCATATCAACGGAATCATGCAGTATGTAACCTTGCCTATGGTTTCTTGTTCTCAGTCTGTTTTTGTATTTTATCCATAATGTTGTATCAGTTGTTCACTGAGTAGTATTCCATTGTAAGAATATACCACGATTTGTTTATCCATTCATTTGTTGATGAATATCTGGGTGGTTGCCAGTTTGGGGCTATAACAAATAAATCTGCTGTGAACATTCAAGTACCATGTGGAAATATGCCTAGGAGTTGAATCGCAGGATCAGAGGGTAGGTGTATGCTTAACTTCATGAGAAACTGCCAAATTATTTTCCAAAAGAGTTTCACCATTTTATGTTCCCATCACCACTATTTGATCTTAATTTATCCATACTTTCGAGTTAAAAAAAACCCTCTGTTGCTCTTTTAGGCCCATTTTCAAAGATATTCAAGGCTCTCTGGACCTGGATGGGAGATTTTCTCCTTTGTATAAACAAGATAGTAGCAAGCTTTCCAATGAAGACATTCTCAAGTTGCTCTCGGAATACAAGAAGTAAGTGTTTTAGAGTTACTGCAGTAAATCAATATCATAGATGAATTATAATTTCTTTGAATGATGAATGTGAGTCATATGTGGGAAAAATCAAATGTTGGAGCATTTGGATTTGGAAGCATTTGGAAGTTTGAATAAACGGTAACCAGTGCACTTAGTAATCATATTTTTTGAATATAAAATATTCTTATTTTACATCTAGGCCAGAGAAGACCAAATTGCAGATTATTCCTGGGCAGCTAAACATCACAGTAGAATGTGTTCCTGTGGATTTTTCAAGTAAGAACTTACATATTGCAAATAAACCTAAAAGGCTACATTTGAATCTCAGGGTTTTAATTTTTTTAATGTTTATTTATTTCACGGTGCCAGGTCTTAGTTGCGGCACGTGACCTCTTAGTTGTGGCATGTGGGATCTAGTTCCCTGACTAGTGATTGAACCTGGGCCCCCTGCTTTGAGAGCACTGAACTACCACCAGGGAAGTCCCTGAAGCGCAGGTGTTTTATCTTCCTAACATTTTTCTTAAGATTTAAATGGTGTATTTGTTTCCTAGGGCTGCTGTAAGAAAGTATTACAAACAGGGTGGTTTAAAACAACAAATTTACTCTCTTGCGGTTCTAGAGGCTGGGAGTCAAACTCAAGGCGCTGGCATGGCCACACTCCCTCTCAGGGCACTGAGGAAGAACGTCTTCTCCTAGCTTCTAGAAGCTGGTGGCTAGCCTGGGCGTCCTTCGGCTTATAGATGCATCCTTCTGGTCCCTGCCTCTGTCCTCATGGTCTTCTACTAAGAGCACCAGTCATTGGATTTAAGGCCCGCCTTAATCTATTATATGGGCTTCCCTGGAGGCTCAGACGGTAAAGTGTCTGCCTCCAATGCGGGAGACCCGTGTTCAATCCCTGGATCGGGAAGAGCTCCTGGAGAAGGAAGTGGCAACCCACCCCAGTATCCTTGCCTGGAAAATCCCATGGACAGAGAAGCCTGGTAGGCTATAGTCCATGGGGTCGCAAAGAGTCAGACACGACTGAGCGACTTCACTTTAATCTATTATGATCTCATCTTAACTAATTACATCTGCTAAGGCCCTATTTCCAAATAAGGTCACATTCTGAGTTTCCAGTGGACATGAATTTTGGTGGGACACTATTCAACCCAGGATACATGGTGAATAGTTAGAGATTAGGAAGTAAATTAAGTTGATTTTTATCAGATGCTGTTTCATGTATAATATATGATGTGAGTGTGTTTCAGTCAGTTTCTGCTCCTTTTGCCTTGGCTGAATTTCATCAGTGAAGGGATCCAAAAGGAGAATTTCATTTCTTGTTTAAAGACAAGAATCTATGATCCCAGGAGAAAAATGGACAGAAGACAGAAAAGACAATTTGCAGGAAATAAAATGACTGGTAAATAATTGGAAAACATCTAGTCTCAGTAATTATGCCAGTAACACAAATGCAAATATTTCAGCATTGTGGGGTTTTTGTTCATCTATCAAATTTGCAAAAAATAAATTGTAACTCTCTAATGCTGGCTTAGTTTTGGCCAGGCACTGTCACCCATCTCAAGTAGGAGTACAGTTTGGCAAGAGACATCCATGAATGTCTGTAACTAAGGCATTCTAATTCTGACATTCTATCTATCCATTTATTCACCAAATAAACATTTGTTGAGTAGACTTTATTGAATACTTACTAGGTGCTTTGAAAGTATGGAGATTACAGTCTAGAAAGAGTGACAGGTATTTAAACAAGAAAGCAAATGAATAATTTCTGTCTCTGATTGGGTGGGCCACTTTCAAAAAGGGTGGCTAAGGAAGGCTCACCATGTGGCCCAGTCAGCATGAAATGGTTCGGACTGTACATTCTACTCTGAGGGTGTCACATGTAAAGATCTTGAGGTACAGCTAGCTTGGTTTATATGGACACAAAGGGAACCAATGAGGCGCTAGTCTAGTGTGTGATGTGAACACAGGAGATAAGAAATGAAGTAGGAGAAGTAGGAAGAATCACATCATGAAGAACATTGTGAAAACCATGGTAACGCCTTAAAAAACTGAATTTCATCCCAAGTACAATGAGAAGTCACAAAAGGATTGTAAGTAGGAGAGTGGCAATTGGCATGTTAAAACATCTAAGAGTTCAATGGATTATTTTTTCCTAAAGAAATAACTTGAAGTGTAGACAGGAGTTTACACGTAAAGATATTTTTTGCAGTGTTGTCTATATTACAGAGGGGATTGAAAGCAACCAAAGAGTACAACACTGTCAGTGTGGTTCAGTCATGCTTCAGTTCATGTGTGGTTCAGTTCAGTTAGGGATCCTGATACCATGAAACTTTTATGCAGCTCTGCAAAATGATGTTTACAAAGAGCTCATGAAATAAGATATCAGATAAAATACCAACAACTAGGATAAAGTTCTCTATGCAGTGAGATTTTTGTGTTTCTTAGATGAGACATACATAGGAAGAAGACTATAAGAAAATATGCCAAAATATTAGCAGTAGTTAACTCTGGGTAGTGAAATGATCACTTTTATCTGTGGACCTTTATTCTGTTCTTCCAGATATTCTATTGTAAGTATCGCTATCATAGAAAACAAAACCCAATGAAAAATATTATGTCCTCAGATCTGACTCTCCTGCATATTTCTTCTCCATCAATATCACTCTTCAGCAAGGACCAGCAGTCTTAGAGCCCCTTTAAGTGTATGAATAACCTTTACTGCAAGTGGCTACCTCAATAACATGTGCTGCCATACTTCTCTAAGGTTTTGTGTTTTCCACATTTGGGAGGATGGAATTTATTATTGGTAACACATCAGAAGATCTGTAGTTTCAGAAGGCTGCCATTATTCCTTAAGTGAAAATTTGCACCTGTACCAAGTTAACTTTTTAAGAGGGACTAGCCATGAGCTAATTGGCATAAATTTACTGTTACTTCCCTGATACCAATAAAAAATTGCAGTGAAAAGCTAAATTGCAGTCGCAGGAGGAAAAATGTAATGGATTTCTTTGCAGAGTTTAAATTTGTCAAAATTATGATGTGTTATATTTGGAAAATCACTCTACGTTGAGAACGAAATAGCAATCCGCATCTGGTTTGAAGGGTTTCACTAAAATCAGCATCAGGCTACTTACTCCTACTTGTTCTTCTGGGTTCTTAAAGTGGCTGTATGAGTTTTTGTCAATCACTAAGAATTCTGTTTGTTAAACCGCTCTTTGAGAACACAATCCAGGTATATATATATATATTTTATAAATGCAGGAATGTGTTAACAATTGTTGCATCTTTGCCTGTTTATTTTTTCTGCTGTAGATTGTATTACTTCTTCATATGTGCCTCTGAAGCCCTTTGAAAAGAATTGTCAAAATATTACTGTGGAAGTTGAAGAGTTTGTTCCAGAAATGACAAAATATTGTTACCCATTTACCATTTACAAAAACCATCTATATGTATATCCCTTGCAATTAAAATACGATAGCCAAAAAACATTTGCCAAGGTAAACGGGGTAAACTATACATTTTGGGGTGTTACACTTGTTTATAATCTTCTCATTTTGTGACTCATTTTGAATGATGAATCATTTTTAGGCAAGGAACATTGCGGTCTGTGTGGAATTCCGGGATTCGGATGAAAGTAACGCTAGCGCTCTAAAGGTTTGTTTGTGATATTGATAAGCATGCATTTTTCATAGAGACAGACGTTTTGGTACTAGGTAGTTTCATATGCTAAGTTTCATGTGCTTAAATGTCAAGAAAATGTAGTAAAGTGACAAATGTAAGATTGCCTTTTCTACTCTTAAACATTACCGGTAAGATTGAGTTAAATATTAAGAAATGACACAATGTGTTAGGAACGTATATATAGCTTTAAAAAAGGGTAAGCTGCATATGCCAGAATTTTTGCCTTTGCTCCACTTGGATTTTGCCTTGCTTCAATGCCCAATCACAAGGTCATTTTCTTCTGACAGCTTATAGTGGTACCATCAGGGGAGTTTAACTCCTTTCTCCTTGAAACCTGAACAGGCTTCAAGCTGACAGTAGCACAGCATGACTGCTTTGATCTGAGATATGACTTCGAGTCTGTGGCTGGCCAAATGGTGCCTCCAAACTTGAATGAATGATCTAGGAAAAGCATCTCAGTATCTGATATTGTGATCCTTAAAATACCTGTCAGTTCACGGTGCCCTTACAGTTTCACTCTTTATAGCCACCTTTTACTTTTGGCTCTTTAGCCCAGGAATCAGAGGCCTGAGAGAGAAGTCTGAACATCTAGCCATCACAAAGTGTTTATCTGGCTCCCTACGTCTCTAGCGTGAGCCTAAATCAGACAGATGGATAGCGAGTCTTCCTCTTAAACCACCTAGGAAAAGAGGCTGGAATATCCCCAATTAAGTCATTTGATGTTTAATAGCTCTTATCTTTGAGAAGAGATTTTTTTCACAGAGAAACCTAAGTTAATTTAAGGATTAGCTGGCTAAAATGAGGTGTAGGTTCTCTGATTCTTCTTCAGTGGAGCTGAGAATAGCTTTTTTTCATCCCCGTGAACTATCCTTTTGTATAATCAAAGACTCTTAGGTTACCTCTCTGCAGTTCCTGCAAATTGCCTTCATAACCATATTTCAGGAGAGTAGGCGAGTGTCAGTTTCATTTCTTAGCTGGCCTGGAGGCTGGCTCTGAAGTACCCGAGTGAGGCCATTAGGAGCCTGACTCATTGACTCCATATTCATCCTTGAACGTATTAAGCCTATGGAAGTGAAAAACTCACACTAGAAATGAAACTGGATCTTTCCACGGAACCCGAGAAAGCCTTCCATTCATTTTACTGGTGTAGCAGCAAGCTGGTGACTCTGAAAGTGTGGCTCATAAAGTGAGAAAACAGTAAGCCCATCTGTGGCCTAATGGCCATTCATTTTCTAATTCCTTGAGGCTAGGAATGGTTCTGCTGTTGGTTCTGTTAAAACTCCTTACCTGGCCCACGCACAATGAGCATTCAGCACATGTTGCTAACCGACCAAGGAGGAGCTTCTCATATTAATAAGTGCAAATAGCATGAGAGAAGTAAGCTTGCCAGGCCTGGCTGGAGAGTGTTTCCCTTCCAACTGATTAGAAGTGTTCAGCCATTTCCTGTCAGCTAGGTTGAAATTGTATTTCTTTGGTGGCAGGAAATTCAGCAGCATCCATGGAGCCAAGTTAGGCGATGTCTGGGGGTGTCTGGAGTGACTGGAAATGATTTGGAATTTACAGGCTCATGGTGAGAGCTGGGTGGGCTTGGCCATAACCCTGTGCTCACAGATGCCCATAACTGTATGTGGTTCCTGGTGGGCTGCCGTCTATGGGGTCGCATAGAGTCAGACACGACTGAAGCGACTTAGCAGCAGCAGCATCCTGTTTAAGGAGCAGCATGGAGAGTGGTGACTCTGTTTCCTTCTTTTGCAGTGTATCTATGGAAAACCTGCAGGGTCTGTCTTTACCACAAACGCTTATGCTGTTGTTTCGCATCACAACCAAAATCCAGAGTTCTATGATGAGGTAAAATACGTTATTTTCTTATTGAGAAAACGCTGCGGTGGTTGTTTCTTTTCTGTTTGAATCATTTCCAATCTTGCATCTGCACCTTCAATCCCTAAATGGTTAGTCACATGAAAATAGAAAATGTCACATCAGAACGAAGGGCCACTGCCTGCTTGGTGCCCTTTGGTGACAGTGGAGGCAGGGCCCACAAATGGAAGGGGCTCTGATGTGAGATAACGTAGGAAACAGACAGCAGACTGGAACAGGACTTCTAGCCCACACTTGGACATCAGCTGGCTCCGTGACCTTGAGCAAGTTACTTCCCCTCCCTGAGTCTCTAATTTCCAGAGTTTAAAATAAGACATTTGGAAGGGGTTTTCTGAAGGCCCTCCTAGCTCTTACCTCCTGTGGTTCTGCATGGGAGGGTGCAGCCTGTCTGTAAGTGAAATGCTCTGAGAGACACAGTGGTGTGGCTGGGCCCCCAGAATCCCATCGGCTGCACCAAATGCCTCAGTGCAATATAGACAGAGGCCATCTCCCGGCCTCTGAGTGCCTGTCCTCAGTCAGGTTGCCTGATTCTGTCCCTGGCTCTCTTTCTTCCCAGTTCTCTGTCTCTGCGTGTCTGTGTCCTTCTCAGTGTCTCTGTCAAAACCTCTTTGAGCCTGTGCATAGACGGCTTATGCAAATCCGCAGGCTGCCCTTGATAGCCGTGTGTCTCCGTGGAACCCAGGTGTGCATCCCAGGCCAAGAGCTCTGCTATTTCTGCTTCTCAGGCTCCACGTGTCCATCCCTGGCTTGGCTAGAAACCATCCCCCTACCCTGCTGTCCCCGGTTCCCCAGGCCCAGCTGCTGTAGTATGGAGGCCTGAAACCCCAGCCTGGGACTTGCTCATTCCTGCTCAGTCCAGTGCCCCAGCCTTTGCAGGGAATGTGTTTTTGCCACCCAGGGAGGGAGTGTGTCCATATTTATGTGCAGCAGAGCATTAGATACCTACCCAGATGGTCTGGATGCTGTGAATCGGCATATTCTGTGGTGAAATATACCTACAACAGAAATTAGTTATCACACCAAAGCCATGTCTTGTGTGAATGATAATTAGGCCAGATGTCCCATCACCAAGCTGTTTAATATATTCCTCTCTATAACCAGTGCCAGTCACTAGAGAAAGCTTGTTCATGTAGTAAGTAATCCATGTTAGGAAGCCAGAAATGGACTTTTCAAACATTTGCTATGTATTAACCAGGAAAGTGAGCGTGAGCATGTATGTTTGCGTGGGTTCCTGAGCAGGTCCACGCATGTGCATTAAATCAATTAAATCTGTGATCTGTCTCCCACATCCTTCCCAGGAGACATTACAAACATTCACTTGGCAAATTACTTGAGGTGCTTGTATTAAAGTATTAATTTTTAGCATGAAATTCATGTGTCATGATGATACTTTTTATTTATTCAAGAGTAAAGTTGTGTTTTTCCTCTAAAGAAATTTATACAACTGTAATTTGTGGATTCCATAATACCTCAGTGACTTTTTGCTCATTTATTTGTAAAGGCTTTTTTTTTTTGTTTTCCAGGCAGAGGAGGGAAATGATTTTGGAAAAAAAAACAAAAAAAAAGGCAGGTTTTCAAATTCAGTGCACATTGTAGATGGATTGGATTCACTGACTCCAATTGAGTTTCATGGTATCTCTGGGCTTTAAGGATGTGGTTTTGATCCAGTGTTTCAGAAAATCCTTCTGCAAAGTTGAATCCAGGAGAATCCACAACTCTCCAGGAAGAGTAATAAATCAGCCCTCACAACCCAAGAGAATATTATTGTCAAACTGAAACTAACCAGAAAGGCATTTGGAATATATTTAAATGATATCTATTATTTGACCACTTGACCTGTGATTTAGAAAATTATGTCATTGAAAAAGTATGATGAAACAAAGCTAAAGGTCTGACAGTCCCACTTGACGATGAAAACAAAATGCTCTGTATAATTTTGCTTTCATTTCAGATAAAAATTGAGCTTCCCATTCACCTTCATCAAAAACATCATTTGCTTTTCACTTTTTATCACGTAAGTTGTGAAATTAACACAAAGGGAACAACCAAAAAGCAGGACACAGTTGAAACTCCAGGTATGTGTGTTCTTTATTGGAGAATAGTTGATTTACAATGTTGTGTTTGAGGTGTACAGCAACTTGATTCACTTGTACATATATATGCATCTATTCTTTTTTGGATTTTCTTTCCATATGGCTTAAGACAAAGTATTGAGTAGAATTGCCTGTGCTGTCCAGAAGTCCTTGTTTATAATCCTTTCTATATTTATATTTATATCTATGTCTAATCTATCTATAAGTGTGTATCTTTTAAAATTAAAAAAATTTACAGTATAATTGCTTTACAACGTTGTGTTAATTTCTGCTGTACAACAGTGTAAATCAGCTATAGGTATACATATATCCATGCATTCTTTAAATCTCTCTCTCTAGAGCTATTAGAAATGGAGTTGTCATAGGATATAACCTCTTTCATTGAGCTACAGACCACTTCCCCTTATCAAAAAGTGCATTTCTGAGTTAAAATTTCCGTGCTAAAATATGAATTACATGTTCATTTTATCATCATTTCTACTCAGCGTCATGTCCAAATGCTTGCCAGTGTGCTTAGACTACTGTAGGCAACATAAAGTAATATTGCTCTTCTCAGAGAGAAACCCATATTGTGATGCTATATTTTTGTTATTTCTTTTGTGTGGAATGGTCCAGCAAGCAGAATCTTCCAGCTCTACTCATTGAGAAGAGGGAAGTAAGCCCAGAGCCATGGGCATTTTTGAACCCAAGGGAGATTGGAATTCTAGGGAGAAGAGGATAGATTTAACAAACTTGAATAAGCATTGATAGTGAAGCCCCAGTTGTGGTCTCATTCCTCAAGGCTTTAGATAGACCAATGGGAAGCATCCTTGGGAGAATATCACAGGTCCTATGGACATGGCCCATGCCACATCCACTATGTCAGTGTCAGTATGCTTTGGGATTCAAATCCAAGTTAGCCTGTGCCAATCTTTTTCTTTCTTTCTTTTTTTTTAAAACATTTTTAGTGGAATTTAGTTGCTTTACAATGTTACATTAGTTTCTATTGTACAGCAAAGTGAATCCGCTATATGTATACATATATCCCCTCTTTGTCATCACAGAGCATTGAATAGAGATTCCTGTGCTATATAGTCTATTTTCATTAGTTAATCTATTTTATACAAGGTAGTATATATATATATGTCAACCCCAATCTTCCAATTCTTCCCACCACCCCCTCCCACCCTTGGTGTCCATTTGTTCGTTCTGTACATCTGTCTCTATTTCTGCTTTGCAAATAGATTTATCTATACCATTTTTCTATATTCCACACATATGCATTAATATGTGATATTTGTTTTTCTCTTTTGACTTAGTTCCTTCTGTATGACAGCCTCTAGGTCCATCCATGTCTCTGCAAATGGCACAGCTTTGTTCCTTTTTATGGCTGAGTAATATTCCATCGTATATATGTCTCACATCTTTATCCTTTCCTCTGTTGATGGGCATTCAGGCTGCTTCTGTGGCGTCAGCCTGGACCTATCTTAAATTTGTTCATTCACTCGGCAAATATGTCTGCATATCTATTATGTACTAGATATTGTAGTAGGTAATATGGAGAAGACAGTGGAGCATCGAACATAGATCTCATCTTCAGTGAGCACATGGTCCAGTGGGGGAAACAAGATCTATGTAGACATTTATAACACAAGATAGAAAGTAGTAGTTACCAATAAAATGGTGTTGTGTGATATCAGAGAAGAGTGAGTTATTCTCTGATATCACATAAAATTATTCAGTTCAACTGGTGGAAGGACAAGTGGCTGGGAGTCAGGGAAGGCTTCCAGGAGGTGATGGTGTTTGGGTGAGGCATTGCAGGGTGGCATAGAGTTTGATAATGCAGTCAAGGAATAGCCAGTATAGAGACAGAGTATTGAGGGGTCTGGACAGGGAACCCCAAATAGTTCCATGCACTGAAGCACAGGAAACTGGGGAGGGAAGCATAGGATGGCAGATTGAAAAGGAAGAGTCAGATGGTGGAAGGCCCTGAATACCAGGTTGTGGGTTTGATTTTGTTCTGTTACCGATAGGAAATACTGGAGGGTTATTAACACCAGTAGGAGCTGTTTTGCAGGAAATCCAATCAGGCAGCAATATAATGGGTGAGGTGAGGTGGAGCAGGAAGAAGGAAGGAAGGAAACACCAGTTAGGGGGCTATTTCAAGAGTTCAGGAGAGGAAGGGGACCACAGTGGGGCTGTAATGGCGGGTGGGTGGGGGGGCAGGTGGTGAGGGTGGAGAAAAAGACAATTGCAGAGGAATATAGTGGGCCTGGCAAGTGATGGGCCTCTAGAGAGATGATTCAAAGTTAGCACTGAAGTTTCAAAACTGGAAAGCAGATATTGCCGAGTAGCAGAGTTATGCCTAGGGATGGTGGGTTTTGACTGATGTTGAGTTTGCAATGTTAGTGACACAGCTGAGTGATGCCCAGCAGGCAGCAGTACTGAATATTAGGAGAGTCCCTTTGTGGATAGTGTGGTCATGTTCTAGATCCTCATAGAAATTGCTGTTCATTTAAGGTAGTGACCTTGCAGGTTGAGAAGAAATCTAGCAGAATAATGAGACAGTGAGGTACATGACAGTGTACCTCCTGAGGAAACAAACAACTGTTGCCTTATCCAGATCCTGGACAGAAGTGGGCAAGATGCTCAGTAGAGCATGAGGTGGTTATTTTCTTGCTACTCATCAGTTTTTAAAATATATATATTGAAGTTTTTTTGAAGTATTATTGATTTATAATGTTTCAGATGTACAGCAAAGTGACTCAGTTATGCATACATATGTATATATACACACATAGCCGTTCTTTTTCAGATTCTTTTCCATTGTAGGTTATTACAGGGTATTGGACATAGTTCCCTGTGCTGTATACAGCAGGTGCTAGTTTTTAAAATTTATTTTATATAGAGTAGTGTATATCTGTTAATCCCGAACTTCTCCCCAGCACTCATTACTTTTAACTGTCCATCCTTTAAGTGGTTTCACACTTTTGATGTGGATGGTGTGTGCTTGACCTTGCACCTTTATAGCTTCCAAGCATTCTAGATGAGTTTTGACTAAGAGACACACTTGGCCATGCTCTGATTGATTTGCAGTGCAAAAATATTGCCCACGCAATTCCATAGAGACAGAAAGTAGATCAGTGGCTGTCCACGACTTGAAGAAGAGGAAATAGAATGTGACTTCTGAGGGGTATGGAGTTCCTTTTGGGGGTGATAAAAAAAGTTCTGGAATGAGGTAGTGGCAGTAGATGTAGCTTTGTGAATATACCAAGAACCATTGAATGGTATACTTTAAATAGATTAATTGTAAGGCATCTGAATTATATGTCAATAAAAATTTATGTAAGGAAAAAATAACCCTGAAAAACAAGAAATATCTTTTCCTTTTCCTGCTTTCTGGACTGGAAACCTTTTGTCATTTGTCTGATTTTCAGTTTAACTACTTTGACAGAGTCCTTTTGAATGGTTCTTCTGCTCATGTTACTTTCCTTTGCTTTTTCTAAAAGAAAAGCCCTGGGTAAAGCATTTCTGAAGCTGTACTAGTGAAGATGCCCTGCAGGCATGTTTTGGCGTCTGAGAAAGCCATTCAGTCTATTTGGAGAATGCAACATATCAGTCTCTTTAAGAATTAAAGCTTTGCCAAATTAGACACGTTCTAACCAGATTTGTGTTGACTTCTGTGTTCACACTGTAAACACCCGCACACATGCGTGCGCGTGCGCACACACACACCCCCACACACTCACACAAAGAACTTTAAAGCATCAGAAAGCAGTGGCTTTCAAAAGTACTCTCGAGCCAACACCCTCCCTCATATGCCAGAACTCAGTTCAGAGCAATCCTTTTTACAGCTAAGTTATAAACACTTGAAGTCCAGAGTAATCTCTATAATGGAAATACTGACACTGCTTGACTTGAGCAACACAGATGGCTCTGGATTTTTTAGCTTAGAACATGATGAGTTTTCTAATAAGAAGCCAAGAGGCTCTTTGGAGTAGAACTGTTAAGAAATGTAGAGACTGGGGAGGAAAATCTCTCAGTGATTCCACTTGTAAGTGCTGTGCTGTGGCTGTATTCTCTTGCTACCTCTCTTCCTTCTGTAATCAGGAAAACTGCCCAACCAAATACTGCTGTGTATAAATATAGAACGTAACCCTGACTTGTGACCTTCATTTTCCATAGTCCTTTACTTACCCTAGGGTTGCTGGAAGAAATTTTGCAACATGGTGATTGCTGTCTGATTATAGTCTCAGATATGAGACTGTAAGGGTGAACATGAGACATCTGAATCTTTTAAAAAATAAGTCTACCAAAATGCTCCCCTAGTATGTCAAGATAATGAAATGGATGCACTTTAAAAGCTTTCAAGTGTTCTGGTATATCAGCTCACTTTGGTCTTTCAATCACTGTTCTATAGAAGATCTGGGTGTTATTGTTCCCATTGTTATAGTCAAGGAGGTAGCGTGAATAACCTGTTAGTGGCCAGGCTAGGATTAGGAAGCCATCCAAACTAATCCCCCCCCCCACCCAGTGCTTGGATGCCTAACACCTGGACTCTCACATACAAACCCCTGGCAGCATCACCAGCCCTACCCTGCTCCCCAGTGACCAGACATTTGTGTAGCTAATTGCATCTGTGATTTCATTTCTCATGGCTGATTATTGTCTTGGCAGTTGGCTTTGCCTGGGTACCTTTACTGAAGGATGGTAGAATCATCACATTGGAGCAGCAGCTGCCAGTTTCCGCCAATCTTCCCCCAGGCTACATGAGTCTGAATGATGCAGAATCCAGAAGGGTAGGAAAATCTCTGTATTTGTTGAAGAAATCATGAAATGTTATTTTTGCCTTCTTTTAAAAAATGTTATTGAAGTATAGTTGATTTAGTGTCATGTTCATTTCTGCTGTACAGCAAAGTGATTCAGTTTTCCATATATGATGAAATGTTTAAAAAATAGAATACTGTTGGTGTATTGCATGGTTTAGTGTGGTTGATAGCTACTCAGAGTGTGGTTTGAGGGCTGATGCTGGTCCACAACAAAGAGAAGTATGGAAAATGAGTGTTGGGAAGTTTCTATCATAGTTTGACAAAGTAACCTCATGTCAGTTGATTCCAGTTACTTAAAATGGGACTCTGATTTTGTGCATGATAAAAAAATTGCTTCATATAGTCATTTTTATTGTCATTAGGAAAAGTATCCGCCTGCAAAGGATGGGAACTTCAAAGTGATTTAGGATACATTTATTCTAAAGGCAGGTTATTTTCTCCAATAGTTCCCTATGTCTGCAACTAGCACATTTGTTTCTGAGAAAAATGTTGAAATACATATATTGCTCATCTGTCTATTACTGTGGTACAAAAACTCACATGTATGTTTTCTGTTCCCAGCAATCAAATGTGGATATTAAGTGGGTAGATGGTGCAAAGCCTTTGCTGAAGATCAAAAGCCACTTGGAGTCTACCATTTACACTCAAGTAAGTTGCATCCCATGAATTTGTAAAAAAAATTTTTTTTTTGCCACACCATGTGGCATTTGGGACCTTAGTTCCCCAGCCAGGGATCAAACCCATGCCTCCTACTTTGGAAGTGAGGAGTCTTAACCACTGGACCATGAGGGAAGTCCCTGAATTTTGTCAATTTTAATACTTGAGTTTTTTTCTTGGTTAAAATAGATTATATTCATTTCTACAGCCTTAGAGAAGTTGTGGCCTGAAACACTTTCTCATTAGTAATAACACCATTCTTAATAATGGCTCAAATTTTTAAATTCTTCTCAAATGACCAAATCCTTTTATTCCCATTGACTGATTAGACTCTTCCAAAACTCTGAAAAAAATGTGGAGGCTATTATCACCATTTTTAAACCAACATATATTTTTTGAGCTGTTTTAGATTTACAGAAAAATTATGAGGATAGTGCAGCTACCTCCCATATGCCTTATACCAAGTTTCCTCTAGTGTTAACATTTAACATGAGTGTGACACCCTTGTTACAACTCTTGAAGCAGTATTGAGATATAATCATTAGCTGAAGTCTGGCCTTTATTCAGATTTCCTTAGTTTTTACCTGTTAGCACCCCTTTTCAGTTTCAGGATTCTATCCAGGATAACATGTTACTTTCAGTTGTCACATTCCCTTAGGCTCTTGGCTGTGACAAGTTCCGAGTGTTTCGTTGTTTTGGGTGACCTTGTCAGTTTTCAGGACTACTGGTACTTTGCGGATGCCCCTCTGTTGGAATTAGTCTGATGTTTTGCTTATGGTTAGACTGGAGCTGAACACAGAAGCTGGCAGTCAGTGGATCAGGGTTAGCTACTACAGTTTGCTCTTAGACTCAGCATCCTTGAAATTAGAATCAAGTATCTGTGAGACACCTCAAGCACCGTTTGAAAAATCATGGATGGAGAAGGTGAAGTCCACACTCCTTGGTGCAGCACTCTCAGGTTTCCTTGGCCATTCCATCCTTTTGTAGGAAAAGAAACAGGGGCTCAGTCAGGTTAAAAGATGTATCCAAGGTCCCACAGATAATAATTAGAGGAAGCAGGTAAAAATCCAATTTCTATTTTTTTTCTCTTTAATCCCTTTGTTAAAATGGGAGGATACTTTCTTTACATTGTTGTGATAATTTCTGCTGTACCACAACGTGAATCAGCTATGCATGCCTTCTCAGTTGCTTCAGTCGTGTCCGACTCTATGACCCTATGGGCTGTAACCCACCAGGCTCCTCTGTCCATGGGATTCTCCAGGCAAGAATACTGGAATCGGTTGCCATCCCCTCCTCCAGGGGATCTTCCCAACCCAGGGATTGAGCCCAAGTCTCTCGCGTCTTCTGCATTGTAGGTGGATTCTTTAGCAGTGGCGCCACTTGGGAAGCCTGAATCAGCTATATGTATACATATATCCTCTCCCTCTTGGACCTCCTTCCGCGCCTCCCCCACGACCCCAACGCTCATCCCTCTAGGTCATCACAGAGCACAGAGCTGAGGTCCCTGTGCTATATGGCAGCTTCCCACTAGCTAGCTATATTTTTTTTTTTTTAGCTAGCTATTTTACACATGATTGTGTATATATGTCAATTCTACTTGCTCAATTCATCTGGAATTTCTTGATTCTGGTTCCTGAGACAGTCTGTGCTATCCACAGATTCAGTGTCTGTAGATTTCACATAGGACAGTTGGACGCTGGCCACCACAGGGTCAGGTGACTCCCTTTTCTTCACCTGTCAGTTCAGACCTCTCTTCCTGCTTGTTCCATTAAAATATAGAAGCGGCCCAACTTCAGAGATGACATTACTGAAAAAAGGAAACAAATGTTGGACTAGTTGGGCATGAATGGTGGCCTACCCGGTGCACTGAGATGCATGCTCAATGGGCCTGGTTTGCTGTTTTGTGTGTGGGTTGAGAGGACTCTGGGACTCAAGGAGGAACATGTATGTTGGTAGCTGTAGATGCCGAGTCGGGTCATTAGAAGACCTGGGGAAACAGGTTTGCAAGATTCCGGGTGGGAGGACGGGTGGTAGAGGTGGAGAGCCTGTGTTTTGTGGGTAATGAATCAAATTTCATATGGCTGTATCCATCTGGTTTTCAGGATCTGCATGTGCACAAATTCTTCCAGCATTGCCAGCTGATTCAGTCAGGCTCGAAAGAAGTTCCTGGGGAGCTCATTAAATATTTAAAGGTAAATGAACAGCAGCTTTCTGTAAAAGGTTTGTTTTTCTTGTCTTTTGGTTGCCACATTTTTGATGTGGGAGGCCAAAAAAAAAATGAATACTTGAAAATACTTTTGGTTGCAAATCCTCAAGAGAGCACATTCTACTATGTCCTTTTCCATCAAGTGTCTGTTTAGAAGCACACAACAGAAGCATGGCATTAGGAAGAAAATGTTTTAGCCAGAATTCAACAACATACTTAAAAAAAAATCTCATGAAAATGTTTATTTCGGGTCCATAGATTGATTTTTCCAGGTCCATTCTCATCTTGCTGACAGCCCGGTAAAGGTGGAGAATGCTGTGGAGAAAAAGGCCAGGAGAAACGAAGTCACTTTTACTTGGAATACAATGTGAAATGGTTCCTGGGTCCATAGGTGAAAGAATATCAAAAGGGTCAGCTGATAAGAAGGAACCTAGTTGCTGCATGGTGCATAGAAGTCATAAGAAACGCCATATTTTATCGAAAGCATTGAGAATCCAAGACTCCGTTTATTCCCTAACATGGTGGGACAAAGCACACATCATAAGACCCATCTAACAGTAGCTTTTCTCTTGGCTGCTCCTTCAGTAGATCAGCCATGGCCAGTCTGAGGAGTTTTGATTTTAAATGAAGTCCTCTACAGGATTTCCCTTTCGACATATGTCAATAATGAATGATGTGAAATGAACAAAAATACTCATTTCTTTCAGAGAGGCAGTGTGAATGAGGTAACACGTGCATGGGTTCTGGAATCACAAACTGAGCTTGTACCCCAGCTCTGTCACTTGTTAGCTCTGTGATTGACCTTGACCAAATTACTTAACTTCTCCAAGCCTTTGTTTTTTCTTCTGTCTCATAAAGATAACAGTAATACCCACTTGTACGGTGATTGTGAGGCCTCAGTGAGACAGGGCATCTGCTGTGTAGTATTCATTCCACACTTTTTTCTTGAGTACCTCCTGTGGGCCAGGCTTCATTCTAAACATGGGGAGGATAAGTGAAGAAAACAGACAATATCCCTATTTTCAAGGAGCTTACTTTCAAGGAGACAGATGGACATTAAACACATAAATGAATAAATATATACATCTGCAGTCATGGTTCCAGGACCCTCCCTAGATACCAGAGATTCTCAAATCCCTTGCAGTCAGCTCTCCATATCTGCAGATGTGAAATATGTGGAGATGGAGGTTCAACTGTGTATCTTATGTCAGTGGGTAATAAGTACTATAAAGAAAACCAAAATATAGGGAAGGGGAATTAGGAGTGATAAGGATCTCTTTTTTAGATTGTCAACAAGGAACTCTCCAGTAAAGAGACCTAAAGGAAAGGAGGGTGCCAGCCGCGTGGAATTCTGGGCAAGGGCTGGGAACAGCAAGTGCAGAGGCCCCGAGGAGCTTACTTGGTGTGTTCCAGAAACAGGAGGAGTTCCAGTGTGGCTGGCACATGGAAGGATAAGCCTCCCTATTGGAAAAGATAGCTGGGTTACTGGTCTGGTAGGGCTTCATAAGCTATGATGAGATGAGAAGCTGTGAACAAAGGAGTGTGATGTAATGTGACTTTGGTTTTTAAAGAATCATCCTGCTTACCATACAGAAAATAGATTGTTGGAAAGGTAGAATCAGGCAGGTAGCCGATAAATGGTGGCTTTTATTCTTAATTAGCATTAAAAAGTACAGTAAGTCATCTAATTTCAAGTCCCTGTCTTGGGTGATGTCGAGAATCCCGCTCTATATGTGAATGCCTTGTCTGCTCAGATCCATGGCTTTATTCTTCCACTGGGGAAGCTTTGTAAAATTTTAACAAAATTAAATTTCCTGTATTGATATTCTTAGAATGGTGGGGGAAGAAAGGTATTCATATTTGTGTTTTTAAGGGTGTGGAATTTCTGTTATTTCTGTGACCTATGCTCGCCCTCTAGTGGCAGTGAGTGAAATGCCATGTGATTATAGAAAGCGCCAAACTCCTGTATGGAATGTTAGTGCTAAAAGGGATCTTTAGGGATTTTTTTTTTTTACAGATGAGGACACTGAGGCCTGAGGACAGAGATTTGCCAGTGGTTTTTCAGCTGGTTAGTAGGAGATCAGAGCCGAGCATGTCTTTTGATGGCTCTTTTGACTCCTAGCCCCGTGTGCTTTTTATCAAACCTTGCAATCTGTCCTTGTAAATGACATTATTTAATCATTTCATCTAACCATCTACATGCTGAGCTTATTATGTGTTCAGTATTTTCCTAGATGCTGTGTGGCTTGCAAATAAGAATAACTTGGGCTATTTTCCATAGGGATCTTATGACCAGTCGAGAGGGGCCCACTTAAGTCAAATGACAATATAAGTCAGTAGTACAAATGATCGTCCAAAGCAATATGTAATTAAATGTCAAATGCATGATACAGGATATATATGCTGAGAGTTCACAAAACTGTGGAACCACTGAGACTAGAGGGTTCCATCTTTATCCCTTTGATTCCTTCGTTTATTCATTTATTCAGTCATCCCCCAAATAATTACTGAGTACCTACCATGGGGCCAGATATTGTACTGGATGCTGGGAATATAACTGGAATAATTCAGACAACATAGCTACTCATTTGGGGTAGAGGGATTATAAAGAAGTCCCATTAGATAGAGATGAGTACTGTGAAGAAAATAGAACAGGTTAAATCTTAACATTCAGAAAACTAAGATCATGGCATCTGGTTCCATCACTTCATGGCAAATAGATGGGGAAACAGTGGAAACAGTGGCTGACTTTATTTTGGGGGGCTCTAAAATCACTGCAGATGGTGATTGCAGCCATGAAATTAAAAGATGCTTACTCCTTGGAAGGAAATTATGACCAACCTAGACAGCTTATTAAAAAGCAGAGACATTACTTTATTAACAAAGGTCCATCTAGTCAAGGCTATGGTTTTTCCAGTAGCCATGTATGGATGTGAGAGTTGGACTATAAAGAAAGCTGAGTGCAGAAGAATTGATGCTTTTGAACTGTGGAGTTGGAGAAGACTCTTGAGAGTCCCTTGGACTGCAAGGAGATCCAACCAGTCCATCCTATGGGAAATGAGTCCTGGGTGTTCATTGGAGGGACTGATGGTGAAGCTGAAACTCTAATACTTTGGCCACCTGATGCAAAGAGCTGACTCATTTGAAAAGACCCTGATGTTGGGAAAGATTGAAGGCAGGAGGAGAAGGGGACGACAGAGGATGAGATAGTTAGATGGCATCACTGACTCAATGGACATGGGTTTGGGTGGACTCCAGGAGTTGGTGATAGACAGGGAGGCCTGGCGTGCTGTGGTTCATGGGGTCGCAAAGAGTCGGATGTGACTGAGTGACTGAACTGAGTGGGCTCTAATGTGATCAGGAGTGCAGTCAAGATCGAGTTGTCAGGGAAGACCTGTCTGAGGAGTTGATGACATTTCAAGCTGAAAAGAACTGATGAGGGGAAGACAGCCATAGATGATAAAACTGTGTAAAAGGATGACAGACTATTGCAGCAGGTGTAAATACCTTGCAATGGGATGTGTGAAAGACGGGAAAAAAAAGCAAAGACAGCATAGCTAGAGCACACTGAGCAGCGAGGAGCAGGGGCTGGCCCCAGATGAGTGGAGGATGGGGACCCTTCATAGCTTTTTGTTCGTGGCAATTGGTTTTGTTTGTAATAGAGGGAAATGGCATTGTCAAACGTGCCTTTCAAATAGAACCCTCTGGCTGCTGGGTAGAGAGTAAATTCTCTGTGTAGAGAGACAGTACTGGTGCAGGGAGACCACTTCTGCAAGGAGTGCCCTTCTCTCTTTTTTCTACCTGATGTGATCCTACTTAACCTTGAACCTTAGAGCCTCCGTCCTCTGAAGTGTGTGACATTCCCTCCTCACTTGCACACACAATTGCTTCCTCTTCTGTGCGTTTACTGTGTACTGTTTACTGTTTGTGTCACAGCCATTCACTTCCATGTGTTTTCCTTCCATCGTCTGTGAACTGCTTGATGATAGGAACCCCGTCCATTTGATGTGCTTGGCAATCAGAAGTTCATTCAGTATGAAAAGTGAAAAAAGTGAAAGCCGCTCACTCGTGTCCAACTCTTTGCAACCCTGTGGACTATACAGTCCATGGAATTCTCCAGGCCAGAATACTGGAGTGGGTAGAAGTTCCCTTCTCCAGTGCAATCTTCCCAAACCAGGTCTCCTGCATTGTAGGCGATTCTTTACCAGCTGGGCCACAAGGGAAGCCCATTTGGTATACCTTTATTCAGTATACCTTTATTGAATGAGTGCATGAATAGCTTCACCGAAGTGGGGGGTGAACTTGACTGGGAAGGGTGCTAAGACTTTGCTAAAAAAATATGAACAAAGGCACAAAGGTAGGCATGCATTTGACAATTTCAAGGAGCAGAGCAGTCAAGACGCCAGTTTGGCCTCATGAAGAAGGGTGAATGTTAAGGCTAAAAATGTAAGTTGGGTTTTAAGTAACTTAGACTTAATAGCCTGGGTCAGGTTTTCTCCAACTTGGCACTATTGGCATTTGAGGCAGGATGGGTCTTTGTGGTAAAGGACTGTCCTATGCATTGGAGGGTGCTTAGAAGCACTTCACGACCTCCTCAGTCGTGACAACTGAAAATGTCTCTGGACATTGCTGGATGGCCTGGAGGGATGGGGTGGTGAAGGGTCTCTGGTTGAGAACCACTGCCCTAGCTAATGGAGAGGCATCAATAAATTTTTTGATGGTGGCAGAAAGTGGCCTGATGTAACCACTACTTGAGGAGGATTGAGTTTTGGAAATGAGAGTTAAATATACTGAGGTTGAGGAGAAATTGTACATAGCCCTACTATTAATGGAAAATTACTGGGCTATTTTGGTTATAGGTTATAATCCTGAAAACAGGGTGATGGCTGTATGGGTAGAAGAGAGAGGGCAAAACATTTGGAAAAACCTGAAGGAAAGACTAGAGGTTCCTGAGCTCAGTTTCTTGCATTAGGTATCTGATTGAAGAGAAGCTGCCCGGAAATCTAAGAGGTCACTGTTGAGATGAGAGAGGCCTGAAAAGGGAGGGTGAGCATAAGGATGGAAACATGGGGCACTCTGAAAGATGAATATTGTGTTCCTTAGGATACAGACTTGTCTGACCATCTCTGTCTTTCCCAAGCCCTAAATATTGAACTGGTGGAGAAGGTGCTCAGTGAAGTGGTTTTTGGTTGGCCAATTGACTGAGTGAGTAAATGAATGGGTGAATGAAGGAAGGAGGGAAGGAAGAAGAAAGACATTTTAGTTACTGGGTTGGCCAGGAGTTTGTTCAGGTTTCTCCATAAGCTGTATAGAAAAACCCGAACGAGCTCTTTGGCCAACCCAATATTTTGCTGCTTGTATCATTTCTCTGTATACACGGATATATTTCTTCTTTCTGATGTTAATGTGTCAATCAGTAGAGGCAGGGTGTTAGCACTTCGAAGAAATGTACTGTGAGGATGTTAGAATGCAGAACTGCCTCAGTTTGTGGATGGAGCCAGTGTAAAGCCAACCATACATAGAAATACACTCTATTGAATCCTGTTCTCACTGCAAAGTGATGGCCCACTTTCCCCTGTAAAACATACGAATGCTGGGGGCTGGTAGGCCAGTACCTCCAAACATGCCTGCTCCCCAGCCCAGTTGTTGGTTTACCAAGAGTCAGTCACCTTTATTCTAAAACCTGTTGATCCCAGTTATACTTGTTATCTTTAAGAGAGTATTTAATATTAAAGGAACTAACAAAATCTGAGTGCCAAAGTAGAGATGTGTATAATTGACAAAGTCCCCTATCCCTGGAAGCATGTGTTTGAAGTGAGCTTATATTCTAGTGAATGTATTTATCATTACTTAATTTTTGGTTGTTTCACCTTTGCAAGTTATATCATACTTTGATTTTCATAACTAATAATGACTTATTTTAGTGTTTGCATGCCATGGAGATCCAAGTCATGATACAGTTTCTACCTGTAATTCTTATGCAACTCTTCCAAGTTCTCACAAACATGACCCATGAAGATGACGTTCCTTTCAACTGCACCATGTGAGTTTCTGTGTTACAATATGAAGAATCAACTTTTGTTTCCTTTTGCATTTCTTCATTTATCTTCCAAATGAGAACCCCAAAGGCAGAAGCCTAATATAACTTTTCTCTATAGTTTCTTCTCAGACTGAGGGACTCACATCCCCAGGGATAGATGGTACCAGAAACCACAGGATAAGTTTACTGTGTTTTCCTCAACCAGCGGCTCTAAAACTGCTGCATGTTAGAGCAACCTGGGAAGCTTTTTAAAATCTGTTCCCAGACCATACATCATACCAGTTAAACCTGAATCTCTGAGAGCGGAACTCAGCATTGGTTGTTTTTTCTTCTAAAGTTTCCACAACGATGCCCTAATGCGATGGAGTTTGAGAATCACGCCCTTCACCAGTATTGTCCAACAGAACTTTCTTCAGTTATGGAAATGTTCTGTACCTGTACTGCCCAATATGGTAGCCATTAGTCATATTTAGCTGTTGAACTCTTGAAATGTGGCTGGTGTAACTGAGGATCGGAATTTTTCATAGTAGTTAATTTGTTTGCATCACCACTTGTGACTAGCAGCTCTCACATTGGACAGAGTGGCCCTAGGCCATTAGTTTTTACTCACAAGAATAAGAGTGTTCTTTTTATAGGAAAACAAACAAGGATATATTGTAGAGTAGGATGCAAAATGCACTTAATTTTTGAAAATAAAACGGGTTTAAAAAAATTATAAGCTCACTGCTGGGTGTTTCTGGCTTTGCTGCTTCTGCTGTTGCCACAGCGTCTCTGGAGCCTCAGGGTTCAGGCTCCACACACCCACATACTCTTTGCTCTTCTCTGCTATTGGGGGTAGTCTGCTTGCTAATTTAAGAAGCATTATTCTAGTCCAGTGGTTCTCAAAAAACGTGATTCCCAGACCAGCAGCAACAATACACCTGGAAGCGTATTAAAAATGCTAATCATGGAACTTCACCCCAGACCTAAAAAATCAGAAACTCGGGGAGAGGGGTGAGCGCTCTGCCCTCCAGGTGTTTCTGATGCATGCTAAACTTGCAGAACCACTGCAGGCTTCATAACTTTAAAACTTTCTATGAATCTTAGATTTGCTTCCAATTTTAGTTCATCTCATTATACCTGCTCTGTCTTGCCCTTCCCTTCCCCCCATCTGTTGACATGTTTAACACTTTTTCCTATTCTTTTCCTTTGATTTTTACTAGAGGGGATTTCAATATTTACCTTACTAAAGGCTTTTTACTATATGGTAGCTGTGAACATACTTCAAATGCGATTTAGAAAGGAGATGAAAAGAAATATCTTGGTTGCCAAAATAAAACATCCTCCTTTGGAACCAAGAAATGTATTTTACAAAGCCCTGAACATGTTACATGCTGAAATCTTTGTTGGATCCAAACTAAGATGCCATTTAATACTTTCATTATTTAGACAGTATTAGGTATTTTTAAGCTAGATATGCTGGTTTTATCTAACAATCAAACTATAGTGTTTCTTTGTGGTCTGACGTGCTGACTTTTGTGAATGTTGTTTCAGGGTTCTCTTACATATCGTATCAAAGTGCCATGAAGAAGGCTTGGATAATTATTTAAGATCCTTCATTAAGGTTTGTGGAGGAAGCTTTCTTTCTCAGCATTTTGTCTTATGAGAGAATTTGGTCTTACGGTTCATTCTCTTTGATTGTAGTATAGCTTCCGACCTGAAAAACCCAGTGCTCCTCAGGCCCAGCTGATACATGAAACTCTTGCGACTACAATGATAGCGATACTGAAACAGTCTGCAGACTTTTTAGCAATAAACAAATTGCTCAAGGTAAGGACACAGAGACATGCTTGCTTGAGGCCCTCCCATTACAGGTCTAGTCTGTCATCATTTCCTCAAGTGACTCCCTCTTTGCCCAGCACTTTGCCTATGTATGCATCCTTTCCCCCCAAGTTCTCCATAAAAATCCTTCATTCCCTTTGCCCTCCCCACCTACCCCTTGCTCTCAGTCAAATGCATAATAGAATTTTGGAGGGTATAGATCTGGGCGAGAATGCTGTATTCATCACACAATAGTTCTGTGACCTGGGGCCTGTTAGTTAGCAGTTCTGAGCATCCACTTTCTCATTTCTGAAATACAAGTAAAGCATCTAACATGTTGTTTCTGGTACATAGTAGGCACTCACTCAAATGGTGGCTCTTCTTATTGTCATAATTTTTACTATTCCTATTAGTAATGGTGTTAGTCACTCAGTCATGTCCAACTCTTTGCAACCCCATGGACTGTAGCCCTCCAGGCTGCTCTGTCCATGGGATTCTCCAGGCCAGAAAACTGCAGTGGGTTGCGATTTCCTTCCCCAGGGGATCTTCCCAACCCAGGGATCAAACCTGAGTCTCCTGCATTGCAGGCAGATTCTTTACCATTTGAGCCACCAGGTATCTGCTTGAGACTTCCCTGTACCCTTCAAATTCTACTTACACAAACACCTCTGCTACTTGGGCTGCCCCAGTGTTATACGAAGGGCAGGGTTGGGTCCCCCACTGGGTGCAGGCTATAATATGATTCATTGTCCATAGAGAGTTTAAAAGCAGTAATAAAGTAAACTAAAAGTTGGTTTGTTCTTATCACCACATGTAGGCAAATCAAAACAGTGTCAGTGATAAAATACCCCTCTCCACCAAATATCCTTTGTGCATCACCAGCCAGCCCTGAGGCATACTATTACCTTTTTGCCAGCACAATTTGAAGATATTCTATGGGACTTGGATAGTCAGTAGCGATCACTTTAAAACGTTATTAAAGTTCAGAGATAAAATCCATAGTGATTTGTCAGCCTTTTATAAGCCTCAGGGATTTGGGTAACAATTAAAGATTGATTTGTATTTATTTATTTATTTTAGTACTCATGGTTTTTCTTTGAAATTATTGCAAAGTCTATGGCCACATACTTGCTGGAAGAGAATAAAATTAAGGTAAGTAGGCTGAAGAATAATATTTAACATAGACAAAGAAGGCTAATCTTATTCATGGGTAGCTGTGATGTGCAAATCCTCTTTTATATTTTAAGGACTCTCAGTCTGTAGCTTTTTTCAGTTTTTCTTTAAGGAAAGAAAAAAAAGGTGTTCATCTGTTTTCAACTTCAGAGGCTCACCACATAGATTCATCCTGTGAGATATTTGCCATATTAAGTACATTATCTTTGAAGCTTTCCCTTTGTCTTGTGGCTTTAAAATGTCAATTGTCCAAAATATTCATTAGGAAGGAGAACACATACCAAATCAGAAAGAACTATTCTCTTAGAAAGATTGAAGGCACGTACAAAATTAAAAACATTTTATGTAAAAAAGACAAAAACCAAAATCTCGTTTTATGTAATGCGTGTGTTCCTGGAATATGCTGTACATATACCTTTAGTTGTATTTTCAAACTCCTTCAGAAGTACAAAGAAATTTTAGCTATAGGCATTGAAAGCTAAGACCTTGTGAAGTAAAAAATAATCACTTTATATTTACATTTTGATCAATATTTCCACAGAACAGGTTTACTGAAATTAAGATGCATGGATACATGTATACTTTGTGTGTCAGGAGAAAGACGGAATGAAAAACGGATGTGTCCGTATCTCAGGAGCACGATTCCAAAGTTGGGTCAGAATGACCTACTCTTGTTCATGATTTCAGTCAGTTATAGTATTACAGGTCCAGATAGGTGCTGTAATGATCTAAAGTATATATTTAACTAGCCATGTCTTTTTTAATTTGGGAGAAAAAGTATACTCCAGTTAAAAACACATTTATATACAGTATGTGTTTGAAAATAAAACACTGATTTGGACCTTTCACAACTCTTTTTTTTTTCTTTGCCGATTTAAATGAAGCTTCCAAGAGGCCAGAGGTTTTCTGAGGCATATCATCATGTCTTACATTCACTGCTTCTTGCAGTAATTCCCCATGTGACTATTCGCTATGCAGAGATTCCGGATGAGTCCAGAAATGTCAATTATAGTTTGGCTAGCTTCTTGAAGGTGAGTTAAAGGCATCCAGAACATGGTAAGGAATTATTCTTCACCAGTATGGTCTTTAAAGCTAAAGGAAAGCAATTACCCACTTTCTAGAGACTCGGCTGGGCTGCTGGAGGAACTACTGATTGAATTAATCATCAGTTCAGTTAAATAGCCATGTTTGATTCCCCACCCCCAATGGCTAATTGATTAAATCAGCGGTCCCACACAGGAGCCTTAGCCAGGAGGAACATCTTGCTGCTTTTGCATGCTGTTTTTCAAATATATTCATTTGAATGCCTTTCAGTTCAGTTTAGTCACTCAGTCGTGTCTGACTCTTTGTGACCCCATGAACCGCAGCACGCCAGGCCTCCCTGTCCGTCACCAACTCCTGGAGTCCACCCAAACCCATGTCCATTGTGTCAGTGATGCCATCCAACTACCTCATCCTCTGTCGTCTCCTTCTCCTCCTGCCCTCAATCTGTCCCAGCATCAGGGTCTTTTCCAGTGAGTCAGCTCTCTGCATGAGATGGCCAAAATATTGGAGTTTCAGCTTCAGCATCAGTCCCTCCAATGAACACCCAGACTGATCTCCTTTAGGATGGACTGGTTGAATCTCCTTGCAGACCAAGGGACTCTCAAGAGTCTTCTCCAACACCACAGTTCAAAAGCATCAGTTTTTTGGCACTCAGCTTTCTTTATAGTCCAACTCTCACATCCATACATGACTACAGGAAAAACCATAGCCTTGACTAGACGGACCTTTGTTGGCAAAGTAATGTCTCTGCTTTTTAATATGCTATCTAGGTTGGTCATAACTTTCCTTCCAAGGAGTAAGCATCTTTTAATTTCATGGCTGCAAGCACCATCTACAGGGATTTTGGAGCCCAGAAAAATAAAGTCAGCCACTGTTTCCACTGTTTCCCCATCTATTTGCCATGAAGTGATGAGACTGGATGCCATGATCTTAGTTTTCAGAATGTTGAGCTTTAAGCCAACTTTTTCACTCTCTTCTTTCACTTTCACCAAGAGGCTCTTTAGTTCTTCTTCACTTTCTGCCATAAGGGTGGTGTCATCTGCATATCTGAGGCTATTGATATTTCTCCCAGCAATCTTGATTCCAGCCTGTGCTACTTCCAGCCCAGCATTTCTCATGAGGTACTCTGCATATAAGTTAAATAAGCAGAGTGACAATATACAGCCTTGATGTACTCTTTCTATTTGGAACCAGTCTGTTGTTCCATGTCCAGTTCTAGCTGTTGCCTCCTGACCTGTATACAGGTTTCTAAAGAGGCAGGTCAGGTGGTCTGGGATTCCCATCTCTTTCAGAATTTTCCACAGTTTATTGTGATCCACACAGTCAAAGGCTTTGGCATAGTCAATAAAGCAGAAATAGGTGTTTTTCTGGAACTCTCTTGCTTTTTTGATGATCCAGCGGATGTCTGGTTCCTCTGCCTTTTCTAAAACCAGCTTGAACATCTGGAAGTTCACAGTTCACGTATTGCTGAAGCCTGGCTTGGAGAATTTTGAGCATTACTTTACTAGCATGTGAGATGAGTGCAATTGTGCAGTAGTTTGAGCATTCTTTGACATTGCCTTTCTTTGGGATTAGAATGAAAACTGAGCTTTTCCAGTCCTGTGGCCACTGCTGAGTTTTCCAAATTTGCTGGCATATTGAGTGCAGCACTTTCACAGCATCATCTTTCAGGATTTGAAATAGCTCAACTGAAATTCCATCACCTCCACTAGCTTTGTTTATAGTGATGCTTCCTAAGGCCCACTTGACTTGACATTCCAGGATGTCTGTCTCTAGGTGAGTGATCACACCATCATGATTATCTGGGTCGTGAAGATCTTTTTTGTACAGTTCTTCTGTGTATTCTTGCCACCTCTTTGCTTCTGCTAGGTCCATACCATTTCTGTCCCCGATTGAGCCCATCTTTGCATGAAATGTTCCCTTGGTACCTCTAATTTTCTTGAAGAGATCTCTAGTCTTTCCCATTCTGTTGTTTTCCTCTATTTCTTTGCATTGATCACTGAGGAACACTTTCTTATCTCTCCTTGCTATTCTTTGGAACTCTGCATTCAAATAAGTATATCTTTCTTTTTCTCCTTTGCTTTTTGCTTCTCTTCTCTTCACAGCTATTTGTAAGCCCTCCTCAGACAGCCATTTTGCTTTTTTGCATTTCTTTTTCCTGGGGATGGTCTTGATTCCTGTCTGCTGTACAGTGTCACAAACTTCCGTCCATAGTTCATCAGGCATTCTGTCTATAAAATCTAGTCCTTTAAATCTATTTCTCACTTCCACTGTATAGTCATAAGGGGTTTGATTTAGGTCATGCCTGAATGGTCTAGTGGTTTTCCCCACTTTCTTTAATTTAAGTCTGAATTTGGCAATAAGGAGTTCATGATCTGAGCCACAGTCCACTCCCAGTCTTGTTTTTGCTGACTGTATAGAGCTTCTCCATCTTTGGCTGAAAAGGATATAATCAATCTGATTTCAGTGTTAACCATCTGGTGATGTCCATGTGTAGAGTCTTCTCTTGTGTTGTTGGAAAAGGGTGTTTGCTATGAACTTTAGGTGGGGCATTTACCTTCTAGGTTACCATGGTCTGTACCACTCCTTAATAGAACCCCTGACCCTCTATACATTTAAATCATTTCTCTGACACTGTTGGCCTTTGAATTTGTAACTCTTGAACTAAAAGCACATTCTACATGTTGCTAATATAAGCACCGTCTACTTGTTGCTAATACATGTAAATGAAAATTGCTAATTTAGGTCAGTAAGATTATTTTGAGACATACCACAAACTGTTACACTTACAAAAGATAGAACATTTCTCACTGCTCTGTTTTGTCATTCTCTGTATGTAAGGAGCAATGCTGGAATACAGTTGTTCTAGAAAGTGGGCAATAGCAATATTTGATTTATTGCAGAGAAGGAACCTAGATTTGTAATGCACTTAGTTCTTACTTCTTTCCACTCCCCATCTTCTCAGAGCCCTTCATCATGTCTCAGCCTTATTTTAAGAACCTTGCAGTCAATAATCTAGCCAAGCAATTTTAAAATCTAATATACCCTTTTTTTTAAATTAAACATTCACACTAGGTTTCAGATCTCCAGAGTGTGATTTTCTAATGTAAGACCTCTCTGCCAGAACTAAAATAAAGTTTTAACACTATTACATGAGCCCTTTTGTGTATTAAAAACCAACCTCATATCTTTTTAAAGTAAAGGTGAGACTATCTGAAATATAAGATCTCAGTTTCTTTTATGGAGTTAAAACTTGAAATTTGCTATGTTAGGGAGTAGAACATAGTTGATTTAATAGCAGTATTGACCTCATTACAAGTCAACAAACATTTGTCTGTCTCCTATGTGAGCATCCAAAGATGAGAGAGGCTGTCTCTGTAATTATATTCCAATACATATACATGATAAAGTGTGATGACTATTATACTGAAAATATAAACAACAAAATACAATAGGAGAACAAGAAAGGGAGGGATTATGACCAGGTCGTATGAACAGAGACTAGAAGAAGAGTTCCCCAAGACAGGGATGAGAGTGTTGTAGGTAGAGGATTCATGAGCAGAGATGAGATATGCATGTTCAAGAATCATTTTGGCATGAGCAGGAAAGTCATTGTGTAGAGTTTAGGTTGTCTGGAGACAGAGGTGGAAAGGCCATCTGATGCCAAATGATGAAAGGCCTTGAATGTCAGGCTAAGGAATCTAGATTTTGAGCTGAATACCATGGAGCTATCTTCCAAAGCCTTTGAAAGAAGTGAGGAAAAAGCCAGAGTCAAGACAACCAGTTTGAAGACTAGTCCTTCCCCCTTGTCTGCCTGGCAGTCCATTCATCTTTTAGGCTCAGCTCTTCCCTAACCTTCTCACAAAGGGCTGATCACCTCTGCTGTTGTTTACCCATCCTTTCCATACTTCTGTAACTTTTTATTGTGCAGTGTTTTCATGATTTATTTGTCTTTACCATTGGACAAGACTAAAGACCGTGGGTTATTTATTTGCCTTTGTATTTCTCTAGAATGTCTCAAACCCAGTAGATCATCAAAATGATCTTGGATGAGTGGTAAATATAAGCCCACCTCATTAATCCAGGTGAGAGTTGATGAGGCAGGGAACGTTGAAAGGAGAGGTGACAAGATGCAAACAGCTGGTTTATCAAATATTGAGTTCCTTCTATTTCCCAGGAATGTTCTGGGTACCATGGGGAACATAAACAACATATTATCCTCTTTAGGTGAGAACAGCAAAATAATAAGTAAAATACAAGCTACTATAAAGTGTTTCAAGGACCCTGTAGATTAATGAACATGGGCTTCATCGAAGATGGACTTAATCATTGAAGAATGGGCAGGGTTCTGTAGAAGTAGTGATAGAATTGCTAACTAGACCTGGTATGAGCAGTGACTCGGAAGTGGGAATGCACAGTGCATCTTGAGGGGGTAATAAATAGATAAAATGGGAAAAAGGAAGTTTGGGACAAGATTGTGGTTTACCTTGAATGCCAAGCTGAGGAGTTTGAAATTATATTAGAGGCAACAGGGAACTATTGAAAACTTTTGGGAAGACAGTTGACATGATTAGGGCTAGGACTTACAGATTAATCTGGAAGCAGTTAGATGGAAAGATTAGTGGCAGGAAGACAGGTTAGGAGGATAACTGCAGTTGTACAGTTGCAAGGTAATGAAAGCCTTAACTAGGAGAGTGACAGCAGGAAAATATGAATAACTAATATGGCTATCACACAAGAAGTTTTTATAGGCCAAGACTTCACAGAACCCAAAGGAAAACTTCCCTTTTGGCCTGAAATGTACGCATAGGCAAGCCCCCCTTTCAATAGCTGACTGACCACCCTATAGTTCACTTTGAGCTTTGAAAATGAACCAAAATGAGGCAGTATAGCTAAATAGGAACAGGAACGTCGCTCAGTCGTGTCCAGCTCTTTGCGGCCCCATGGACTGTAGCCTACCAGGCTCCTCTGTCCATGGGATTTTCCAGGCAAAAGCACTGGAGTGGATTGCCATTTCCTTCTCCAGCGGATCTTCCTGACCCAGGGATCAAACCCAGGTCTCCCGCATTGTAGACAGACGCTTTACCGTCTAAGCCACCAGGGAAGTCCATAGCTAAATAGATTGCATATATATATGTAAATATGTGCATATATGTATTTGAATGTGTGTATATATATATATTTCAAATATTTATCATATATATAAGAAAATATATATCTTATTTTCAAAATAAGATGTTATATATATACATCTTATTTTGAAAACAACACAGTTGAGTCCAATGATAAGTCATTTGCTCTTTATCTCTTTAAGGTCGTGTAAATCTTTGAAAGTTTTTCTGTTATCTGTAAAAGTGAGAATATCATCCCCTTAATGTGGAAAAAATTTTAAATGTGTTGAATTTTAAAAACTTGACAGACTTAGAATTAGGTAACTAACTGTTCATTTTGATTTGGTTTCTATAGCGCTGTCTGACCCTAATGGATAGAGGATTTGTTTTCAATTTGATAAATGACTATATATCTGGATTCAGCCCCAAAGATCCTAAGGTAAGTTACAAGGGCATAACTATAGTGGGTGTCAAACATTAGAGTGTGAGACCAAGGGTGATATGTATTCTCCTCTGGAGGGTTTGGAGCTGCTGTTTTCTTATAGGTACTTTGAGTGTAGTTGTACCTCAAAGCAGAGAGTAATGGATAGGGTTTTGAGGGTCCCATATAGTCATAGTCATGGCTAAGATTCATTACAGTGACACAGTAAAGTTGCTCAGCTGGATTAATAAGGAGGAAAGACATTAAGTGGAGTCCTTGGCAATCTACGTGCATGCTTCCTGAGCACCCTCCCTCCTGTTAATGGGCATGCAGAGCACATCCTATCTCCAGCAGTGAAAACTGAGCCACATTATGTGCAATATTTCTCTTTAGGGAAGCCTGTTTGAGACTCAGAACTTAGGATTTTTATTGGGGCTAGTTATGTGTTGGAGGGTGGTCATAATTCCAGAGTCCTGGAAAGGAAAGACAGGGAAGCAGATATTCACCATAAATCACATTGTTTGGATGGTGCTGAACAGGCTGGCACAGAAGGCACAACCTTACCTTGTAAGGAATGTTGGTATCAAGATAAAATTTCCCACACCATAAAAAAGAAAATCACATGCCCTATCTTTGATGAACATGCAAAAATCCTCAACAAAATATTACCAAATTGAATACAATAATACATTAAAAGTATGACACAACACGGTCAAGTTGGATTTATTTCAGGGATACAATGATGGTTCATCATCCACAAATCAACGTGATTTATCACATTAATAAAATGAAGGATGAAAATAATACAATCATCTTAAATAGATATAATACGCGTGTTCCTGGAATATGCTGTATTCCTTTAGTTGTATTTTCAAACTCCTTCAGAAGTACAAAGAAATTTAGATGCTTAAAACACTTTTGACAAAATTTGACATCCATTTATAAGAGACTCCCTCAACAGTGGGTCTAGAGGGAACATACCTCAACATAATAAAGTCCATATATGATAAACCCATAGCTAGCATCATACTCAACAGTGAAAAACTGAGCTCTTTCCCTCTAAGATCAGGAATAAGACAAGCATGCCCACTCTTACCACTTTTATTCAACACAGTATTAGAAGTGCTAGCCACTGAAATTAGTCAAGAAAAAGAATGAGAGGGCATTCAAATTGGAAAGGAGGAAGTAAAACTGTCACTAGTTGCAGATGATGTGATAATATATATTGAAAACCCTAAAGACTACACCAAAACTCTGTTCAAACTAATAAATGAATTCAATAATGTTGTATGATACAAAATCAGCATACAGAAATCTGTGACGTTTCTATATACTAATAACAAACTATCAACAAGACTAAGAAAACAATTCGATTTACAATTGCATCTAAAAGAATAAAATACCGAGGAATAAATTTAACCAAGGAGGTGAAAGACCTGTACACTGAAACTATAAGACATTGATGAAAGAAACTGAAGAAGTCACAAATAAATGGAAATATTCCATATTCATGGATTGGAAGAATTAATATTGTTAAAATGCTCATACTACCCAAAGTGGTTTACAGATTCAGTGTATTCCCTATCAAAATTCCAATGGCATATTTCACAGAGCTATTAATAGAACAAATAATTCTAAAATTGGTATGAAACCACAAAAGATGCTGAATAGCTGAAAATAGGAAGAACAAAACTAGAGGTTTCATGCTCACTGATTTCAGACTATACTAAAGATATATTAATCAAGACAGCATGGTACTGGCATAAAAACAGATACACAGGTCAACAGAACAAAACTCAGAACCCAGAGATATACCTACACATATGCATGTGCTTAGTCGCTCACTTGTGTCTGACTTTTTGCAACCCCATTGACTGCAGCCTCCCAGGATCCTCTGTCCATGGGCATTCCCCAGGCAAGAATACTAGAGCGGGTTGCCATGCCCTCTTCCAGAGGATCTTCCTAACCCAGGGATCGAACCCAGGTCTCCTGCATTGTAGGCAGATTTTTTACCATCTAAGCCACCGGGAAAGCCATACCCACACATATACAACAAAGGAGCAAAGAACATACAATGGAGGAAAAGCCTCTTCAATAAATGACGTTGGGAAAACTGGATAGCCATATGCAAAAGAATGAAACGACACCATTATCTTACATCATAAAGAAAAGTTAACTCAAAATGCAGTAAAGACTTGAATGTAAGACCTGAAATCATAAAATTTCTAGAAGAAAATATAGGCAGTAGCCTCATTGATACCCATCTTAGAGGTGTTTTTGTGGATCTGATTCCAAAGGCAAGAGAAATAAAAGCAAAAATAAGCAAATGGGACTACATCAAACCAAAAATCTTCCACACAGTGATGGAAATCATCAAAAGGAAAGGACAGCCTACTGAGTAGGAGAAGTGAAGTCGCTCAGTCATGTCCAGCTCTTTGTGACCCCATGGACTGTAGCCCACCAGGCTCCTCCCTCCATGGGATTCTCCAGGCAAGAGTACTGGAGTGGGTTGCCATTTCCTTCTCCAGGGGATCTTCCCGACCCAGGGATCGAACCCAGGTCTCCTGCATTCCAGGAAGATGCTTGAACCTCTGAGCCACCAGGGAAGCCTGCAAATCATATATCCATCATGGAGTAATACAACTCAACAACAAAAGCCACCTGATTTTAAAATGGGAAGAAGATCTGAATAGACATTTTTCTAAAGAAGACATAAAGATGGCCAACAGCACTTGGAAAGATGTTCAAAATCACTGATCATTAGGGAAATGCAAATCAAAACCACAATGAGATAGCACCTTACAAACTGTTAGAATAGCTATTATTGAAAAGAATAAAGAAATGTTGGAGAGGATGTGGAGAAATTGGAACCCTTGTACACTGTAGGACTGTTAATTGGCGCAGCCACAATGGAAAACAGTATGGAGATTCCTGAAAAATTAAGAATAGAACTACCATATGACTCAACTTTCCCACTTCTGGGTATCTATTCAAAGAACATGAAAACACTAATTCAAAATTATATGCACCCCTATGTTTATTTTACTGTGGCATTATTTATAGTAGCCAAGATATGGAAGTAACCTAAATGTCCATCAGTGGATATATGTATAACAGAATACTACTCAGATGTAAAAAGAATGGAATCTGCCATTTTACAATGTGGACAGACCTTAAAGGTATTATGCTAAGTGAAATAACTCAGACAAATACCATATGATTTCACTCATTTGTGGAGTCTAAAAAAAGAAATGAACGAAAAAACAAAAACAAAAACAAAAACAAACTCATCGATACCGAGAACAGATTAGTGGTTACCAGAGGGGAAGAGTTTGGTGGCGGGGAGGTGGGTGCAATTGTGAAGAAGGTGTGAACTGTTTGGTGATGATGGATGATGACTAGGCTTGTGGTGGTGATCACGTTGTAGTGTATACAGATGTCAAATTATTATATTGTGTATCTGAAACTTACATAATTAAAAAAAATCCAATTTCCCAATTGCCAGCCAATGACCAGCCTTACAAGCAGGCCTTTTTAAGGAGAGCAGTCTTGAGCCTGCATTGTTGACTCTTTACTGCACAGGTCACATTTCAAGGTATACCTAAAATACTAAACACTTCTGTTTTGAAAATTAATGCTCTGTATTTAATTATTTTAGAATGTGCATGCTCAGTTGCTCAGTCATGTCCAACTCTTTGAGATCCTATGAACTATAGCCCACCAGCCTCCTCTGTCCATGGGATTCTCCAGACAAGAATGCTGGAGTGGGTTGCCATTTCCTCCTCCAGGGGATCTTCCCAATCCAGGGATCGAACCCACTTCTCTTGTGTCTCCTGCATTGGCAGGCGGGTTCTTTACCACTGGCGCCACCTGGGAAGCCCATTAAAGTTTAATATTTTAAATTATTAAAATAGTAAATGCCTACTATATAGGAGTTCATGTATAATTTCTTTGTGCTTAGGTTCTGGCTGAATACAAGTTTGAATTTCTGCAAACAATTTGCAATCATGAACATTACATTCCTCTGAATTTGCCAATGGCTTTTGCCAAACCTAAACTTCAGCGAGTTCAAGGTATGTATTTGTGTTTTCCATCATTTGGAATTGTGTTTTCTTTTTTTTTTTTTTTTTTTTGCTAGCGCTAGTATAGTATAATGTTTTCTAGTTAAACCAGTGATTCTGGAGGTAATCTCAGAATTGTTACTATCTGAAGAACATTAACAGTTCGTTAATGGTACTCTGCATTTCCTTCATAGTGTCAGTGGTAGTATTCATAGTGTGAAGAAATTCGGTGTTTTACATAGATTGCTGCTTAAACACAGACATCAGATACTAATAAAATTGCTCTCTGTAGTACTGTTTGGATTCTTATATGAGACTGAATTTTTAAAAAAGCATATAAATGGATTTCTGCTGAATGGAACCTCAGAAGAGAATTATAAAAGCAGAATAAAATAGTTATATGTATGTATGAAATTTATGAAATGCCTTCAATTATCTCCATTGCTAGTTTTATTGACTGCTTTGTTGTGTAGCACTATTCTTATGTTACTATGTTTTTTATTTGTCCCTTTTCTTTTCATATATTAATTAGATTTTTTTTCATTTGCGGTGGACCGTTTGACTTCAGTAGGTAGGTTTAACTCGGTTCACTCTAAAGTAGTTTGCTGTTTTTAAAAACAATTGATTTCATGAATGGCTAAGATGGATGGGGGCCTTGTTTGCTTTTCAGATCCTCCCTAGCCAAGATGAGGCTTTATTTAATGCATCCAGAAAACCTAGGAGGCAGTGTATTTGATAACTCTGAAAACCAGCTTGAGTAATATTCCAGTGTATATATGTACACTATTGATACTATGTATAAAATAGATAACTAATGAGAAGAAATAGCTCAGGGAACACTGCCCAGTGCTCTGTGGCAACCTCAATGGGAAGGAAATCCAAAACAGAGGGGATATATGTATAGCTGATTCACTTTGGTGTACAGTAGAAACTAACACAACATTGTAAAGCAACCGATGCTCCAATAAAATTATTTTTTTGAATAAAGGAAAAAAATAAGCTTCAATGTTGATTGCTAGAAGAATCAACTTTAAAACACTATCCTCAGAAAACATGTTTTGGCCCACACCAGCTTGGGGATTGATGGGTATCTTTTTTTTAAGTGTATGTCATCTCTCCCAAGCTCGCCTCCCTTCTCTTTGACCCTGTTTAATGACTTCTTTGCCACCATTTTTGAAGGGGTGGATGAACTACTTTATTGGTTTTATTCAAATCCCTCAAGTGAAAAAACCTCACTGCCATTGTACCGTCAACCCAGATAAGGCAACCTGAGTTAGTCTGTACTGACCCTTGTGCATAGAAAGTGATTGTGATTCACAAAAGACCATGACCAATGGCAGAAAGAACATCAGCTGTCTTGGTCTCTTGGGGAGTAGAGACCACTGCTGAGCAGTGGTTTTAGTGATTGAATGGCTGCCAGTGAAAATGGAGAAAAATATTAAAAAACTCAACCACCCCTATTCAACCATTCCCTTATTATAATAGAGTCTGAACATGGATAGCTCAGATACTTCCCCTATCATTTATTGATAGCTTGAGGAATTCAGGGAAAGGAAGGGGTGAGGATTTAGGATTAAATCTGATTTAGCATTTATTAAATCCTAGTTGAATTTATAGCATCCTATTAAGTTTTAAAGAGACTAGAAAAGAAACAGAAAACATATCCTTCAGCTTTGTGGCCTCACTAAAATTAAAGGGTAGGGGAAAGGAAATAAAGATAGCAGAAGTTTCCTGTAGAAATGTCTGTACTTGGTCACAATTCCTTCTGAGTAGTTATAAGGCAAGTCCCAACCAGGATATTAGCAGCTGGGATTTAAAGTGGATGGAGGATCTAAAAGGAAGTGAAGAAAATAGCTGGAACTGGTAATTTTATGAAATAAAAGATTTGTATTTGTGTCATGAATTTGAGTGAGATGGGGATGTTTTTCTTAGCATTCTTGTACCCCATTGTATTGGGGCCAATATGTAACATTTAGTAAAACATGCGATAGTTTATACTGTTATAATGATGCAATTGTCTAGTTTCTCTTTCTGCTTCACAAATATAAACAGATGAGTGAATCAAGTGTTGTTTAGAATTACTCCATGTTTTAGTTGTAACTAAATCTCTTCAGATATGAAGAAATGTGTTAAAACATTGCCAAATCTAGTATTCTTTCATTCTAGGTTTTATCCTAAGATTTGAAAAGCATCTAGGAAAAAAAAAAGAATTCTAGGAACTACTTTACCAACTGAAATTGTCATTAAGGCTATCATCTGGCCCCAATGATGAGTGCTTATATCTTGTAAAATTTTGCATGCTTATTCTATATGATAAAATAATTGCTCATATTTGTTCACAATAAAAATATAGCTCTTGCTAGCATGATCACATACTACTAAGTAATATAGTACTTTAATGTTAAAGTGATTTTTGAATATTTTTATAAATGAGTTTTAAATTTCATTATACTGCAGATTCAAATCTTGAATACAGTTTATCAGATGAGTATTGCAAGCATCACTTCTTGGTTGGTCTGCTTCTGAGGGAAACCTCCATTGCTCTTCAAGACAATTATGAGATCAGATATACAGCTATCTCTGTCATAAAGAATCTTTTGATAAAACATGCATTTGACACTAGATACCAGCACAAGGTAAGGATGTTTGTATCATCACCAGTATCACATTAGCTAGTTTCTGTAAGATTTTACATTGAAGATGAAGTTTTCAGTAAGAAAAATAACATGAGCATTGAGTAATTTATTTTTATGAATAATGTTTTGTTTCTATTTCAAATGATTATTGTTGTTTAGTCACTAAGTCGCTGGGCTCCTGTCCATGGGATTTCCCAGGGAAAAATACTGGAGTGAGTTGCCATTTCCTTCTTCAGGGGATCTTTCCCACCCAGAGATTGAACCCACATCTGCATTGGCAAGCAGATTCTTTACTACAGAACCATCAGGAAAGCCCTTAGGTTTTAAAAATAGTGTTCAGTTAACTGTTGAAGAAAAACACTGGTTTTTCAAATCATGTCTAAAGAACAACATAACTCCTTCATGATTTCTTACATAAACTGATTAGAATTTTTTTAAAAAAAACATGGTTATAGCCCTGTGTATACTTTTATTTATTTTTTTAATTTTAAAATCTTTAATTCTTATATGTGTTCCCAAACATGAACCCCCCTCCCACCTCCCTCCCCATAACATCTCTCTGGGTCATCCCCACGCACCAGCCCCAAGCATGCTGTATCCTGCGTCAGACATAGACTGGCGATTCAATTCTTACATGATAGTATACATGTTAGAATGCCATTCTCCCAAATTATCCCACCCTCTCCCTCTCCCTCTGAGTCCAAAAGTCCGTTATACACAGCTGTGTCTTTTTTCCTGTCTTGCATACAGGGTCGTCATTGCCATCTTTCTAAATTCCATATATATGTGTTAGTATACTGTATTGGTGTTTTTCTTTCTGGCTTACTTCACTCTGTATAATCGGCTCCAGTTTCATCCATCTCATCAGAACTGATTCAAATGAATTCTTTTTAACGGCTGAGTAATACTCCATTGTGTATATGTACCACAGCTTTCTTATCCATTCATCTGCTGATGGACATCTAGGTTGTTTCCATGTCCTGGCTATTATAAACAGTGCTGCGATGAACATTGGGGTACATGTGTCTCTTTCAATTCTGGTTTCCTCGGTGTGTATGCCCAGAAGTGGGATTGCTGGGTCATAAGGTAGTTCTATTTGCAGTTTTTTAAGGAATCTCCACACTGTTCTCCATAGTGGCTGTACTAGTTTGCATTCCCACCAACAGTGTAGGAGGGTTCCCTTTTCTCCACACCCTCTCCAGCATTTATTGCATGCAGATTTTTGGATCGCAGCCATTCTGACTGGTGTGAAGTGGTACCTCATTGTGGTTTTGATTTGCATTTCTCTGAGAATGAGTGATGTTGAGCATCTTTTCATGTGTTTGTTAGCCATCCGTATGTCTTCTTTGGAGAAATGTCTATTTAGTTCTTTGGCCCATTTTTTGATTGGGTCGTTTATTTTTCTGGAATTGAGCTGCATAAGTTGCTTGTACATTTTTGAGATTAGTTGTTTGTCAGTTGCTTCATTTGCTATTATTTTCTCCCATTCAGAAGGCTGTCTTTTCACCTTGCTTATATTTTCCTTTGTTGTGCAGAAGCTTTTAATTTTAATTAGATCCCATTTGTTTATTTTTGCTTTTATTTCCAGAATTCTGGGAGGTGTATACTTTTAAATACCCATATATCCTTAAATATATCTCCCTAAATAAATGCTATTATTATTAAGTGATTAATAATAAGACATATTAAGTATGTCAAATATAAAACATATAATGTGAAGTTTATCTTACTGAAAAAAATATATGCATGGCTATAAATCTTATATATACTACACAGTGTCTTATATATACTACACAGCTTATATATACAAATCTTATATATACTACACATGTGAAGACCACAGCTGCAGCCACTATTTGCTACACCTTTAACATATATGAAGATAAAGGGTATATTCAAATCTATTAAACCCTATGGGTTGCAAAAATAGATGGTAAATTGTATTGAATTTAGAATAACCTAACTTACTTACAAAGGCAAAATGGTTGTCTGAAGAGGCCTTACAAATAGCTATGAAAAGAAGAAAAGTGAAAGGCAAAGGAGAAAAGGAAAGATATACTTATTTGAATGCAGAGTTCCAAAGAATAGAAAGGAGAAATGAGAAAGCCTTCCTCCTCGATCAATGCAAAGAAATAGAGGGAAACAATAGAATGGAAGGACTAGAGATCTCTTCAAGAAATTCAGAGATACCAAGGGAACATTTCATGCAAAGATGGGCTCAATAAAGGACAGAAATGGTATGGACCTAGCAGAAGCAGAAGATATTAAGAAGAGGTGAGAATACAAGAATACACAGGAGAACTGTACAAAAAAGATCTTCACGACCCAGATAATCCAATGTTGTGATCACTCACCTAGAGCCAGACATCCTGGAATGTGAAGTCAACGAACAAAGCTAGTGGAGGTGATGGAATTCCAGTTGAGCTTTTTCAAATCCTGAAAGCTGATGCTGTGAAAGTGCTGCACTCAATATGCCAGCAAATTTGGAAAACTCAGCAGTGGCCACAGGACTAGAAAAGCTCAGTTTTCATTCAACCCCAAAGAATGCTCAAACTACCGCACCATTGCACTCATCTCACACGCTAGCAAAGTAATGCTCAAAATTCTCCAAGCCAGGCTTCAACAGTACATGAACTGTGAACTTCCAGATGTTCAAGCTGGTTTCAGAAAAAGCAGAGGAAAAAAAGCAGAGATCAAATTGCAGACATCCCTTGGATCATCGAAAAAGCAAGAGAGTTCCAGAAAAACATCTACTTCTGCTTTATTTATTATCCCAAAGCCTTTGTGTGGATCACAACAAACTGGAAAATTCTTAAAGAGATAGGAATACCAGACCACCTGACCTGCCTCCTGAGAAATCTGTATGCAGGTCAGGAAGCAACAGTTAGAACTGGACATGGAACAACAGACTGGTTCCAGATAGGGAAAGGAGTACGTCAAGGCTGTTTATTGTCACCCTGCTTATTTAACTTCTATGCAGAGTACATCATGAGAAACGCTGGGCTTTCCAGCACAAGCTGGAATCAAGATTGCTGGGAGAAATATCAATAACCTCAGATATGCAGATGACACCACCCTTATGGCAGAAAGTGAAGAGGAACTAAAAAGCCTCTTGATGAAAGTGAAAGAGGAGAGTGAAAAAGTTGTCTTAAAGCTCAACATTCAGAAAACTAAGATTGTGGCATCTGGTCCCATCACTTCATGGCAAATAGATGGGGAAATAGTGGAAACAGTGGCTGACTTTAGTTTTGGGGGCTCCAAACTCACTGCAGATGGTGGCTGCAGCCATGAAATTAAAAGACGCTTGCTCCTTGGAATAAAAGTTATGACCAACCTAGACAGCTTGTTAAAAAGCAGAGACATTACTTTGCCAACAAACGTCCGTCTACTCAAGGCTATGGTTTTCCCAGTGGTCATGTATGGATGTGAGAGTTGGACTGTGAAGAAAGCTGAGCGCCAAAGAATTGATGCTTTTCAACTGTAGTGTTGGAGAAGACTCAAGAGTCCCTTGGCCTGCAAAGAGATCCAACCAGTCCATCCTAAAGGAAATCAGTCCTGAGTGTTCATTGAAAGGACCGATGCTGAAGCTGAAAGTCCAATACTTTGGCCACCTAACGCCAATAACTGACTCATTTGCGAAGACCCTGATGCTGGGAAAAGATTGAAGGTGGGCGGAGAAGGGAACGACAGAGGATGAGATGGTTGGATGGCATCACCAACTCGATGGACATGAGTTTGCGTAAACTCCAGGAGTTGGTGATGGACAGGTAGGCCTGCCGTGCTGTGGTTCATGGGGTTGCAAAGAGTCAGACGTGACTGAGCGACTGAACTGACTAACTGACTGAACTAACTAACTTGCTACCAGATGGCTCAAGGTAATATCATATTGTTTCATAATAATTTGTTCCTTCATTTTTATATTCAAATTTAAATAAAGTCATTATATCATTTATTTTGTGATTACTTTGGGAAGCTGACTTGGAGATGGATTTTATTCTTTTTCTATAGTATTCCTATTTATCCTAAAAAAAAAAAAAGAATAAGCCTGCCAGCTATATCCAATTATATTTCTTTAATTACAAAGATTTGTTTAACTTGCAAATTTTGCTAGTTTTCTTCATGTAATTCTAGCCTAAACTAGATTTAAATGCCTCAGCTTTAAGATTTTATTATGTACTGTGGTTTGCATTGTTTTTTCACATTATAATAACATACTCACATTTAGTGTAGTCTACTCTATTTTGCATTGCTTTCTTTTTTGTGAATGTTGGCATTGACTTAACAGAAATTAGCCAAAATAACGTATCAAATGAAAAGATATCTTAAAGTCTTCCATTCCAACCAAGCTTTGTCAAATCTTTAAAAGTGCCAGTTATTGCTGGGGTCTGTTTGTGCCTACCAGTAGTGGGGAAAAGGGTCTTATACAATGTGAAAGAAAATGTCTTTAGCTATGATTTCAAAAAATTTGTGGGTAAATTACAAAATGAACTTCCTGTTCTTGAAGCAGCAAGTTGTCTTTTTTCCCCTTGTGTCTTCAGAGGAAAGTGAAAGAAAATGGGATTTCACTAGTGTCTTACCTAGAGGTAGAATTTTAAATATTTTATATCACATATTTGTACATTATTAACTTTTTAAAATTCTGAGAACAGTATATGTACACACATGCACACACACACCACTATTGTTATCTGTAAATAACACTGCCTGTTTGAGTATTTGATGTTTTATAGTTTCCGGCCTTACATTTCATTCTTTAATCCATTTTTAGTTTATTTTTGTGTATGGTGTTAGGAAGTGTTCTAATTTAATTCTTTTTCATGTAGCTGTCCAGTTTTCCCAGCACCACTTATTGAATAGGCTGTCTTTTCTCCATTGTATATTCTTGCCTCCTTTCTCAAAGATAAGGTGCCTGCAGATGCATGGGTTTTCTTTGAGGTTTTAGACTATGGGAAACATTGAAATACCCACACATTACCCTTTTAGGGATTTTTAAAGCCCCTTCTTTGTTCAAAATCTTCTGACAGGTTTTAATTGAGTATAAGATTCTCCCCAATAAAACTTTGTTTAATGGGCCTTCTCAACCAGAGCTTCAATTCCTTTCTGTGTTTGATCCAAAGAGCTCACAGTTGGCCTGAGTAAGAGGTCATTTGTCAAATACATTCACTTAAAACATGTTCACCATTAAGAATGATGCCAAGGTAAGGGCAGAGGGGAGCTTTATACCCCAATAATTTCCATTTGGTTTTCCAAATAGAAATACAGTCAAGAAAAAATGCTTCCTGTGGAAAGGCTGCTTTGAGACTACTTGTCCTAGTATCCCACCCAGGCCTGCATTCCAACCATGTTGCCACTCCTCAGCCTTTCTTTTAATGACATTATGGAGATGTCACTGGTCCCTGTTACATGCTACTCTTAAACTGCTTTGGGAGCTCTCCTTATTTGCTAAACATACCATGCGATATCTTTCCTGCTCAGAACCAGAATGCTCAAAATCTAACATTTATTCTGGGGCGTATATCTGTTCCTGTACTCACCACAAATGGTACTGACAACAGAAGAACTGCAATTTCTACTTGGACTGTTGGCATTTTTTTTTCCTTTTTTAAAATAATAAGCTACATACATGGTAAAAAAAAAAAGAAATCAAAATGCCTCTCTCTCATTCCTTACCTCCATGCCTCTCTCTAGAAGCAACTACTGTTTATCAGTTTCTTTTATAAATTTCTATTTTATTCATGCACAAGCCTATACACACACACACATATATATATATAAAATAGAAACCATTACCTATTTTTTTCACTTAACAATATATTCTGAAGATTAAATCTATATTTTTAAAAAAATCTGCATAGTATGCTATCATATGAATACACCTTATTTTATTTATTTAACCTGTCTTCTGTTAATAGATTCTTAGATGGTTTTCTGTCTTTTGTGCAGACAAAACTTTTAACGTGTTTGTCCTGATTGCATGTGTTTTACCTGTGTTCCTGTTCACCTAAGAAGGGTGTAGTATCTCCTTCCCTAGTAATCACTCAGTATCTGAACTGAAATGAAATCCCATCTACAAGCTATAATATTAATAATCATAGCTAAAAATTTATTGAAGACTCAGTATATGCCAGACACTATATTAAATATTAGCTCATATGAATTTATATTACTGTTATTATCCTCATTTTAGTAAAGAGAAAACTATGGTTAAGTGATTTGATTACAATTAAGTCGCTAGTAACAGGAGGGCTGGAATTCATGTGTATCTAAAATTCAAAATCTGTGCTCCTAGACTATGCTGCTAAGTCGCTTCAGTCGTGTCTGACTCTGTGCGACCCCATAGACGGCAGCCCACCAGGCTCCTCCGTTCCTGGGATTCTCCAGGCAAGAACACTGGAGTGGGTTGCCATTTCCTTCTCCAATGCACGAAAGTGAAAAGTGAAAGTGAAGTCGCTCAGTTGTGTCTGACTCTTAGCGACCCCATGGACTGCAGCCTACCAGGCTCCTCCGTCCATGGGATTTTCCAGGCAAGAGTACTGGAGTGGGGTGCCATTGCCTTCTCCCTCCTAGACTATACTGCCTCTCAAATATTTAGTCAGTTCAGTTCAGTTCAGCTGCTCAGTCGTGTCCGACTCTTTGCAACACCGTGAACTGCAGTACGCCAGGCCTCCCTGTCCATCACCAACTCCCAGAGTTTACTCAGACTCATGTCCATTGAGTCAGTGATTCCATCCAACCATCTCATCTTCTGTCATCCCCTTCTCCTCCTGCCTTCAATCTTTCCCAGCATCAGGGTCTTTTCAAATGAGTCAGTTCTTGGCATCAGGTGGCTCAAGTATTGGAGTTTCAGCTTCAGCTTCAGTCCTTTTTAATTTAATTTTATTTTTTTTTAATTTTAATTTTTACTTTATTTTACTTTACAATACTGTATTGGTTTTGCCATACATTGACATGAATCCACCACGGGTGTACATGCGATCCCAAACATGAACCCCCCTCCCACCTCCCTCCCCACAACATCCCTCTGGGTCATCCCCGTGCACCAGCCCCAACATCAGTCCTTCCAATGAACATACAGGAATGATCTCATTTAGAATGGACTGGTTGGATCTCCTTGCAGTTCAAGGGACTCTCAAGAGTCTTCTCCAACACCATAGTTCAAAACCATCAATTCTTTGGCACTTAGCTTTCTTTATAGTCCAACTTTCACATCCATACATGACCACTGGAAAAACCATAGTAGGACACTGGAAAATTAGAGAACTGCCAAAAAATGGTGATGATGATGATAGAAACTCTTGAAACAAAGCCATATGAAAAATAAAATAATAACAGCTACTTAGCTTTGTGAAGAGTGAATTAAGACAATTCGTGATGTGTCCCCAGATATTTAAAGGGTTACTGTATAAAGTAGAAGTGGACTTACTCTTTGTAGATCCAAAAGGCTGAACTATATCTAGCAGGTAGAACAGCTTAAAGACTTTTCTAACAGAACCTCTGAAAGTGCTGAAGTGTTTAAGAAGTTTAAAAACTAGTCATCTGTCAAAGATGCAGGTGCAGGTCGCTCTTGTCTTGATCAGGAAGTTGAACTAGATCCGTGGTCCTCAAACCTCTGTGCACAGCCATCTAGGGAAATTTCCTGGGACCCAGCCCAGACCTAAGTGGTAGAGACATTCTTGATTAGGGTTATATGTTAGCACATATATGTTATATATTAAGAGTTCCTGAAATTCGCAACAGAAGTACAAATGGTCGATTAACATATGAAAAATTGTTCAGTTTCAAGAATAAATGCAAATTAAAGGAACTAAGAGATACTTTTGATCTGAATTCTGTTGGTTAACCATTGTACCCTAGATGCCTTATATAAGTCTCCCAAAGTGCTGACATATGGAGGGCAGCTCATGTGCCATCACCACTGTTTTTGCTGATTTGAATGAGTATAAACACCTGACAAGGACTATAGCTGAGAAAAGCAGTACATAAATTAGTATAAGAGGTACCACATTAATTAAGACTACTGGTGTCCAGGTTTACTTGGATATTTACAAAGATCAATCTCCCATGTTGAATAATTGATTTAGAGGGCCAAGATCACATTATTTTAATTGCAGCTTGAGTCAAAGCAAAACTTATTTTTGGAAGGAATATTTTGTTACTTGTTCCATCTATTCGTTCATTCAGTTAATGTATAGTGACCATATTCTGTGTGCCCAGGCACAGAGGATGAAGCAGTGAACAAGACAGATGTGATTCTTGCTCTTATCATACTCAACCTTCACCGGAGTTAAAGGACAGGACTAATACAATCTGCTTTATAAGTCAACTGCTATCTAAAAAAATAAACTTTTGCCTTTTATATAGTGATGTTTGAGGGATGTGATTTGACTATATTGTATATAAATCCAAATACCAACAGAGTTCTCTGGTAATTCGTTTTGAGACTATGAGTATAAATAGACTCATGCTTCATTGATTTGTTATGGATATTAGGTCCCTTTTAGTCTTTAAACATATAGATGGAGCCAACTTTATTTGTAATATATACATATTATATATTTATTAACTTCCCTGGTGGCTCAGATGGTTAAGCTTTTGATAATTATTTTGCAGAACCAACAAGCCAAAATAGCACAGTTGTACCTCCCATTTGTCGGACTGCTTTTGGAAAATATACAGCGATTAGCAGGTCGAGATACACTGTATTCTTGTGCAGCCATGCCTAATTCTGTAAGTAGTCATGTGTTTCTGTTGGCATTTTATCCTGGTTTATTGACTGCATTTGGAATGAGGGTCATATGCTGTATGGTCTCAATAGTTCACCTTTTACAACATTTAAAATTTATACTCTTTCCTGTAACAGTACTTCTCAAATCTTAATGTGCATATAGATCATCTAGGGAATTAAGACAAATTCTAATGTAGTAACTCTGGGGTGGAATTTGAGATTATACGTTTCAAACAAACTTTTGGCTCTTTCTGGTCTAAGGACTACACTTTGAGTAATAAGGTCCAAGGGAACACCAAGAATCCCTTGTGCTCAGTGTGTTGCTTTTAAGATTTGCTGCTGTTATATGCCTTCATCTATTTATTCAACTGGAAAACTGAACAAAACATTCACTTTCCAAAATGTTAGGCTCCAGGCTTTAAACTATATTCCTTCACCTCTCCCTCCCTTTGACAGCCTTGTTTCAGCACTTCTGATGAGCGGCTTTTAACTCATCATGGTTGGTCTGTGTTTTCTTTCTCCCCTTAGAATCTTAGAGTTGCAAGGAACATTGGAGATGATCAGTCTCCCACTTGGCAAAAACAACCTTTTGCCATAGTTGTATTTAAAACTTTCCTTCTTGCATTTGATCTACACAATTTTCTGTCCACTTGTCCTGGTTTTGCCTTCTAGAGGTACACAGAGCACATCCGCTTCTACCTCCACACAATACCCCTTCATACATGTCCCTTCTAAATTTTTCTCCAGACCAGCTCACTCCACGTCATCATTTGTTGTTTCAAACCCTTTACTTCTCGGTTACAATCTTCCAGACATGCTCCATTTGACCAGTCACCATTTTAAAATGTCGTGTATACTTTATAGTTTGCCCAGTAGGGTGAATAACTCCTGCCCTACCCCCACTCCGTGCTCTGTATGGCCAAAGATCCCCATCACGTGTTCAGTAGCTGAATGGGTGGCAGGTAAAACTGTGTTCCTCACAGCTTCCTTTGGAAATTCCCCATAATGAATGTCTGCAGATTTGCCAAGCCTGCCCTGGGTTCCTGAGAAAGCTGCTTTTTTTAAAGCCTCACTGAGGGCTTGATTGCCTGGAGCTCCCAATTATGTAAATCAGCTAAATGCAGATACTGCATCACCTACCTGGTGTCAAGCGAGCCTTTCTTCACAGTCACTCATGCTTATGCTCACTCCACAACATTCGACAGTGATATGTGGAAATATTTTACTTACCTGTTCTTTCTTTTGCAGCTCAAGTTCATGTAGGGCCTCTGGTCACACCTCTCCTTCTAGTATTGCCTTTGGTTCAAGGAGGAGAATGGAACCATGTTCAGACCACACGAGTTGCAGCTTTTACCAGCCACCTAGAGTTGTATCACTTTGCCAGAGGTCATAGTTATAACAGTATACTCGGATCCATTTTTAAAAGAGAAGTCACCTAAATACCAGTACTGATACCTGATTTAGACTTTCGCAGTGAGCTTTGTTTAAAATTGGGGTACCCTTTCATTCTGTTAATTCCAATTTATTATCCTAGTGTACAAATTTGTTTAAGTGACAGAGATATCACATTGTGTTACAGGCATCCAGGGATGAGTTTGCATGTGGCTTCACTTCACCTACAAATAGAGGGAGTCTGAGCACTGACAAAGACACTGGTAATTAAGTCCTTCCTTTAAAGATTATACATGGTATGGCTGTCTAGAAATGTACCCTATACTTTTCTATATTTTTTGAAATATTTTGTGATAAAAACTATATATAGCACGATCTCTACTAAAGTTTAATTAAAATCTGACTCACACTTTGTAGCCATGTTTCTTTGCTTAGGTTTCCTTGTTTCAGCTTATATAAAAAAGTAGCTTAGTATACTAAGAAAATGGAGGATAATGAGAAAAACACTAGTTTCCAATCCTCTTATCTGTCTCCAGTCTTGGACAAGACACTTCCCTTTTCTGGGCCAAAGGTTCCTTATCTATAAAATTACTTCGTTGTTTGCCTTTATCTTATGACTTCCAAGGAATTTCTTGTAGTTTCATAATGTTAAAAGTGTTTCGAGGTTAAAAAAAAAAAATGCTTACATTTCTTAAAATATGACTTTACCAAAATTAACCTGGTGCTGAGCCACTTCAGTCGTGTCCAATTCTCTGTGACCCTATGGACTGTAGCCTGCCAGGCTCCTCTGTCCTCCTCCCTCCAGTCAAGAATACTGGAGTGGGCTGCCATGCCCTGTTCCTGGAGATCTTCCCAACCCAGGGATCCAACTTGCATCTCTTATGCCTCCTGCATTGGCAGGCAGGTTTTTAACACTAGCGCCACCTGGGAAGCCCAATTAACCAGGTACTTATTTTTCAAACTATTTTTGACAGTTCCTCCTGTTGCTAACAAGGACTTGGCTTTTTCCAGCTTATGGGTCTTTTCAAAACGGACATGGAATTAAGAGGGAAGATTCAAGAGGTTCCCTCATCCCAGAAGGAGCAACCGGATTTCCAGATCAGGGCAGCACTGGTGAAAATGTAAGACCGTAAAACATATAGGTTAACCCTGGTGATGTTTTAACTATAACAGTCTTTCTTTTTATGTAAATAAGGAGCTCTCTACTCTCCTGTAGTCTATACTATATCTGTAAAAAGTAGCCCATAATGTAGCAGTTCCTTCCTATCCTGGCAGCTGCTACTTGGATATCTTAAAAACTGTTTATAGAGGATAAGGTATTCATCTTTCAGAGTTCTAACTTTGAATCTGTAAACCTGTTCTAGAGAGGGAAGGTTCAAGTTTAAAATGCCTAATATATCCTTATCACTTAAATCACTCCCTGGCAGGATTAATTCAGCTTTTTATTCTTTTCTAAGAATAATGACCTTAACTTGGGATGAAAAAAAATTAGGTCCCCAAATTGATAATCTCAACATCCCAGAATCACTTAATCAGAATATACTAACTTTTGCATAAGATTGTTTCAAACCTAACATTAAAGTTTGGGATAGGTCAGCCTTGAGATAGAGAAACCTCATTTTAGACCAGTAAAGCCTTATCATGCTGCTACATGAAATCATAGAACCATATAAAATTAGTTAGAAGGGTCCATAAAAATAATAAATTCCAACTCTCAATTTACAAATGAAAACTGGGATTGTGACTTAGGACAGACACACAACTATGGCAGGGCCAGACCCAAACCCAGGTTTTCTAATTTCAGCACTTCTTCTCCTAGATCATGGTGTTCTCACTGTGTATCAGAATCATCTGGGCGACTTTATAAAAATAGATAGCTGAGCTTCATCCTGTTTTTGTCAGTCTAGGGGCCTGCTCATTTCTAAGTTCCCAGGTGATGCTGATGCTGCTGGTTGGGAACCACCCCCTTAAGAACCACTCTATATATACTCCCTTGAGTCTTTGCCCATTGTTGTTGTTCATTTGCTAAGTCATATCCAACGCTTTGCTACCCCATGGACTTTATTTAATCATAAAGTTCTTATTTCACACCATTTAGAAATAAGACAACAGATACTGTCATAGGTAAGGCACACTAAGGACAAAGAGGTTAATGACTTGCCAGTAATCACACAGCTAGCAAGCATTCAGAACCTAGATGTTTTGTTCCAAGTAAAAGTTTTTGGTAACTCCTACATTGGTAAGTATATAGCCTCAGCCCAGGTTAGCTCAGCTGAAAGCATTGGTTTCTAACAAGGATAAATTCTTTAGGACATTGTTATTACCGTATTCATATAAATCCTCGAATAAGTCAGATCTTGTCATGCTTAACTGATATTTAAACAAAAGTCACTAAATAATAGGAACATCACTACTTTGTAGAGGCTCCAATTTTGAAGTATTACTGGGTCCTTAGTAAAATTATCTTGTAATATCATTAAGCTTCCTTTTAAGATAGATTTTTCTGAACTATTATTTAGAAGTTGAATTTTAATAAACTCTTAATGAGAGATTCAAGTTAAAAGGTTTAAACTGTAAGTTTCTCCTTGACATAAAAGCTATTTTTCCTAGAATACCCACATATGATTTAAAACATTACCTTACTAAAACACAGGACTTAGGGAATACACAGTATATTCATGGCCATATCTTGATGAAGACTGCAAGATAATTTCCAGTGATATTACTAGGTGCAGTAGCAACAAAGACTCAGCCCATTTACCTTCCAAATGTGGTTATCTGTGACGTGCTTAGAAGTTTCCCAAACAGGACTAATTAAAACAGTTATTGAGTTAAAGGCTATGGGAAGCTAAAATACCAGTATTGTTTCTCAAAAGCCTTATCTTTGTATTACAGACTCGGCAGAGTTCTACAAGGAGTAGTGTATCCCAGTATAACCGATTGGATCAATATGAAATCAGAAGCCTCTTGATGTGCTATTTGTATATAGTAAAAATGATTTCTGAAGGTGAGTTACCAGCATATTAATCATAGACTGTACTCCACCATCACAGGTTCACAAGTTCATGTAACAAATATTTGACCATGATCTGCATGTAGGACATAGGCACATTACAAACAGAACTTTGAAGACTTTGACCTTAGAATGTTCCTATATTTTAACTTAGAATAGATTCATTTCCATCGTACAGGTTTGATTCTTTGAAACAATTTTTTTTTCTTTAAAATTAATTTCTAAAGCTTCCCTTGTGGCTCAGTCAATAAAGAATCTGCCTGTAGTGCAAGAGACCCGGGTTCGATCCCTGGGTTGCAAAGATTCCCTGGAGAAGGAAATGGCAACCCACCCCAGTATCCTTGCCTGGAGAATCTCATGGACAGAGGAGCCTGGTGGGCTGCAGTCCATGGGGTTGCAAAGAGTTGGGCACGACTGAGACCAACACTTACTTACTTACTAAAGTGAGGCAATAGTTTTAGAAGTGCTAGAGTATTTTTTTTTCATGCAGAGCATAGAATACATTAAATAACCAAGGTAAACAGAAGAAAATAACAATAACCAAAAGTCATATTTAACACTGTAGCTTTTATTTGACCCAGGATTTACAAAATCAAATGCAAACAAAAAGACAGGAAGGGTTCTTTGAGGGTAAGGAATGCTGTCGTTATCTTCACAGGACCATTATACAGATTTGTATGGTGTCAGGTTCTTTTCCAGGCTGTTCTCTTTACCTTGATGTATAATTGTATTATTTATAATTTACCATTTCCTCTTTACCATATATAATAGAATATAAGCAAAGGATTTTCATAAACTGCATGTCCTTTGGAAGTAAAATCAGAAGGTTCTATCTCATTCCAAGTACCACTTTTGTTTACACAATTCCTTCCTCTTTCTTCCTTTTCTACTTTTTCTCACAAAGAAAGGAAAAAAAATCATAAAACCACCCCAAAGACCCCCCAAAACAAAACAAACAAAAAGCCTAGGGATTTCCCTGTAGCTAAGATGCTGCACTGCCAATGCAGGGGTCCCGGATTCAATTTCTGGACAGGGAAATATATCCCACATACTGCACCTAAGACCCTGTGTGGCCAAATAAATATTCTTTAAAAAAAAAAAAAAAGGCAAGCAGAAGTGAAGAACATAAAAGCACCCGGGTTTTGGCCATTATAATAAAGTAGTTAAATTCTAATTTATCTTCTATTTAGTTTTTAGTAAATATTAAACATTTTTTGTAATGCAGAATATAAAAACGTAAGTTGATAGTTAACTTGCCAGAGAGACTGAAATACATCAAAAGTTAGATATGAATAGTTAATTCTAAAGTACATTAATAAAAGTTTTACATAACTAGAATCTTCAAGCACTTAGAATGTATGATTTACAGTAAAAGTCAAATCATAATATAGTAAATTTTACTTATTTTCTATTTTGTTTTTAGTAAATATTATTTTAAACATTTTTTGTAATAATACAGAATATAAAAACATAAAATGAGTTGATAGTTAACTTGCCAGAGATTGAAACACATCAAAAGCTAGATATGACTAGTTAATTCTAAAATACATTAACAAAAGAGTTTTAAATAAGTAGAATCTTCAAGTACTAACAATGTATGATTTAGAATAAAAATCAAATCATAATACAATAAATTTTACCTATTTTCTATATTTTGTTCTTAGTATTATTTTAAACATTTTTTTGTAACAATGCAGGATATAAAAACATAAAATGAGTTGATAGTTAACTTGCCAGAGAGATTGAAAAACATCAAAAGCTAGATATGAAGAGTTAATTCTAAAGTACATTAATAAAACAGTTTTAAAAACTAGAATCTTCAACTACTTAGAATGTATGATTTAGAGTAAAAGTCAAATATTATTGAGACTATGTTATAAGCTTCTATGTTTTGAGAAAGAAATTGTAAAGGGTGATAATTTTCAACCCTGGTGGTATTTCATTCCAAGAAATGATGAATCAAATTAACAACCATAGCCACAGCTTATTGTTTTTGTCTCCCCACAAGCTAAAGAGTGGGGGAATGTAGAAAGTGACTGCTATTATATACAGGCTTTTTTAAAGGATGATGCAAATATTCTAAAACTGTGGTGATGGTGTTACAAGTTTTTAAATATACCATAAACTACTGTATTGTGCTCTATATAAAAGAGTGAGTTTAATGGCACATGAATTCACTCAGTAACTGTTTCTTCTAGAGGCTCAAGGATACAAGGGAAAAGAAAAACTGTAAAGAAAAAGGGAGTTGAATACCACCAGAGCCCAGGGAAAATGAGGGTGGTAGGGGGAGGAAAGAAGGAAGGAGGAGAGGGACATGCATTGCTGAGTAGTTCTCCCCTCCTCTACTCCAGTACACATGTGCACACTTGCATATGTATGCAAGCGCATGTGCACGTGTGCACACACACTGATAACCAGTGACAAGCCACTGGCTGCTTTATGTTATGGGTAAAACCATAACTGCTCTGTTTCTTGAGGTCTCCTCTTGTAAATGCTGACCTTGCTTGCTAAATAGTTGGTCTTTGTTAATGAGGTTTTTCCTTCTTCTGTTCTGTTTTTGATTTTTAACAGCAAATTTTAATAAGTAATATACAGTTTGTGTCACTTCTTTTGTAATTTAAGTCATGCTGTATGGTATCTGTAAAGTCATACTCATTTTATTCTGAAAAATATCTGCTTCTGAATCTTTCTCAGTTTAAGTATTGTAGTTACCTTGTCAAGTCCAGTAAGTATTTCACTTTATATGTATTTCAGGGTTGAACTCGTACAGTCCATGCCTTTTAGGTGTTCTCTTGGCTGTCTTTTTTTTTAAGCCTTCTTATTGACTCATAAGGGCTTCCCAAGTGGCACTAGTAATAAAGAACTCACATGCCAATGCAAGAGTCTAAGAGACTCGATTGATGGGAAGATCCCCAGGAGGAGGGCATGACAACCCAGTCCAGTATTATTCTAGAGAATCCCACAGACAGAGGAGCCTGGCAGGCTACAGTCCATCATGTTGTAAAAACTAGGACACAACTAAACCAACTCAGCATGGCACACACTGACTCATAGACACTAGCAGCTTAATTTCAACAAAAAGATGATAGACCTCTACACTTTTATATAGAAGTATAGGCATTCTGAAAACGAAGTTTCTTTCTTTGTAGCTGAATTTTATTAACTGGCAATAAGTCACTGTTTCAAAGTCTTAGTCATTTGCCCAGCTTTTTAATGCCAGTATATTATATTCTAGGAAGTAGAATCAAAGTCAGGAATTATCAGTTACATAGTCTGAATACAAATGTTAAATAGTCTGAATGGATAGGAAGACTGTCCTCTTGGAAAAAAAAGCAGTCTCCTTAAGAGAGAGATGGAGCGATGGCTACTTCCCTTGTTTTTTAAACTGTATCTTGACTTTTCTCTTTATTGAAGACCCCGAAGTGCAAGCCTGAGTTTCACCTTGTGGCTTTTCAGCATCATGGGCTACAGCTGTAGCACCATTCCTATTCTTGCTTGTTGTGGACTGTTCACTGCAAGGTGTGTGGCTACTGCTCTCTCTCACTGAAACGCGAAAAACACCCAATGATGGTCTGCTCACATTAGAACTTGAAGTAGAGTCTAAAGGAAATAGATGTAAAGTGGTGTTTTTGTCTCTCCGTGTAAAAGGAGAAAATATGCTTTTGCTATAGTCAATCATACTTTCCTCTGAAGTTTCAGATAATATTTCAGTAGGTAGGTCTTCTCCTGGAGAAATATTGGAAAGGCTCCGAGGGAAATCAATCTCAGTTCCATGCTTTGGTGTGGAGATCCTCTGTGAGGAGGTCCTCTGTGTGAAAATGGATTTGCTTTGTCGATGGCCAAGCCTGGCATCAGGAAGGCTGGAGTCATCTTGAAATTCATCCACTGTTTGAGGGCCGAGTGTAGACGCTGAAGGAACAGTGCTAGATGACTTCTGACTGCCACTGCTTATTGTGATCGTCTTACTGCTGTTAGAGGAAATCTTCTCCGGAGGGCTCTCTGGCACCTCAAAGACGTCCTGACTGTAAAATGGAACCTGAAGCTCGGAACTGTGTGGCTGTTTCTTTTTCCCTCTAGATTTCATCTGTTTGGTATTCGTTTGCGTTATCAGTTTGACAGCCACATGCCTCTCAGGTCCGGGCAGAGTGTCCCTGATCGAAATAACTGACTCGCTCTCTTGAGACCCAGGGACGACGTCGTCATCACTATCAGAAAAAGAACTGCGAAACTGTTGATGTTTCCTCTTGAGCCTAGCCAAAAGCTTCTTGTTTTCTTCTCTTAATTTATTCCTTTCTGCTGTGAGCTCACCAATAAACTTCAGATTTTGTTGTTGGATATCATAAAATTCTTGCTGTAGCGTATTTCTGTACGTTTCATTTACTGTACAGCGATCACATACTTTGGCGTTTAACTGACCTCGCAGGTCATGGATAGTGTCATTCAGGGCTCTCTGTTGCTGCGTCAACTCTTTAATTCTGGATATGGATCCTGTCCACCTCCCGTCTGACAATCGCTCTTTCCTCAAACTGGTTACTTTCCCCTGAAGTCGGCGTAACTCTCTGTCATGGAGCTCTTTAAGTGTTAGCCAGGTTTTTTTAAACTCTTCAGAAGACACATCACAGAGGCTAACCTTCTGCATTTTATCTTCTTCGGAAGAGCTCTGCCCGCTTTCCCTGTCTTCTTCACCCACATCCCCCGCCTTCATCTTGATTCTCTGACTGGGATTGGGAAACAGTGGAGACAGGCACCACCAAAAAATGGCGGAAGGGCCGTCAACTAGAACTGGGCCGCGGACCGATCGAGAGTTTCACCTCTTCTACAGACCTGTGAAGTGGTCTCAGGGCACCGGATGGGTGAGAGGATGGATCAAAGATGGCTCAGGGGTGGACAGCAGGATGTAGGTGGGGGGCAGGAAGGAGACACCAGCCTCCTTTTGCCGAGAAGAGCGAAAGCACAAGGGCGGGAAGATGGCGCCTTCAAGCCACCCTGTGCCGGACTGGAGACTCGAGAGACTGGAAACGCAGTGACTTCTGGGAAAGCCCCGCTGAGCTGAAGTGCATCCCAAAAGGAGGGGGGGGTTGGAATTTACCCCTTGCTTTATTTTTGAAACAGATTTATTTGACCCAATTTTAGCATCTTTCTTCCTGACAGTATTTTATAATCATTGAGAAGCACAAATACCCATGGTCATTAGTAAGTTAAACATAAAGTCAAAAGCCATGCACTCTCTCCTTCCTGTCACCCCTCCGTTTAGGCAATATTGCTTAGTCATCTATTCCTAGATTTAGAGGTTCTCGGGAGACTGGCAATTCTGTAACTGATTACTGTTGTGATCCATCCTAGAGCTTTGCTGGTGACTCAGTAGGTAACGAGTCTGACGGCAATGTGAGAGAGCCAGGTTCAAACTCTGGATCAGGAAGATCCCCTGGAGAAGGAAATGGCAACCCACTCCAATATTCCTGCCTGGAGAATTCCGTGGACAGAGGAGTCCAATAAGGCTACTGTCCATGTGGTCACGAAGAGTCGGACACAACTGAGTAACAGTTTTACTAGGTTTTTAAAATTTAGAAGTGAAACTGCTGACACTATTAGCTATATCTGAATAGGTTAAAAAACGGAATGGAAGGTTAAGTGGGGGTAATATTTTTCTCTTAAAAAAGTTTCAGTGAATGTGTTGAAATTAAAAAAAAACTCAGAAGAGAAGTATATGTGATATAGGTTTTGGGGCTTTTATATCTAAAATAGTTGTTTCATGAATCTGTGTGGTATGTATGTATATTGCTAGAACTTCAGGGTTAATAATCCAAAGAGAAAGAGGAAAATAAGTTATCACTTTTCCTCTCAAGTTCTCAAACTTTTTGGTTCTCCGAGTCCTTTGAGTAGCAGGCAAACGTGCTTGACCCTACCTTCGGAACAATGCACATAAATGCACCATTTTGCATAAAATTTTAGGAAAAACCCCAGGTCTACTTCGCTTCCTGTCTTCAGTTATGATAAGCCATCGAAAAGAACATTTATAAAGTAAATAAAAATAATGTTATAGTTGAAAATAATTACAGATTAAGCAGTATATTTGGAATTAATTCAATAGAGTGTATTATGGGTATTGGGCAGTGAGATGAGATAGGAGGGTAGGATTCAGATGAGACAGAACTGGTTATGAGTTGATGGTTATTGAAACTAAAGTTATGTACTTTGGAATTCACTGTGCTATTACTATTTGCTGTTATGGTTTCTGCTATTTCAAGCTGTAACACTTTATTCTATTTTCAGATACACTCTTAACTTACTGGAACAAGGTATCTCCCCAGGAGCTCATAAACATTCTTGTACTTCTAGAGTAAGTTGTCTTGTTTTCATAAAATTTCCTCTTATTTTTGGGAGCTTAATATTTATAGTTAATGAAATATTACTCCTTTTTTGTTTTCATCAGCATATTTGTACATAATGTAGGGAATGTTAAACTATTTTCATAGTTTATAGGTTGACATATAGCTTCTTCACACATAGAAGAAAAACATGTAAACGAAATACTTGTGGTATTATAGAAAACTCTAGCTAATAATAGCCCATCTTTGCAGACCATCAGGAATCTGTGTGTGATCTGGAAAACTGGAAGTGGCACCAGCTGTCCTAATCATTCATTTAGAGCAGATGCTGGGTTAATGGAGCCCCTTATATGTTGGAGTTTAGAATGTGTACCCTTAGATAGGGCCGAGTAATTCTACCCACTTCAGAAATGTGTGTTTGTGTGTATATGTATATATATTCCAAGGTACTTGAGGGGAAAAAAGCTAGCATTTTTTCCTAAGTGGAGGGGGGAAGTTGACCTGTATTGTTTGCTGAGCTATTTTATTGAAAGGTAAAATAAAAATTAGAGTGAAGTGTAATTTCTAAATACATTGTAAAATAAATAGTACACAACCTCATGGGAAGAGTTGACTCATTGGAAAAGACTTTGATGCTGGGAGGGATTGGGGGCAGGAGGAGAATGGGATGACAGAGGATGAGATGGCTGGATGGCATCACTGACTCAATGAATATGAATCTGAGTGAACTCCAGGAGTTGGTGATGGACAGGGAGGCCTGGTGTGCTGCGATTCATGGGGTTGCAAAGAGTCGGACATGACTGAGCGACTGAACTGAACTGATGATATTGTATGTGCATGTCCAGCAAAACATTTGGAGAAAATATTTGCAAACAAAGCAGGATTAAAATAAAGCTACTCTTAATTATATTGAAATATTCACTAATGAAAATAGATGATTTTGTTGGGGATTTACTTTAAAAATTTGGAGGAGGTAGTAAGTGTGGAGGGAGGAGAGAGGACCTGTTTGGGGTAGAAGTTAAACAGGAGTGGCCATGAGTTGCTAATTGTTGAAGCTGCTGGGTGCTGGGTATATGGGGTTTGGTTTGCTGTCCTCTCTATTTTGTATGTTTGGGATTTTCTATACTAGAAAGTGGTTTAATGCCATTATAAAAATATAGCAATGGCCACAATTTTTAGGGCTTAAGAACCTTTTTAGGTGTTAATGACTATATTAGAGACCTTTGCTGTGACACACAGTATAAAGCTCGAAGGATCATTTGCATTGACACGTTTTTTAAAAATATGTCATTAGAATTGTATATGAAGACCTGAGACTTTTTGGTGCTGAAGTAATTGTAGCAAATAAATGTAGAGTGATATAATATGGCTGGTGGTTGTATATTTATTTGTATATACCAAAACATATTATTGTAATATGATTTTAAATAGGCCATTCTTTGTAACACATGAATTTTCAAATATTATTTGTTAAAATGCAAAGTATGGTAATATAGGACTAACATGCTACTGTTTTTCTTTCTAGAGTATGTTTGTTTCACTTTAGATACATGGGGAAAAGAAACATAGCAAGGTAATTCCCATAGCCCTGCAATTTCCTCTTGTTTTCTTCTCTTCCAACAGAGGGCAGTCTTAATCATGCCATGTAAAACCTAGATGCTTCCTTTTGAGTTAGCCTTAAGATACTCAGTGGCTCAGATGGTAAAGTGTCTGCCTGCACTGTAGGAGACCCGGGTTCGAGCCCTGGGTCAGAAAGATCCTCTGGAGAAGGGAATGGCAACCCACTCCAGTACTCTTGCCTGGAAAATCCTATGGATGGAGGAGCCTGGTAGGCTACACTCCACGGGATGGCAAGAATCGGACACAACTGAGCGACTTCACTTTCACTTTCACTTTCTTTAAGATGCTCATGATTTATTTAATGCTTCTCAACTTAAAGTTGAAATTAACCTGATGTGAAGTGATACATTTTTTTTAAGTTTTCCAAGAGTAATGGTTAGACTGATGTGCAGAGTTTCCAGTCTAATCCTAGAACAGATGCTTGTCTCTTCTGAAGGATGTGAGAAAAGACTAGATCCAGGGGAAGGCAAGAAATTGTCAAGTGAGGACAACTGTCAGTTGTGTACTTTTGTCTACAACCTGTCAATATTCACCTCAGTTAGTAATGTAAACAGAAATCCCAAACAGTAATTGCAACATGCATTATATATTATTTCTTTCTTCTTTTTGCTGTGCAAGTCTTAGTGAAATAAATACTTTAGAAAATGTTTGTGGGATCCTATGGAGAAGATTACTTGCTTATTTTGATAAGATATATTTCAGAGGTAGAGTTAGTCATTAAAGAAACTTAAATAGAATTATTTTCTTTATTAAAGTAAATTTCATGGCACTTCCAAAAACTAAAGAGGTAGTTTGAAAGAAAATGAAAGTCGCTCAGTCATATCCGACTCTTTGCAGTCCATGGCATTCTCTAGGCCAGAATACTGGAATGGGTAACCTATCCCTTCTCCAGGGGCTCTTTCTGACCCAGGAATCGAACTGGGATCTCCTGCATTGCAGGCATATTCTTTACCAACTGAGCTATGAGGGAAGCCCAAAGAGGTGATTTGGATTAGGTTTTTGCTGAGACTCTGGGACATCCTAATAATTCAGGTGATGATTTTTGTTGTCTTCCCAGCGCTGGGAGCTGGTTGGGAACTGGTATGGGAACTACCACCATGAACCTTAACCTCTAAGATTCTGGTGACCTGCCCTCTGTGTTTACTAGAGGATGGACAAACTCTTCTTCTTTCTCAGTCCCTGCATTACGTAGTTGTTAATTTTTTTTAAATGAAACCCTAAAATTAAAGGAAAACAAAATAAAAATGTGCAAATAGACATCTTTGTAGAGTAAAAAATTCTGATCCAAGTTTAACTCCAGTCCAGAAACAGATTAGATACGTGCTCATTCTTAAATATCTGACTCCAGGAAACCACCCTCTGCCATGTCAACTCTTGAGTGTCCCTCATTGTTTTCTCTGACTCATGCCTTTCCTTATCTCCTGAGATAAAGATGGAATCTTATTGGAGTATTGTCTACTCTGATATATTGTCCACTGTCTGATATTTTTGAGAAGAGGAAGGAAAGTAAGAAACTAACTTTAAATTCTCTAAATTCCTTACTTGTATTCTTGTAGTATAAGGTATTTTAAATATACAGAAAGCATTATACAATTCCCAATGATGTCTCATTTAAGCCAAATAATAATTGGTAGAATATTGAGCATAGCACAGTATTTATGTGAAAACCTAGTCATTTATTAGTTTAAAAAATATAACATTGAGATACAGTATAAGAGTAATCCATTTCCTAACTTTAACATTTATTTTAGGGTGCATGATGCCTGGCTGTCAAAACACTTTGGAGTAGACCGAAAATCACAAACCATGCCAGCTCTCCGAAACAGATCAGGAATAATGCAGGCCCGGCTTCAGCATCTTAGTAGCCTGGAAAGTTCATTTACACTTAATCACAGTAAGTGCAGAATGTGGGTAGGGTACCCATTTGAAACAGACGGTAATACTATATAACCTAAATCACCAGTACAGCTGGAGATCATTTCACATCTCAGTTTCTGTACAGTCATTTCGTCATATGTGAATGTAATATCAAATATGCATGGATTGTTTTTAGCAATTTTAGTTAATAGTGAGTTCTTAGTTTAATATGAAGGAAATTAATTTTCTCATTGAATTATTATTCTTATTTTACATTCAATGTCTCTTATCCATACCTTAATGCAAATAATGACATTTGAATATAATAGTATATATAATATTTGTTTAGAGTGACTATTGTTCATTCAGTAATTATTAAGGTATTACCCATGCTGAGCTGTCTGTAGAAATTAGGGCACTGTAAATACTATTTTGACAAAGATGTATTTCACACAGGTTGAAATATTGACAAGTTCAATAGGACAAGGAGGAAGCTAGAGGGTCATATAAATGAAAGCTATCCTCTAAAAAGCAAATCTTAATAAAAAGTCAAAAGAGTGAGAAAACGTTCATTTCCATACAGTCCTTTAAAGGTTGCATAAGAGGAAGCAAGCAGAACTGGCTCTGCCGTAAGGACTAATAATAAACACAAATGTCTTGAGCAGATGGATGCTGAGCTACTAGACTCAGGACCTTTCAAAAAAAAATACAAGTGGTACAGCCTCCAGCTTTGTTTTTTGTCTCTTGTAACAATGTAACGAACCTATATCTTTCAGTTGGCCCAGATGCTTTGTTTTCCTTCAGATTTAGAAACAAGTCTCACACCATTGACATCATTGAAAACATCAGACCATAGGGAACCCCTGTACATAACGTAGCTGCATTTCTATGAGTTTCTCATTTTTGCACATATAATTAGCAGCATAGTCTAAAATGCCTCCCATGTTATTTCTTAGTTACATACCTAGTTCACCACTCACATCTTGTCTACAAAGAAGTTGGCACCTATTTATTTGTGGCAGAGCTGTTGATACAGAGCTTAAGTAAAAAAAAAATAGCAGAATTGATTAACCCAGATCATATTTGATTAAGGAGTAAATACAGTGAAACTCATTAAGTCTGCAGGTGGGCAGACTGAATGAGATAGTAATGAGAAATGGACTGCAGAATTTCTGTATGAAGTATTAAGTTTGTTCTTTGCGAGCCTGGTGTCTTTTTGCTTGTCTCTCTCTCTGAGTCTTTGGGAGAGAAAATCATTCAAAATTGTTATGTGAATACCTGTGTCATACAGTTTTAATTCCCCCCCCCTTTTTTTTTTTAAATTTCAGGTTCTTCAACAACTGAAGCAGACATTTTCCATCAGGCACTTCTTGAAGGAAATACTGCTACGGAAGTTTCCCTAACAGTATTAGATACCATATCGTTTTTCACTCAGTGTTTCAAGGTAAAAATGAAAAGTTAGGATTCAGTTGGTATCATTGCAAAGAAAATATGCAAAAATTAACTAGGCAGATGAAGCTTAGTATAAAATCCCCCAGTGAGCAGTCAAGAAACTTGGGTGGCAGATCTAGTGTGACCTCAAGAAATAACTGAGACTCAGCCTTAAAATGAGAGAGTTGGACTGTTAATAATTTGTTCTTCATTTCCCTTCTCCGTTATTTTTGTGTTTAAAAACAGGTTTTTTTCATACTTTTGTGAAAATATCCAGTCATTTTTAGCCTACATTATGATTAAGTCAGCCTGTCCAAATACCTGTTGAGATGAGGTGTCTTGTCAAGCCAGATGATATCCAGACTGGCTGGCTGGCGTCCCTTGTCAGGGGTTTATTGGTTTTATTCAGATACTTGCCTCTCAGTACAAATCATCATTGCTAGGATTAAAAAATAGAAGAAGAAGAAATTGAAAGCAGTTATCTTGCAGGGTTGTTTAAGGTGTAAAATGAGATAATGGATGTTGGATTGCTTTGAATAAACATTATATAACTATGTGTTTTGCTTAGTCATCAGTCGTGTCCGACTCTGTGACCCCATGGTTCTACCCTGCTAGGCTCCTCTGTCCCTGGGATTCTCCAGGCAAGAATACTGGAGTGGGTTGCCATTTCTTCCTCTAGGGAATCTTCCCAACTGAGAGATTGAACCCAGGTTTCCCGCATTGCAGGCGGATTCTTTACCAGCTGAGCTACCAGGGGAGCTCATATAACCATAATGTGAGGCAACAGTAGTGGGAGAAGTCACAAGTGAAAGCTGGCTCTTCATCTGAGTTACATAGATTTTTCTTCTTTTCCTTCCCCTTCTCAAAGTAATTCAGTTAATTGCTTCAGGCTTCCAGATTTACTATGGAAACCAGGCCTATGCTTTTCAAAGAGTCTTATAAGGGAAAACTGAATGAGATAGTAAAGAGAAATAGACTGTAGAATTTCTGTATGAAGTATTAAGTTTGTTCTGATTAAATGCAACCCAAATTCATTTTTTATTATGCCAGTAAATAAGACATTTGGTCTTAAGGTTTGCATTGTTTTTTCTTCCTCCTAGTCAGAGATTTCTTATTTATGTAACATACATCTCTTGTTAATTGACAATCTCTATTAGATGACAGGCACCATCCTAAGTGCTTTAGAAATATTAACTCACTTTTTTATTGTGGGACTGGAGGTAGAAAAGAGGACTGCAGATGGGCACCAAGCATCTTTTTGAAATGATGGGAATGAGTGGATTGCAATGACTGCACAACTCTGTGACTTTACTAAAAATAATTGAATAATAAATTTAAAATAGCTAAATTTTGTTGTATATAAATTAAACCTCAGTCAACTTAAAAGCACAAATATTAACTCACCTTTAATCCTCACACTAGCTTTGTGATGTAGATACTATTATTTTTCCCATTTTAAAGTGAGAAAAGGGAAGGTCACAGGGAACTTAATGTCACATAGCTAGTCAGTAGCAGATCAGGAATTTAATCTTGGCTAGTTATCACAAGAGTCCTTGCTTCTAACCACTACCCCATGCTTTCAAATAAACTATGGGAGGAACCAGAAAGATGGAGCATCATTCTGGGATTCTGGCTATCAGTGTTACCATTAAATCTGTTACAAATATGCATATGGTTTTGGGCTTCCCTGGTAGCTCAGATGGTAAAGCGTCTGCCTACAATGTGGGAGACCCAGGTTTGATCCCTGGGTTGGGAAGATCCCCTGGAGAAGGAAATGGCAACCTACTCCAGTACTCTTGCCTGGAAAATCCCAAGGACCGAGGAGCCTGGTAGGCTAAAGTCTATGGGGTCGCAAAGAGTTGGACACAACTGAGCGACTTCACTTCACTTGACTTCAAGGGAGGAGCCAGAAAGATGGAGCACCATACTTGGATTCTGGCTATCAGTGTTACCATTAAATCTGTTACAAATAGTCATATGGTTTTGGTTTTTTGTTGTTACTTGTGGCCAGTTTGTAACCTGCTAATTGGTTTCTTAAGGGATAGAAGAGCAGGGCTGAAGACATTATCCAATGCATTCTTTTCTAAACAGAAAGGGTCACAAACCAATAGATACTTCTCTACAATTTCTAGTCTTTTATATCTTTACTTTAGTAAGTTTACGGAGTTGTGCAGTCATTACAATCCAATCATTCCCATTATCTCAAAAAGATCCTTGGTGCCCATCTGCAGTCCCCCTTTCCACCTCCAGTCTCACAATAAAAAAGTGAGTTGATATTTCTAAAGCACTTAAGATAGTGCCTGTCATCTATCAAGAGAGGTATGTTAAATAAATTAAGAAATATTTGAATAGAAGGAAGGAATAAGAGTGCACATTTTGAAATCAAATGTCTTATTTACTGGCACAATCAAAAATGAATTTGAGTTGCACATTAATCAGAACAAATTTAATACTTCATAAAGAGATTCTGCAGCCTATTCCTGATTAGTATCTAAGGAACCTTTAAACAGTTTGTGTAGTCTTTTAATTGTGATACCTGTTATTATCTCTACTCATAGAAGGTTTAATTGTCTCCAGTGGCTAGACATACACTACACATACATTTTAAAATGAATTGGATAATAGAATTTTAAAATAGAATTGATGTTTTCCTTAATTCTTACATTACTTTGTTTCTGTCAGAGAAATACAAAGGCTATCAGAGAAGGCAATGGCAACCCACTCCAGTACTCTTGCCTGGAAGATCCCATGGACGGAGGAGCCTGGTAGGCTACAGTCCATGGCATCGCTAAGAGTCAGAAACGACTGAGCGACTTCACTTTCACTTTTCACTTTCATGCATTGGAGAAGGAAATGGCAACCCAGTCTAGTATTCTTGCCTGGAGAATCCCAGGGACAGGGGAGCCTGGTGGACTGCCGTCTGTGGGGTCACACAGAGTCGGACATGATTGAAGCAACTTAGCAGCAGCAGCAGCAATTATCATATATCTATTTTTAATTTACTGATTTCTTAATTAAGAAGCAATTTAATTAGGTTAATAGAAAATACACTTCCCGTAATAGTTCTGTATTTGCTGTGGTATACTGGAAAAAGAATTTTTTTCATCTATTTAAAAGTAGGCTATTAAGTATACCCTACTTATAGGCTATTAAGTAGTTTTTATAGTATTTTGAGATTTCCAAGTTGAAAGATGGCAGAAATGTTTTTAGATTATGTTAAGCTTCTTATTGTTATTTTTCAAGCAGTGGTTTGATGAACAGGTATTGGTAAAGTCTGTTCTCTTATTTTAGGGGGAGCAGCATAAACTATTTGTCAAAAAAAGCTTTTTTATGTTTTCTAGAGTCAACTTTTAAATAATGATGGCCACAACCCATTAATGAAAAAAGTATTTGATATTCATCTTGCTTTTCTTAAAAATGGGCAGTCTGAAGTGTCGCTGAAACATGTCTTTGCCTCACTGCGAGCGTTCATTAGTAAGGTAAGGAACACATCTTTGTGGCTGCGAGTGGCCTTGCTTCTCGGTAAAAAAGATCAGGGGAACAGGATCTCCAAACCTCAGCTAATGAAGCCATTAAATCCTGCCTTCATAAACATTAATACAGAACAGCAAAATACAGAAAGAGGGCCTGACCACGAATTCCCTAAAATCAGCACGTGCTTTTAATTTCATCTTGTTATTCCCTTTTTTTTTTTTTCCAGTAGGCTCCTTTGAGTAGTGTCATGGTAAAGTTATCAACTGCCAATATTTCTTCTCTTTGGTTTCTTTTTAAAGTATTATCATGCTAAAGATATATAAATTGTGAGTGCATTCATGTATAATCACTTTGAAAGCAGAGACAAGTTACAAAACCCCAGGGCCTTGTATGATATCTTGCAAGTGATAGGCACTTAATACATGTTTAGATGAATAAATCCTTCCTTTCAATGCTAATTGTTATCTGTGGGCTCCAGATTTTCAGGCCATTTACGTCATGTAAACTAAAACTTCAGACTAGGTTTTTAGGAACAAATATGAGTCAGCAAAAATTTATTGCTGGTCTGTTAAGCATCAGAAACCTAGATGGAGTTAAAATTATGGAAAGGCACAGTCTAGGCTTCCACTCTGATATGTGTAACTCCAACAAGACAAATTCAGTTTTTTGTAGAATAGGCTAACTGAGCAACTTTTTTTGTCATTATTTGCATGGCAACTTATTGTCCCAAATTGATAGAAAAGTAGATGATTTTGAAGGTTTAATTTTAAATTGCCATTCTTTAATGCAATTTTGGGAATAAAGAAATAAATGGAAAACTGAGTTCAGTGGAAGCGTATGAAAAGAAACTAAGGGAAAGAGATTCAGAAATAATTCATTTAATGAACAGTGACTGGATGTGTAATTACTGGTGTCAGACTTTGTGTCAGAGATACAGTCTGAGGGCTTATTTCCAGTAGAGGAAAGCACACATTGATGCACATCTACAAATACCATTAGGGTAAAGGAAGCCTACAGAGAACTGAGGGTAAATGGAAGGACAGGAAACACTCATTGAGCACCGTTTCTCTGCAGCACTGAAGTTAGGATTTAGTTTGGACTCAGCAATTGAGACGAGACTGAAGAGGTCAATGGGGACCAGATGGTTGTATCCTCATGTTTTTCAGTTAGATTTCATCTTTTAGGTGTTGGGAAGCAGGAAAGCAACATAATTAGATTTGTATTAAGAAAATTGTTGCAGGTATGGGAAAATCTCTTTGAATATAGTACAGAAGCATAATCTCTGCTCTCATGCAGATTTCAGTGGGTGGAAGGGGGAGAGAAAATAAATAAGTAAATAAAATAGTAATCGGAACAAGCTCTTGGAAGGAACCAAGGTGGTGAAATAGAAAATAATGATTTGTGGGGGTTACTTTTGATGGGTCTGTCACTTATTTTTATATTTTAACTTTTTAAATTAAGACTTTATATTTTGAAATCAGTTTTAAATTCACAGAAAAATCCAATGGGAAATACAGAAATTTCCTGTATATCCCCACCCCTGCAAACATACACACAGTCTCCCTCATTATCAACATCTGCCACCAGAGTGCTGCATTTGTTACAACTGATGAATTTACACTGACACATAATAATCTTCCTCATCGGCTCCCCAGGTGGGTCAGTGGTAAAAAGAACTTGGCTGATAATACAAGAGAGTCAGGTTCAATCCCTGTGCTAGGAAGATCACCTACAGAAGGAAATGGCAACTCACTCCAGTATTTTTGCCTGGGAAATCCCATGAACAGAGGAGCCTGGCAGGCTAAAGTCCATGTGGTCGCAAAAGAGTCAGACACGACTTAGCAACTAAACAACAACAGTCTTTCAAGGTGCACAGTGTACATTAAGGTTCATTCCTGGTGCATATCCCATAGGTTTGGACAAATGGCACGTACCCATCTTAGTATCAAACCAAGTATTTTAACTGCCCTAAAAATCGCCATCAATTCACCACTCCCCTCCCCACCACCCCTGGTAATCAACAGTCTTTTTACTGTCTCCCCAGTCTTGCCTTTTCCAGAATGTCATGTAGTTGGAATTTGGGTTTGTCACTTCTAAAATGAGACCTGAAACATGAAAAGGGGCCAGGCCACTTGAAAAGCTCAGGGAAGAACATTCTAGGGAGAAGGGATAGAGCTTGAAATTCTGGGAACTGAAAGTTCAGTTTAGCTGGAATGGAGTGAATTAGGGAGATCATCAGCATACCAGTGGCGGTTGAAGCCATGGGAGTGGTTTAAGTTCCCCTGGAAGAGTAAGAACAACAACAAAAAGTTAAGAGCAGTGTGTTGGAGAAAAGCAACATAGAAGGGGTTGGAAGAGGAGTCTATGGAGGAGATGAAAGGGAGCAGTCACAGAAATAGGGAGAAAGGCAAGAAAGAAGCCAAAGGAGAAGAGAGTATCAGCATTATTATGCAATACAGAGTGGTCTAATAAGATAAGGTAGAAAGGGAGCCCATTGGAATTGGCATTACAAGGTCATGATAATTTTGGTCATTGCCCACTCAGAGAAGTGATAGATAGAAGACTTCCTATAGCAGATTAACTACTCTACCGCTGTGCCTTCCCTTCCTGTCTATACAGAAGTATCTTGCCCAACAAGATTTATTTAATCTGGTGAAACCATTGATGAGATTTTTTCAATGCCAGCTAGAAAACATTTATTAAATGTTCATTAATAGATGAAGATGCATAAACAGTAAGAAGCATTGTACTTAGTGTTAAGGTGATAAAAAGAAGATAGATTCCTATAATATGGACTTAAATTCAGTATTTCTGAGAAATAATTTTGAAATAAGGCCCTAGCCTTACCTTGATTCCTATAATATGGGTTTAAATCCAATATTCCTGAGAATGATTTTGGAAGAATCTAGCTTCACACTCCTTGAAAAAATCCTTTGTGTACCCTGGAGCAGCTTAGTACTCACTTGCCGAGACATGTAAGCATGGAAGTTTGCAATAAGCCTACGTTCTATGTATAGCTTATTTTCCACAAAGCAGACTGAATACATGCCAAAAGTAGCAGTCACTTGCCTGTTTTGAGGATTAGATAGTCACTTTTGTACTTTTTCTATGCCGACCTGTATTTTACTCAACACTGTTTATGAGTAGAGGGTGCACATATTTCTGTTTGTGTGTGTGCAATTCGTCTATACTCCATTTTGTTAAAAGATCAACTTTATTTGCTGAATAGATTCTTGATATAATTTTCCCAGCATTTGGAAGTTTATAACATAAGGAACTGTTTAAATATAAAGCAAAAGAGTAAGTAATGCAGATTGGCCTTCCCATTTTTATGGCCCAAATTGAGACCATCATCATGAAATGAGTCATGATTTCAGTCATTCATTATACATGCTGGTCTTTATGTTTTTATCTAGCTTGGGTTTTCCAGAGCGGTACCCTAATCTTATGTTGATTGTGTATCCTCAACGCACCCAGCTTAGTTTTAGGGAGAATACTGTAGGCACTTGATAGTTGATTGATTTCTGTTTTATGGCTTTTTAGATAATTATTTATGTTTTCCTATTGTTTAGTTTCCCTCGGCTTTTTTCAAAGGAAGGGTAAACATGTGTGCTGCGTTTTGCTATGAGGTTTTAAAGTGCTGCACGTCAAAGATTAGCTCAACCAGGAATGAAGCCTCTGCACTTTTGTATCTTCTGATGAGAAACAACTTTGAGTACACCAAAAGGAAAACCTTTTTAAGGACACATCTGCAGGTCAGTGAAAACCGAAGCTTCTCTTTCTTCTGTTCAATCTTTAGCCTCTCTACATTAAGGTATAGAGCTCCCCAGGATAATACAAAGCTATTAGCCACAGGTGGCCATCTAGCACTTGAAATGTGGCTAGTCTCAATTCAGGACATACTGACCTTTTTTTTTTTTTTTTTTTTAGGACATATTGACTTTTAAAGATTAAGTATAAAGAAGTAAAATATCTCAATTGTTTTATATTGACTATATGTTGAAGTGATATTTTGGCTATATTGGTTTAAGTAAAATAAATCAAAATCCTCTTGTGTCCTTTTACTTTTTAATGTGGCTGCTAGACAATTTAATATTACACATATGACTCATATCCTATTTCTACTGGACAACACTGCTTGAGAACAGAGATATTAAGAGCATAGATTCCAGATTCCACAAGTATCACACACTGTGTGACCTTAGTGAGGACTTCTTTAGTCTCTCCGTACCTCAGATGCTTCATAAGTAAAACAGTGGTAAATATCCATACCTACCTCATATGGTTATGGTGAGTATTAAAGAGATGATTAAGTAACAAATGAAATACTTGTGTTTTATCATGCTCCAGCATGCCCAGTTAGTTAAAAAAATGAGCAAAGTCTCAAAGTTTAGTGGAAAACATGGACTTTGGAAACATACCTACCTGGACTTAAATCATAGCTTAGCTACTTACTTAATATGTGACTCTAGGGAAGTTACTCCAGAGAAGGTAATGGCACCCCACCCAGTACTCTTCCCTGGAAAATCCCATGGATGGAGGAGCCTGGTGGGCTGCAGTCCATGGGGTCGCTAAGAGTCAGACATGACTGAGCGACTTCACTTTCACTTTTCACTTTCATGCATTGGAGAAGGAAATGGCAATCCACTCCAGTGTTCTTGCCTGGAGAATCCCAGGGACAGGGAGCCTGGTGGGCTGCCGTCTATGGAGTCACACAGAGTTGGGCATGACTGAAGCATCTTAGCAGCAGCAGCAGCAGTGGCAGGGAAGTTACTCAGTTTGTCTTAACTATTTGCCTCATCAGTAAAATGAGGCCAAGTATATTTTAGCTCGTGGGGTTTATAATGAGGGTTAAAAATAAAGTGTGTGTAGTACCAGGCACAAAATGCCTAGCTCATAATAGACACTTAGTATGTGGCAGTTGTTATTCAACATCTCCATAATTTTTTGTTTGTATGATGAAACAGGTGTGAACTGAAACACAGTTGGGAGTTTTTGGCTCAGTTGCCTTCTTTGTAATATGGGAAATGCTTGGTCATATTTCTATCTTTACTACCATGGTCAGTCCCATTGCATTTGTTTGTTGGAGACTGGGTTATAAATGAGGAAACGGCCATAAGTAGGTTTTTAGAAACGTCATGAGAGATATGAAACTCTCATAGAAGTATATGCTTTCTGTAAAATGTTGTATCTAGTTCTTTTTGGATACTAGGTCTAGCATTATATGTTAGGGTGTCTAATACTTGCTTTCATAGAGATGTCACTTGAATACCACCTTCCTCCAAAGCATTTCTGCAGTTAGTGTGCTGATATTTTTGAATTTCCCTATTAGGGTCCATTCTTCTGTAAACATCAATTTATCTCAAGTCCTATATTCAAATAGAAGTGAATTAATAAATTGCAGACTCTGGTTCTAAGTGCTAAATAAACTGATTAACTTGTAGTATTATGATTATGATCTTTTAAATCCTCATAATAGCTCTATAATGTAGGTATTGTTATTATCCCTATATTGCCTTTAAGGAAAGTGAGGCATAGGGGGTTAATTCATTTTCTCAAAGCTATTCAGTTTGTAATTGATAAAGTCAAAGTTTGAATCTAGGTCAGCTGGGCTCAAGAGCCTACACCCAACTCCTACAGTATCTTGCTTATCAGGACCAGTGGTAAAGCTTCTAGCCACTAATACCTTAGCCTGAATCATATAACCATTCATTAAAAGGAGCCTGAGAGATTTAAAAGTACCATGCATACTTGGTACTTGTATGCATGGTACAAGTTGAAGCTCAGTTGCTTCAGTCGTGTCTAACTCTTTGTGACCCTATGGACTGTAGATCACCAGGCTCCTCTCTTAATGGTATTCTCCAGCCAAAAATACTGGAGTGGCTTGCCATGCCTTCTTCCAGGGTATCTTCCTGACCCTGGGATCAAACCAACATCTCCTGCGCTGCAGGCAGATTCTTTACTGCTGAGCCATCAGTGAGGCCTAAAAGCACCATTATATGGCATTATACTGTTATCATTATGTAGTGTATAGGCTATAAAATGTACTACTGTCTAAACTATTTAGATAGGCCCTAGTCAGAAACAAAGAAGAGAGCTGAGGCACTGGAGTTGGAAGTCCAGCACACTGAGATAGACTAGTGAAAAGAAATGAGAAACCATCAAAGAAATGTCATTTATTCCCAGCTTTGCCAAAACTACTAACTAGCAAGCATACTGAAGGTAGATATCTACCATTGTATCAGTTCACTAATTATGAAAATGGTTTCAGGTCTAGCTGTGCTATGAGTTTGGAAGATTTTTCACATCAAACCAAGAGAAATCTCAATAAAATTTGAAACTAGGAACCTCCATTGATCTATAATTCTGGTTTTGTGCCAATACCATACTGTCTTGATTACTATAGCTTTGTAGTATAGTCAGAAGTCAGCAAGGTTGATTCCTCTAGCTCCATTTTTCTTTCTCAAGGTTGCTTTGGCTATTTGGGGTCTTTTGTGTTATTGTAAAATTTTTTGTTCTAGTTCTGTGAAAAATGTCATTGGTAATTTGATAGGGATTGCATTGAATCTGTAGATTGCTTTGGGTAGTATGGGTATGGTCATTTTCACAATACTGATTTTTTTCCAGTCCATGAGCATGGTGTATCTCTCCATCTATTTGTGTTGTGTTTGATTTCTTTCATCAGTGTCTTATAGTTTTCTGCATTTGAGTCTTTTGTCCCTTTAGGTAGGTTTATTCCTAGGCTTTTACTCTTGTTGTTGAAGTAGTGAAGGAGTTGTTCCTTAATTTCTCTTGATTTTTCATTGTTAGTGTATAGGAATGCAAGGGATTTCTCTGTAGAAAGTTTGTATCTTGTAGCTTTACTGAAGTTGATATTTTTTAAATGATATGACTTTGTCTTTAGCTTAAATTTTTTTTTTTGTTTATTTCTGCCTGTGCTGGATTCTTCATTGCTGTGTAGCCTTTTCTCTATTTGCAATGAGTAGGGGCTGCTCTTCATTGCTGTGTGCCAGCTTCTTATTGCAGTGGCTTCTCATGTTGCAGAGCATGGACTCTAGGACACGCAGGCTTCAGTAGCCATGGCATATGGGCTCAGTAGTTAGAGCTCACAGGCTCTAGAGTGCAGACACACTAGTTGTGGCACAGTGCTCTGTGGCATGTGAGATCTTCCCGAACCAGGACTCGAACCCATGTCTCCAGCATTGGCAGGCAGATTCTTTAACACTCAGCCACCAGGGAAGTGCCTACCATTGCTGTTTCAATAGAAGAATTTAAACCCCTCGTGTAAGAAGAAAATAGCTTTTCTTGAAACTCTAATATCTTTAAAAGAAGCATTTCATATGAATGTCTATGGGTTTGTACATTGAAGAAAACAAGCAACGTGTTCAAAAGACATTTGAAAGATGGTGTTTTCTTCTTTCCACAGATAATAATTGCAGTGAGCCAGTTGATAGCAGATGTAGCACTAAGTGGAGGATCGAGATTTCAGGAGTCTTTATTCATTATCAATAACTTTGCAAACAGTGACAGACCTATGAAGGTATGTTCTCACTTTAAGTGAAAAATTAGAACCATGTTCATTGTCAGGGGAGTTTCACTTCTTAAGGTAAACTCTGCACTGGATTCACAACATTTATATAGTATCAAGTGTATAGAATGTGAGCTTCACGAGTCAAGGCTTTGTCTCATACATCCCTGTACCTCTAGCACCTAGAACACTGCCAGGTACATAGTAAATATTCAGGATTAGTTGAATGGATGGATGAATGACTATACTGTGTTTATGATGGGATTTGAATTTTTTCTGGGGTTGAGTTTTAAACTTACTCAGCAAAGAAATGAGTTTTTTCTCAACCGTTGTTACCATTTATAAGATTGGTTAATTAAACACTGAGTTGGAAATTTCACAAAACATCACTCTCTAGAGTTGCTAATAGCTGCTGGATCCTTTGTCAGCAGATGAGAAATGACACAGAAGGGATTCATTACTATATGATATTCCAAGATGAAAGAATCATCTGTTAACTGGGGCTTACCAGAGATACTCATTGGCAGACCCATGTCCAAGGCTATTGTTCTCAGGTAACCGTTGGCTGAGGTCAAACCCATGAAACTTGATTTGTTGTTCTGTTGTATGGAGAGTAGGTTCTGTTCTTCAGTGATGTACATGTAGAAGGGAAGAAGACTCCTTTGCCAATACAGAATGTTTCCTCCCAGAGGAATTGTCCCCATTCTTGGGAAAGGTCATCTTCCAGCATAATTTGACAATTTGTGTAAAATCTGGGGAAAAAAAAAAAGTTTGCAGTCATAGCATACTTCATGTTTGGGACGTGTCGAATCTTTGTACCAAAACATATTCCCATAGGAATATTGCTTAGACTGAAAAAAACAAAAAACACTGAATAGTGCCAGCCATTCTCAGGCTGGGAAAGTAGAACTTTTCAGCCAGTTCTACTGGTTCCTTAGGAAATAAGTATATGCTCCAACTAATCCCATGAGCGCAGAAATAGCTTATGTCCTTTAGCATCTTTTACTCATACCCTAAGAGTATTTTCCATTTTTTACCATCCTTAATTCCATGTTATATAAAAGTTAGACTGCCAACTTTTTCTAAGTAAATGGGGTCTGTTTTAGCCCTCCATGATAGGAAATCTTTTTCATGACTCATTTGTGAAATGACAGTTTTATTCTGGTAGGGCAATCATTACCAATAAACTCTATTACAGCAAAGGTATAGATTTATCCCAGTAAATGAAATCTCTATTAATGTATATGAAGAGACTATATATATATACACACACACACACACACACATATATCAATAACAATTTTCAAAAGTCATCTTTAAAGAAGACTCTTTTGAAAATTATTTTCTCCACGTTTGGTGATATTCACATTGAAAAGCTCCTTAAGGCCTGTATCTGTCCCTACTCCTCTTCTCAGAACCCTACATATAATTGTGATTACTCCAGTGGGGTGAATAGGAAACTCTAATTTCCTATTTTTGAAGACAAAAGCAACCCTTTAAGAGAAAGTAATGATGTATTTAACCTCTTCAGAGTGTTCTGTGATTCATAAACTCTTTTTTACATAATTGGAAATTGGTTTTCACGTTAATACATATGGTAGTGTGTCAGTGGAAGAGTGACTAAGGTCATGAGCTCTGTAGCCTAACTGCCTGAGTGTCAGTCCTGTCTCTACCACTTACCACCTTCACAACTTTGGCCAAACTACTTAACTGCTGTGTATCTCAGTTTTCCCATTGGTAAAATGAATTACAATAGTCTTAACTCATAATGTTGTTATAAAGTTAAAACATGTAACCTGCCCAGGCCTCTGCTTGGTACATAGTAAGATATCAATTTTTAGTTATTATTGTAACTAAAATTACACAGTAAAAGTGAATATGGATTACCTTTATTGACATTGAATTGACAGCAGAGGAGGTGGGGTTCGAAACCAGGTAGTATGGCTCCAGAGTCTGTGAAGCCTGAGATAGTAGAATATTGTTTAAAGAATTAATTTAAAACTCTTTAGGCATGCCCACATGCCAAGAACCAAGAACCTAATACCAAGATTTCTGACAAGGGGTAAAAGTTCTATGTTATTCCCAGGATGGGCTGCTTAGGCTTGGAGCACACGGATAACATTGAAAAACATGTCTTTTTTGTTTGTTTTGACATTAGGCAACTGCTTTTCCCTCAGAAGTCAAAGACTTGACCAAGAGAATCCGTACTGTTCTTATGGCCACAGCTCAAATGAAGGAGCATGAGAAGGACCCCGAAATGCTAATTGATCTCCAGTATAGCTTAGCCAAGTCCTACGCAAGTACCCCAGAGCTCAGGAAAACATGGCTTGATAGCATGGCCAAGATTCATATAAAAAATGGAGATTTTTCAGAGGTGACTAGTTATGACTTTGTTCAAAACACAAGCCCTCCCAAACCCCTGGAGCACCATCTCACGGTTCCTTCTTTGTCTCCTTTTTCAGGCAGCAATGTGTTATGTCCACGTAGCAGCTTTGGTTGCAGAGTTTCTTCATCGAAAAAGTAAGATATTTCTGTTCTTCAAGTCAGGGGGAACTTCAGTTAGCCCAAGGAGTTTTATCTTTGTAGCTTGCAGCTATGAATGGCATATGATTGAGCTCTGAAAAATATGCTCCCCTTTCATCTCACTCACTGTTGAACAGAAGTTGTTCTAAAAGAAAACTGGATTGTTCATTTGCCTTCTGCTTTCATTAAGAGTACACGAATAAGTTAAATAGTACAGGGCCAGGCCTGATGCTCAATGTTTGTTTCCCAAGACTGTCTCCCTGGAAGACTGCCACAGATTAAATTCTTCTCAGGGCTTATGGGAAGCTCTGGATAACATACATAACTTATTTTCCCCTGTCTGCCCCAACGTTACCAACAACTGTCCATGAATTCTATCTGTACAGCCATTTTAGTATAACAGAATCTTGGTATTAAAAGGGAGTTGAGAGGACTTCCCTGCACTCCCAGTGCAGGGCTCATGTTCTGTCCCTGGTCAGGGAATCAGATCCTGCATGCCGCAACTAAAGGTCTCACCTGCTACAACTAAGACCCAGTGCAGGCAAATAAAGAAAGAAATATATTTAAAAAAATGCTAGAAAGACAAAAAAGGGAGTTCACACATCAGCTAGATGGCCCTGTAATATGTCGTTTGTTTGTATATCCATCTCAAGAACAGTTTGGCATCCATACATGGATGAAATGCCTTTGTGGGAGCTGTGGGATCCAGCCCCACATACCAAGGGACCTGGAGGAATTTTACCCACCCATGTATCAGGTAATGGGCAGACAGACCTGTGTGCTGTCTGTGGACCTTGCAGTGGCCTATGAGCTGGCTCCAGCCCCTGTCAGCTGCAGTCTAGGATCCCCTGGAGAACACTTGTTTTCGATAATCACCCACAGACAAGAAAGCCTTGGGGGAAGTCCAGAAGTCCAGTGGAGAAGTTCCAGCATGCTCTTGGAGCAAAAATTATACCAGTTTGAATGCATTGAAGAGGGTCAGAGGAATAGTTTGATTTATTCATGTCACCTTTTCCACAAGGTGGCACAGCTCAGCGCCAAGAGAGACTTTCTCACCCTTGATTTCTAACGCAGGGAAAAGTGAGAGCATATGAAGGGGTGCTGTGTTTCCCAGCAGCACAGGATGCTCCCAAAGAGGCCCATTTCTCTCTTGCTCCATCTAGAGTACTGAGTTGTGAGCTGAATGATGGAGGCAGGAAGAGGCTGAGGGAGCAGCAGATAGGATTCTTAGAGGGCATTACACGCAAACAGACCCTACTAACCACATCATGGACTCCATGAAAAAGCCTGCCAACACATCCCTAGAGATATTTAGCCTGTGGATCCTCCACTGGCCCACAGGCACCCCCTGTGCTCCATGTGCCTCAACCACACTCTCCTCCATCCTGTAGCTGGATCTGTGTGCTTGCTGCTGAAGGCAGTGAGACCCAGCTCTGGCAGATGGATACTGAGCATGTGCAGAAAGCCAGCCAGAGTTTGTGGGCCAGGGAGAGAACACAAGTAGCATCACCCTTGGGAAATCAAATGGGAGGCTGTTTGCACCTGACCTTGTGTGTTACGTGATGGGGAAAAGACATATGTGGTTATGAATTCTGTCATATGTGGGAGCAAGAATTGCAGAGCAGGTATATGCATAGAAGGTCTATGAAAGCCTCAGAATCCCTAGCAGGACAGATGGAAAGTATTTCTCACCCTCAGTCAGTAAAATTGGTTGAAGGTGGCTGCCATTTAAAATGTGAAGATAGCAATGCAAAATTTCAAGGAACATGAAAAATGAAGGAACTATAACACCCCCAAAGGATCATTATAATCTTATAGTAAGAAAGACATGGAGATCTGCAATTTGTCTAATAAAGAATTCAAAATAGCTTTTCTAAGGAAGCTTAATGAACTACAATAAAATAGAAAATTTAGTAAAATCAGGAAAATAATACACAGACAAAATGAGTTAAACAGAGATGGAAATCTCATAAAAAGAGCCAAACATTTTCTGGCACTTACAAATACAATGAATGAAGTTAAAACTGAAATAGAGAATATTAAAAACAGAATGGATCAAGGAGAAGTACTAATCTGCATTAAAATACTAGACCTTTGAAATTATTGAGTCAGAGGAGAAGATAAGGATGAAGAGTGAAGAAAGCCTACATGATCTGTGGGATGCTATCAGCAGAAACCTTACAGGCTAGGAGAGGGTAGGATGATATGTTTCAAGTTCTGAAAGGGAAAAATAACTGCCAACCAAGGATACTCCATCCAGCAAATTTGTCCTTCAGAAATAGACAGATCAGTACTTTTCCAGGAAAACAAAAGCTGAGGGAGTCCATCACCACTAGACCTGTCTTCCAAGAAATGCTGAGAAAAGTTCTTCCTGTTGAAGTGAAACGATGCTAATTAGTATTATGGAAACATGAAATGGATCCATATGTATGGATGAAGAAGACATGGTTCATGTAGTCAAAGGAAAGAAGGAAATCCTACTATTTGTGACAACACAGATGGATGTTGAGAGTATCATGCTAAGTGAAATAAATCTGAGAAAGAGAAAGACAAATACTGTACAATGTTACTTATATGGGGAATCTTAAGCCAAACTTGCAGCTGCAGAAAGTAGAATGGTGGTAGCCAGAGGGATACCAAAAATAGGGTGATTTTGGTCAAAGGGTACAAATTTCCACTTACAGGATGAATATGTTCTGGATATCTAATGTATATAGTGATTATAGTGAAGAAGATTTTGTTATATACTTGAACGTTGCTAAGAAAGTAGATCTTCAATGTTTTTTTCTGTCCAAAATGGTAATTATGTATGGTGATGAACTCTAATGTGGTAATCATTTCACAATATATACATGTATCAGATCAACACATACACCTTAAATGTACACAGTGTTCAATATCAATTGTGTCTCAATAGAGCTGGGGCTGTTTATAGGGCTGGTGGGGGGGGGGCGGCATCCACAAAAGGAGTCATGGTCTTACAGGGCTCAGGATTCAACAAGTCTAATTCAGGAATCTGCCTGAAAGCTTCTCTTTCCAAAATTAGTATTGTTGACTACTGTAACAACTAACTACTTAAAGAGTAAAATGGTTGCGTTAAGAGAACAGATACACGTATATGTATGGCTGAGCCCTTTGCTGTCCACCTGAAACTGTCACAGCATTATTATCTGGCTCTATTCCAATACAAAATAAAAAGTTTTTTAAAAATTGATTGACATTGGACACTGCAAAGAAATCTCCCACTGTCGATCATAATTGCAATAAAGTTGGCCAGAAACTTCATTTGGGTTTCTTGTAACATCATATGGAAAACCCCAAAAGAATATTTTGGCCAACTCAATATTTCCTTGAAGGCAGTCAAATGAGTAACATTACCGCAAAATGAAACCATCTTGTGGGAGTCACATCACTCTGGTTTTGGCTATGAGAACACAACCATGTTTTATGTTTTAATTTGAGAATTTCTATACTTAACCAGGTATTTTTCTTCACAAACAAAATGGCATAACTAAAATGATTCATTTTACTTGCATATTAAATTAACCACCTTCTGTTTGATGCTGAATTTCTTTTCAACAATCATATGTTTGAAATTGACATGCTCTAGTATTTTCTTTTTAGTACATATGTGCTTTTAAAGTGGAGAACAAGATTAAGTATCAACAGAAGGCCTTGTTTGAGGCTTCTTTTCCCTACATCACTGGTATGCCTGTGAAATTGCCATAAAAACAAATACTGAAATTGCACACCTGCAGTTAAAAATAAACGAACAACTATGAAACCCCTAAACACAACTAATTAAGGTTTTAGGTGTGGCTTTCACATATATACCCCTGGAGAAGAAAATGGCAACCCACTCCAGTATTCTTGCCTGGGGAATCCCATGGATGGCGGAGCCTGGTAGGCTACAGACCACTGGGTCACAAAGAGTCGGACATGACTGAGCGACTTCATTTTCACTTTCACATATATAAGGTTAATATTATCTCATCTTTTCAATTAGTAGAAATTTGAAATAAGAGTTTTATGTCTACTAAGTAGAAACCTACACCCATTAGATACTGAAAATAGTGAACTATATTAAAGTATTTCCTTAGAATATTTTCAGAGGGGCAACGACCTTAAAACTAAGCAAAAATCAAGAATTATTTCTCTGTATTATCAGTTCTTAAGCTTTAGAATTATAACTCTAGGATTGGAGAAAATAGGAACTGAAGTATATAAATTTGCTGTGAATATTTTTGGACATTAGCTTGAGGCAGCTAGCCTGAACAGCAAACAATGTGACATGCTTCAAGAAGTGGAAACAGTGCTTTTAACCGATCATTTAAATACTGATTTTACAAAACCTTCAAGGGTTGTTGTTTTTTTTGTTGTTGTTTCTGAATTTATCCTTCATAGAAATCAAAGAGCGCTTCTCTGCATGGAAAAAAGGATGTTTTGCATTTTAACAAAAGTATAAATTTAGGAGAAGTTTACATATTTATTCATAGGTACCATCTATTTTTAAGCCTGGAAAATTCTACTCACTTAAACTAAAAAATCTTATTCTGAAATTGTGGCAGTAGTAGAATCCTAGGGTTTCCCTCCCTTCACTTCCTTCATTTGAATGATCCGAAACACCTGATTTTGTAAATTTTGTGATTAAAGTATCCTAGTCATGCCAAGGTAAACCACTAGTGTTAAAACACAAGTTAAAATCTTAATCTGTTAACCTGTCTTCCAGTCTGAGCAATCCATAACCTAGGTAAGACCTGGATATTCAGAGTAAATAAAAGTACATTTGAGTGCAGGACTGAAAGAAAAATTTCCATTTACACTTAAGACAGACTTATTTATCAAACATAATAGAGCAAATTGTAGAAACCTTTGATTTTTTATCAAATATCAAAAACACTTTTATGGAATTAAATTTTTTTGCATAATTCATCATTTCTCAAGAGGCAGGTCAGGTGGTCTGGTATTCCCTTCTCTTTCAGAATTTTCCACAGTTGATTGTGATCCACACAGTCAAAGGCTTTGGCATAGTCATAAAGCAGAAGAGATGTTTTTCTGGAACTCTCTTGCTTTTTCCATGATCCAACATATGTTGGCAATTTGATCTCTGATTCCTCTACCTTTTCTAAAACCAGCTTGTTGTTTTCCTCTATTTCTTTGCGTTGATCGCTGAAGAAGGCTCTCTTATCTCTTCTTGCTATTCTCTGGAACTCTGCATTCAGATCCTTATATCTTTCATTTTTCCTTTGCTTTTCGCCTCTCTTCTTTTCACAGCTATTTGTAAGGCCTACCCAGATAGCCATTTTGCTTCTTTGCATTTCTTTCCATAGGGATGGTCTTGATCCCTGTCTCCTGTACAATGTCACGAACCTCATTCCATAGTTCAACAGGCACTCTATCTATCAGATCTAGGCCCTTAAATCTATTTCTCACTTCACTGTATAATATAGGATTTGATTAGGTCTACCTGAATGCTACGTTTTCCTATTCTCAATTAGATTGTTTGTCAAGTTATATTCAAGAGTTTCATTTACACTAGCCTTATTTTCAAAATAATAGGCATTGTAGAACCGCTTCTATCAAATTTTATGATTAAGACAAAATCTGATTAAGACATTATTCAATCTAATCAATTGCCATTTTGGAATGAAACACTACAGGCCTGGCGCATTGGAGACAGATGTTCTCCTGTTTAGAGATTTTAAGGAAAAAACTAGTTTGTGCCATTGGGTGGTGGGCTGAGTGAGCCAAGACCTGGTCCCCGGGCGTCCCGAGGGGACTGCAGAGCAGGGCCATTTCTGGATCCTGCTTCTCAGGCTTCAGGCGCTGAACTGAAAGGCAAGGTGGGGAGAGAGGCGCAGCGCTCCCTGCCTCACCCCCACCCGCAGATTTCTTTCAGCCAGAGCTCTGGCTCTTTGTACCAGAGATCTCAGGGATCGCATTTTCTTTCCCTTTTCCTAAGTTACCTCTAAGCGGTGATAGGAGGTGTTAGTTACTCCCAGTCCCCAAAATACATGATCAAAAAACGGATCTAAATTTCCTTACTTCTACTTTGTCTGCAAACCTCAACATGTTCGAGGTGTCGTTCTCTGGAGAGTAGACTCCTGTACCTCTTCCTCTTGTCTTGCTGAGACAGTGCACAGCTGTTTTCCCCAGGGTAGACAAGAATCAAGTGTGCATTCTTCCACCACCACAGAGCCTCCGAGATTCAGCAAAGCTTCAGGCCTGTAGAGCTCCTCCATCACCCCAGGAAAAGGAATCTCCTTTCCCATAGAGTCTGTTCTTGTCATGCCTTATAGGGTAATGTTGGTCCCTTTCCCAAGTCTCTGTACCCAGGATCTGACAGCTTCTGTTCTGCGTAGCTTTTCCTTTCCTTGGTTCCTTCCCAGTTACAGCCTTTCCCCTTTAGCCCTCCACTTGAGCCTCTTATGTGCTAATCCTCTTCTAACTAGCAGTCTTATTTTAGCAAGGGTAGCTTTCCCACCCTCCAAACTCTCCTCCACTTTGTTCGTGGGACCATTCGTGCTCAAGGTAGTGGTCTAGTAGGACAGTTTGCATCTTGCTTGCCCTAGGATAACATCAGGAAAACAGAAGCCACAGCTCTGAAGGGCAGAATCAGGAATCCAGGTCACATACCAGAAAGATATAAAGCAGACCCTTCAAGACCATGTGACATAGTGCTCCATAGGGCTGCAGAAGAGCCCTCACACATTTATACTGGCCTAAATTTATTAACTTGTTTCATCTGAAACAAGACTAAAGGGAATCAAAGTTTTCCCCAAGCATTTTGAAGACCCACAAAAAAGAGTCCTCTTATCATTGGATAGTTTGGTGGGTGTTGATAACTTAAACAAGGACATATATATTTATATATATGCATATGTGTGTGTTTGTGTATATATATGTGCTTGTCTAATTGAAGATGCATCATCAGGCATAGGAATCAAGATAATGCATTTAGCAAGAAGAGTGGACTCTGAAGCTGAAAAAGTCCTTAAGAATAGTCTTTACACCAGATGATGTAGACCAGAGAGTCCAAAAGTAGCTCTCAACCTGTTTGTTTCTGACAGGAACCATAATTTACCCTCCCTCTACTTGAGATACACACCGAAAGGCCCTTTCCTGAGATGCTTTGGCCCCTTTTTATCCTCTCCTGAATCCCGGCCTTTTCTAGAAACCCTGATGTGGGAATCTTTTAGAATAAACTATCCTCAGAGTAGACAGAATTTTTCCCCCAGTCATGGATGTAGCTGCCTGAGCCCTTCAGGAGGTTGACTCTTTTCCTTGTTAAGGACTACATTCTTTACCTGTTCTCAAGTTCTGGGGGCCTCTTCCTTAACTGCCTAACTAACCCTTCACTTCATGAATCAAGTGGGATGTTTTCTCCTAAATTTCAAAAAGTTCTCACAATGCACTGCTACTCAACGAGTGTCCCATAGACCAAGCCATGATACATGACCCTTTTTCCATCAGAATGCTGAAAAATCTCAGTATGAAGTTTGGCTTTCTTAAAGCTTCCTTCTTCCTTCTCCATCCTCTAACACCAGGAAGCTTACCAAATATTTAGTCGTGAGAACATCATCATTTCTAAGCATCACTATTAGATTGTAGAACAGTAGATGGCAAAAGCTGTTTGTCCCCTTTATGACCAGTGATTTTCTACTGACTAGCAGATTCTGTTATAAGGAGACTGAATTTTCCTTTAAAGTGACAACCCGCTTATATAGGGGTAAATGCAACCACAGCAAGAGTGTCTGGATGTGTTCCTAAGTGCAAAATCTGTAGGGCAACCATGTGGCCTTCTATCCCCAGACTCTTGTTTCATGGTAACAATTCGGTCCACAATCCTACAGCAATAGTTTTCAGTTGGGGCTCACCACTTAACCTCCCAGTGACCCAACAGCAGTCACTATACCAACTGCTAGCAATTATTTAATTTTATCTTCAGAAACCTAGTTTACTTATTGGTAGCTTTGGTAAAACAAATTTATTAAACGGTTGTTGTATGTTAGGTACCACTATAAACACTTTACATTTCACTGAATTCTTATAAGTAGTTGTTATCTGTTTTACAGATACAGTCCTAGAGAGAGAAACATGTCTAAAATCACACAGTTAATGATAAAACTGGGTCTGTCTAACTCCAAAACCTCTAGTTCTTCCAGTACCCCATCCTGTTTCTCTGAGGATCCCTTATCCCTGGCATCTGTTTTATTTCCTTTCTCTCTTTACAAGCCCCAGGGCGCTTTTCCAATTCTCCAGTAAAACTAGGAACTAGAGATGATTACAAAAGCTCATTCAATGTTTACCTGAAAAGTACATGCCCTCTTTGTTTAGGTGACAGAAGATAAACATACACAGGATCAAAGTGTTAATAATTTTTAGATCATATTCAGTTCAGTTCAGTTGCCCAGTCGTGTCCAACTCTTTGTGACCCCATGAACTGCAACCTGCCAGGCCTCCCTGTCCATCACCAACTCCCGGAGTTTACCCAAACTCATGTCCGTTGAGTTGGTGGTGCCATCTAACCATCTCATCCTCTGTTGTCCCCTTCTCCTGCCTTCAATCTTTTGCAAGATCAGGGTCTTTTCAAATGAGTCAGCTCTTCGCATCAGGTGGCCAGAGTATTGGACTTTCAGCTTCAACATCAGTCCTTCCAATGAACACCCAGGACTGATCTCCTTTACGATGGACTGGATGGATCTACTTGTAGTCCAGGGGACTCTCAAGGTTCTTCTCTAACATCACAGTCCAAAAGCATCAATTCTTCTGCGCTCAGCTTTCTTTATAGTCCAACTCTCACATCCAAACATGACTACTGGACAAACCATGGCATTGACTAGATGGACCTTTGTTAACAAAGTAATGTCTCTGCTTTTCAATATTTTGTCTAGGTTGGTCATAACTTTGCTTTCAATGAGTAAGTGTCTTTTAATTTCATGGCTGCAATCACCATCTGTAGTGATTTTGGAGCCCCCCCAAATAAAGTCAGCCACTATTTCCCCATCTATTTGCCATGAAATGATGGGACCAGATGCCATCCCAGCAATCTTGCTTCCAGCTTGTGCTTCCTCCAGCCCAGCGTTTCTCATGATGTACTCTGCATATAAGTTAAATCAGTAGGGTGACAATATACAGCCTTGACCTACTCCTTTTCCTATTTGGAACCAGTCTATTGTTCCATGTCCGGTTCTAAATGTTACCTCCTCATGTACGTACAGGTTTCTCAAGAGGCAGGTCAGGTGGTCTGGTATTCCCATCTCTTTAAGAATTTTCCGCAGTTTATTGTGATCCACACGGTCAAAGGCTTTGGCATAGTCAATAAATAGATCATATCAGGAAACTTTTACTATACCAAGCATTGCAGATGAGGGATAGTCAAGAGAATGAAATTTATTTGTAGGTACCTTGAGCTCATCATTTGGGGAAAAGACTAGTTGGATATATAGTAGATAGAATTGGTAAAAAAAAAAAAAGTGTTGTGTTTTTTTTTTTGTAACAGAAAATTGCACTTATGACTTCATTCCTGCCCAAAAGTATGTGTTTATTTTTTAAGGATAGGTAATCCATGTAAGTCTGTCTTTCATTTACAAAACACATTTAAAAAGTAAATTTACTTCACTGCTTTCTATTTACACAGAATTATTCCCTAATGGATGTTCAGCCTTCAAGAAAATTACTCCCAACATAGATGAAGAAGGAGCAATGAAGGAGGATGCTGGAATGATGGATGTCCATTATAGTGAAGTAAGACTCCAGGGCCTCCATTATCAGTTAGATAAATGTAACTTCTTTAAATATATTTACATTAAGAAATTATTACAGCTAACTCAATTTGAAAGGTAACTAAGGGTTGATGGGACTTCCTTGGTGGCTCACATGGTAAAGTGTCTGTCTACAACATGGGAGACCAGGGTTCGATCCCTGAGTTGGGAAGATCCCCTGGAGAAGGAAATGGCAATTCACTCCAGTACTATTGCCTGGAAAATCCCATGGACAGAGGAGCCTGGAGGGCTACAGTCCAGGGGATCGCAAACCGTCGGACACGACTGAGCGACTTTGCCAAACTTTGCCAAGGGTTGATGAACTATAAGGATTAAAACTACCCAGGGATCAGATGTCCGTTTTTGGAATGTGGAGCCCTATCTCTGCAATGGTTCTTTCTGTCTGGTTTTAGAAATGTACCATGTATCATCATCCAATCACCTTCTCAGTAACCAGATCACAGGTACCATACTTTGAAGACATCTCCATAAAAAATAGAGTTAACAGTGTAACAGCTGAAGAGAGGAGGCTTCCAGGTGTTTTAAAGATGGAAAATTTCTCTGAGCTTCATATGGATAGTAAACACCTGAAGTTGTCACTCGCTCAATAAGGCTTTGGACTTGGTGATAGAAGAGGTATAAAATAATTAGATATGGCTGATCTCTGACCTCCAGAGTCTACCTAAAGAGACAACCCCCCTACACAAAATGGAGAAAAGCAAGACAGTGCCATTTGAATAATACAGACAATATGCAGAGTCAAAGGTGAGAGAGAGCTTTGGGCTGAGGAGAGTTAGGACTAGAGAGAGGTTTAAAGAACGAGGATACCCTGAAGTTGTTTCAGCAGCAGCGGAGAATAGCTGGGATAAAAGGGAAGAGGTGGGAAAGGGTAAGGCGTATTTTAGGGAGCAGAGTAAATGGATCATTTTGGCTAAGCCATTGGGTTCTCATAGGAAAGAGCAGTAGTGGAGGTCTGAATTGGAGAAACTTTGAATGTCTGGACTTTATTGATTAGAATGTTGAATTGCTGTCAAAGGTTTTTGAGCAGAATAATAACAAGATGAAATGAAGCAGGAAGATAGGTTAAATTGGTGGTAATGTGGGAAATGTATTGGAGGTCGATGGATGGCGGCTGGGGGCAGAGGCTGGAATGCAGGCTGCCCTAAGTGTCCAGTTGTGAAGCAGCCAGGCCTAAACCCAGCTTGTGACAGGTTCAGGGACCACTGAGGAAAAGAGGAAGACTTGCTGGCTGTGTAGAAGAGTCAAAAGTAGCACTGAGATTTCAGGTTTGGATATTTATAGAGAAATGATGGATGGATGATTTTACAGGGAAGGTGATGAAGTCCATGTTTTGATGAGTGTTGAATTTGAAGTATCAGTAGAAGGTTATTGAAATGGAAACAACATCAGGTCATTAGACATTAAGAACTGAATCTAAAGAGAGAGATCAGGGTTGCGGAGCTATATCTGGAAGTTATAGCTGTGTGAGAAGCAAAGCACACTAATAGGAGATAATATAGCAAGTGAAGACCAGAGAACCAAGAACTGAATCACAGTGACGTTCACATTTAAGGAATGTGAAGACCAAACAGAGAAACAACAAAAGGAGGCGACGAAGTGCTTGCAGGCCCACAGAAATGAATCTTTTGAAGGTAGTATTAAGAAACATAAAAAGCAGCAGTGTAAAGTGATAGAGACACACTTTGTACTCTATGCACTATATTTTTTAAAAATAAGCACTTTCAAGCTAGCTCTGGTTCATTTTGCTAAAATGATCTATGCCTAGAAGCTTTACCTCCTACCTCTTGTTTTCTGCCTACTACTTCTCTATGACTCTCTCCTCAGCAGTATAACTAGAGGCACAGATGTAGAGAGTGGACTTGTGGACACAGTCGGGGGAAAGAGAGGGTGGGATGAATTGAGAGAGTAGCATTAAAACGTATACCTGACCATATGTAAAACAGATAGCCAGTGGGAAGTTGGTGTATACACAGGGAGGTCAACCCGGTGCTCTGTGATGACCTAGAGGGCTAGGAACTGGGGGTGGGAGGGAGGCTCAAGAGAGAGGGTACACACACACACACACACACACACACACACACACACACACACACACAATGACTGACTCATGTTGTGTGGCAGAAATGAATACAACATTGTAAAGCAATTATCCTCCAATTAAAAAGAAAAAAGATTCATAACAGTAGGAGCCCATCTAGCATCAAAAATGCTGGAGTGGGTTGCCATTTCCTTCTCCAGGGCCTCTTCCCGACACAGGGATCAAACCTGGGTCGCCTGCATTGCAGGTATATTCTTCATTGTCTGCACTACCCGAGAATCCCCAAAGGATTGTATGAAATCAATAGATATTTCTTAAGTGAAAAAATAATAAAATAAAGATAATAATACTATCCTGGTCACTTCACAATAAACATGAAGTTTCTTTATAAGTCATTAATTGCTACATAAATGTCAGGCTTTATCACTAACCAACTGGATAGTAAACTTGGCTTTTACTCCCATAACTTAGAAGAGTTGATGTTTAAACCGTGTTTGCTGGATTAATTAATCATAACAGAGAATCATATCCTTGAATTTTAATCCCAGTTCATTGCTTGACTGTGAAGCCTGGAGTAAATTAATTCATTTTTTGGGTTTTAGTTAGATGATTTTCATGTAAGATCTCCAGTTTGTGTGGGCTCAGAGCAGGAAGATTCCAGGGAGTTCATGGGAGATAAATGCATTAGCACAACTGCAGTTATGTCTTTTTTTCCAAACAGCAGCTTCAGCTTAGTCATAGAAGTGGCCTTAAGCCTGACCCTTTTTTGTACTCCAAGGAAAAGTAATAATATGTCTTGTTAGTCAAGAACTATAATCAGTTTCCTATGTAAAGACATTTGTTGGAACTCTTTTGTGTTCTACAGTAATAATTTATATGTGCTTTTCATTTCAGGTATACAGATAGAATCATATTCTCCATAGTGCCATTTTATGTTTCGTTTTATATAATAGGGCTTCTTCCTCGTGCCCTAGCCAATGGAAAATAACTGCCACTGATTTACAAGTTTCATTGAAATGAAAGATACAAACTGTTGTTCATTTAGTGGCTTCTTTAAGTAGGTGAATTAAGCCATTAATAATTTAGTTTGTTTTTACGACTGCATTTCTGACTTTTGAGTTGAAATAGTTTTAAAGATAAATTAACATACAGTAAAATGCGCACATATCAGGTGGACAACTTGATGGATTTTGACAGTTGTCTACACCCATATAACACCATGGTAACACATTATCACGAGAAACAAAAAAGTAGAACATGTGCATTAGCCCAGAAAGTTCCATTGCGCCCATTTCCCGTCAGTCTGCCCAGCCCCAATATCTGATGTAGACTGGTTTTAACAGTATTTGGTGTCATAAAAATGAAATCATTCAGTATCTACCTTTTGTATCTGCCTCTTTTGGTTGGCAGAAATTTTTTGAGATGCATCCATGTTGTGGAGTAAATCATAAGTTCTTCCTGGCTAAATATTCTGTTCTCTCGATATAACATTTTAAAACCCATTCTCCTGTGGAAGGATTTCGGATTGCTTCCAGTTTGGGACTGTTATGAATAAGGCTGCTTTAAACATTCTCATCTGTGACCTTTTATGGGCATATGCTTTAATTTTTCTTGAGTAAATACCCTGCTGGTTCCTCAGGAAGTTTTCTATGTAACTTTATATGAAATTGTCAGTTTTTAAAAGAGGTTGGGCCATTTTATATACCAACAATGGATGAGAGTTCCAGCTGCTTCACTTCCTCACCACCATTAGCTGTTGCTAATCTTTTCGTATTTTTGCCATCCTAGTAGACATGAAGTGATATCTCACTGTGTTTTCATTTGTATTTCTCTAATGCCTAATGGTGTTGAGCATTTTTCACGCGGTCTTTGTCTTTCATTTATCTTTTGTGGAATGTTTATTCAATTCTTTTGCCCATTTAAAAAATTTTATTATTTTTGTTGTTGTTGATTTTTGGGAGTTATTTCTATATTCTGGATATAAGTCCATCGTCAGATATATGTGCTGCAGATTATTTACCAGTGTTGGATTCATTTATGTATTTTCTTCACTAAGTCTTTTATTGAGCGGAAAGTTTTGGTTTTGATAAAGTCCAGTTTACTCTTTTTTAATGGTTTATTTGTGTGGATGGGGGTGTGGGTGTGGGTGGGTGTGTGGGTGTGTGTATGTTTGGTCTGAGAAATCCTTCCTTACCTCGAGACTGTGAAGATGTTGCCTGATATGTTCTGCTATGAACTTTGTTCCTGAGTTTTATGTTTGGGTCTATAGTCTCTTTAGAATTCTTTTTTGAGCGTATAATGAGATAGAAGTCAAGATTCATTCTTTGTAGACAGGTATTTTACATTGTCCACACCATTTGGGGAGAAATAAAACTTCTTTCATCCCTGCTGAATTGCTTTGGCACCTTAGTTAAATTTCAGTTCTTTATATGTTTGTGATCTATTTCTAGACTCCGTTTTGTGCCACTGATCTATTTGACCATGTTGATACCAATATCACACTGTCTTGATTGCTGCAAGTTTTTCAGTTATGGAATAATATAGTGTCAGTCCTTCAACTTTGTTCTTTTTCAAAGTCACTTTGGCTATTCTGCATCCTTTGATTTCCATATAGAATTTCAGATCATCTTTTCTCTTTCCTCAAAATAGCCTGCTGGAAGCTATGTGAAGATTTTGTTACATTTATATATCACCTTGTGGAGAATGGATAGCTTGAACAATGCTGAGTCTTTCAATCAAGTCTTGTTTAGGTTTTTAATTTCACCCAGCAATATTTTGAGCTTTTTCAGAGTAGAAGTCCTTTCTTGAATATTTTATTAGATAATGGATGTTCTGATGCTACTGGAAATAGTATTGTTTGGGTTTTTTATCTTATTTTTCAATTTGTTGTTGCTAGTATCCATAAATACAGTGATTCTATATGGTGATCTTATGATCTGCAACCTTGCTAAATCCTCTTACTTGTTTTAGTAGTTTGTATATTCCTTAGGATTTTCTACATACGCCATCATGTCATCTGCACAGAAAGATAGTTTCACATTTCCTGATCTCTTTCCCTTCTCTCTTTCTTTCTCTCTTGCCTTCTTACACTGGCTAGCACCTTCAGCATAATGTTGAATAGAAATGATAAGAGCAGACAGTTTGACTTGTTCCCAAATTGAGGAGAAGAGTGTTTAGGCTGCAGGCTTTAAATAAATGTTCTTTATCAGATTGAGAACAATCTCTTCGATTCCCTGTTCTGGGTGGATTCTTTTTTAACATTGCGAAGGGATTTTAAATTTTTTCAAATTCTTTTTCTGCATCTATTGCTAGACATCACGTTTTTTTCTCTTTTATTATGTTTACATGGCTTTTCCGTTTACATTGGATTTTTTTCCTTATTGTAAATCAACTTTACATTCCTGGGACAAACATTACTAGTTTTTAACAGATTTTTTTTATTTCCCGTAAGTTCCTCCTTTCTACTGTTACTAGAAAATTTAACTATTAAATGTTAATATACAGATTATTCAAGTAGCAACATTTAATGAACATCTATTTACTACCACCCTGCTAGTAACTGAAGAAAACAATATAATAAATATATTTTCCCTACACTTAGAGTCACAGCATACTTATAAAGTCAAATACTTATATAACAGGCAAGTACAGTGATAAATATCCACCCAGTGTAGTATCATAGTAAGAAAAATAGGCCTCTTGTGTCGCTACTCTGTGTTAATCAGGCGAAGGATCCTGGAAGAGGTGAAATCTGACTTTTCTTACAGCGTTAACTAAGTGAAAGGGATTAAAGGACACGAGGGTACAGAGTGGACAAAGGTACAAAGTTAAGACAACACCATGGTGCTTCTGAGAAACTAATAGTAGTTCATCACTGCTGGAGCATAAAGTACAAGGCTAGCTTGAGGAGTGATGATTTCATAAAATATCAGCCAGGTCGCTGCAAAGCTTGTGTGCCAAATGAAGGAATTTGGCCTTAGTTCTGCAAATGATGGGGAGCCATGAGATTCTAAGGGAAGAGGGATGTAATCTGGTTTGTATTTTAATCAAAACCCTCTGGCAGATTGTGGAGGATAGATTTGAAAATGCCAAGGCTGGAGGCAGGAAGATCTGTTAGAAAACAATAATGATGTCCTGAATCTTAGCAATGAGAGTAGAAATGGAGAGGAAGGGTCAGATTTGAGAAATATTTAGGAAGTAAAAGTGGCAGAACTTGGCGATGAACTGATTAAAAGATGAGTCAAGACTGAGGGTGTATTCGTTTCCTAGAGTTGCCATAACAACGTACACAAACTGGGTGATTTAAGACAATAGAACTTTATTGTCTCACAGTTCTAGAGTGCAGAGGTTGGAAATCAAGGTGTCAGCAGGGCCCTGTTCCCTCTGAGACTCTGGGTAGCAGCCTTCCTTGCCTCCTCCTAGCTCTGATGGTGGCTGCTGGTCTTGGATTTCCTTGGCTCGAGGGGACATTACTCCAGTCACTGCCTCTGTAGTCACATGGTGCTCTCCCTGTTTGTCTCTGTCCTTTTGGAGTAAGGCTCACCCAGGAAATCACTGCTGCAAGTAAGACACTCAAGTATGACATCAACTTCACTCATCGTTATCACCAGTGACCCTATTTCCAAATAAGGTTACATTTGGAGGCAGTGGGAGTTAGGGCTTCAGTGTATCTTTGTGAGGGACACAGTTCAACTTACAACAAAGAGTAAAGTCAAAATTGCTTTTAGTTTTCTAGTTCAGAGTCTATAGGATATGACCCCTGGCTAGGTAGGAAATGCAAGGGAAAGAGCTAGTTTAGAAAAGAGATGAAGTCAGAATTGACTACAGACATACTTTAAGAGCCATTGTAACAGTCACTTCTATAGGTCTGAAATTCATCTCTTTAAGATAGAAACAAACTGTTCAGACTTATGGATAGTATGAGTAATTGGCATCATCCTTTCATTGTTGGGAACATGAGATGATGGTTGTTTTATAGAAGCTGTTATTATGGCAAAGAGATCTCTATCTTGAGGTATTATGTTATCATTCTCACTAGTTTTAGAACCAACAGTTAGGAAGGAAGCATTGTTGACCAAAATCACATCATTTAATGAACACTGATGTCACTAATGCAGCAGCTTGAAAATTGTGAAATTACCTTAAGACTCTATTAACTGTGTGTAAACATAATTTTAGTGGAAAACAAAAATCATGGACCTTTATAGGCTTAGTGGAATTTACCCTGTTAGACATTTAAATATCCTCAGTTTTGAAAACCATATCCCCTTTTAAAAGTACTTCTGAACATGTTACCTTATGTAAGTTTGGTTAACGTCTTTATTACATGCTAAACAAAGTAGTAGTTTTCTATTGTCAATCTTAATTTCATACTTTTAAGAATGTGGTTTCAGTTTCTAGTGTTTCAAGCATGTCATTTAGAATATATAGTTACACAACTGTACTCCTGTTCATTTCCTTAAATTTAGTACATCCTGTTTTTTATTCATTTGAAATAGTTCAATCTATATTTGCACAGAGCTCAAGTATCTCTGATTCTTTATTGCATTTTTTCTCAATGCAGGAAGTTTTGCTGGAATTGCTAGAACAATGTGTGGATGGCTTATGGAAAGCAGAGCGTTATGAAGTAATTTCTGAAATTTCCAAGTTGATCATTCCAATTTATGAGAAACGTCGAGAGTTTGAGGTAAGTAACTGATATGTTTGCACCATTCACCTGTATATTTTATTTTGATCTTAAATTACTATCCTTAAAAAATTCTGAAAAGTCCTAAAATTCCAGTCCTACCTTATATTCATTTAAATTTTCCAAATGAAATTAGGGATGCAATGTTTAAAATATAAATTAAAATTAACATTATGCCAGTTTTTCTCACAGCAGTTTTATCTAGCAATCTTCCCTTCTCCACTCATGGCAGAGAAAAATCCATGTTGTCCCTCACACACACACAAAAAAGTTACTGGATTTCCATGTGGTCAGGGAAGAGATATAGGTGTGAATCACTTCTTTTCAATTTGATGGTGAGACTAAAGGTGCTAGCAGATGACAGTAGTGGAGATAATAAGTTACTCCTTTTATGAGGAGCTTTTCCAGTTTTGTCTGCCACATAAATCTTTGATCAAGGGGAATTACTAAAGAACAGTAGTATAGCTGTTGCCAGCAGCACTCAACAGGATATTTTATATTCAAGAATCTGAGTCTGTATCATAATTTTCTACCCCTGCTATGCTGGAAAGGGGTGTTTTAAGACTTAGCCATTTTTAAAAGCAAAGCAGTCTATCCTTAAGTATATGTAGCAAGTAGCCTTTCATTGTTGAAGGGTCCCAGAGTGAAAACATATATTTAATGTCATCTGTGTAGTGTTCTAATCTCTTCTCCAAATTGGCTCTTATCAAACTCACTCTTTCTTCCTGGGTTCTGGGTCTTCCTACTCTTTGTCTGGCTTTTGCTGTATATGGGGATATGCCTGAAAAATCATAGTGCAGCTCAAGTGATTATATTAAAAAGTGAGAGTTAAGTAATTAAATCTATGTTATATAGATGACAAACGATAGCCTATGAGACAAGACAAGAATTGGCATTGCTCTTTCTGTCAAAGCATTGCCTCCTAAGAACCTTTGTAAAACTGCCAAAGTACCTACTCTCTTACTCTTAAGTTGAAGACCAGGTTATTAGAAACCCAGAGAACATTTTGCTACTCACTTGACTAATAGGGAAAAAAGAAAAATTTATCATCCCTACACATTAAAGGAAATAATATCTTCTATTGGGGAGCCACTCCTATTTCCTTGTAGAGAGGCAAGGGTCTGAATAGATTCTGAAGCATCCTGCACGGGATGAAGTAATTCTTCAGTGTTCTTTATGGGATGGGCTGAAAAGTGTCAGCCACAGCAGCCATAAAGGGAGGAACACTTCCCTCAAATTGGCTTCAACTGCAGAAGACAGTATGGAAAGAATGTCAAAGAAAGAACATCTGCTTCCGGTCTGCCCTTTTAGCACTGAAATGAAATTCACCAGCGTACAATGAACCATTTTCTAGTTTGCAGTTCAGTAGCATTTAGCGCAGTCTTAATACTATGCTCCAACCACCTCTCTCTAGTTTCAAAACATTTTTATCTTCCCAGGAAAATCTCTGTCTCCTTCAACGAATCACTCTTCACCCCCTCCCTCACCCCGCTGGTGACCACTAATCTGCTTTCCGTCTATGGATTTGCCTGTTCTGGACGTGTCATAGAAAAGATGAATGCAAGATGTGACCTTTTGTGTCTGGCTTCTTTTACTTAGCATAATATTTAGAGGTTCATTCAAGTTGTAGCCTATGTCAGAACTTCATTCCTTTTTCATGGCTGAATGATATTCCATGGTATGGCTACACCAAAATTTGTTTGTATGTTTGGGTTGTTTCCACATTTTGGCTGTTACAAACAGCTGTTGTAAACAGTTATGAGTAAGTTTCTATGTGGGCATGTTTTTGTTAATCTTGGATAAATACCTAAGAGGGGAATTGCTGAGTCACAGAGTAATTCTGTTAACTTTGAGAAACCACCAAATTGTTGTCCCTTTTACCTTCCCACCAGCACCTCTGATTGGCACTTGTGTTTGGGGCTTCTTCTTAGAACCTAGTGAATGTGGCATCCTAGTGAATGTGAAATGGTGTCACATTGTGGTTTTGCTTTCTATTTCCTTAATGACTCATGATTTTGAACAGCTTTTCATGTCTTTGTTGGCCGTTTTCATATAGTCTCTGGAGAGATGTCTATTCAAGTCCTATGCTCACTTTTAAATTGGGTTGTTTGTCTTTGTGTTGTTGAACTATGAGAGTTCCTTATATTTTTTGGATAAGAAAACATCAGATATGTGATTTGCAAATATTTTCTCCTGTTCTGTATGGTGTCTTTTCACATTCTAGATAATGTTCTTTGCATAGTACATTCCCTTTTTCTGAGTGTGTAGAAGAATATATTTTTTGGCAGTGTCTGTGAACTTGTTATAAAAACATTCCCCACTCAGGCTTTTGCTGTTATTTTTGTGTCTGCATTTTACTTTCCTCTCCTAAAGTGTTTGCATGATTGTTTATTCCCATCTTTCCACCTTAGGGCTCAAGCAAAGCATTTTGCTTCTTTTTCAGTCACAATAGTTCAGACATAAGGGAAAAAGTAGTCAATAACACAGTACTTTTAATGTATATGCTACCATTGAGATATGAATGACATGAAGCATGATATTTAGAATTACAGTGTTATTTGACCATTTTAAGCTCTACCCTCTCAACTAAACTTGTTGAGGCATTTTTTCTGTGACCATGGGAGAAGGGAATACGAATGACCCCACCAAAACCATTTTGAAAAGGAAATGGTGTTGTTTTTTCCCCCTTATGCATTTATTGTAGACATTTCATAACTAACCAAAAGATAAAGCTAATTTGTTAACTCTCATATTTTCAGAAACTTACTCAAGTTTATAGAACTCTTCATGGAGCTTACACAAAAATTTTGGAGGTTATGCACACAAAGAAAAGACTTTTGGGCACTTTCTTCCGAGTTGCCTTTTATGGCCAAGTAAGTATACTGTAGTTCATCAAGTTGTTTCCCTTTTTAAACATTCACCTTGAATTATTAGGTTACCATAGCAGCAGCTACTGGTTCTAGGGTTCTGTCTGGGTAAAGCACCTGTCCCAACAGGAGGTGTGACACTTTTCTCATGTAATGTTCACTTTGGTTTCCATATTTAGTCCATGAGGGCAGAGCACAGCATATAAGATTTGAACGTTTCCTTCAGTTTCAATTTCAGTCAAGCTTCTTAAATGTTTCTTTAATACCTAGTACTGAAAGTTTTCAAATATAAATCAGGTATGTGTGCAAGTGATGAAAAATCGAGTGTAAAAACCTTCAGGCCAGTGATATGCTCATATGACTGAGTTTGAACGTTGTCATTTATTTCAGTTACAATATATGCATGTGGCTTTTAGTACCATTGTTTAAAATCTATTTCCAATACATTATTGCTGATTACTTAGTGGATGTTCTGTAAATGCTATATTTGCTCATAATACTTATAAATTATTGTATGTTTAACTTTATAATAGTCTTTTTTTGAAGAAGAGGATGGAAAGGAGTACATCTATAAAGAGCCAAAGCTCACCGGCCTCTCAGAGATTTCCCTGAGACTTGTTAAACTTTATGGTGAAAAATTTGGTACAGAGAATGTCAAAATAATTCAGGATTCAGACAAGGTAACATGCCCTGCATTTTGAAATCATTATTTATTAGTTCCAGATGTGGCACATTGCTTCTGACTTTTTCCTTTTTTAGCTGGTGGAGGAAAGGCATGGGAAATAGAGTCTTTCCAGATCCTAAAAGAAAGGACAGGGGCTTGGAATCAGAGAGAAGGATTCAGATCTCCATTCTCTGCCACTTGCTAACTGTGCGACCATGTCAAATTTGCTTAACCTCGCTGTGCCTCATCATTCTTGTTAGTAAAATGAACTTAATAATAGTGCTTTCCTCATAGAGTTGTTGTTGGGATTAAATTAGTTAATGTATGGAAAATGATTGAGTTCTTGATACATATAAAAGCCTTCAATAACAACATAGAATCTAGCATGCTCAATAAATGTTAGCCATTATTGTTACTGCTATTGTCAATTTCATACTGTATGATTAAAATAATCTTAGGTGGGACATCCCTAGTGGTCCAGTGGGTAAAAGTCTGCCTGCCAATGCAGGAGACACAGGTTCGATCCCTGGTCCACGAGGATTCCACTTGCTGTGGGGAAACTAAACCTGTGCACCACAGCTACCACACTGGCGCTCTAAATCCCATACACTACAACTAGAGAGTACTCACTGCTCATTGCAACCTGAGAAAGTCCACAAGCCACAGCAAGGATGATCAAGTACAGCCAAAAATAAAAATAAATAAATAAGTGAGATTTTTTAAAAAATCTTATGACACACCTTTCACTCTTAAGATAGCCTTAGTTCAGTAGTTATATTTGCAGTGATATAGGTTTAGGAGAGATGCCTTGATCTAAAGATGATCCATCCCACTAGACCCTGCCAAGGCAAGGATGAGAAAGGTTCCAGCAAGAGAGGCTGTTTCTTAGAAACACATAGTTCCAGATAGACAGAATTGCGGAAGAGCACAATGGGAATGACTGATTGTCCTTAGTCACCATGGGCATGTTCAGGATGAGAGCTGATTTTTAAGGTAGGAAAGACCTTTAATACAGTGCAAGATCTGCAGGCCCCAGAAATACTTACCAAGTGACTGTGATGTGCATGGTGCTCTGCAAAACACTTGCAGCATTGCCAGAGTGAAAAGCCCTTGGCGATGGTAAAGACACTTCATTTTCTACCATGAAAATGATCTCTTCACTTTGTAAATTTAGCTACATCTTATGGAGATGATTTTACCTTGGACATATGCCTTGGACGTTTTAAAGTAGGTATACTGACAGGCCCAGAATTCATGAATATTTGGCAAAACTGCTCTGCTTCTTATCAGTTTCCGTCTTCTGTGTTGTTTTATTGAATTAAGACCATAGAGAAATTTCTCTTTTGTAGCCAGCAAGTTTTAGGCTTGCTACCACACTACTGGTAGTATAAATGGAAAGTTATTAGAAAGCCAGGCTTGCAGAAAAACATTCAGTTTCCTACATTACGCTGCCTCTGAAAACCTGGCCAACAGGCACTAATGAGAAACCACCACCAGGCAGCTGGACTCCTGACCCTCTTTGTAAACACAATATTTCAGTCACTCTTCATAGGCAACGGAGAAAAGAAGCAGTGGCTACTTTTAAAATCCTTCTTCTTTCTTAGTGTGTGAAGTTAAAAATTTAAAACACTCTTTTACTTGCCAAAGAATATAGTCTGCCTAAGGACACAGTTTAACGAACCGTGGGCAATATTTTTCTGTATTTTAAATGTATGTTTCCTGGACCCAATAATTTCATGTTTAAGATTTTATCTTGTAGATGTACACACATAAAGATGTATGTTTAAGATGTTTATTGCTCTTAAGTTTATATAGCACAAATCTCAAAACAATCTAATGTTCATACGATTAAAGACATGGTACTGCCTTCATAAAGGATATAACTAAACTACTTAAAATATTTATAAGTTTGGATGTAAACCAATCAAAATATATTCTTTTTTATATAAATTTATTTATTTTAATTGGAGGATAATTACTTGACAGTATTGTGATGGTTATTGCCATACATCAATATGAATCGGCCATAGATGGAATAATACAAAAGTGTTAACCATGGAATCTCAAAGGAGAGAGTCTAGAGTCTTACGGAGAAAAAAACCATTTTTTACTTTTCAAGTGTACTTTTTGAATGTTTTACCATGTACTTAGTTTATTTTTATAACGTTAAAATCAGTCTTGACCTCTTTTTATTTCTCTTCTATGTTTTTTCTTATTTAGATAATTACCTTCAACTATTTCCTGAGGTTCCTCTGGAGAAATCTAGATATTTAATGGGAAAAAAATAAAGAATTTGTGAATATAGGCTTTTTGGCAAAGTTTTAAAGGCTACTAAGAAAGTTTCTATCCCTTGTCACAGCATTGAATACGGTGTTTGCTGTGGGTTTTTCACAGTGGCCCTTGATAGGATTGTAGTCATTTCTTTCTATTCCTTATTTGTTGAGTGTTATCATTTTGAAAGGGTGTTGAATTTTGTCAAATGTGTTTTCTACATTGATTGAGATGATCGTGTGTTTTTTTTTCCTTCATTCTGTTAATGCAGTGTATTTTCCCCTGCACTGGATGAAGGATTCTTAACCACTGGACCACCAGGAAAGTCCCCTATACTAATAATTTTATAATGTATTAATCTTTTACATCATGGAGAAATAAAAATGAATTGTGTTACTATTGTTATGTTAATACTAGATTTTATAATTACACATGTATTTATCTTTACTGAAACCTTCATACAGGTTTGAATTACTGTCTGATGTTCTTTCATTGTGACCAGCAGGACTCCCTGTGGCATTTCATATTGGGCAGGTCTAGTGGCGACAAACTCCTTCAGCTTTCTTTATCTTGGAATGTCTTAATTTTTCCTCACTTTTAAGGACAGTTTTGCCAGATATCAGTTCAGTTCAGTTCAGTCACTCAGTCATGTCCGACTCTTTGCAACCCCGTGAACCACAGCACACCAAGCCTCCATGTCCATCACCAACTCCCGGAGTTCACCCAAACTCATATCCATCGAGTTGGTTATGCCATCCAACCATCTCATCCTCTGTCGTCCCCTTCTCCTCCTGCCCTCAATCTTTCCCAGCATCAGGGTCTTTTCCAATGAGTCAGCTCTTCGCATCAGGTAGCCAAAGTATTGGAATTTCAGCTTCAACATCAGTCCTTCCAATGAACAACCAGGTGTGATCCCCTTTAGCATGGACTTATTGGATCTCCTTGCAGTCCAAAGGACTCTCAAGAGTCTTCTCCAAAAAAAAAAAAAAAAAAAAAAAAGAGTCTTCTCCAACACCACAGTTCAAAAGCATCAATTCTTTGGTGCTCAGCTTTCTTTATACTCCAACTCTCACATCCGTACATGACTACTGGAAAAACCATAGCGCTGACTGGACGGACCTTTGTTGGCAATATCTCTGCTTTTTAATATGGTGTCTAGGTTGGTCATAACTTTCCTTCTAAGGAGTAAGCATCTTTTTATTTCATGGCTGCAATCACCATCTGCAGTGATTTTGGAGCCCCAGAAAAATAAAGTCAGCCACTGTTTCCACTGTTTCCCCATCTATTTGCCATGAAGTTATGGGAACAGATGCCATGATCTTAGTTTTCTGAATGTTGAGCTTTAAGCCAACTTTTTCACTCTCCTATTTCACTTTCATCAAGAGGCTCTTTAGTTCTTCTTCACTTCCTCCCATAAAGGTGGTGTTATCTGCATACCTGAGGTTATTGATATTTCTCCTGCCAGTCTTGATTCCAGCTTGTGCTTCCTCCAGCCCAGCATTTCTCATGATGTACTCTGCATATAAGTTAAATAAGCAGGGTGACAATATACAGCCTTGATGTACTCCTTTTCCTATTTAGAACCAGTCTGTTGTTCCGTGTCCAGTTCTAGCTGTTGCTTCCTAACCTGCATATAGACTTCTCAGGAGGTAGGTCAGGTGCTCTGGGATTCACATCTCTTTAAGAATTTTCCACAGTTTATTGTGATCCACACAGTCAAAGGCTTTGGCATAGTCAATTAAGCAGAAATAGATGTTTTTCTGGAACTCTCTTGCTTTTTCGATGATCCAGCGGATGTTGGCAATTTGATCTCTGGTTCCTCTGCCTTTTCTAAAACCAGCTTGAACATCTAGAAGTTCACGGTTCCCGTATTGCTGAAGCCTGACGTGGAGAATTTTAAGCATTACTTTAGTAGCCTGTGAGATGAGTGCAACTGTGCTGTAGTTTGAGCATTCTTTGGCACTGCCTTTCTTTGGGATTGGAATGAAAACTGACCTTTTCCAGTCCCATGGCTACTGCTGAGTTTTCCAAATTTGCTAACATATTGAGTGCAGCACTTTCACAGCATCATCTTTCAGGATTTGAAATAGCTCAGCTGGAATTCCATCACCTCTACTAGTTTTGTCAGATACAGGATTCTTGATTAATAGATTTTTTTTTTAGCACTTTGAATATAGCAGCCCACTGCCTTCTGGCCTCCTAAGTTTCTGATGGGAAATCTGACAATCTTATTCAGGATCCCTTTTATGTGACATGCTAATTATCTCTTGATTGTTTCAAAATTTTCTCTTTGGCTTTGGCTTTTGACATTTGATTTTAATGTGTCTCACCGTGGGTCTCTTAAAGTTACCCTGCTTGGAGTTTGTTGAGCTTTGTGTCTTTCGTCAGATTTGAGTTTCACCCATTATTTCTTCAGATAGTCTCCCTGCCCCTTTCTCTCACTTTTCTTCTTCAAGAACTCCCATAGTGTGTATGTTCACCTGCTGGATAATGTTCCTCAGGTTCCGTAGCCTCTGTCCCTATTCAGTTTTTTTCCTTTGTGTTCCTCTGATCGATCATTGATCTTATCTTCAAGTTGGACTATTTCTTACACCTGCCGCAATTTACCTTTAAATCCCTCTGATGACTTCATTTCAGTTATTGTATTTTTCAGATCTGAAAAAATAAGTTTTTTTTGTTTCCTTTTAGATTTTCTAGCTATTTATTGATATTGACATTTTGTTGATACATAGTTTTCTTGACTTTTTCCACAACTTCAATTCTTTGATCATGAATACTGTTGTTTTAATTTCTTTTTCTAGGAGATCTGCTATCACTTTTTGTTTCAGTGATAGTTTCTATTGGTTTATTTTTCTTTTTTGAAAGGGCCATACTTTCCTATTTCTTTGTATGCCTTGCAGGTTTTTTTGTTGTTGCTGTTGGATACTGGACATTTGTATTCAATATTGTGATCTCTCTGGAAATCAGATTCTGTCCCTGTCCCAGAGTTTCTTGGGTTTTGTTTTTGTTTTTAAATGATGTAAGCTCTGTCTGTCCCAAGAATCAGCCTGAGGTGTAAATTTGGGGTCTTCTCAAGTCTTTTCTGAGCCTGTGCCTTCCCCTAAGCATGCACAGTGACTTTCTAGTCACCCTCATTTATGCAGTTGCCTTTGAATGGCCTAGTATTAGATGTCTGGCTCCTAAGAGGGATGGAGAAGAAAATGAAGGAGAGAGGAAAGGTGCTGGTCTGTTTAATCCCCTGAAAGTCACTTTAGGCAGAGGGGGATGCCATTGCAACAAAGGATGAGATGGTATAAAAATGGCCACAGCCTCTTTGACTGTCTCCCTGTGATCAGAAGCAGCAGTCAGCAGTCATAGCACAGATTGACAATATTTGGTAGACAGGGTCTTTGTTCATCCTGGCTCCTACAAGCTGTTCTAGGAATATGCACACAACTGTCTGCCGTAGTACTTGAGGGATGAGATATGGGTTGCTGCCATTGTGTCCAGAGTTAAAATTGAACAAAATCAATATTAAAGCAATTTTCTGTCCAAGTCTTCCCCTGGAAGTTGCAAGTCTTCAACAGACTCCACAGTTCCAAAATTGTACCATCAGATAGGTAATGATGGTGTAACTATTGTCTCTATAAGAAGGTAGATGTCTGGTGCTCTGCTATCTTCTGAGAATCCTCTCTCTAATAGATATTTTTTGAGGTGGAATTCAAATGTGCAGTTAGCCATTTTAGCACATGGGGAACACATGTACAACCGTGGTGGATTCAAGTCAATGTATGGCAAAACCAATACAATATTGTAAAGTAATTAGGCTCCAATTAAAATAAATAAATTTATATTAAAAAATAAATAAAAATTAAAAGAGAAGTTGAATATAACATAAAAGCAAATAAGACTAAGTAAAAATTTTTAAAAAAGCAAATGATAAAGCAATGCTCAGCATGATCTCTGGTTTGTCAATAAATATATATATGCATAGAAAAAAAGATTATAAGGAAATATATGAGAATGTAAATGATGGTCATTGCTGAGTGGTAGCATTGCAGTTTTTTCTGTCTACATTTCTATAGTCTCCAAATAGGCTTCTGTAACTTCTTAATAATCAGAAGGAAACAATCCTTGAAGAAAGAGCAAAGACCTCTTCCAAGTGTGTATTCATCTCACAGTGTATTCAGTAACTGTTCCTCAGTTGATTTCAGAGGTGTTAGTAGCTTACCTGTTCCCCGTTTTCCCTTCTGTTGAATAAAAACAAAACTTTCTTACTTTCCAGGTAAATGTCAAAGAGCTTGATCCCAAATATGCTTATATCCAAGTCACTTATGTGAAGCCCTACTTTGATGATAAAGAACTCACAGAAAGAAAAACTGAATTTGAAAGAAACCATAATATCAACAGATTTGTTTTTGAGGCTCCTTATACATTGTCAGGCAAAAAGCAAGGTTGTATAGAGGAACAGTGCAAACGCCGTACAATCTTGACTAGTAAGTAGGACTTGGCATAACTTCTTTGTTTGACATGATCTTTTTTGACACACACAAGCAGCAGCTGGTCAGCAGGAAAATGTAATTGAAATTTTAATCGCTTATTGTCCTGCTGTTCAGTCACTCACTCACACAAACATGCTATGTTATAAACCATTCCTTTGCCATATGTAATTAGGTAGTTCATGCTTAGTCTGAGTCGTCTCAGAGAGAATTTCTCCTTCAGTCCTGAAGTAATAAGGGACCTATTTGGTCTCTAAGGGATTTTCCAGAGAAAATATGGGGAGAATTAAGCACAGTAGATTTTTGTTTTAATTTGGCTATTTGATTTGCTATCTTAAAAACTCATTTGTCAATCTTAATCTTTAATAGCTTCAAACTCATTTCCATATGTGAAGAAGAGGATCGCTATAAACTATGAACAGCAGATTCATTTAAAGCCAATTGATGTTGCCACTGATGAAATAAAAGATAAAACTGCAGAGCTGCAAAAGCTTTGTTCTTCTGCTGACGTGGACATGATTCAGCTCCAACTTAAATTGCAGGGCTGTGTTTCAGTGCAGGTATGTTGGTTGCTAACCATGTATTAAACGTTTCTTGTTCTTCTTGCTTTCATAAGGGACAAGCACTAATTGTAATTGTCTTATATTCTGACTGGGTGCAAAAACCTCTACATTATTTATTAATTTAATAAAGACATTATGTTCAGTTTCTGTAAATTTTGTGTTATGTCAGAGAGCTTTAACATAAATCCCTCTGACTATAGCCAAACCCTATATTTAGATAGGAGAAATTGTTATATAACTTGCTAAGAGTATAATTTTGGCAGATGATTTGCTTTAGTTAATCTTTTTCAATAAATTTGTAGTAAGAATGGTAAATATATTTCTCAGGTATGGATTTTTGTATATTGTATTCTTTTTAAAAAGAGAAATGAAAAAATTACTTTTTAATTACATCCTAACAACTCTCATTTTTCTCCTTTTGTAATTTAGGTAAATGCAGGTCCGTTAGCATACGCAAGGGCTTTCTTAAATGACAGTCAAGCTAGCAAGTATCCGCCCAAAAAAGTAAATGAGTTGAAAGACATGTTTAGGTAAGTGCTTTGTAGTTTTCAGATCAGACCTCTAATTTTTTTTTCACTCCATTGTCTTCTTAAGTGAAATCAAAATATTCACCAAATAATGTCCCTCTAAAAAAATTATCGGTTCCCTTTTATAACATTTAAGTTACCTTCTAATGGTATTTTAGGTGGTGAGGAAATGTGTGATCTCTTTCTTGCTGCAGAACTGAAACAATCTCCTAGTGACCCAAGGTGTTAAATATGGCAACCACTTCATTGCTCTGGATATTGTGACACAAACACAAGCCCACATTCATTATGTGATTTCCTCCTTTGCCTGATTGACCTCATGTCACAGCTTTTCCAGACCATTCAGGCTAGGAAGGGTTGGATAGGTTTGCTTCTATCCTGTATCCTTAGTTCCACGTGGATTCTGCTATTCTAGGGCATACGATAATCTTCTCTGGACTGAGCATCCCTCTAAGCCAAGGCATGTCTGAATGGTTGTGCAGTAGAAAAAATCTGTTTCTTATATAAAAGAACTTAGATTCAGAATAAGAGAGATAGATAATTTAAACAGACTGAGTAGAAAGATAATTTCCACTCATTTGCTCCTGACTTATTTCATTTACTTTTCCTATCTCTGTATTATCAGCTGTTTCAGGTTACAGAGTAACCACTACTCATTCCCTTGTAGCTCAGTCGGTAAAGAATCTGCCTGTAGTGCAGGAGACCTGGGTTCAATCCCTGGGTTGGGAAGATCCCCTGGAGAAGGAAATGGCAACCCACTCCAGTATCCTTGCCTGCAAAATCTCATGGACAGAGAAGCCTGGTGGGCTGTAGTCCACAGGGTTACAAAGAGTCAGGCATGACTGAGCGACTAACACTTACTTACTTACTTAGTACTCATTCATTCAATGTTTATTAATGCCTGGCATGTACAAAAAGATTCTACTCTTTGCTGTGACAGGGATACAGCACGAATGGTCAGTGAGGTACTTTGTCCCCTAAGATTTGCACTCTAATTATGGACATAAAACATAAACGTATGAAATAATGATATAAAAGTTTTTATGGTAAGTCATAACCTCTCTGTCACCACTCTTACCAGCCCAGGGCAGATACTTCATGCCTATAAGCACCCAGCACTGTACTGGGTACATAGCCCCAAATAAATTATTTTTTAATAACTGACATTATCTATAGATGTTAGTTAATGTAAGTGCAAGCATAGCTGATATCATATCAAGTGACTGAGCAGGCAGCCTTCCCAGAGGGTATATATTTCAAGCCAGGCTTTGAAGGAGGTAAGAAACCAGAAGACAAAGATAGAAAAGGAAAGATATTTCAGACTTAGGAGATGGCATTAGCAAAAACACAGTGAGAAAATATAGGATTCTAATCTTCCTTTTAGGCAAGCCGTGGTTAAAGTAAATATTAAATTGTCAGTGAGACTTTTGAGTAATAAATAACAAACACTTTATCTTTGCTCTTCATCTACAGGAAGTTCATCCAAGCATGCAGCATTGCACTGGAACTAAATGAGCGGTTAATTAAAGAGGATCAGATTGAATACCATGAAGGGCTCAAGTCAAATTTCAGAGACATGGTGAAAGAATTGTCTGACATTATTCATGAACAGGCAAGTATTAGGGTGATTGAAAATGAAAACATGATCTGGGGTCCCTAAAGTGTTACTTAGCAAACCTATTAGTTTGAAATAGTATTACCTTGAAATTGCTTAGTCTGTTATTTTAAAATTTGTTCTTATATTCTTTACCCGTATAAATGATATAATACAAATCAGATTTGAAGCAATCACTGACAATTGCTTTAGCAGTTGTTTCAGATGTTGAACTGTTTTGTTCTTTGTGCCACAGTGCCATTAGAAGTGAATAGTTGTGCAAGTGTAAATTAATCTACTGTGAGCGTGGCTAAGGTCTTTCAAGAAGGATCCTATAGAAGTGCTAGATCCCTAAATGAATATCCCTGTCTTAGATGTAGGAAACTGGATACAGTTGGCCTTCCACATTTGCAGCTTCCACATCATTGGATTCAACCAGCTGCAGATCAAAAATATTTGAAGAAAAATTTCCAGAAAGTTCCAAAAAAGCAAAACTTGAATTTCCTGTACATAGGCAACTATTTACATAGCATTTACATTGTATTAACTATTATAAATAATCTAGAGATGATTTTAAAGTACAGGGGAGGATATGCATGAGTTATATTCAAATACTGTGTGATTTTATATAAGGGACTTGAGCATCTTCAGTTTAATAACCATGGGAGAAGGGGGACAGTGGTCCTGGAACTAATCCTGAGGATACCGAGGGACAACTGTAGTATCGTTTAGGTGAGATCCTGAGTGAGTTCCAAAATTCAGGAATTGTCTTAATATCCATATAGCCTGCAAAACTCTTTTTATAACACCAAGCCTTTTAGTATTTGACTGTTAATGTCAATTATAGCTAACTTAGTAAAACAAAATCTGAAACATAGAAGCAAAGATCTGCTCACCACTGACAGCCAAATTATGTCATAATTAAGTAAAGACTTTTATAGATCTACTTACCTTAAAACCAGAGTACTCCTGAATTATCCTGGTAAATGTCATTCCTATATTAGGCTCCTGAAATCTGTGTTTACAACCACTGTATACATGGATTATCACGCAACTATTTGAACATCTTCACCACAAATGTAAAAGCCATGGCCTAATGGTCTCGTCCCTCAGTGCCTGAGCCCTATTTAGCTTACATAATGTCTCTTTGCTTTCCTTAAGAAGGAAAACGGCCAATAAGATCAATATTTGCTTCAGAAACTCTTCAGACTCTCAAATTCAGACCCCTTAAAAGAAACAAGGATCACTACAACCCTTTAGAGAACACATTCTTATTGCTGGTTCCAGAAAGGAGAACCTCCTCTGTCTTGGTGTGAACATTTCACTGCTTGCCTGAAGACACTCCCCTGGGTGAGACCGTCACATGGAGGGTGTACTTACAAATGGACTGACTGCGATTAGTGCCAAAGGACTGCAGTGTAATGGTGGGGAGGGGCAGAAGAGAGATTTCAGGGAAAGCAAGAGCTAGTTGACTCTCTCTGCTATAGGAGCTAATTGAGTATCTCTCCTCTAGCTAGAAGAGCTAGCTATCTCTCTTATGGTATCTTGTATGCTTTCTGTTAGAAAGGACTATGGGAAATCTATTACAGTTAGTCCAAAGTTGCACTGCGTGACCAGGAGTCCCATTCTCTGACCATGGTCATCTTCTCAGCATGGAGAAGCCAGGCAGCTAGACTCTCATCATCCCATCTTTCAGTGAGTGAGTCATCCCAGCCTCCTCTCCTGTTCTCGTGACAGGGACTCTCGCCGGCCTGAGGAGTCTGGATCCGTGATCTGTTTCCTCTTTTTGTCATCTTGACTTCTGTTACCCACTTAGGCGTGAGTGTAAACCGTCCCAAGGCATACCTTTGCAGCTCAGTTTTCCGAGGTCTGTTTATGTCTCCTTGCCAAAGCAGTCCGGTGATCAGGACTAAGCAGGCAGGGAATCATTCCGCTTCCTTTATTGTCTGTAGCTCAGGTTCAGCCCCTGAGTACAGTGGGGACATGCCTCTCTTCACCCTCACTCTTTTGGGGTATGTTGAAGTGTTAGTCACTCAGTCATGTCCGACCCTTTGTGACCCCATGGACTGTAGCTCACCAGGCTCTTTTGTCTGTGGAATTCTCCAGGCAAGAATACTGGAGTGGGTTGCCATTTCCTTCTCCAGGGGATCTTCTGAACCCAGGGATCAAACTCAGGTCTCCTGCATTGTAGGTGAATTCTTTACCATCTGAGCCATCTGGGGAATACTTTAATCAAATAGGCTACATAATTTGTTCCTAGAAACGGTCCAGTTTACGGGGTTCTGTTCTCCATTGTCCATAGGAAAAAACAGCAAAACTCCTCCTTTACAAAAATATAAAACAATTATAGCATTTTAAGCCAATATGTATTACAGTTATAGGGGCTTCCCTGGTGGCTCAGATGGTAAAGCATCTGCCTGCAGTGTGGGAGACCTGGCTTCGATCCCAGGGTCAGGAAGATCGCCTGGAGAAGGAAATGGCAATGCACTCCAGTACTCTTGCCTGGAAAATTCCATAGATAGAGGAGCCCGGTAGGCTACAGTCCATAGGATTGCAAAGAGTCTGACATGACTGATTAACTTCACTGGTATATTACAGTTAGAGAATTTACATGCAACTGTATCACCTAGGCTTGAATTCTAAATTATTCAAATTGAAAGCAAATTATTCAATTTACTGCTATTATGATGATCATGATATTTAGAGCAGTCATTCTCTACGGTTCTTTTTTCCTTGCTAAAAAACAAAATTGAACTGATGTTCAGTTACTCAGTCATGTCTGACTCTTTGCAACCCCATGGACTGCAATGCAGCAGGCTTCCCTGTCCTTCAACACCTCCCAGAGTTTGCTCAAACTCAGATCCATTGATTTGGTGATTACACCCAACCATCTTATCCTCTGTTGTCCCTTTCTCCTCCTACCTTCAGTCTTTCCCAGCATCAGTATTTTCCAGTTAGTCAGGTCTTCACATCAAGTGGCCAAAGTATTGGAGCTTCAGCTTCAGAATCAGTCCTTCCAATGAATATTCAGGGGTGATTTCCTTTATAATTAACTGGTTTGATCTGCTTGCAGTCCAAGGGACTCTCAAGAGTCTTCTCCAACACCACAGTTTGAAAGAATCCATTCTTCGGCATTCAGCCTTCTTTATGGTCCAACTCTCACATCTGTACATGACTACTGGAAAAACCATAGCTTTGACTAGATGGACCTTTGTCCGCAAAGTAATGTCTCTGCTTTTTATTCAGAGTCAGCTGAGTCAGTTTTAAAGATGTTGGCTTTATTCAGTGATTCATGAGTCTAGCAGCATCCCATCTGGCAGATAGAAAGAAGCTTTGAAGAGCCATAGAAAATGGAAGCCTTGTACAGGTAGAAGGAGTCAGGTCAAGGAAGTTATTCTAAAAGAGACCTGATTGTTTCAGGCAAGGTCACCTTCCTCTGGGGCACAGCAAGGGTCTGTCCAGTGAAGTACCTCACTAGTGCTGACCAGGAAATTTCAAACTTGAATGTAATGCATGTACTTTTTTGACTAGTTAAGATCGCCAGTGCAGGTTCGATGCAGGATACAAGATGCTTGGGGCTGGTGCACTGGGATGACCCAGAGGGATGGTATGGGGAGGGAGATGGAAGGGGAGTTCAGGATGGGGAACACATGTACACCCATGGCAGATTCATGTTGATGTATGGCAAAGCCAATACAATATTATAAAGTAATTCACCTCCAATTAAAATAAATAAATTTAAACTAAAGAAAAAAAAAGATTACCTGCCTGGAAAAGACTGAAACTGCAGTTAGGTTGATATTAATTCTCAGGTGATGTAGGTTTAGCACACGTGACTCCATTTTGGGCCTCTTGTCTCTGTCTCTCTCTCTTTTTTAAATTTATTTGGCTGCACCATGTCTTAGCTGTGGCATGTGGGATCCAGCTCCCTGAGCAGAGACTGAACCCAGGCTCCCTGCACTGGGAGTGTGGAGTCCCATCTTCTGGACCACAAGGGGAGTCCCTTGTCTCTTTTTTAACACCCTGAAATTTGGGTTTTATGAATCTGCTGTCATATTTCCCACCTGTCTTTCTCATTTAATTTCTATAAACCATGGCTACTATATTTAGTTCTAGAGACCAAATTTTAGACCCTTGATATTATATATTCTCCTATATTTTAAATTCTTCTATATTATATATTATATATTGATAGGTAACCAAGAAAAGTCTTACTTTCTATTGGTTTATATTTATGAAATCTGTATTGTCATGATGTATCCTATTTAGGTGTACCTTGGTTTGGGAAAATGTTGACTTTTTAGTGAATTTTTGTAAATCAGTATTTCCAATATTTCCATATAAAAGAGAGCTTTTTTTTTTGTAGTCATACACTTTGAGATATATTATTTCCCAAAGGAAAATATAATACAAAATAAGATAAAATATAGCTGTGTACTGAAATGTGAGTTATCTGTTTAGCTCCATAAATGATGACTTGACAAAAAGATATGGCCTTGATATTCCTTGGCCCTTTTCAGTGTTATCTGTTACACTATACCAAAATATGAAGTTCTTTCTCTTATAAGAGGAAATTTTTCTATTACGGATTTTATATAAGACATGATTTGCAGCAGCACAAATGATATGACCCATTTCTGCCACCAGAAGCCAATTTGCAGGCTTAATACTGAAGTTTCAAAGCTAACTTGAGAACCTAGTATTGAAAGCTTGAAACCTAACTTGGGACTGTACAGTAAAGAGGTTGAATGTGATATGTATGTTTTTCTTCTATCTAATCCATGCATGAGATATCAGTTGATTTTGATCACACAAAATGGATAATTTTTAAAACATCTATACTAAATTAAGAGATACTTACTCCTTGGAAGGAAAGTTATGACCAACCTAGATAGTATATTGAAAAGCAGAGATATTACTTTGCCAACAAAGGTCTGTCTAGTCAAGGCTATGGTTTTTCCAGTGATCATGTATGGATGTGAGTTGGACTGTGAAGAAAGCTGAGCTCCGAAGAATTGATGCTTTTGAACTGTGGTGTTGGAGAAGACTCTTGAGAGTCCCTTGGACTGCAAGGAGATCCAGCCAGTCCATGCTAAAGGAGATCAGTCCTGGATGTTCATTGGAAGGACTGATGCTAAAGCTGAAACTCCAATACTTTGGCCACCTCACGCAGAGTTGACCCATTGGAAAAGACTCTGATGCTGGGAGGGATTGGGGGCAGGAGGAAAAGGGGACGACCGAGGATGAGATGGCTGGATGGCATCACGGACTCAATGGACATGAGTTTGAGTGAACTCTGGGAGTTGGTGATGGACAGGGAGGCCTGGTGTTCTGTGATTCATGGGGTTGCACAGAGTCAGACACGACTGAGTAACTGAACTGAACTGAATATGATTATATGTATATATTTATGAAGTTCTTCATTTCCAAGAAAAATCTTTTACATCAATTAATTTACATAATTATGGTATACATTTGAAAATTTGACTTATTTTCTCTTCACTTAAAATTATTTACGAAGTCTCCAGGGAGAGGGTATGGGTATCAGGATATTTGAAAAGCCCCCCAGTGAACTTTAGAACCATTCTTAGAAGATGATCTATAAACTCATATCAAGAAGTTCATTGTTTAGGCTCTTGTTATGACCATCTGTTAAAAAAATTTTTTAAAGACTGTGTTACCTCTAAGTTTCTGTTGAATTTTGCATTTTACAACCTTTCATTTTTCTTAATGAGTAACCAGATCTTTTCTGCTCTTTTGATATGCTGCCTTTGTAATACAGCTTTGAAGATTTGAGTCGGTAATGTTTTTTTTTGCTCTTTCTGCTTTATATCATTTTAAATAGCTAAGTGTCAGTGATAAATTGGAATATGCCTGTGATTTCATATACACATACTTTTTTTGGCCGTGGCTATTTTGGTTCGTGATAAACATGTCATTTCTTTCATTTTAGATAATACAAGAAGACCCGATGCATTCTCCCTGGATGAGCAACACATTACATGTATTTTGTGCAATTAGTGGTACATCGAGTGATCGAAGTTATGGTTCCCCAAGATACACTGCTGAAATATGAGGACATGCAGATGTCAAGTGACAACAAGACTGAACTTCTCAGGAATATTTGGAGCTGTGCAAATGTTAAAAATTTAAAGATTTGTTATACACGGAGTGTTTCCTCCTGACACCAAAACTTTCATGCTTTCATACAGGGTGCTTACATATTTGTAAATATTTAAGCAACTTGAAAGTGCCTGGAAAATTGCACCACTGTGCTTAGTTTGTACTTTTTTAGGTAAATCTATATACTGAGAAGTAGAGCTCAAAAACTTTCATTCGATTTGCTTAACTGTCGCTTAAAATATTAATGGTACTGTGTAAAATTGTATAATGGAACACAATAAAAGGTAAAACTTCTTTGTAATTAGAAGTAAAGGAAATAATACTTTGAACTTAGCATTTTTCCTGACAGGAAGCTAAATTCATTATCATACTAATCCTTGGAGAATAAATTGATAAAATTTTCACAAAACATGGATACTTCCAGCTGAGGAGATAATTTGAAACCTTGCCTTCCAGTGGTCTAGACTGGGCTAAAGGAAACATACGCATTATGTGAAAAGGAAATTTTCACAAAGAAAGGGTATATATAGAAATACCAGGCTTCCCAATCCTTCAAGTTTTGATCCAATAATGCTAGGTATTCCAGTCAGTGGTCTCTCTAACATACTAGGCAAGGGATTCCTCTGTGGCTTAGGTTTGCCTAGCAAGCAGCCTTTGTTGCCAAAGCTTCATCAGCTGAGGCTGTCCATAAAGCTAAACAAACATGTCTGAGATTTGCAGTTACTTCAGAGTTTTAGCAGCAGAATCTGAGGGTAGGGATTTTGTAATGATGATTTTCTTCAGTTTACAAAGTTAATAAGGATTTTGATAGAACTTGATGATCACAGCATTTCTTGGGTCAGTATATATAACCACCACATATTTAGCAGCTGCTGGCTAAGGATTACATTTCTAACTATGAAGAAACCTCAGATTAACTAAATAATTCAGGAGAAACCAAGATGTGAAGGACATTTTTAGCTTAAACTATCCATAAAATTTTGGCTGCCTTTCATGTAAACATTAAGTCCTAGATTTATTTTTCATATGTAGTTTAGCCTATCTTATAGACATTTTTTTAAAAACCCAGAAAACAGACACTGAAATCTAAGTGGGTTGCATGGAGCTTTGGCTTTTTAAATACTCTGTGATCAAGTAAATCTTAGAGCTTCTTATGCACCTGGCTTGGGCATATTTCTTTACATGTCATTTTTAAGCATTCAGGGGAGCATGAAATTACCTATAAAAGATTAATTTTGTATTTTAATAAGGGATTCAGAAATTCCAGAAGCAGTCAGTAATTCCTTAATATCTTGAAGTCACGTGAAGAGTTAGTTTCACCTTTAAAACTATTATATGTAGTACATATATGTAAAAAAACCTGTCACCCAGAGAGAGTGCTGCCTTCTGAGAATGAGGTGTCTTGGGGAAACTTGAGTGCTCTTTTGTTAATGACCAGTCCCTATCCTATCCCCCAGTATATACTATGCCCTGTGGGTCATTTTAAAAAGTGTAACAAATGACCCCTGCCCTCAAGGAAGTTGCAGTCTAGTTGAGGAGGCAAGATAGACATGAAATTAAATAATACAAGAATTAACAATAATAAGACAAGATAAGTTGTCTCTGAGGACTGCCAAATGAATGACACTGTCCATAACTCATATCATATTCAAGGAATGAGAAGCTACTGTGAATGTTAATGTTCAGGGATGACTTCATGAAAAGTAAGCCTTGAACAGACTTTCAAAGATGAGAAGCTAATCTAGGCAGGAAGACCATCACACTCAAAGTTGTAGAAAGATTTTGTACCAGTTTCGTTCAAGGGAGTAAATGCTAAATCTAGAAAGACAATTTAGACCTAGATATTGGAAGGCCTTGAATACCAGGATAATAGTATTTTGACTTTAATCAATGAACAGGAGGAGACCAGTCAAGATTTTTGAATGGAGAGATTACTTGACTAAATATTATTTTTATGAATGTAATCCTTTATATTGCTGCCAGATACCTTTGAGTCTGAGAGAGATGGACATATGGAAACCAGTTAGATAGTTATTGTAGTAATCTAATTATGAGTCCATAAGCCCATAGATGTGAACAAGAATGGAGAAGAAAGGACAAGTGCCAGAGATACTATGTAGAAAGATCGGGCATGACCTATTGATGGCTAAGGAGAAAAAAGGAAAAGGTAAAGATAATTTTGTGTCCTGTGGCCAATGAGTTCTCCAGGTAATGGCAAAATTTTATGGGATTATTTTCACCAGCTTCCAAACTGAGGGTAGAAAGGTATATAGAGAGAACACGGTGGGTTAGACTAGAGAAAGCCAGCTAAGTATGCCTTGAAATACTGTATATGTTAGGTATTACTGTTTCTATAGTTTAATGATTTCATGAAGTGATTTAGCCTCTACAGATGAATTCACATCAAAGAATACATTTCTGCTATACTAATTATTTTTGCAATTAAGCTTGACTCCAGGTTCCCTGGAAATACTGTTTTGATAGTCTTTGAATAGCTTGTAAAATGTGAATAAAGTCACCATTAGTAGTGTTAGCTTATCACAAGAATGATAACCCATAGAGAAAGTAAGCAATTCCATGCAGATATTCTGAGTAACCAGTACACCAATGGGATCATGTCCATAGATGGTATTGTTATTGTTACCATATTTATATGAATTGACTGCATATATAAATACTGTAAGTTTCTTTTTAAAAATGAAACAGCAGCAGTGGTAGCAACAGCCTTGGAACCGTGACCAACATATCGTAGAACTAGAGATGACTGACTGGTTAATTAATAACTAAATAGGTCAGCATCATAAAGACCTAAGCCTTTAATTATAAATACTAGTTTATCTATAATGCAGAGCCTGAGCAATGTATTGAAATCTTAGGAATTTCCTAACTCTTGAAAACCTTAATAATGAGATACATATTTCAGGCTTCTCTTACACAAAATGGTGGGCTACCTTCAGTCTTCTACTAACAGTACACTACTTCAGCTATCAGAACACAGGGAGAGGAGTAGAGTAAAAGACGATTAGGGGTGGGGCTGGGTCTGTACCACAGGGCTATTCCCCTGTCCTGGGAAGTGGCCAGTAAGAGTGCTTTGTTCATCTTGTTCCAGTGACAATGCTTTCTTTCTAGTCCTTAGCCACATAATGGTTCCTCTAAGAAAAGTGTATATGTACGTTTATCCAACTCCAGATTGACGTTGCAACTAAATTCTTCAAAGATTGTGCCTTTGTGTATGGCATCTTAAGACTTTTTCCAACATACTTTCTTGTCTTCTCTTTTCCTCTTTATTAAGCTGTAATTTGTACACCATGCAATTCACCCATTTAAAACTCAAATTCAGTAGCTTTTAGTATATTCACAGTTGTGTGACCATCACCACAATTCATTTTAGAATATTTTCATCACTTCCAAAGGAAACCCTATACTCATTATCTGTCACTCCCATTGCCCACCAACCAGTCCCCAGCCCCTGACAATCAGTAATCAACTTTTCTGTATCTATAGATTAGTATTTTAGACATTTCTTATAAATGGAATCACATACTGTGTGGCCTTCTATGACTAGCTTCTTTCATTTAGCATGATATTTTCAAGGTTCATCCATGTTGTAACTTGTATCAGAATTTCACTCCTTTTTATGGCTGGATAATAGCTCCTTTTGCATGAATATGTCATATTTTGTTTATCAGTTAATGAACATTTGGTTTATTTTTGCTTTTCGGCTATTGTTGATAATGTTGTTGTGAATATTCACCTACAAGTTTTTCTATGGATATGTTTCATTTGTCTTGGGCGTATACCTAGGAGCTGAATTACTGGGTCATATGGTAACTATGTTTAAACTTTTGAAGAACTGCCAGACTCTTTTCTACAGTAGTTGCACCACTTTGCAGTTCCCAGCAGCACTAAATAAGCATTCTAATTTCCCCATATTCTCAACAACACGTTATTATCTGCCTCTTTGATTATACCTTCCTAGTAGGTGTGAAGTGGTATCTCATTGGGGTTTTTGTTTGCATTTCCCAAATGGTTAATGAAGTTGAGCATTGTTTCATGTGTTTGTTGACCATTTTTATATCTTGTTTGGAAATATGTCTATTCAGATTCTTTACCCATTTTTAAACACTGGTTTCTCTGTTGATCATTGAGTTGCAAAAGTTCTTTATATGTTCTAGATGCAAGTTTCTTATCAGCTATATGATTTCCATATATTTTTGCGGGTTGACTTTTTACTTTTGTAATGGTGTTGTTGAGACAAAAGTTTTTAATTTTGATTATGTCCAATTTCTCTATGTTTTCTTGTCATTTGTGCTTTGATGTTGTATCTAAGAAGGCATTGCCTAATCCAAGGTCATGGAGATTTATACCTATATTTTCTTTGAGTTTAAAAACAATTTTTTTTTATTGACTACGTACCCATACTTTATTTACAAATTGCAAGTCTTCTTATGGTACATAAAATGTTTTCTGTAGTTGATCTCAGCTTTGTTCACACTGAAGTGAGTTGTTTTCTGTGCTCAGTTGCTGCTGCTACCACTGATTTGTTTTCTTTCAGGATCAAGATGGGCACTTTCATATATAATCTTATTTTTAATTCCTTCTCTAGCAAGTCTTTCCTGGATTCTTAGCTTTGCATAATTATATCTACAATGGAACCAGCATCCTAAAGTCACCAAGATAAATCCCCTTACTCCAATGTCATATAATCTTCTAAATCTACCTTCCCCTTCCCAGGGTCCCCGGGCTCCAGTGCAGCCGCCATGGGGACTGTCAGCACCTCCAAGTTTTAGTTTTAACTCTTACTTTTAGGTCTTTGATTCATTTCAAGCTGGATTTTATTTATGGTTTGAGATAAGGGTTCAAATTCATTGTTTTGCATGTGGATATCCAGTTGTCTTTGTATTATTTGTTGAAAAGATTTACTTTCCCCCATTGAATGGTCTTAGCACTCTCTTCAAAAAATCAGTTGACCGTAAATGTATGGTTTTATTCTGGGCTCTCAGTTCTATTCCATTGATCTATATGTCTGTCCTTATGCCAGGACTACATTGTCTTGATTACTGTATCTCTATATTAAGTTTTAAAATTGGGAAGTGCAAGTCCTCCAGCTATGTTCTTTTTCAAGACTGTTTTGGATATTCTGGTCCCTTGCATTTCCATATAATTTTTAGACTCAGATTGTCAGTTTTTGCAAAAAATGTAGCCAGGATTTTGGTAGTATTTGCTGTGAATCCATAATTTGGTGAGCATTGCCACCTTAACAATATTAAGTTTCAGTTCAAGAGCATAAGATGTTTTTCTGTTTACTTTGGTTTTCTTTCATTTCTTTCAATAGTATTTTGTGGTTTCCAGTGTAGAAGTCTTGCACTTCTTTTTCTTAAATTTATTCCTTGGTATTTTATTTTTAAAATGCTATTATAAAGGGAGTTTTTTAAATTTCATTTTCCAGTTATTCTTTGCTAGTTTATAGAAACACAACTGACTTTTGTATATTGGCCTTGTATCTTGAAAGCTTGCTGAATGCATTTATTAGCTTTAATAGTTTTTTTTTTTTAACTTTTTCTTTAGTGTTTTCTATATAATATCGTGTCATCTGGAAATATAGAGAATTTTACTTCATCCTTTCCAATCTTGATTCTTTTCATTTCATGTTTTCACTTGGCACTTGGCTAGGACTTCCAGTAGAATGTTAAATAGCAGTGGTAAGAGCAAGACATTCTTGTCTTATTACTCATCTTTGGGAGAAAGCTTTCAAACTTTCACCGTTAGGTGTAGTTTTAGCTATGGGTTTTTCATAGATGCTTTTTATCAGGTTGAGGAAGTTCCCTGCAACATGCTTTGCGTCTGTTTTCTGATTCAGTCAGTTCCCCCAGTCATCATATGACCCCTGTATGACGTATAGGGAAATAGATGACAAATGTACCCTATTAAGAAAGAATACATTTCTTAATTTTAATATGACATGTACTCTATGACATATGGGGCTTCCTCGGTGGTTTGCGTCTGCCTCCATTGCGGGAGACCCAGGATCAATCCCTGGGTCGGGAAGATCCCCTGGAGAAGGAAATGGTAACCCACTCCAGTATTCTTGCCTGGAGAATCCTATGGACGGAGAATCCTTGTAGGCTACAGTCCACAGGGTCGCAAAAAGTCAGACACAACTGAGCGACTTCACTTTCACTTTCACTATGACATATAAGGAAATAGATGACAAATGGTTAAGAAATGTACTCAAGATACACATCAAATTAGAAATGAAATCAAATCATCCTAATTCAGAGTCCAGGTGTTTTCAGCTCTTATATACTATTTCCTACAGTCTTCTGCTGCAGCTTTGTACAGAGATCCAAAAAGTTTCCACTCTTCCATTTTTTTTTATTAAGAAGGTAAGCTGTTTAAGGGTGAAATTGTCAGTCACTCAGTCGGGTCTGACTCTTTGTAACCTCATGGACTGTAGCCTACCAGGCTCCTCTGTCCATGGAATTCTCTAGGCAAGAATACTGGAGTAGGTTGCCATTTCCTTGTCCAGCGGATCTTCCCAACCCAGGGATTGAACCTGGGTCTCCTATAATTTCAAGCAGCTTCTTTACTGCCTGAGCCACCAGGGAATCTTCTGATTTTTCATCTCTGTTTCCCTGAAACCTAAAAGCACCTGCCAAAGAATAAGTACTTGAGCAGTCTCAAGGAAAGAAAACCAGTTTAGATAAGCAGATTATTCTAGAGCTTTTAGTATGGGCAAGGCAGTATCTACAATATCCCAGCCCTCAAAGAGATTATGGTTGAGGCAGATACGACATAGTCACAAAAGGAGATATGAGAAGGTCTGATAATAGCAAATCACTGGTCATGACAAGTGCTTGACTAGGCAGAGCTTTTGTAGATGTAGAACAAAAGGCTTCATAAAGGAGGACAGCCTTGAAGGATGAGTAGGAACCAGCATGTGTGTGTTAAGGAAGGACCCTACACAAGGTTTTTAATAGGAAGTTAAAAACTTCATTTTAACTACTATATGAATGCTGACCATTAGAACTGATTACTATAATAAGAGCTATGCAAAAGAAAGATAATAATAGAGTGCATATAAGAGCAGGTAACATTATCTTGTTCTTCTGACCCCCTTATCTTTTGCCTTAGACTCAAACTCAGTAAAGCCTATTTTTTTTTTGTCAGAACATTTGCACTCTAATTGCTTTGTCCCCATGTTAGAAAAAAATTGAAGCCAACCTCAGTCAAGTTCTGACCAAGAAGTCTTGTTATTTGCATATTGCAGCATTTTGTATTCTTTGTGTATTGCTGCATTTTGTAATAATCACTGATTCTGTAGATCGTCTAAGGGCTGTCTTACAGGCTCTGGGCTCCTCACCCGGCATGGTGAGTATGTGCCTCTGATAGGAAACAAAGGGAAGGTATCATAAACTGTTGAGGGCTACAATCTAGAAATTGTTAACCACATGTCACAATTTTTTTATCTACCATTGTAAGCCAGCTGTATGGACAATCAAGGCTGTATTCAGTGGGTAGATATACAGGTGTCTTGCTAAGTCACTTCAGTTCAGTTCAGTTGGTCAACTGTCGTGTTGAACGTGTCCAGCTCTTTGCAACCCCATGAACTGTAGCACACCCTGCCCATCACCAACTCCTGGAGTTTACCCAAACTCATGTCCATTGAGTCGGTAATGCCATCCAACCATCTCATCCTCTGTTGTCCACTTCTCCTCCTGCCTTCAATCTTTCCCAGCATCAGGTTCTTTTCAAATGAGTCAGCTCTTTGTGTCAGGTTGCCAAAGTATTGGAGTTTCAACTTCAACATCAGTCCTTCCAATGAACACCCAGGCATCATCTCCTTTAGCATGGACTGGTTGGATCTCCTTGCAGTCCAAGGGACTCTCAAGAGTCTTCTCCAACACCACAGTTCAAAAGCATCAGTTCTTTGGCACTCAGCTTTCTTTATAGTCCAACTCTCACATCCATACATGATGACTGGAAAAACCATATCCTTGACTAGACGGACCTTTGCTGACAAAGTAATGTCTCTGCTTTTTAATATAATGTCTAGGTTGGTCATAACTTTCTAAGGAGTAAGCGTCTTTTAATTTCACTGCTGCAATCACCATCTGCAGTGATTTTGGAGCCCCCCTAAAATAAAAAGACATTTACCCCTTGGAAGAAAAGTTATGACCAACCTAGATAGCATATTCAAAAACAGAGACATTATTTTGCCAGCAAAGGTCCATCTAGTCAATGCTATGGTTTTTCCAGTCGTCATGTATGGATGTGAGAGTTGGACTGTGAAGAAGGCTGAGTGCCGAAGAACTGATGCTTTTGAACTGTGGTGTTGGAGAAGACTCTTGAGAGTCCCTTGGACTGCAAGGAGATCCAACCAGTCCATTCTAAAGGAGATCAGTCCTGGGTGTCCTTTGGAAGGAATGATGCTAAAGCTGAAACTCCAGTACTTTGGCCACCTCATGCAAAGAATTGACTCATTGGAAAAGACTCTGATGCTGGAAGGGTTTGGGGTCAGGAGGAAAAGGGGACGGCAGAGGATGAGATGGCTGGATGGCATCACAGACTCAATGCACGTGAGTTTGAGTGAACTCCGGGAGATGGTGATGGACAGGGAGGCCTGGCGTGCAGCAATTCATGGGGTTGCACAGAGTCGGACTCGACTGAGCGACTGAACTGAACTGAACTGAACTGAAAATAATGTCAGCCACTGTTTCCACTGTTTCCACTGTTTCCCCATTTAGTTGCCATGAATTGACGGGACTGGATGCCATGATCTTAGTTTTCTGAATGTTGAGTTTTAGCCATCTTTTTCACTCTCCTTTTCACTTTCACCAAGAGGCTCTTTAGTTCTTTTTCACTTTCTGCCATAAAGGTGGTGTCAACTGCATATCAGAGGTTATTGATATTTCTCCCGGAAATCTTAATTCCAACTTCTGCTTCATCCAGCCCAGGGTTTCTCATGATTTACTCTGCATATAAGTTAAATAAGCAGGGTGACAATATACAGCCTTGACGTAATCCTTTTCCTATTTGGAATCAGTCTGTTGTTCTATGTCCAGTTCTCAGTTGCTTCCTGACCTGCATACAGATTTCTCAAGAGGCAGGTCAGGTGGTCTGGTATTCCCATCTCTTTCAGAATTTTCCACAGTTGATTGTGATCCACACAGTCAAAGGCTTTGGCATAGTCAATAAGGCAGAAATAGATGTTTTTCTGGAATTGTCTTGCTTTTTCCATGATCCAGTGGATGTTGGCAATGTGATCTCTGGTTCCTCTGCCTTTTTAAAACCAGCTTGAACGTCTAGAAGTTCATGGTTGACATAGTGTATAAGCCTGGCTTGGAGAATTTTAAACATTACTTTAGTAGTGTGTGAGATGAGTGCAATTGTGTGGTAGTTTGAGCATTCTTTGGCATTGCCTTTCTTTGGAATTGGAATGAAATCTGACCTTTTCCAGTCCTGTGCCCACTGCTGAGTTTTCCAAATTTGCTGGCATATTGAGTGCAATACTTTCACAGCATCATCTTTGAGGATTTGAAATAGCTCAACTGGACTTTGATCACCTCCACTACCTTTGTTTGTAGTGATGCTTCCTAAAGCCCACTTGACTTCACATTCCAGGATGTCTGGCTCTAGGTGAGTGATCACACCATTGTGATTATCTGGGTCATGAAGATCTTGTTTGTACAGTTCTTCTGTGTATTCTTGCTACCTCTTCTTAATATCTTCTGATTCTGTTAGGTCCATACCATATCTGTCCTTTATTGAGCCCATCTTTGCATGAAATGTTCCCTTGGTATCTCTATTTTCTTGAAGAGATCTCTAGTCTTTCCATTCTATTTTTTTCCTCTATTTCTTTGCATTGATCACTGAGGAAGGCTTTCTTACCTCTCCTTGCTATTCTGCATTCAAATGGGTATATCTTTCCTTTTCTCTTTGGTTTTTGCTTTTCTTCTTTGCACAGCTATTTGTAAAGCCTCCTCAGACAGCCATTTTGCTTTTTTGCATTTCTTTTTCTTGGGAATGGTCTTGATCCCTGTCTCCTGTACAATGTCATGAACCTCTGTCCATAGTTCATCAGGCACTCTTGTCTATCAGATCTAGTCCCTTTAATCTATTTCTCACTTCCACTGTATAACCATAAGGGATTTGATTTATGTCATACCTGAATGGTCTGATGGTTTTCCCCACTTTCTTCAATTTCAGTCTGTAACTGGCAATAAGGAATTCATGATCTGAGCCACAGTTAGCATTTGGTCTTGTTTTTGCTGACTGTATCTTCTCCATCTTTGACTACAAAGAATAAAATCAATCTGATTTCGGTGTTGGCCATCTGGTGATGTCCTTGTGTAGTCTTCTTTTGTGTTGTTGGAAGAGGGTGTTTGCTAAGACCAGTGTGTTCTCTTGCCAAAACTCAGCCTTTGCCCTGCTTCATTCTATACTCCAAGGCCAAATTTGCCTGCTACTCCTAGTGTTTCTCGACTTCCTACTTTTGAATTCCAATCCCCTATCATGAAAAGGACATCTTTTTGGGGTGTTAGTTCTAAAAGGTCTTGTAGGTCTTCATTGACCCATTCAACTTCAGCTTCTTCAGCATTATTGGTCAGGGTATAGACTTTGATCACTGTGATATTGAATGCTTTGCCTTGGATACGAACAGAGATCATTCTGTCATTTTTGAGACTGCATCCAAGTACTGCATTTCAGACTCTTTTGTTGTCTATGATGGCTACTCCACTTGTTCTAAGGGATTGCTGCCCGCAGTAGTAGATATAAAGGTCATATGAGTTAAATTCAACCATTCCAGTCCGTTTTAGTTTGCTGATTCCTAGAATGTTGACGTTTGCTCTTGCCATCTCCTGTTTGACCACTTCCAGTTTGCCTTGATTCATGGACCTAACATTCCAGGTTCCTGTGCAATATTGCTCTTTACAGCATTGGGCCTTGCTTCTATCACCAGTCACATCCACAACTGGATGTTATTTTTGCTTTGGCTCCATCCCTTCAAACTTTCTGGAATTATTTCTCCACTGATCTCCAGTAGCATATTGGGCACCCACGGACCTGGGGAGTTCATCTTTCAGTGTCCTACCTTTTTGCCTTTTCATACTGTTCATGGGGTTCTCAAGGCAAGAATACTGAAGTGGTTTGCCATTCCCTTCTCCAGGGGACCACATTCTGTCAGACCTCTCCACCATGACCCGTCCATCTTGGGTGGCCCCACACAGCATGGCTTAGTTTCATTGAGTTAGACAAGGCTGTGGTCCATGTGATCAGATTGGCTAGTTGTCTGTGATTGTGGTTTCAGTCTGTCTGCTCTCTGATGCCCTCTCTCAGTGCCTACTGTCTTACTTGGGTTTCTCTTACCTTGGACGTGGGGTATCTCTTCACGGCTGTTCCAGCAAAGTGCAGCCATTACACCTTACCTTGGACATGGGGTATCTCCTCTCGGCCGCCGCTCCTGACCTTGGACATAGGGTATCTCCTCTTGGCCACTCTGGTGGTGTGCAGCCACCACTCATTGAAGTTACTTCAGTGGTGTCCAACTCTGTGACTGCATGAACTGTAGCCTGCTAGGCTCCTGTGTCCATGGAGTTCTCCAGGCAAGAAGACTGGAGTGGATTGCCATCCTTTCCTCCAGGGGATCTTCTCGCCCCAGGGATCCAACCCAAGACTCTTGTGTCTCCTGCATTGCAGGCAGATTCTTCACCCACTGAGCCACCTGGGATATACAGGTAAGAGATTATAATTATAATCTAGTAGTTATTCCAAGGGTGGCCTTTCTCTGTCATTAACTGGACTGAGGCTTCTAGATTCTGTATCCGTTTGAGAGATGTAAGTAATAGTGGCTAGCACTGTTATATTTGGATGTTTGATACTGAGAAGCAAAAGCAGAGCTAATATAGACATGGAGTTCTGTTCAGTGCAAAGCTGACCAGGTCCTATAGTGCTCATGCACTGAATTATTTCATAATTCTTCCTTGCCATGGTCAAGATTTGCGATGCTTCCAGAGACACTGTAACATGAAGATAGTACTAGATCTTCCCTCCATAGCCCAAACTAAATCTAGATAGACAAACACACAAAATGAAAGAGGTTGAGTGAAGGGAAAGGGCTGATCTGACAGAATTATCCCTACCAGAACAAGTACAGTGAAAGTGAAAGGCTTCTGGGAGGAAACTAAGCTGCACTTTGTTCCAATGGAACCCCAAGTAGGTACAGGGTCAGCTGAATACAATTCAGGTCACATGCAAGAGAAATTATGTTCAAAGAGGTAATCTGGGGTATTTACACAGAATGTTTTGGTTTTGAAAATAGGGTAATCCCACCACCACCACCACCACCACATCCTCCTTTGTTGTGGAAAGTGAAAGTCACTCAGTCATGTCCGACTCTGCAACCCAATGGACTGTAGCCTACCAGGCTCCTCTGTCCATAGGATTTTCAAGGCAAGAAGACTGGAGTGGATTGCCATCCCTTCCTCCAGGGGACATTCCCTACCCAGGGATCGAACTGGGCTCTCCTGCATTGCAGGCAGATTCTTTACCTATCTGAGCCACCATGGAAGCCACCAGCAAAACATACAAAGCTGCCGGCTGATAGCAATCAACACTGCCATACTGGCACATGCTGACTGCATATGAACCCTGCCCTGTGTCTGTCTTCCTGAACAGTAGCCAGTTATTGATCGTTTTAGCTTCCACACACATCTGAGCATCGACCACCCATCCCTTATGCCCCCAAACTCTTGGGCCCCTCTGCTTACTTCCTCTGTCTTCCTTCCACTATCAAAATTACACAGAAGTGGTTTTTGATTTGTGATTGAACTGATAGGAGTTACTCCCTCAGGATTCCACTCTGGAGAGTCTCTAAAGCCATAGCCTCCTTCAGTTGAATTTAATGTATGTTTCTCATTTGGATTTCTTCTGTCAACGTTCACAGATCACCAGCTCTCTTAAAAAAGATGAAAAAGTTTTCAGTTTCTGTCCCCATTTCCTACCCATATCTCTGCAGCTATAGAAATCCTGTAGGGGAAAATTTGCCCAACCAATCTTGTTTAAAGACATTTTGTCCTCACTTCGGGTGATGGGACCTGGAGTGAGGTCTGCAGTCTCTGTGTCTAGCAGGCGAGTGCCGGCCCCTCCCTCCCAGGGCCTCCTGGGTCCTGTCCTCCTCTGCTCAGTCTCTTCTTCTCCCCAAGAGCTCCCCATCCCGCTGTGCTGTGTGCTCTCCTCACACTAGCTGCTCAGCGCTCACTGTCTGGATGAACCAGTTCCCGCACCGTGACCCATAACTCCAGCTCATCTCACTGAAGGGCATTTCAGCAAGTTTCTGCAGCCACTGCAACTTGGGGGAAACTGACATTTAGTTAGTCAGGATCTGAGAAGCCTGCACTAGGGAAATGTCTTGAGATGGAACTGGCTGTAGTTTCCTTCTCTTTACCCCAAATCTGAAATTTATCTCGCAGATGGATACCTCTCTACCCTCAGGCTCCCTCCCGGCCAGGTATTCTGCAGCACGGATTTCTTCCTTTGGATGGCTCTCAGCAAATCAGTCCCTGGCCCTGCTCTGCTTCCTCCTCCTGATCTGATGTTGTGACATCCCTAGGAAGTCAGCTACCTCATCATCCCACCCCCTCTTCCAGGAGGGAGCAGAGTGGGGTGGGTATCTTGTACTTCATCTTTCCAGGAGCCCAACAGGCCAAGACTGCATTGCCTAGACCCTGACCTTCCCCACCATCACCCTGCTGGCCGACTTCACACATGCTCACTTCTTTGATTATTCCTTTGCTCCCTGGTCCCTTAGATCTTAGAACAGTGGTTCTTAATTGGAATTGACCCTCCCTGCCCACCTCCCCAGGAAAACATTTGTCAATGACTGGAGACATTTTGGGAAGTGGGATAGAGACTGGAGATGCTGCTATACACCCTACTGTGCACAGGCAGCCACCCACAACAAAAATGTACCTGGCCTCTAAGGTCAGGAGTGCAGAAGTTGCACTACCGCCTGCCTCACTGGACTCCTTGAATGCTGCTCCACCAGCTGGTTCTTCCTCAAGGACCCTTTTGCTTGTCATCCCATCTGTAAGTCCACTGGGAAATCTCTTTCCTACTATGGACTTTTTAACCTCAACTGCAACTGTTTACCCACTTGTGTTCCTGCATACCTGGCTTCCCAGGTCATGCTAGTAGTAAAGAACTCATCTGCCAATGCCGGAGATATGAGACGTGGGTTCCATCCCTGGGTCAGGAAGATCCCCGAAGGAGGGTATGGCAACCCACTCCAGTATTCTTGCCTGGAGAATCCCATGGATAGAGGAGCCTGACGGGCTACAGTCTATAGGATCCCAAAGTGTCAGACATGACTGAAGCAACTTAGCATGCATGCATACGTACCTGCCTACCACAAGCAGGAGTGGGTTGCCTGACCCTCATTTCTAACCTGGCACTTGGTCTACAGGTGGACTATACTTAGGAATCTGAGGATGCTCAAGGTCTGCCTCATCATCCCTGTGACTGTCCCTTCTACTTTCTGGCGATGTCTTTCTTACTACTAGTGACCTTCCAACTTGTTAACTTGGCCAAACATTTCTGGTTGTATTACTGCTGTCAGCTATAAAGCAGTTTAATTCCTCTTTAAAAAAACCCAGATATCTAAGATATTAGTCCTGAAGGAAAAAAGCATTAGGTGGGGTTGACTATCTACTGAAAGACATAAAAATAAAGTCCTGAATCAGTGGAGGTGCATGTGTGTACCTTGTCACAATTACAAAGATGTGGCTTCTTTCCTAAATTCAATGTCACCCCAATCCAAATCCCAAAAGGATTTTTTAACTTGGAAAAAATGATTCTAAAGTTTATTAGAGCAAATGCATTGTGCTTAGTCGCTCAGTTATGTCCGACTCTTTGCAACCCTGTGCACTGTAGCACGCCAGGCTCCTCTGTCCGTGGGGATTCTCCAGGCAAGAATACTGGAGTGGGTTACCATTTCCTTCTACAGGGGAATTTCCCAACCCAGGGATCAAACCCAGGTGTCCCACATTTGCAGGCGGATTCTTTACTGTCTGAGCCACCAGGGAAGCCCATCAGAGAGAATAAATATGTAAAAATAGCTAAGAGAATACCTGGAAAAAGAGAAGTAAGAAACAGAGGCTTGGCCTAGTAGACATTAAAAAGAATAATATACCTAATTAAGACTGGGCATTTAAAGAAAAACAGAGTTGGAGGACTAATTACCTGATTTACAGATTTACTATGAAGCTGCAGTAATCAAGACTGTGTCATTAATGAAAGAATAGACAAAGGGATCAATGGGACAGAATAGAGACCCAAGAAATAGACCCACATACATATAGTCAGTTGATTTTTTACAAAGGAGCAAAATCAATGGAGTAAATATAATCTTTTTGCCACATGCTACTGGAATAACTGGACATGCACAGGGAAAAAATACAAATCTAGACACAGACCTCGCGTGTGTGTGCGTGTGTGTGCTTAGTTGCTTCAGTCGTGTCTGACTCTTTGTGACCCTGTGGACTCTATCCCTCCAGGCTCCTCCGTCCATGGGATTCTCCAAGCAAGTGTTGGGGTGCTTTAATGGACCGGGACCTGGCGATCCAGAGGTGATGATAAGAAGGTGAAAGAGAGAGACAGGCTGATATTCCCTGGTTTACGGAGAAAACCAATAAAGCCCTTGACACAGGATTTGCATCTCTCATGAAGGCACTGGGCACCCTCTCAAGGAGGGGTGAAGGCACAGGGTGCCTTCTTGAGAGAGTCTTAGAAGCCTGGGCAGGAGAGTGAGCAAGATGGGTCTCTGTGCTCCAAAGAATCAGCTGAGGAGAGAGAGAAAGAGAAAGAAAGAAAGAAAGACATGGGGACCCAAGCTCTGATGTAGCAAAGGTGCTTTAATGATTTCTCTGTGAGTATATAAAGGCTGTGGTAAAAGAAGTTTCTTTCGACAATGATAAAGATCAGAAAACCAAGCATATAGCAACCATTACCAAGGGAACAAGGGATTAATAATGGTTACAAGGTCAGAAGACAATCCATATCTCAAGAAAGGGGATCGAGACTAAGCAGTTTTGTTGTAAAGAGAATGTTTACTAAAGGAGATTCAAGCCTGTCTCACACAATGACCTCAGTTCCTGGGAGCAGCGTGCTGTTCTGCTTAAAAGAAACAAAGGACTTGTGAGAAACAGCAAGTAGGAATCCTCCTGTTAAACATTCCCTGACAAGCAAGAATACTGGAATGGGTTGCCAGTCCCTCCAAGGAATCTTCCTAATTCGGGGATCAAACTCTTGTCTCTTACATCTCCTGCATTGGCAGGTGGGTTCTTTACCACTAGTGCCACTGGAGAAGCCCAGACACAGACCTTACACCCTCCACAGAAATTAACTGAAAGTGGATCACAAATCTGAATGTAAAATACAAAACCACAAAACTCCCAGAAGATGACATAGACGAAAATCTAGATGACCTTGAGTATAGTGATGTCTTTTATTTTTATTTTTTTTTTTTTTAGTTTTTTATTTTTTAAATTTTAAAATCTTTAATTCTTACATGCGTTCCCAAACATGAACCCCCCTCCCACCTCCCTCCCCACAACATCTCTCTGGGTCATCCCCATGCACCAGCCCCAAGCATGCTGCACCCTGCGTCAGACATAGACTGGCGATTCAATTCTTACATGATAGTACACGTGTTAAGATACAACACCAAAAACAGATCCATGAAAGAAATAATTAATAAACTGAACCTCATTAAAATGTAAAAGGACAATGTCAAGAGAATGATAAGACAAGCCACGAACTGGGATAACATATTTGCAAAGAAAAAGAAACACAAAAATGTTCCACATTATATCTCATCAAGAAAATGCAAATTAAAATGACATACCACTACACATCTGTTCAGTTCAGTTCAGTTCAGTTCAGTCGCTCAGTCGTGTCTGACTCTTTGTGACCCCATGAATCGCAGCACGCCAAGCCTCCCTGTCCATCACCAACTCCCAGAGTTTACTCAGACTCACGTCCATCGAGTCAGTGATGCCATCCAGCCATCTCCTCCTCTGTCATCCCCTTCTCTTCCTGCCCCCAATCCCTCCCAGCATCAGAGTCTTTTCCAATGAGTCAGCTCTTCCCATGAGGTGGCCAAAGTACTGGAGTTTCAGTTTTAGCATCATTCCTTCCAAAGAAATCCCAGGGCTGATCTCCTTCAGAAGGGATTGGTTGGATCTCCTTGCAGTTCAAGGGACTCTCAAGAGTCTTCTCCAACACCACAGTTCAAAAGCCTTCTTCAGAGTCCAACTCTCACATCCATACATGACCACAGGAAAAACCATAGCCTTGACTAGACAGACCTTAGTCGGCAATGTCTCTGCTTTTGAATATGCTATCTAGGTTGGTCATAACTTTTCTTCCAAGGAGTAAGTGTCTTTTAATTTCATGGCTGCAATCACCATCTGTTAGACTGGGCCAATATCTGGAACACTAACAACAACAAATGCTGGCAAGGCTGTGGAGCAGCAGGAACTCCATTCGTTGTTGATAAGGATGCAAAATGGTACAGTCACTTTGGAAGACAGATTTCTGCAAACTAGACATCCCCTTACCATATGGTCCAGTAATTTACCCAAAGGAAATGAAAGCTTATGTCCATACAAAAACCTGCCCAGGAATGTTTATAGCTATTCATCATTGCAAAGCAACCAAAATGTCCTTCAGTAGCAGAACTGATAAACTGAGGTACATTCAGACAATGGAAGGTTATTCAGCCCTAAAAAGAAGTGAGCTGTCAAGCCCTAAAAAGACATGGAGGAACCCTAAATACATATTACTAAGTGAAAGCAGCCAATCTGAAAATACTACATACTGTACAATGCCAATATATGACATTCTGGAAAAGGCAAAATTATGGAGACAGTAAAAACATCAGTAGTTGCTGTTTGGAAGATGGGCAGAGGGAGATGAGTAGGCAGAGCACAGAGGATTTTTAGGGCAGAGAAAATACTCCATATGATATTATAATGATGGATATATATCATTATAGATTGTCCAAGAATGTACCACTCTGGTGGGGAATGTTGATAATGGGGGAGACTATAGATGTGTTGGGGGAGGGGATATGTGGGAAATCTCTGTACCTTCCTCTCAATTTTGCTATCAACTTTGAACTGCTCAAAAAATTTGAAAAGTCAATACTTTCTTTAACCTGTAAACTTACTAATATGGAAATAGGCAGAAGGATGTACAGAATAACACGTGTAAAAATCTATATGACAAAGGTTTGATTTCAAAAAATAAATCAATAAATGATGTTGGGATTATTCAATAGTGTTAGAAAAATCAGCTAAGTATCTTCACAAAATTTAAGGGATCACTCCCTTGGTGGCTCAGCAGTAAAGAATCTGCTTGCAATGCAGGAGATGCGGGTTTGGTCCCTGGATCAGGAAGATGCCCTGGAAAAGGAAATAGCACCTCTCTCCAGTATTCTTGCCAGGAAAATTCCATGGACAGAGGAGCCTGGAGGGCTGCAGTCCATGGAGCTGTAAAGAGTTGGAAATGACTGAAATAACTGAGCACACATGCACACATACACCTTAGTACTTACACAAAATTAAGTTTCAAATTGATCATAGATTTAAGGGTAAAAAAACAAGACCCTTAATGTGCTAGAATTGAACATGTACTACTATGTGTACAATCTTGGGATTGGGAAGGTGTTTCTGAGGAAGACAGAATTCAGAAGTTGAAAAGGAGAATAAATGAATTAATTTTAAATTAAAAACATTGTAAGTAAAGTCAAAAGAAAAACAAGAGTGAAATATTTGCAACTCTATGATGGATTAAAGATAAATATCCTTAATATAAAAAGCATTCTTGAAAATCAATAAGATGAATTTTCCACTAGGAAAATGGGTAAAGAACACAAATAGGCAATTTGCAGAAGGGAAAATGCAAGTGGTTGATAAATATATGAACAAATGTCCAACTTTCTTATGAAAGAAACATGAATTAAAACAATGACAATCAAAGGAGGAGGAGGGGATATCTTTATTAAACTCTGAGAAGGAGCAAAAAGGAAGTACACATCAGAGATATCTAGCTTTAAAAAAGACTGGCACAACTTCAGTGACACCTTATCCTGCGATCCTAGCTTTCTCTGCCTGCTTCTCACCACCCACAACTTACTTCTCACACCAGGAGGTCCCTCCTAGCCACTGTGACATCTTCTTGGTGAAGATGGAAAGTCAGTGTTCCAATAGATATGCCAGTGAAGGTTCTCTAGCCCAGTTCAAGTCGGTTGTTTCTTTTTCGTTTGAGAGACTGGCTTCTTACCCAGGTGACTGACACCTGAAACTGACTTACTCAGGTGAGGACTCTCCTCTGTGAGTTTCCACATCAAAGAAAAACACAACTGCCACACTCTTGAAGGAAAACCCATGCCTAAGCAGTAATCCAAGTGGGAGGATTGCAGGAGAGTAAATAATGAAGAAAGGACAAAAAAGCATGTGGAAAGGAATGATGGCCTTAATAATAACTCAAACAGTACTTAACTGTGTGCCTGGCACTGTTATAAGTGCTTTGCATACACGAGCTCATTTCATGCTCACTACTACTTTGTGAGGCAATTACTAATATCACCCACCGTCTTATGACTGGGGAAGCGGAGGCACAGTGAAGCTAGATAAGTTGTTTGAGATCACACAATCAATAAGGAATCTGAACCCACAGAATCTGGTGTAAAAATTCACACTCTGAGCCACCACATGGAGATGAATCAAGAAAAATAAAAAGAGAGATGCAGGAGAATAAAATGATGAGGAAGCAAGGAAGGAGGAGGAAAGCTTCAATTCCCTGACATTGGAAGGCAGTTGCTAGATGGTACCCAGCCTCCTCCAGGCCCTTGCAAAACTCACTTCTGTCCCTGTTACCAAGCTGCCTAAGTTCATCTGACTTGGACAAGAGTTCAAACCAAAGAAATAAATGGTGCCCAGAGTAATCAATGATTTTTTTCATTAAAATTTTTTTATTAGAGTACAGTTGATTTACAATGTTGTGTTACTTTCAGGTGTACATCAATGTGAAACAGTTATACATATACATATATACACTCTTTATAGAATTCTTTTCCCATATAGGTCATTACAGAGTATTGAGTTGATTTCACTGTGCTATACAGTAGGTCCTTATTAGTTATTAGTTATCTATTATAGTAGTGTGTCTACATCAATCCTAGTCTCCCAATTTGTCCCTCCTCCAACCCTGGTCCCCCCCTCCCTAGTAATTATAAGTTTGTTTTCAACATCTGTGACTCTATTTTGTAAATAAATTCATTTATACCATTTTTTTAAGATTCTACATATAAGCAATATCATCTGATATTTGTCTTTGACTCACTTCACTCAATATGACAATCTCTAGGTCCATTCGTGTTGCTGCAAATGGCATTATTTTCTCCTTTTTCATGGCTGAGTAATATTCTAATGTTATTTTTCTATTGTAAAAAAAAAAACAGTTTTCAGAAGGAATCCATGTGAATTCAGGAATACAAAAATTCCACCTTTTGGTTTCGTTTTCCTCCTCTCTGCTAAAGCACAACTCAGATCAACAAAATCCAAAGATCCACTTATGCCCTCCTCACTATATAGCTGTAGTTTCCACAAGAAAATGCCTTACATCTTAGGAAGACTGGAGACTAAGCTGAAGATCATTCCAATTCTAAAATAAATTCTCAAAAGCCCTCTAGTCTTCACCCGCATTATGCTACATCTTTAGGGTTCTAATGACAACTTTATGGCTAAAGCAAACACTGGCCCTGAGAACAAACCTGGAACTCTCAGCTCCTTACCCAGAGTGGGAAGAAGGCTGTGGGGTTTGGCACAAATACTTCGGTAGGTAGAACGGGAAGGGTGTCAATATTCCCAGGCTTGGCGTCCAGCTTTAGCCTCTCTCCTAAGTTCTAGAGCCTATACCCAGCTGCTTGCTGGGCTTCTCCCCTTGGAGACGCATGGGTACTTCAGGATCACCATGCCCCCACCTGACCTCTTGCTCTTCCCTGAACACCTGCTCCTCTTCCTGTGTTTCCCATCTCAGTGATGACAATATCTCCCATCCAGTTACCCAGGCCACGAACCCATGAGTCACCTAGGTCAGCGTACATTTTCCGTAAAAAGCCAAGTGGGAACTATTTAGGGCTTGGCCAGCCATACGGTCTCTGTCGCAACTAGTCAGCCCTGCCGTTGCAGAATAAAAGCAGTCATTAGACAGCATGTAGCAAGTGGGTGTGGCTGTGTTCCAATCAATCTTCAATTAGGTGCACTAAAAAGTTTTCACAAAATTTTCATAGGTTCCACAATGATAGGTTCCTTTTGATTTTTTCCCAGCTATTGAAAAATGTAAAATCCATTCTCAGGTCATGGGTCGTGCAGAAGTAAATGGGCTGGATTTGGTTGGTCTAGAATCCTCATGCTCCTTCCTTCCCACACCTAATTGGGCAAGTCCTGCAGAACTCACTTCCTGAACACATCTTGGATCTGTCCCACTTCTTCATCCATACGTACACCATGTGAGATCTTTGTCCATATCTGCACCACTTGTCCACATGGCTTGTCCTGACATGGACAGTTAAACAAAATTGAAGACTGCAAAGAAAGATCCTCTATGACTACGGTAAGCAGAAGTACATGTCCCTCCCAGGTTAAGTTCCTCACAGTGTGAAAGATAAGCTAAAGAAGAGTTTGTCTCTTCCTACAGCTGGCACTGCAGAAAAAAAAAAATCTGTTAATGACTGCCAGTGTTTCATGAGGTGGCCTGGGAGGAGAGGGGAAATGATGCTCTGTAATCTAGTCCATGTGAAAGGGACTATGAACCAGAGAATGGGAGAGAGCTCCTGAGTACATGCTGGCTCTGTCTAACCTCAAGGGCCACCTGGCCAACGTAGGCCCCTTATCTCCACTGGTCTCCATACTGGGACAGTCAGACGTGTTTTGGTTTGGGACCATTACCGTCTTTAGGTGGCTAGAACTCAGCTAATCTGACCAAGACAGCTGAGACATTGCTCCTCAGTTTCTAGTCGTTTGTCCTGTCTATGCTTTCAGTGAGGCACTGGAGAACAGCAGTGTTCCCTGGAAAGGAGACCAGTGGCCAAACATCCCTGGAGTTCACCCTGTCTGTAGAATGACAGTCACCTAGTCCTGGTGGGAGCAAGAGATGTTAGGCAAATCACTCTTTGATGTCATGCCTCCCATGTAAAGGAAGGGGAAAACCAATTCCATTTTGATTTTATTCATTTGCTGGAATTTAAGAAGCATTTTAGATTTTTTAAAAATTTATTTATTTTAATTGGAGGCTAATTTCTTTACAATATTGTGGTGGTTTTTGCCATGCATTGGCATGTATCAGCCACGGGTGTGTATGTGTCCCACCATCCTGAAACCCCTCCCACCTCCCTCCTGAGCCCGTCCCTCTGGGTCGTGTCAGAGCACTGGCTTTGAGTGCCCTGCTTCATGCATCGAACTTGGACTGGTCATGTATTTTACATATGATAATATACATGTTTCGATGCTATTTTCTCATATCATGCCAACCTTGCCTTCTCCCAACATAATCCAAAAGTCTGTTCTTTATATCTGTGTCTCTTTTGCTGTCTTGCATATAGGGTCATTGTTACCATCTTTCTAAATTCCATATATATGTATTAATATACTATATTGGTGTTTCTCTTTCTGGATTACTTCACTCTGTATAATAGGCTCCAGTTTCATCCACCTCATTAGAAGTGACTCAAATGTGTTCTTTTTTTATAGCTGAGTAATATTCCACTGTGTATATGTACCACAACTTCCTTATCCATTCATCGGCTGATGGACATTTAGGTTGCTTCCATGTCCTAGCTATTGTAGACAGTGCTGCAATGAACATTGGGGTACATGTGTATCTTTCAATTCTGGTTTCCTTGGTGTGTATGCCCAGTAGTGGGATTGCTGGGTCATAAGGCAGTTCTATTTCCAGGTTTTAAGGAATCTCCACACTGTTCATCATAGTGGCTGTACTAGTTTGCATTCCCACCAACAGTGTAAGAGGGTTCCCTTTTCTCCACATCCTCTCCAGGATTTATTATTTGTAGAGTTTTTGATGATAGCCATTCTGACCTGCATGAGATGGTATCTCATTGTGATTTTCACTTGCATTTTCTCTGATAATGAGTAATATTTAGCATCTTTTCATGTTTTTGTTAGCCATCTTCTTTGGAGAAATGTCTGTTTAGTTCTTTGGCCCACTTTTTGATTGGGTCCTTTATTTTTCTGGTATTGAGCTGCATGAGCTGTTGTATATTTTTAAGATTAATTATTTGTCAGTTGCTTCTTTTGCTATTATTTTCTCCCATTCTGAAGGCTGTCTTGTCACTTTGCTTATAGTTTCCTTCGTTGTGCAAAAGTTTTTAAGTTTAGTTAGGTTCCATTTGTTTATTTTTGTTCTTACATCCGTTACTCTGGGAGGTGGGTCATAGAGGATCTTGCTGTGATTTATGTCAGAGAGTATTCTGCCTATATTTTCCTCTAAGAATTTTATAGCTTCTGGTCTTACATTTAGATCTTTAATCCATTTTGAGTATTTTTGTGTATGGTGTTAGAAAGTGTTCTAGTTTCATTCTTTTAAAGGTTGTTGACCGGTTTTCCCAGCACCACTTTTTAAAGAGATTGTGTTTTCTCCATTGTATATTTTTGCCTCCTTTGTCAAAGATAAGGTGTCCATAGGTGCGTGGATTTATCTCTGGGCTTTCTATTTTTTTCTATCGATATTTCTTTCTTTGTGCCAGTATCATACTGTCTTGATGACTGTAGCTTTGTAGTATAGTCTGAAATCAGGCAGGTTGATTCCTCCAGTTCTAGTCTTCTTTCTCAAGATTGTGTTGGCTATTTGAGGTTTTTTGTATTTTCATACAAATTGTGAAATTATTTGTTCTAGTTCTGTGAAAAATACCGTTGGTAGCTTGATAGGGGTTGCATTGAATTTATAGATTGCTTTGGGTAAATTCATTTTCACTATATTGATTCTTCCAATCCACAAACAGGGTATATTTCCCCATCTACCTGTGTCATCTTTGATTTCTTTAATCAATGTTATATATATATATATTTTGTTTGTTTGTTTGTTTGTTTGTTTGTTTCTTTAGGTAAATTTATTCCTAAGTATTTTATTCTTTTCATTGCAATGGTGAATAGGATTGTTTCCTTAATTTCTCTTTCTGTTTTCTCATTGTTAGTGTATAGGAATGCAAGGGATTTCTGTATATTATTTTTATATCCTGTAACTTTACTATATTCATTGATTAGCTCTAGTAATTTTCTGGTGGAGTCTTTGGGGTTTTCTATGTAGAGAATCATGTCATCTGCAAACAGTGAGAGTTTTACTCCTTTTCCAATCTGGATTCCTTTTATTTCTTTTTCTTCTCTGATTGCTGTGGTTAGGACTTCCAAAATTATTTTGAATAGTAGTGGTGAGAGTGGGCACCCTTGTCTGCTTCCTGATTTTAGAGGAAAAATTTTCAATTTTTCACCATTGAGGATAATGTTTGCTGTGGGTTTGTCATATATAGCTTTTATTACATTGAGTTATGTTCCTCTATGCCTGCTTTCTGGAGAGTTTTTATCATAAATGGGTATTGAATTTTGTCAAAGGCTTTCTCTGCATCTATTGACATAATCATATGGTTTTTATCTCTCAATTTGTTAATATGGTGTATCACATTGATTGATTTGCAAATATAGAAGAATCCTTGCATCCCTGGGGTAAAACCCACTTGGTCATGATATGTGATGTTTTTAGTATATTGTTGGATTCTGTTTGCTAGAATTTTGTTGAGGATTTTTGCATCTATGTTCATCAGTGATATTGGCCTGTAGTTTTCTTTTTTGTGGCATCTTAGTCTGGTTTTGGTATTAGGTTGATGGTGGCCTCCTCAAATGAGTTTGGGAGTTTACCTTCTTCTGCAATTTTCTAGAAGAGTTTGAGCAGGGTAGGTGTTGAAGTTAAGTGAATTCGCTCAGTCGTGTCTGACTCTTTGTGACTGGGATTTTCCAGCGAAGGACACTGGAGTGGGTTGCCATTTTCTTCTCCAGGGGATCTTCCCAACCCAGGGATTGAACCTGGGTCTCCCATACTACAGGCAGACTCTTTACTGTCTGAGCCACCTCTGAAGCCCTGGTGAAGAGGTGTTAGCTCTTCTCTAAATTTCTGGTAGAATTCACCTCTCAGGCCATCTTCCTGGGGTTTTGTTTGTTGGAAGATTTTTGATTGCAACTTCGATTTCTGTGCTTGTGATGGGTCTGTTAAGATTTTCTATTTCTTCCTGGTTCAGTTTTGGAAGGTTATACTTTTCTAAGAATTTGTCCATTTCTTCCAAATTGTCCATTTTATTGGCATGTACTTACTCATAGTAGTCTCGTATGATCTTTTGTATTTCTGTGTTGTCTGTTGTGATTTCTCCATTTTCATTTCTAATTTTATTGATTTGATTCTTCTCTTTTTTTTCGTGATGAATCTGGCTAATGGTTTGTTTATTTTATTTATCTTCTCAAAGAAACAGCTTTTAGTTTTCTTGATTTTTGCTAGTCTCATTGTTTTGTTTTGTTTTGTTTTTTCATTTATTTCTGCTCTGATTTTTATGATTTTATTCCTTCTACTAACTTCGGGGTTCTTCTTTTTCTAATTACTTTAGATGTAAAATTAGGTTGTCTATTTGATGTTTCTCTTGTTTCTTGAGGTCAACTTGTAATTCTATGAATCTCCCTCTTAGCACTGCTTTTACTGAATCCCATAGGTTTGAGGTTGTCATGTTTTCATTTTCATTTATTTCTATGCATATTTTTATTTCTTTTTTGATTTCTTCCATGATCTGTTATTCAGAAGTGTGTTGTTTAGCCTCCATATTTTTGTATTTTTAATAGTTTTTCTTTTTTCCCTGTAGTTGACATCTAATCTTACTGCATTGTGATCGGAATAGATGCTTGAAATGATCTCAACTTTTCTGAATTTACCAAGGCTAGATATATGGCTCAGAATGTCATCTACCCTGGAGAATGTTCCGTGTGCACTTGAAAAAAAAGGTGAGTGCCATTGTTTTTGGGTGAAATGTCCTATAGGTATCAATTAGGTCTAACTGGTCAATTGTATCATTTAGAACTTGTGTTTCCTTACTAATTTTCTGTTTGGTTGATCTAGCCATTGGTATGTGTGGGATATTAAAGTCCCCCACTATCATCATGTTACCGTTAATTTCTCCTTTCATACTTGTTAGCATTTGCCTTATGCATTGAGGTGCTCCTATGTTGGGTGCGTAAATATTTATAATTGTTACATCTTCTTCTTGCATTGATCCTTTGATCATTATGTAGTATCCTTCTTTGTCTCTTATCATAGTCTTTATTTCAAAGTCTATTTTATCTGATATGAGTATTGCTACTCCTGCTTTCTTTTGGTCCCCATTTGCATCTAATATATTTTCCCAGCCCTTCACTTTCAGTCTGTATGTGTCCCTAGGTTTGAGGTGGGTCTCTTGTAGACAGCATATATAGGGGTCTTGTTTTTGTATCTATTTGGCCAGTCTTTGTCTTTTGGTTGGAGCATTTAACACATTTACATTTAAGGTAATTATTGATAAGTATGATCCCATTACCATTTACTTTGTGGTTTTTGGTTTGTTTTTATAAACTGTTACTGTGTTTCCTGTCTATAGAAGATCCTTTCAGTTCAGTTCAGTTCAGTCGCTCAGTCGTGTCTGACTCTTTGCGACCCCATGAATTGCACCACGCCAGGCCTCCCTGTCCATCACCAACTCCCGGAGTTCACTCAGATTCACATCCATCGAGTCAGTGATGCCATCCAGCCATCCCATCCTCTGTCATCCCCTTCTCCTCCTGCCCCCAATCCCTCCCAGCGTCAGAGTCTTTTCCAATGAGTCAACTCTTCCCATGAGGTGGCCAAAGTACTAGAGTTTCAGCTTTAGCATCATTCCTTCCAAAGAAATCCCAGGGCTGATCTCCTTCAGAATGGACTGGTTGGATCTCCTTGCAGTCCAAGGGACTCTCAAGAGTCTTCTCCAACACCACAGTTCAAAAGCATCAATTCTTCGGTGCTCAGCCTTCTTCACAGTCCAACTCTCACATCCATACATGACCATAGGAAAAACCATAGCCTTGACTAGACAGACCTTAGTCAGCAAAGTAATGTCTCTGCTTTTGAATATACTATCTAGGATGGTCATAACTTTTCTTCCAAGAAGTAAGCATCTTTTAATTTCATGGCTGCAGTAACCATCTGCAGTGATTTTGGAGCCCCAAAAAATAAAGTCTGACACTGTTTCTACTGTTTCCCCATCTATTTCCCATGGAGTGATGGGACTGGATGCCGTGATCTTCATTTTCTGAACGTTGAGCTTTAAGCCAACTTTTTCACTCTCCTCTTTCACTTTCATCAAGAGGCTTTTTAGTTCCTCTTCACTTTCTGCCATAAGGGTGGTGTCATCTGCATATCTGAGGTTATTGATATTTCTTCTGGCAATCTTGATTCCAGCTTGTGCTTCTTCCAGCCCAGCATTTCTCATGATGTACTCTGCATAGAAGTGAAATAAGTAGGGTGACAATATACAGCCTTGACGTCCTCCTTTTCCTATTTGGAACCAGTCTGTTGTTCCATGTCTAGTTCTAACTGTTGCTTCCTGACCTGCATACAGATTTCTCAAGAGGCAGGTCAGGTGGTCTGGCATTCCCATCTCTCTAAGATTTTTCCACAGTTGATTGTGATCCACACAGTCAAAGGCTTTGGCATAGTCAATAAAGCAGAAGTAGATGTTTTTCTGGAACTCTCTTGCTTTTTCCATGATCCAGCAGATGTTGACAATTTGATGTCTGGTTCCTCTGCCTTTTCTAAAACCAGCTTGAACATTAGGAAGTTCACGGTTCACGTATTAGCATTTGCTAAAGAGCTGGAGAAGGAAATGGCAACCCACTCCATTATTCTTGCCTGGAGAATCCCATGGACGGAGGAGCCTGGCGGGCTACAGTCCACGGGTCGCAAAGAGTCGGACACAACTGAGCGACTTCACTTTCACTTTCAAAGAGCTGGTTTGGTGGTGCTGAATTCTCTCAGCTTTTGCTTGTATAAAGCTTTTGATTTCTCCTTCATATCTGAATGAGATCCTTGCTGGGTAGAGTAATCTTGGTTGTAAGTTTTTCTCTTTCATCACTTTAAGTATGTCCTGCCATTCCATTCTGGCCTGAAGATTTTCTATTGAAAGATCAGGTGTTATCCTTATGGGGATCCCCCTGTGTGCTATTTGTTGCTTTTCCTTTGCTACTTTTAATATTTGCTCTTTGTGTTTGATCTTTGTTAGCTTGGTAGGCTGCAGTCCATGGGGTCACGAAGAGTCAGACAGGACTCAGTGACTTCACTTTCACTTTTCACTTTCATGCATTGGAGAAGGAAATGGCAACCCACTCCAGTGTTCTTGCCTGGAGAATCCCTGGGATAGGGGAGCCTGGTGGGCTGCCATCTATGGGGTCGCACAGAGTCGGACATGACTGAAGCGACAGCAGCAGCAGCAGCAGCAGCTTGATTAATGTGTGTCTTGGGGTGTTTTGCTTTGGGTTTATCCTGTTTGGGACTCTCTCAGTTTCTTGGACTTGGGTGGCTATTTCTTTCCCCATGTTAGGGAAGTTTTTGACTATTATCTCAGGTATTTATTCATGCCCTTTCTTTTTTTCTTCTTCTGGGACACCTATGATTCAAATGTTGGGGAATTTAACATTGTTCCAGAGGTCTAAGGTTGTTCTCATTTCTTTTAATTCTTTTTTCTCTTTTCCTCTCTGCTTCATTTATTTCCACAAATGGCACCCCACTCCAGTACTCTTGCCTGGAAAATCCCATGGATGAAGGAGCCTGGTAGGCTGCAGTCCATGGGATCACGAAGAGTCGGACACGATTGAGTGACTTCACTTTCACTTTTCACTTTCATGCATTGGAGAGGGAAATGGCAACCCACTCCAGTGTTCTTGCCTGGAGAATCCCAGGGACCCGGGGGAGCCTGGTGGGCTGCCGTCTATGGGGTCACACAGAGTCAGACACGACTGAAGTGACTTAGCAGCAGCAACAACATCTTCCACCTCACTTATTCTCTCTTCTGCCTGTTATTCTACTGTTGGTTCCCTCCAGAGTGCTTTTGATCTCAGTTATTGCATTATTCCTGATTGATTGATTCTTCTTCATTTCTTCTAGGTCCTTTGTTAAACATTTCTTGCATCTCCTCAGTTCTGTCTTGAGTCTATTTATCTGTAACTCCATTTTGTTTTCAAGATTTTTTGGATCATCTTACTATCATTATTCTGAATTCTTTTCCAGGTCAACTCCCTATCTCCTCCTCTTTTGTTTGGTTTGGTGGGTTTTTATCATGTTCCTTCACCTGCTGAGTATTTCTCTGCCTTTTTATTTTGTTTAAATTGCTGTGTTTGGGGTGCTCTTTCTGAAGACTGGGAGTTCATGGTTCCTCTTAATTGTGGAGTCTGCTCCCTATGGGTGGGGTTGGATTAATGGCTTGTCAAGGTTTCCTGGTTGGGGGAGCTTATGTCTGTGTTCTGGTGAGTGGAACTAGATCTTTTCTCACTGGAGCGCAATAAAGTGTCCAGTAGTGAGTTTTGGGGTGTTTATTGGTTTAGCATGGCTTTGGGCAACCCACCTTTTAATGTTCAGAGTTGTGTTCCTGCTTTGCTGGAGAATTAGCATGATGTATCTTGTACTGGAACTTGCTGGCTCTTGGGTGAAGCTTGGTTTTGGTTGATATTATTCATTTGCTGAAATTTAAGAAGCATTTTAGATTAAAAATATTTATTGAAGTGTGATTGATTTGCAATGTTGTGTTAATTTCTGCTATATAGGAAAGTGATTCAGTTATACGCACAAATATATATTTTTTCATATTCTTTTACACATGATTTATCATGGGATACTGAAAATAGTTTTGTGCTATGCAGTAGGAATTTGTTGTGTATCCATGCTATATATAGTAATTTGCCTCTGCTAATCCCTAATTCCCAAACTTCCCTCCCGCAGCCCACTCCCTCTTGGCAACTGAAAAGTATGTAAGAAACATTTTCGATTTCTGATTCTTTTTTCTATATTGCTAAGGATAGATAGGATGATTAGAATGTCTTTTAAGGTGTCTACATGTCTTTTTAAATGACCTTTTCCTCTCTTTATAAAAGTGAGCTATGACAGCAAACTGCTCCTTGGATAACACAAAACTCCCTCCCACAAGAAACATCTAGAAATGTTGTATAAAATATAACATCACACATAGATATTTCACACTGGGAAGATCCCCTGGAGAAGGGAATGCCTACCCACTCCAGTACTCTGGCCTGGAGAATTCTATGCACAGACGAGCCTGGCACCCTACAGTCCATGGACACAAAGAATCAGACACGACTGAGCGACTTTCACTTTCACTTTCCCCTCTCCTCAAACCTCCAGTTTCTTCTCTACCACTGTCAGCAAATGATCTTTCTCTTGATTTCACTGAAAAAATATGAATCCGAAGAGGGTTTCCCATATTCCCTGCTACCAGCTGTCCCAAATTCCATGATGCCTTTCCTCCTGATCTTCTCCCATCTCATGGCCATGTATCTGCCGATGACTCCCATGGGTGTATTTCCAACCCAGATATCTCTAAACTTGCAAATCCTATGGTCAAATGTATCATGATGTCTCTCCTTGTGTGTCTCAAATTTAACCAGGTCTCTTGATTTCCAACCCCCAAACCTGTTTGTTTCCCAGAATTCTTCTGTGTAAATGACATCACCACTCAATGTTTGCTCAAGCCAGAAACATAAGACTTGGTTCTACCCCCTCTCTCTGTCTCACACACACCTTGTCTTGATACTTCAGCAAATACTTTTGGCTGAACCTTCACAATATACCTCTAATTTTACCCTTTCTTGTCTCCTCCATTGTGCTGTGCTGTGCTCAGTCACTTCAGTTGTGTCCAACTTTTTGGGACCCAATAGACTGTAGCCCGCCAGGATCCTCTGTCCATGGGATTCTCTGAGCAAGAATACTGGAGTGAGTTGCCATGGCCTCTGCCAGGTCATCTTCCTGACCCACTGATTGAGCCCGGGCCTCCTGTCTCCTTCATTGCAGACAAATTATCTACCACTGAGCCACCAGGAATGCCACCTCATTACTACCATCCTTATCTGAGTGAATTTCATCTTCTGCTTGGCCAACCACAGTAGTCTTCTCGCTTATCTCCCCTCTTCTACCATTTACTACCTTACAGTCTTTTCTCAACTCTACAGCTGAAGTGGTCTTCATAAAACTTAAGACAAGGACTTCCCTGGTGGTCCAGTGGTTAAGACTCCACTTTTCCATTGCAGGGGGTGCAGGTTCAATCCCTGGTTGGGAAACTACGATCCCACATGAGGCATGGTGAGGCCAAAATAAATAAATAAAACATCAGTCAAATCATGGCATTCCCCTCTATTTAAACCCTCCAATGATCTCTCTTCTCACTCCAATAAAAGCAAAAGCCTGCTATGCTCTGGCTGATCTGGTGCTTTGTCATCTTTGGTATACCTCTGATCTCTCTCTCTCTCCCTACTTTCCTACCATGCTCTAGCCACACATGCCCTCTTGCTGTTCCTTGAACATAGAGTGTCCACTTACACCTCAGGGCATTTGGCCTTACCTCTGCCTGAAACGCTCTCACCCAAAATAACACCATAGCTTTCTTCCTCATCTCATTAGGGTTTCTACCCAAATGTCAGCTTTCCCTGAAATAATAACCACTCACTCCACTCCCAGCAGTCCTCATCCCCTTAGTAAACATGCTTTACTTTTCTCCAATTCATACTCTCTGACATTATGGTATTGCATTTTCTGGTTTGCTTGTGGTCTGCCTCCCTCAATTAGAATGTAAGCATCATGTAGGCAGGGGTTTTGTCTTCTTCACTGGTGTAAGTTCCTGGCTTCATAGTAGATGCTCAATAAATAATTATTGAATGACTGTCTGAAAGACACAGTTGAGAGTACAAGAAAATAAAGGTACCAGAAAGGATGAAAAAACTAAAAACTAGAGTAGTATATGGGAAACTTGTCATCTAATGACTTGAGATTTGATCTCTGTGGCCAAGACTTAGGTCCCCAATATCCATTGTCGTCTGTATGTAAATCTGAACTCCTTACTTTTCAGTTAGACACAGTCACCCAGAATAAAGACGACCATGACTAAGTTCTGACCAATGGGATATTAAAGAAAATGTCATTTGGAAGCTACTGAGAATCTTCCTTAAAAGATAGCTGCCATGTCCCTTTTTCTTGACCTCTTGCTCTTTTCTGCTGGCTGGAATGTAAAAGTGAAAGCTAGGGCCTTCTTGGACTATGAAGTGACCTGAGATACAGAGGAGACATAGACTGGAACAACGAGATAGAAAGAGCTTGGGTACCTGAGGACATGGTGAAGATAAACACTCTATGCCAGTGTGGACTGCCTTTCTCTGGACTGATATATGAGACAATTTTGCTCTTATCAATGTCTCTATTATTTTGGAGTATCAGGTTCAGCTCTCAGCTGAGCCTAATACTAATCTGTTCAATGTATATACAGAGAGAGGAGACAAGGCTTTGGGACCAAGACCCTCATACTAGCCTTGGACCATTAATTAGTTATTCCCTTAGTGAAATGGAAAATTAGGGAAAACCGTGTGTCCACTGGCAGAGGAGACTAAATGAAAGATTGCCTACCTGGACCTGGGCTCTGTCCAGAAAAATAGAGTTCCCTTGGGAATTCACAACCACTAATAGGGAAGAATACTGGAGTGAATTGCCATTTCCTTCTCCAGGGGCTCTTCCTGATCCAGGGATCAAACCCTCTTCTCTTTCTTTACCACTTTAGCCACCTGGTAGGCCCCACTAATAGGGAAGGATTCTTAAAAATAGCATATAAAAAGCACAACCCGAAGGGAGAAATTATAAATATGAGTATATTAAATTTAAAAACATAATTCTGAATGACTAAAAACACCATAAATGAAGTTAAAAACATGCCACAGAATACATAAGCAACAAAGGATTAATGCAAGAAAAATATAAAGAATTCTATAAATCAATAAGAAAAAGGCAATCTAGTAGAACAATGGGAAAAAGATGAAGAGGTACCTTACAGAAAACTTTTAATGACAAACAAATGAAAAGGTGCCCAACCCATATTGATTATCATACTGATTATGGATATGGTCATTAAAATAGTAACTCACCCTTACTGAGACCTTGCTATGTGCCAGGCAACATTCTAAGTGCTTTACATAAGATATCATTTTACATCCATCAAACTGGAAAAACATTTAAAAGCACAACACATATCAATTTTTGGCAAAGATTGAAGCAATGGAAACTTCCATGGATTCCTGGTGAGAATAGAAGTACTTTACAGAGCAATTTGGCAGTTTCTGGTCAAGTTGAAGATGCAGATATCTCTTCTAGATGGACATTTAAAGAAATCTATACAGATGCCCAGGAATTTTCAGAGCAATCCCATTTGGAATAGGGAAAAAATGTAAAGGATATAAATGTCCTTTATTAAGAGAAAGGATAAGTAAACATACACACTCTGGAATTCTCTACAGCAAGAAAAATGTATCAGTGTGACACATGTATCAACATAAAGAAGTCTCAGAAAATGCTGAATGAAAAAGATGTTTCAGAATGATATATGTACAGGTTACCATTTGTATATAGTTTTCTTTTTAACTTTTTATTTTGTATTGAGGAATGGTCAGTTAACAAATTTGTGATAGTTTCAGGTGAACAGCAAAGGGACTCAGGCATATGTACACATGTATCCAAACTCCACTCCCCCAATCTAAGCTGCCACATAACACTGAATAGTGTTCCATGTATACAGTAGGTCCTTGTTGGTTACTCATTTTAAGTATAGCAGCATGTTCATACCAATCCCAAAGTCCCTAACTATCCCTTCCAAGCATAAGTTCATTCTCTGCGTATATAGTTTAAAATATGCAAAAAACTCTATATTATTTATGAATACCCTCACTGTAGTAGTAATATAAAAGTGCTCAAGATAACAGCACTTCTAGGAAGAGATGGTATCTGAGAGACTGGGAAACATGCATACAGGCTGTCAACTCTATAACATTTTAATTCTTAAGAAAGGAAACTCAGGTAAATAAGGCACAGGTTTACAGTTTATTTTTATTTATTTATTTAAAGCGACCTTTTATTTATAAGTTGATTTTATTTAAAAGCTCCAGCCATACTTTTTATTGTATTTGAAAAAGATTTTCAAATTTATTTATTTGGCTGAGCCTGGTCTTCATTGCAGCAGAAGGGATCTTTTTCTTTCTTTCTTTTAAGTTGTGCAATGCAGGATCCTCAGTTGTGGCATGTGTGATTTTTTAGTTGTGGCCTTTGAACTTTTAGATTTGGCATGTGGAATCTAATTCCCCAACTAGGGATTGAGCCCTGGTTCCCTGCATTGGGAGCCCAGAGTCCTAGCCACTGAACCACCAAGGAAGTTCCTAGGCTTACAGTTTAACAAAGCTAAGTAATGGGTATATGTGCACTCACCATGTTAGTCTCTATATATTGCCATAGGCTTGAAATATTAACAATAAAGTATATAAACAAATAAAAACAGTCCTGGGTCATACAGCCGGTGGCATAAGCCCTTTTGGAGGAGATCGCCTTTAACCCCACCATAGAGCCACCGAGCAGATGATCCACAAACTGCTCAACATATAACAAAGAAATTCTTACACTGTTAAGAAAATCCTAGGACCCGCTACAGATTTCCCAACCTGGGGATCTGGCAAAGCAACTGAGAACCCCCAGAGAATTTGACTTTGGAGGGATTTGACTACAGAACTTACACAGGACTGGGGAAGCAGATTTCTTGGAGGGCACAAACAAAATCTTGTGTGCACCAGGACCCAGGAGAAAGGAGTAATGACCCTACAAGAGACTGAGCCAGACATGCCTGTGAGGGTCCAGGAGTCTCTGGCAGAGGCGTGGGTCAGCAGTGGCCTGCTGCAGGGTCAGGGGCACTGAGTGGGCCAGTGTGTACATGGGTCATTTTGAAGGAGAGCACCATTATCTTCATTACCTCCACCACAGTTTGGTCTCAGATCAAACAACCAGGAGGGAACACAGCCCCACCCATCAACAGAAAATTATATTAAAGATTTACTGAGCATGGCCCTCCTCATCAGAACAAGACCCAGTTTGCCCACAGTCAGTCTCTTCCATCAGGAGGCTTCCATAAGCCTCTTATCCTTATCCCACAGAGGGAAGATAGAATAAAAACCACAGTCACAGAAAACTAATCAAACTGATCATGGACCACAGCCTTGTCTAACTCAATGAAATTATGAGCCATGCCATGTAGGGCTGCCCAAGATGGACAGGTCACGGTGGAGATTCTGACCAAACGTGGACAACTGAAGAAGGGAATGGCAAACCACTTCAGTATTCTTGACTTGAGAACCCAATGAACAGTACAAAAAGGCAAAAAGATATGACACTGAAAGATGAACTCCCCAGGTCAGTAGGTGCCCAATATGCTACTGGAGAAGAATGGAGAAATAACACCAGAAAGAAAGAAGAGACAGAGCCAAAGTGAAAACAACACCCAATTGTGGATGTGACTGGTGATGAAAGTAAAGTCTGACACTATAAAGAGCAATATTGCATAGGAACCTGGAAAGTTAAGTCTATGAATCAAGAGATACCTGAAGTAACAGGCTAATTTGGCCTTGGAGTACAAAATGAAGCAGGGCAAATGGTAACAGAGTTTTGTCAAGAGAACCCACTGGTCATAGAAAACATCTTCTTCCAACAACATAAGTGAAGACTCTACACATGGACATCACCAGATGGTCAATACCTAAATCAAACTGATATGTTCTTTGAAGCCAAAGATGGAGACCATCTATATAGTCAGTAAAAACAAGACTGGGAGCTTACTGTCGCTCAGATCATGAACTCCTTATTGCCAACTTCAGACTTAAATTGAAGAAAGTAGGGAAAACCATTAGACCATTCAGGTATGATATAAATCAAATCCCTTACAGTGGAAGTGACAGATATATTCAAGGGGTTAGATCTGATAGACAGAGTGCCTAAAGAACCATAGATAGAGGTTCATGACATTGTATAGGAGGCAGTGATCAAGACCATCCCCATGAAAAAGAAATCTAAAAAGGCAAAATGGTTGTCTGAGGATTCCTTACAAATAGCTATGGAAAGAACAGAAGTGAAAGGCAAAGGAGAAAAGGAAAGATATACCCATGTGTATGCAGAATTCCAAAGAATAGCAAGGAGAGATAAGAAAGCCTTCCTCAGTGATCAATGCAAAGAAATAGAGGAAAACAATAGAATGGGAAAGACTAGAGATCTCTTCAAGAAAACTAGTGATACCAAGGGAACATTTTATGCAAAGATGAGCACAATAAAGGACAGAAATTGTATGAACCTAACAGAAGCAAAAGATATTAAGAAGAGGTAGGAAAAATACACAGAACTATACAAACCAGATCTTCATGACCCAGATAACCACGATAGTGCGATCACTCACTTAGAGCCAGACATCCTGGAATGTGAAGTCAACAGGACCTTAGGAAGCATCACTAGGAACAAAGCTAGTGGAGGTGATGGAAATTCAGTTGAGCTATTTCAAATCCTAAAAAATGGTGCTGTGAAAGTGCTGCACTCAATATGCCAGCAAATTTGGAAAACTCAGCAGTGGCCACAGGACTGGAAATGTCAGTTTTCATTCTAATCCCAAAGAAGAGCAATCTCAAAGAATGCTCAAAGTACTGCACAATTGCACTCATCTCACATGCTAGCAAAATAATGCTCAAAATTCTCCAAGCCAGGCTTCAACAGCACATGAATTATGAACTTCCAGATGTTCAAGCTGGATTTAGAAAAGGCAGAGGAACCAGAGATCAAATTGCCAATATCTGTTGGATCATAGAAAAAGCAAGAGAATTCCAGAAAAACACCTATTTCTGCTTTATTGACTATGCCAAAGCCTTTGACTGTGTGGATCACAATAAACTGTAGAAAATTCTGAAAGAGATGGGAAGACCAGACCACCTGACATGCCTCCTGAGATATCTGTATGGAGATCAAGAAGCAACAGTTAGAAACCGGACATGGAACAACAGATGGGTTCCTAATTGGGAAAGGAGTACCTCAAGGCTATAAATTGTCACCCTGCTTATCTAACTTATATGCAGAGTACATCAAGCGAAATGCAGGGTTGGATGAAGCCCAAACTGGAATCAAGATTGGTGGGAGAAATATCAATAACCTCAGATATGCAGATGACACCACCCTTATGGCAGAAAGCAATGAAGAACTAAAGAGCCTTTTGATGAAAATGAAAGAGGAGAGTGAAAAAGCTGGCTTAAAACTCAACATTCAAAAAACTAAGATTATAGCATCTGGTCCCATCGCTTCATGGCAAATAGATGGGGAAACAATGGTAACAGTGAGAGACTTTATTTGCGGGGGCTCGAAAATCACTGCAGATGGTGACTGCAGCCATATAATTAAAAGACGCTTGCTCATTGGGAAAAAAGTTATGTCCAACCTAGACAGCATACTAAAAAGCAGAGATATTGACAACAAAGGTCCAACTTGTCAAAGCCATGGTTTTTCCAGTAGTCATGTATGAATATGTGAGTTGGACTATAAAGAAAGCTGAGTGTTGAAGAATTGATGCTTTTGAACTGTGCTGTTGGAGAAGACTCTTGAGAGCCCCTTGAACTGCAAAGAGATCAACCCAGTCAATCCTAAAGGAAATCAGTCCTGAATATTCATTGAAAGGACTGATGCTGAAATTGAAACTCCAAGTTTGGCCACTTGATGTGAAGAAATGACTTATTGGAAAAGACCGTTGTGCTGGGAAAGATTGAAGGCAGGAAGAGAAGGGGATGATAGAGGATGAGATGGTTGAATGACATCACCAACTTGATGGACATGAGTTTGAGCAAGCTCCAGGAATTGGTGATGGACAGGGAAGCCTGGCGTGGTGCAGTCCCATGGGGTCGCAAAGAGTTGGACATGACTGAGCAACTGAACTGAACTGAAAAGAAGTCCAGTCATTTTGAGGAAAAAAAAAATTAGAAAATGGCTAAAAATTGACATAATTGCCTCATCCAAAATGTTAACATTTTAATCTAAAATTTTCTTTGAATTCTGATATTTATATTGAGCCTGTACTTCATGCTCAGTCAGGATATGGGACATTGTAGATGCCCAGAGTCAATAAGACCATAATATCCTTAATGATACCCTGTCATACGTTTTGCCAAAATCTCCAGCAAAGTGTTTCAGCTCTGTTAAGAAGTATCTTTAAAATGTAGGTTTGAAGCTTTTCACTGCACAAATATTCAATATTCATCAAAGAGGTTACCCATAGTTTTCTGGAAATAGCAGTAACTAATACTTTTATTGAGCATTTACTATGTGTGAGGGTCTGTTCTAAGCACTTTATCTATATTAACATATCTAGTCTTAACAATAACTTTCTGAAGTAGGTGCTATTATTATCACAATCATCCCCATTTTCAACAGGAGAATGCTGAGGCACAGACAAGTTAAATAACTTGTACAAGGTTACACAGTTGGTAAATGATGGAGCCAAGATTCAGACCAGACAGTCTGGCTCAGAGCCCTTGCTGTTAACCACTGTGAAATCTTATTTTCAGTATCGCTAATTTTACAATAATAATGCTTTCAGTTTGTTGTGTGTGGCAAATGGACATGAGTCAATAACTGAACTTCAATGTGGCACTGCCTTAATTAATTTCATTTTGTGTGTTTATGGCTTGTCTCCTTAATCAGAGAGAAAGCTTCTGAAAGGCAGACACCATGTTTTAAGACAATATTTTTTTGTAGATCACTATGTCATTCAATAGTTATTTGCCCACAGAATATTGTCAATAAATATTTACTGAATGATTGAAGGGAAATATAAGAAAATTCATGGACCTTTCCACATGGAGGCATAAAAGGTTAATTTCCTAGGTCAATCAGGAAAGATATTCCTCAAGAGACTTTTCTATGATTCTGGTTTTCATTAATTATTTTGTTAACAAAAGCTTTATTGAGATATAAAGTGAATTTAATGATTTTCAGTATTGCCATTGAGTTATATGATCATCACCACAATCAACTTAAAACCTTATCATCACTGCCTCAAAAAATCCTTTGTCCATTAACACCACTTTGCAGCCTTTCCTCTTTTCTTCCCACATCTCCTTCCAGCCCTAGGCAAGCACTAAACTAGTTTCTGTCTCTAAGGACTTGCATTTTCCAGACATCTTGCAATACGTGGTTTTTGTGTGACTAACTTCTCTCACTTAGCTTAATATTTTTAAGGTGGTTGTTGTTGTTCAGTCGCTCAGTTGTGTCCGACTCTTTGCAACCCCATGGATTGCAGCATGCCAGGCTTCCCTGTACTTCACAATCTCCAGGAGTTTGCTCAAACTCATGTCCAGGGCTTCCCTGGTGGCTCAGAGGTTAAAGCGTCTGCCTGCAATGCAGGAGACCTGGGTTCAATCCCTGGGTCGGGGAGATCCCCTGGAGAAGGAAATGGCAACCCACTCCAGTATTCTTGCCTGGAGAATCCCATGGAAGGAGGAGCCTGGTGGGCTGCAGTCCATGAGGTCACAAAGAGTCGGACAAGACTTCACTTTCATGTCAATTGAGTCAGTGATCCCATCCAACCATCTCATCCTCTCTCATCCTCTTCTCCTCTGCCCTCAATCTTTCCCATGAGCAGGGTCTTTTCTAATGAGTCAGCTCTTCGCATGAGGTGGACAAAGTATTGGAGCTTCAGCTTTAGCATCAGTCCTTTCAGTAAATAATGAATTTTTAAGAGTTTAAAGCAGTCCTGAGATCAAAAAATTTGAGAGCTACAGGCCTAGGACATATTAGGGGAGGTAAAACCCCCTCAGAGTCACTTCAAATCAAATTCCTACCTGACTACTACAACTGGAAGACCCAGGAGTTCCCTGGTGGTTCAGTGGTTAAGAGTCCATGCTCCCAATGCAGGGGCTCCGGGTTCAATCCCGGGTCAGGGAACTAGATCCTTCTGCTGCAAGTAAAATAAAAAGACAAACAAAAAAAGCTGCATGCCACAATGAAGGTCAAAGATCCCAAATGTGCAACTAAAACTTGATGTACCTAAAAATATAAAAAATTCTAATACCCACCCTCCCATTTCTTCCCTCTCTCTCCTCCATTCCTTTTCCTACTTTTTCCTAAAACTATCTCACGTCTCTAGGTGGGTTTCACTCTGCACCAGGCCTCCGGCATATATTTTGGGGTTTTATTGTGTTTGGCTGCACTGGTCTTCATTTCAACATGCGGGTTTAGTTGCCTTGGGGCACATAGGATCTTGGTTCCCCGACCAGGGATGGAAACCATGTTCTCTGCACTGGAAAGAAGATTCATAACCACTGGACCACCAGGGAAGCCCCTCCAGCATATGTTTATCTCACCTTCTTCTCCACATCTGTTCTGTGGATTTCAAGAAATTAAACTGCTCCTGTTTTCCACACTGGCAGAAGCATTCTCTTTGGTGAAGATAGTTATAATACATTATATATAGTTTGTATTTTTAGAACATGTGAATCCAAGAGAGGCCTTTTGTTACTGTACATGCTAACAGGGATGTATAGCATCTCATTCACATTGTAAGTTGATATTGCAATTTTGGAACAAATTTCAAAAAATACTGACAGCATCTATTTAATGCATATTGCAAAGAATAAAGTGAAAGGGAAAGTGAAGTCACCCAATCGTGTCCGACTCTTTGCGACCCCATGGACTAGTAGCCTACCAGGCTCCTCCCTCCATGGATTCTCCAGGCAAGAGTACTGGAGTGGGTTGCATTTCCTTCTCCAGGGGATCTTCTCAACCCAAGGATCGAACCCAGGTCTCCCGCATTCCAGGCAGACGCTTTAACCTCTGAGCCACCGAGGTATATACAAAATGGCAAAAAGCACTACAATATTGTAAAGTAATTAGCCTCCAACTAAAATAAATTAATTAATTTCTTAAATCACTATCAAAAGATTATGGGATGATTTGAGAGAATAGCATTGAAACATGTACATTACCATATGTAAAATAGATGGCCAGTGCAAGTTTTATGCATGAAGCAGGGCACCCAAAGTTGGTGCTCTGGGACAACCCAGAGGGATAGGGTAAGGAGAGATGTGGGAAGGGGGTTCAGGATTGGGGGGGAACATGCAATACCTATGGCCAATTCATGTTGATGTATGGCAAAACCCATCACAGTATCATAATTTTCCTCCAATTAAAATTAATTAAGAAAAAATATTAGATACTCATATCTGTGGGAAGCTCATTCAAAATATGGATGTTCACACCTCAGTTTATTTCAATCCAAGAATAAAACCCACAGAGAACAAAAAAACACCCAAAACTCTACCAAGTTCCAGTGTTCCCCTAATGACATAATTTCTCTTGAAAGAATGTCATGCTAAGTGAAGAAGAACTAAATAGCCTCTTGAGGAAAGTGAAAGAGGAGAGTGCAAAACTGGCTTAAAACTCTACATTCAGAAAACTGAAACCATGGCATCCAGTCCCATCAGATCATGGCAAATAGACAGGGAAACTATGGAAACAGTGATAGACTTTATTTTGGGGGGCTGCAAAATCACTGCAGATGGTGACTGCAGCCATGAAATTAAAAGATGCTTGCTCCTTGGAAGAAAAGCTATGACCAAACTAGACAGCATATTAAAAAGCAGAGACATTACTTTGCCAACAAAGGCCCATCTAGTTAACACTATGGTTTTTCCAGCAGTCATGTATGGATGTGAGAGCTGGACTATAAAGAAAGCTGAGTGCCAAATAATTGATGCTTTTGAACTGTGGTGTTGAAGAAGACTCTTGAGTTCGTTGGACTGCAAGGAGATCAAATCAGTCAAACTTAAAGGAAATGAGTCCTGAATATTCACTGGAAGGACTGTTCCTGAAACTGAAACTCCAATAGTTTGGCCACCTGATACGTAGAATTAACTCATTGGAAAAGAGTCTGATGCTGGGGAAGATTGAAGGCAGGAGGAGAAGAGGATGACAGAGGATGAGATGATTGGATGGCATCCCCGACTTTATGGACATGAGTTTGAGCAAGCTCCAGGAGTTGGTGATGGACAGGGAAGCCAACACAACTGAAAGACTGAACTGAACACAGGACACAGAAAAAGCAAATATATGAAGTAAGTGGAGTGAGGAATCATCATGACAATCAAATACCAGGTGAGAAGGTTTTCTTTTCGGTCTGGGGAGTTTTTGCTTTTGGAAACATAATGTGTTACTTTCTCCAGGCATCACACACATGCACAGGCACACACACAAAATATGTAGCTTGCTAAATTTAGCTGCAGTTCTTTTACAATGATGACAAAGTTTTCTTCTGACCACAATGTGTTTGAGTACAAATGGTTCCTCTTTCCAGGCTCTGCTTAGTACATACACAAATTCCTAGTATGGTGACACCCACACTCTCACAGTGGGACAACTTCTTAAGAGCAGTCAGCCAGGATCTGGCCATCCTCTCTAGGAAAAGACACAAAGAATTAAACTGTTTCTTGGCTGGTGGGTTCTCAGACCTTATACCCATTTCATAGAAACTGATGATCGCAGCAGATTCAGTTTCACCGTGGCCAGCCTAGAATGACATGCAAATGCAGCCCCGTGTTGGGGGGGACCTCCATCACCTTGTGGAATGGGATTCTGTCAAGGTGCCACTGTCTTCTCCCGCACCTACTGTGCCACAGAGCCGCAGCACACAGACACCTCCCCGAAGGGCTTCAGCACCGAGCTGCCTTGGGGATGGAGGGCTGAGTGGAAACAGGAAATCAAATGGCTGTAAAGGAGAAATGAAAGAAAAGGGACTGACAACAAATGGGATATTGTCAGCAGAAAGGAGAACAACAGAAGTGGAACTGCAAGATACAAGGGAAAACTAAAGATGAAAGAGTACTAGAATCTCTAATAATAGTTCCCATTTAGCCGTGCTTACTCTGTGTTAAGCACTGGATAAATATTTCATATGAGTTTCTTCATCTCATTTAATCCTGACAAGAAAGCCTGTGGTAAGCATATTTTACAAAAAAATAAAACATGCTCTTGCAATGAAAAGCCTCCTGGCCACACACACAAAACATTTAAAAGAAATCAAAAGAGGAGACAATAAAAAGAAACAGAAAAAAATGGGACAAACAGAAAGCACAAAACCAGATGGTAGAAATAAATTTAAACATACTGAACTAAACTCTACAGTTAAAAGACAATGATTGCCTATGGGATATAAAAGAAAGAAATTTGTACTGTATGTTGTTTCCAAGAGCACATCTAAAACATAATAGCAGAGACAGGAAAGTTAGGATGTGTGGAAACATACAAGGTACACACTACTAACCAAAAGAAAGCTTATGAAGTTTGACTAATATTAGCCAAAACAGACCCTGAGGCCAAAAGCATTCATACATTAATGAAAATTACATCTTAGTGATTAAAAACTTGGTTCTCTATGTGCTCAATCCATCAGTCGTATGCAGTTGTTTGTGACCCTTTGGACTGTAGCTCACCAGGCTCCTCTGTCCATGGGATTCTCCAGGCAAGAATACTGGAGTGAGTTGCCATGCCCTCCTCCAGGGGATCTTCCCAACCCAGGGATTGAATCCATGAATCTGCATTGGCAGCCAGATTCTTTACCAGTAGTGGCAGATTCTTTACCATTGAGGAAGCCCTCGATGGTTCACTATGAAGCTATAACAGTTCTAGATTTGCATGCCTCTGATGAAATAGCTTCAAAAATACATCTTTGTAAAGCAAAAATGAACAGAATTATAAGGAGACCTTAATAGATCCACCATCAGAGTAGCATAGTGGGAGATTTTAACATGTCTTAGTGACTGGCAGGTTCAATAAGAAAAAAAAAAACTCAGCAAGTGCATGGATTTGACCAACACAACCCACAAACTTGATATAATGTAAACACACACAACATTGTGCTCCATAATTGGAGAATTGTTCCTCAAACACTCATGGAACATTTACAAATACCAACTATGCATTGTGTCATAAAGCAAACCGAATCAAATCTGCAAGGCTTGGTACCATCCTGAGAAGTGAAGATGAAAAGGAGTTAAGTTCTGGCCTTGGTTTCTGTGACTGAGAATTGGAGAGGCTAAGCCAGAGTGCTCACAACCATGGCCGAGCACCAAGAATGTGACCCACTATGTGGTCTAGCTGCAGTCATGCTGCTTTAAGTAGCAGAGTCAGAAAGGGCAATCCGGGTAAGAAGCTGTGGGTGATATGTTGTCATTAACTTGGGGAACTAGCTTCCCTGGTGGCTCAGACGGTAAAGCGTCTGCCTGCAATGCGGGAGACCCAGGTTCTATCTTTGGGTCAGGAATATCCCCTGGAGAAGGGAATGGCAACTCACTCCAGTACTCTTGCCTGGAAAATTCCATGGACAGAGGAGCCTGGTAGGCTACAGTCCATGGGGTCGCAAAGAGTCGGACATGACTGAGGGACTCCACTTTCACTTTCAAACCAAGATGGGTGTTGCTGCTCCCCTGCCCTCCCCCAAGCCTGGTGTTTTCCACTTGAATAGTGAGACTTCCATTCCTTGCTTGCTGAAGGAAATGTCAAACAGCATGATAGGCAAAGTGACCTCTGGGAAGTGCAAATTAGCACACTGATGCCTGGGGGCAGTGTCACAGTAATGCAAAGAGCCCCCACCAGAGGGAGGCATTTTGGATAGAGGGGGCAGAGAAGAGACAAAGAGGCACGAGGGACTAGAAATTTCTATGTTCAAATGTAAATAGTAACTATCCAACATATTCTAGACAAACAATGAAGACTTTTCAGGGCCAGAAGCTGCAGGCAACTAACATGCAAATGATGTATTTGAATGTTTAAACTGAAGAGTCCTGAGCCCTGAGGCACCAGCACAGATGGGGCTGTGGAAGGCTGGGCTTGATGGTGTGTAGAGTGGTCATAGCTGGGCCTGGGAAGGGGCAGGACCTGAACAGGGCTTACCTCCAGGGTGGAGAGTACAGTGAGAAGGTGGCAGGGTTCCTGGCTGAGACCTGGGCTAGTAGCCCCAGTGACAGCACCCCAATCTGAGGCCAAAGGAGGAGCCTTGGATTAACAACGAGGCACAGAGGCCCTTCTTCCAAAGAGTCAGAAAGCAGAAGAGGGTCAGTTCCATAGAGGAAGGGTTTGTGTCCTGAAGGAAGTGAGGCCATGAAGCCCCTGAAGAGGATATTGAATGCTCTCAAGGGGAGAGAGAGAGAGAGTAGGGTTGCCAGGACCCCCGCCATGTACTCTTTATAGCAGAGCCCAGGGATAAATCAGCCTCCAGGCCCCTGGGATCTGATGGTGGAGCCCGCAGTTTGCCTACAGGCTGACTCTGTCCCTGACTGCCAAAACCTCAAATCATCCTTCCTCCGCCTTCTTCCCTCTAGGCAAGAATGAAGGCACTCTTGATGATTCATCTTAGACCACAAGATCTTTTAGAAGATACCACTTTTATTATGTATGTTACCACCTGGCTCATGAAAGTATCCTTATTGCTTCTGAGATACAGCAATCCCACTCCTGGGCAAATATCTGGAGAAAACCATAATTCAAAAAGATACATACATCCCAGTATTTATTGCAGCACTACTCACAATAGCCAAGATACGGAAGCAAGCTAAATGTCCATCAGCAGAGGAATGGATAAAGAAGATGTGACGCATGTACACAATGGACTATTACTCGACCATAAAAAGGAACGAAATTGTGCCATTTGCAGAAACCTGGATGGACCTGAAGACTGTCATACAGAGTGAAGGATGTCACAAAGAGAAAATAAAATATCGTATAATATTGCTTATATGTGGAATCAAAAAAATAAAAGGCTACAAACAAACTTCTCTACAAAACAAAAAGAGTTACAGACATGGTTACTGGGAGGTAAGGGGAGGGATAAAATTGAAAATTGGGATTGACAAATATACAATACTATATATAAAATAGACAACTAATAAAGACCTACTGTATAGTACACGGAACTCTACTCAGTTCAGTTCAGTTGCTCAGTCATGTCCGACTCTTTGCGACCCCATGAATCGCAGCACGCCAGGCCTCCTTGTCTATCACCATCTCCCGGAGTTCACTCAGACTCACATCCATCGAGTCCGTGATGCCATCCAGCCATCTCATCCTCAGTTGTCCCCTTCTCCTCCTGCCCCCAATGCCTCCCAGGATCAGAGTCTTTTGCAATGAGTCAACTCTTCCCATGAGGTGGCCAAAGTACTGGAATTTCAGCTTTAGCATCATTCCTTCCAAAGAAATCCCAGGGCTGATCTCCTTCAGAATGGATTGGTTGGATCTCCTTGCAGTCCAAGGGACTCTCAAGAGTCTTCTCCAACACCACAGTTCAAAAGCATCAATTCTTTGGCGCTCAGCCTTCTTCACAGTCCAACTCTCACATCCACACATGACCACAGGAAAAACCACAGCCTTGACTAGACGGACCTTAGTCGGCAAAGTAATGTCTCTGCTTTTGAATATGCTATCTAGACTGGTCATAACTTTTCTTCCAAGGAGTAACCGTCTTTTAATTTCATGGCTGCAGTCACCATCTGCAGTGGTTTTGGAGCCCAAAAAAATAAAGTCTGACACTGTTTCCACTGTTTCCCCATCTATTTCCCATGAAGTGATGGGACCAGATGCCATGATCTTCGTTTTCTGAATGTTGAGCTTTAAGCCAACTTTTTTGTTCTCCTCTTTCACTTTCATTAAGAGGCTTTTTAGCTCCTCTTCACTTTCTGCCATAAGGGTGGTGTCATCTGCATATCTGAGGTTATTGATATTTCTCCCAGCAATCTGGATTCCAGCTTGTGTTTCTTCCAGTCCAGCATTTCTCATGATGTACTCTGCATAGAAGTTAAATAAGCAGGGTGACAATATACAGCCTTGACGTCCTCCTTTTCCTATTTGGAACCAGTCTGTTGTTCCATGTCCAGTTCTAACTGTTGCTTCCTGACCTGCATACAGATTTCACAAGAGGCAGGTCAGGTGGTCTGGTATTCCCATCTCTCTCAGAATTTTCCACAGTTTATTGTGATCCACACAGTCATAGGCTTTGGCATAGTCAATAAAGCAGAAATAGATGTTTTTCTGGAATTCTCTTGCTTTTTCAATGATCCATCAGATGTTGGCAATTTGATCTCTGGTTCCTCTGCCTTTTCTAAAAACAGCTTGAACATCAGGGAGTTCACGGTTCATATATTGCTGAAGCCTGGCTTGGAGAATTTTGAGCATTACTTTACTAGCATGTGAGATGAGTGCAATTGTGTGGTAGTTTGAGCATTCTTTGGCATTGCCTTTCTTTGGAATTGGAAAGAAAACTGACCTTTTCCAGTCCTGTGGCCACTTCTGAGTTTTCCAAATTTACTGGCATATTGAGTGCAGCACTTTCACAGCATCATCTTTCAGGATTTGAAACAGCTCAACTGGAATTCCATCACCTCCACTAGCTTTGTTTGTAGTGATGTTTTCTAAGGCCCACTTGACTTCACATTCCAAAGTGTCTGGTTCTAGATTAGTGATTACATCATCATGACTGGGTCGTGAAGATCTTTTTTGTACAGTTCTTCCATGTATTCTTGCCACCTCTTCTTAATATGTTCTGCTTCTGTTAGGTCCAGACCATTTCTGTCCTTTATCGAGCCCATCTTTGCATGAAATGTTCCCTTGGTATCTCTAATTTTCTTGAAGAGATCTCTTGTCTTTCCCAATCTGTTGTTTTCCTCTATTTCTTTGCATTGATCGCTGAAGAAGGCTTTCTTATCTCTTCTTGCTATTCTTTGGAAATCTGCATTTAGATGTCTATATCTTTCCTTTTCTCCTTTGGTTTTCTCCTCTCTTCTTTTCACAGCTATTTGTAAGGCCTCCCCAGACAGCCATTTTGCTTTTTTGCATTTCTTTTCCATGGGGATGGTCTTGATCCCTGTCTCCTACACAATGTCACGAACCTCATTCCATAGTTCATCAGGCACTCTATCTATCAGCTCTAGGCCCTTAAATCTATTTCTCACTTCCACTGTATAATCATAAGGGATTTGATTTAGGTCATACCTGAATGGTCTAGCGGTTTTCCCTACTTTCTTCAATTTGAGTCTGCATTTGGTAATAAGGAGTTCATGATCTGAGCCACAGTCAGCTCCTGGTCTTGTTTTTGTTGACTGTATAGAGCTTCTCCATATTTGGCTGCATACACTCTGTAATGGCCTATATGGGAAAAGAAGCTAAGAAAGAGTGCATATAACTGATTCACTTTGCTGTACACCTGAAACTAAGACAACATGGTAAATTATAACCCAATTAATATTTTTTTTTAAAAAAGAGTCAATTTAAACAACTACTGTCAAGTGTGAAGATGTAGAGGTCAATGGGTTTCAGGAAATTGATGGAAACTCACCCAGAACCCTGCTACTCTGCTGCTGCTACTGCTGCTAAGTCGCTTCATTTGTGTCTGACTCTGTGTGACCCCATAGACAGTAGCCCACCAGGCTCCCCCGTCCCTGGGATTCTCCAGGCAAGAACACTGGAGTGGGTTGCCATTTCCTTCTCCAATGCATGAAAGTGAAAATTGGAAGTGAAGTTGCTCAGTTGTGTCTGACTCCTAGTGACCCCATGGACTGCAGCCTGCCTTAGGTTAAATTCAGAGGATCCCATCACAGGCCTCTTATGTAAACAGCACTACCTTGAGTGCACCCCCACAAGATTTCTAGAAGAAAAGCACTTGCTGAAGAGCAAAGAAACTATGAGTCAACTAAACCCAGACTGATCAGGCTACATCCATCTTTATATTCTCTGTGGTGCCACATGGTGTATTCCCTCCAGACATCACAAATAAACCCAGAAGCCCCTGGTTGTTGTCCCTTCCAATCAGATTGCTGACCCTAAGCTCCTTCTAGGTGGAAATCCTGGAATCACTCTGAACAGTCTCTGGCCTAGAGAAACCTGAATCCAGTGAGAGAAGTGGACATGCCCACAAACCTCTTTATTATTTGCTACAGTAGAGGAAATGTGTCAAGTGCTATGGGTCTTCAAGGGCTTTCTAGGTGTTGCTAGTGGTAAAGAACCTGCCTGCCAGAGCAAGAGACGCAGGAGAAGAGGGTTCAGTCCCTGGGTCAGAAAGATCCCCTGAAGAAGTGCATGGCAACCCACTCCAGAACCCTCGCCTGGGAATCCACATGGACAGAGTGTTATGCCCAGAGTCCGAGTCCCCAAAACTGAGAGAATAAGACGTCCACAGCAATGCAAAAGCATAAAGGGGTTTATTGCTAGCTCGAGTTAGGGCCCAGGTCTCATCCAGCACAGTGGAATCTGACAAGAGCCCCGAGCTCTGAATCACATCTACTTTTATACAGATGGTTCTTTGTTCCTGTAACAGCATAGCTGATTGGTTAAACCGTACACACGCGCAGGACTTTTAAACCTCGCATCCCTATCTGTATTGGCTCGGGTCTGGTGCGGGCGGGGGGCTACAGGGATTTTTCTGATTGGTCGAGCTACACTGCCTGCGGGAGTTTCCAGTGCCTCAGCCTTCCTAGAGACTAAACCTCAGGCCTAGCCTGCCCCTTAGGGCCTGTCCTGGCTCCAGTTTGGTCCTAACATTCCCCCTGTCTTCAGCTACATAGAGGAATCTTCCTCTTTATTTGGGGGCAGGGCCTGATACTGTTGCCTCAGTACTAGTACCTGGACTGTATTGATGCGCTCCTTAACAAATGTGATAAGTCTATTTAGGATACAGGGGCCAAGAGTGAGAATCAGTAGTAGCACTATGAGAGGGCCCACCAGGGTGGAAATCAGCGTTGTTAACCATGGGGACTGTTGGAACCAGGACTCAAGCCATCTCTGTTGGGCCTCTTGCTCTCTTTTTCGTTGGGCTAGCCCTTTCCTTACTTTGGCCATAGATTATTTTTACTACCCCTGAGTGATTTACATCAAAACAACGTTTTTCCCCTAACGCAGTACATAAGCCCCCTGAGAGACTTCATACTCAAGATACTTCTTGGGAATTGGGGCGGAGGTCTCTTTCTTCTATAACTTCTTCCTGCTGTGCATGGGCGTAGGCCTGCCTAATAGAGCAGAAGTCTCTCTCTACCTGATCTAAGTTGGGGTTTTTCACATCTGAAACCAGCTTTTACCTTTGTAGTAACAACAATTTAGTTGGCCCCTCTCAGAGATGAAATAGACAAGGGCCAAACAGGAGATCTAACAGGATGGTCGTCTCTGGTCCCCAGAAACAGAAGGCAACATTTGGGGTGAGGGTTGCAGGCTTTGTGACCCCTTCTGATGGGTTGGTGGTGAGGCAACAGAGCTGTGCTCCAGGAATCTTGTGTTCAGTCTGAAGTTACCATCTTCCACCTGGGGTGGGGGCTCAAAGACATTGTTATGCATATTTCTTTGAGTAGGAACCAGGACTCTGTCTGGAGGCTGTACAAACCTTTGATTGTTTCTGTTTTTGTATCCCCTCCCTTCCCTGATTAGCAATTGTTTGAATCCATGTTTTGGAATTCAGGGAAGGCCAAGGAGGCTGAACAAAGTCCTATATCGTATAGATAAGAAAAGGAGAACACAGAACAGATCTATACTCCAGAGCCCCCACAGAGTCTGGCTCAGTTTTAATTTTAGGGAACTAGGCAACTATGACTGTGATAACTTCCTGTCAAAATGCGGGCATAGGACTGCCCCAGCTTGGAGTATAGACACTGAATCGGAAGTATTTCTGAGTTCCAAGTTTTAGATCTGAGTCTTGTATGATTAAAATCCTAATCCCTTGGTTTGCCATTTTGGTGTAACAGACCCAATTAGAAGTAGTTGGAGGAGTGATAACTGGCTCATTTCTTTTTTAGAAGAATAGGCCTGAAACCCAGTCTGGACCTGGTGCTTCAGGGAGACTTGTAGCCATGTAGCCAGTTGTCTAGTTTTATAAAAAGTAAGGTTAGTAGCTTCCAGCAGACATTGTTTTGAAAACGGTTGGCATCCAAGCCTGACACGACTCAGAAAACTCAAGTGTTTAGCAATACAAGCGTCTAATCTGAAAGTACACCCATAGCATCACTTAGTTATTTTCCAGGATATCTGAACCATAGCTACTCTATTTTGACTTTTACTTGTAAATGTTTCTTTAATAGCCAAAGCAGATTTTACCGTTAATGATGTCAGTGTTTCTCTAGGTATGAGAAGATACAAGAATTGGGACTCACAAAATCTTTTCCTGAAAAGATCTAATTATCTGAAGGCCTGTTCTGCCAGTTTTTCTCAGAGCACAGAGTGCCTCATTCCTGATTTTCACCCTGAACTCCTTTCAGGGGCGTTCAAAGTCAGCAGTTGCAGCGGCCATGATTTAATCTTCGTAGATGCAGATGGGCGAGTGTGTCTTCAGTTGGCAGAGCCCCATTTTGCTCATAAACTTGACCATGATTATGAGGGGGGCCACTTCATGACTATTTTATCTCATGGTGCTGAGAGTGTCCATTCTCAGGTAAACAGGCCACTCAATGTGCTGTTACTGGACTAGGCCATAAAACAGTATCTAAAATTCTCTGGACCACCTGTCTTACTAGCTTTTTGGTCCAGGGAAAATATTCCCTCTTGTTGCTTTTTGCCATATCTAGAGTTACACTGTTACCATCATCGATCTCATATGGGACTATATATTGTTCTATTAGAGGCCTCACACACATATTGGACAGTGTAAGAAACAGCAATTTTGTAAGACAGGGGAAATACAAATAACATAGCCAGCAGTATTAGTAAAGTCACAAGTAAGACTTATGTTAAGAACTTCCATTAGATGTAGCCCAGTATATCTTCAGGTCATCTGACTTAGTCTGCCCTGTAGAATCTTTATCTTTTAGGGAAATTATATATTGGCACCATCTATAAGGCACATAGCCCAGTTTTTTTTAGTGTTACTAGACTGATTATCTTTAGTATGATTTATTTATTTATTTATTTTTTCCAACAGAGGAGACTTTAAACCTAAATTATTGTAGCCTGGTATTATCTATATATATCCATCCCATAATTGTGGGAGATTTTTCCCTTCTTTGTCGAAACTTCTTGTTCTGATTGAGCTTGGGTAGTAGAAAAAAAGCTCAAATTTATAGCCAGAGTCAGAGCAGGCATTATTAATTGGCCCAGTGAGGGGATCCTATCTAGTAATACCATAGTGACCTGAATATGACTATAATTTTTAAGTAAATTTTTTCAGGGCCAATCAGTTAGAGTCTGGTAGTAGAGAAATTTACCAAGGTAACCCAGAACTAGACACAGGTAATTGGCCACAAACTCAACAATTGGATTGATTTTTAAAACTAGCATAGGATCAGGCCTGTGATAGAAAAGCATTTGACTTATATGCAAAGGTCTAAGAAGCCAAGAAAACATAAATGATCATACGAATCAGGTCCAGCATCTTAGGGAAGCTGTCTACCTCTGATGTCATCGTCTTCTCATCCTGGTGTAGTGTAGTTTCTCCTGATAAAAAAAGTCCTTCCATCCAGGTTGGAGACAGTCTCTTAAATTATGTCTTTTTCCAGTCCTGGTTGCAGGTCATGAGGCATCTGGATCTTCATCCAAAGATAGATTACTGAGATAAGCTTCAGAAACAAACTTAGAGTGTTTTTTTAAGAAATTCAATTAAATTTTGCATTAACATCACATAACAGCAAAGAACTATCTAAAGAGATGAGTCTTACTAGATGCAGACCTCCATTAACAAACTGGTATTTAACATTTTGAAATATCTTTTTTTCCTTAAAGTNNTTCTGGTGTGAAATTTATGAGCAAACTATGGGACACCTTATATTGAAAGAGCTTTCTAGGAAATCATATGTTCCACTAATCAATGATTTACACCATCTACCTATTTTCTGTGTGTGGCTGCTATGCTATTATAATGAGAGCTGCAAGTTCTCTGGTGGGAAAAAATGACATTCGAATTGTTCTAGTGGTGATTTGGCATAACTAGCATATATTGCACAAATGACCTTCCCAGTCAAGAGTAGGCTGGAAACCACAGCTGATTTTCAAACCAAAGAGCACTGTTTTGCTTGCTGGGAACTCAGCGAAATACAGAAAAAAATATAGAAAAGCAGAAAAAAAACCCCAACTACCTAGTGATGGCCATCTGGCCCCCAGATAGTAGAGTTTTGAATGATGTGGCTGAAGCTTAGTTTAGTTTTCTCCCTAAGCTGCAGAACACATAGTTTGATATTTTCATTGTATAGACTGATTGAAATATGATCTAAAAATATGTTTTATAGATGATATGGACTCAATAGATCAGCAACGAATCACTGTACATACAAAATTCCAGGTATATTCAGCATTCTAATTCTTTAACTTTTTAAGAGAGGACATTACCCATCCTCACCCTAAGGTCTACAAAAACAGTTCTGAATATTCGTATAAGCCTGTATAGTTGCATAACACTTTTGACTTTTCCAAAGCATTGTTATTTATTTCAATTCATAATCAAAATCCTAACTCGAGAGCTAGAGTGTCCGTTCTTATTTGACAAATGAGGAAGGGAAAACCTAGCATTTAAAGAGCAGCAGGAGTGAATGATGCTTTGTAATTGGGATTAACTGTAAACTCGACTCAAAAAGTAGCCAAAATATATTTTCGTTCTGTAAAGCCTCTTAAATCCCTTGGGTCTCTGTTTGAGAAAGTCATTACAATAATATAAGCTACACTTTTGTTCTTTAAGGAGATGAAAATATTATTTTCTTTATTTTTAATCCAGAGAAAGTAGTTATAGCAGGCAGACATGTATAAGAACACACTTGATAAACTCTAAAATGTCATAATATGTGGCTAAAAGTGAATCATCTGTGACAGAGAGCCTTCTGTTAACTTTTGCATTTTCATATTAATCCGTTTACCTCCCACCTATAATTTTCATTCTTCAGGAGGAATTACTCATGACACTTTCCAAAAGGAGCTCATGTGCTTTGACCCTGATACTGACAAATGGATCCAGAAGGCGCCGATGACCACTGTCAGAGGTCTGCATTGCATGTGCACTGTGGGAGAAAGGCTCTATGTCATCGGCGGCAATCACTTCAGAGGAACCAGTGATTATGACGATGTCCTAAGCTGTGAATACTACTCACCGATCCTTGACCAGTGGACCCCAATTGCTGCTATGTTAAGAGGGCAGAGTGATGTTGGGGTCGCTGTCTTTGAAAATAAAATCTACGTGGTTGGTGGGTATTCGTGGAATAATCGTTGTATGGTAGAGATCGTGCAGAAATATGATCCAGATAAAGATGAATGGCATAAGGTGTTTGATCTCCCAGAATCCCTGGGTGGCATCCGAGCTTGCACACTCACGGTTTTTCCACCTGAAGAAACCACACCATCACCTTCTAGAGAGTCCCCTCTTTCTGCACCGTAAAATCGTCCCTGCAACTAAGATGCTGTAGTCCTATCTTTGCAGTGTGTCATGAATTCTCTTCTTTTGCCCCCTCTCCTTAAGTAGTGTATGTTAGGATTATCCTCCAGTAATTGATACAAATATTGGAAAAAAGACATTGATGTTCTTTGTGCTGTTTGTTTGGCTTCGAGTGTTTATAAAGTGGTAACAAACCATTCTGGAAATGTATCCCATAGAAGCTGATATTTAACATACAAGAAAAAAAAAGTATTGTCTATAAGATGTTTCTTCAGTACTTTTTGATGCTGTGTACTGGATGTAAGGTGTTTGTCATCTTACATTAGAAAAGCCCAATAAACCAAGTTAAAAGGTGGATTATAGTAAATGTGCAACTGTGCTAACTAGGCTTCAAAGTAAAAAGTTTTCCTTTCATCTTTGACTGTGAGATGTTAGAGGGAGACAGCCAGTTCCAACAGGAGACACCAGACAAAAGGTTGCCAACTCGCATGAGCTACCTGCCTCTTTCCATAAAGTATTTTTGACATATCTGTCAGCCCTCCTGTCTGTGGGGGTGCATTGAAAACACATCCAATTTCTTAGATGCACAGGAGAAATAATCATTGAAATTCACCAATCTTAATTTTAAAAAAACAGCATGACCCCTCAACTTGTAAACAAGGGTTTGGGGGTTTTTAGGTGTGTATAAATACATGCACCCATATATGTCAAAAAGGAAATTTTTAAAAATTGACTAGAATGTCAAATTAATGCGAAAAAATAAATACTTTTAAATTTCTTCCAAAAAGCAGCTTCAGTTAAAATGGGAATTCAGTATGCACATACTGAATGCACATATGTAGAATCATACTGAATTTAGGTGGACAAGGGCTAGAAATTTTGAGCAACTAAATTTGTCATTTGACCAGATTTTTCCCTCCAAAACTGTAATCTACACCTTCTCCTTTGCTGTTGAGATAACTTACATATTATATGTATTCTGTATACTCAGTTCATAAGATTATTTAGCACACAATATAGCAGCTTCACCTGGTGAGCTGCTTTTGCTCAGTGAATTCAACTTCCATGTTCTATCTTTTTTGTTCAATAAAAAACATTTGATGTCATTTTGGTGTGAGATATTCTATTATTGTCTGATTTGACTTACTTTTATTAAATATCTTTTTTTTTTTTAGTGTGCCAAGATCTAAATGATTAGAACTTAAGAGTACTGAACAGCTTGGATTACTGAATACTAGTATCTTTCATTCAAGGAAAAAAGAATTTGACCAGGTCCAGCTTCATTGGTGAAAACTCCTTGTTGGTTGTTTTTGAGGAGTTATTGGGTTAACCAAAAAGTTCATTCAGTTTTTTATACCCATCTTACAGAAAAACCCAAATGAAGTTTTTGGCCAACCCAAAATAGTCTGCAATACGGGAGACCTGGGTTCGATTCCTGGGTTGACAAGATCCCCTGGAGAAGGGAAAAGCTACCCACTCCAGTATTCTGGCCTGGAGAATTCCATGGACTGTGTAGTCCATGGGGTCGCAAAGAGTCAGGCAGGACTGAGCAACTTTCACTTAAAATAGTTTGTAGAAGATGCTCATTGGCCTCTCCCCATCCCTACAGGTTAATATGTCTAAACCACAAGAGCAATGGAATTTCTGAGGTCAGTTTTCCTGCTCTTCGAGAAGATCCATCTTGTCTAACAAGAAGAGATTGTGTAAAATAACCTAAGAGATTTGTTCTCAACCAAGGAGTATAAAGAAAAAGTTTTTGTAGGTTATTGTTTGACCATTATGTTAGGGCCATGTGTATGATTTTTCCTACTTCATCTGCAAATGACCAGGTTAAATCTGAACCAAAAATTTTGAGCTATTTCAGACCAACGAGTATCACCAAAGTTCTTAACCAGTGGGTAATTGGCAGTACCCTGTCACTACCTTTGTCTTGAATTAATCATAACAAAGAAAACCATTTTCCCATCAGTGGTACTTTTGAATGTTAGGAGAGGCCTAGTTTGAATTTGAAAGATTGTCTTGGCAGGATTATTCTTTTTTCTAATTAGTTTTCATTAGGGTATGGTTGCTTCATAATGTGTTAGTTTCTACTGTATAGCAAAGTGAATCAGCTATATGTATACATACATCTCCTGTTTTTTGGACTGCCTTTGCATTCAGCTCACCACAGTGCATTAAACAGGTTCTTGTCAGTTACCTATTTTATACATAGTATCAATAGTGTATGTGTTAATCTCAATCTCCCAATTCCTCCGACCCTACCCCTTTCCCCCTTTGTATCCATACATTTGTTCTCTACCTCTATGTCTGTACTTCTTAAGTCACAGTAACTGGCCACATATTTTCAGTTCTCTTTATAGGCAGAATGGATTCAACCATTTGTACATAGTTAACAACTGCCCAAATGTGGGAGTGTATACAAGACAGAGTCCAGTGTGAGTTTTCCTGGTCAGGCAACTCTCCTCTAAGGGTCCTCAGAATCCTCTCCATTCAGTTAGCAGAAGAAAAAGGGAGCATTGAAGGCATGAGGGGGGTTGGGTTGAAAGAGGCTTACATCACATCTACTCACATTCTGCTGGTCAGAAATCAGTTCTGTGTCCACACAGAAGCCCAAAGGGGACTGGAAAATATCAGACAGCCGCATGCCCAGAAAGAAGAGGAAATAGGGTCTGTGATTTGTTCCCAGTTTGCCACAGGGAATAACAAAGCACACAGATTCTGTTTGACAGCTTACCTTTTCTGCATCCATGTCATATGTTATTTAGAACAGCAATGCATGTCACACAAGTGCTGTTATTAAACAATTCCAACAGCTGGTAAATTACTACACATTTTCTTTCATAGCAAATTAACCATTTTTCTTTATAAAAAATATCTGCCAGTCATTGTTTGACTATACAAACATTTCTCACATTTGCCTTTCTTAGGTTCTTGTTTTACTTGAAAAAGGAATTATTGAGTTATAATGCAGTAAATGTTAAATGTTATGTTAATATAATATATGTTTAATGTATTAAATCTCAAAAGGGTCATCATTTCCCTTCCTGGTCAAGGCTGGTAGAGTGCAGAAGATGAAAGAAAAAAGCTACTTTGCCTATTTCAAGAATTTTAAAAAATTTATCGCATAATCAAGTTTTGTCCTGAAAAGAAAGATGATAACCCGAACCTGTTTCCTCTCTCTTGTTACTTTAGGGACTTAACAATATATACGTGTGTATTGTCTCTTTGGAAGTGGCTAAAATAACTCCCTTTCATGAGCCCCTGAGCGAGTGGCCCACAAGGCAATTATGTGGTATTTTATTTAATTAGTCTGTGACCTTTTTTTCCATTTCAAGCGCCTTTGTGTATTTCCCCCCTCCCCAATACCCCCAACCCCGCCCAAGAATGGTAAGCAGATTTCCTTTACCTTACTATGGAAAAGTTGGCTCTGCCTCTAATTTTATTCTTGGCTATTTTGTGTTTTATTTTCAAGGCACCAGACCTCAGGTTTAGTCCTTTCCATATCAGAGAGCTCTTGGAATATGTGGGCAGCAAAGTAAATGTGAAATAAGTTCACAAGGATTCCAGGAATTTTGTTTTAAGTGGGTCAAATCATGCAGTGTTTTAAAATTCTTGGTAATTATAAACAGGCAAAATAGAGAAAAATTGGTAAATACAAGGAAGAAAAAAGTCATTCATCTCCCCCCATATTAGTAACTATAGCTAAATGTATTTTGCTTTTACACTATTATCATTTCAAATCAGTATAAATAATTTTGTATAACAATATATTTTTTGATATATTAATGTATTTCCTGATATGAAATACATTCTAGATCATCTGTGCATTTTAATTACTGATACAAAATATGTCAATACAGTATTTAGAGTAAGACTTCTTTTTTTTTTTTTTTAGAGTAAGACTTCTAACCCCTGTATTAAGTGAGGTTTAACTACTCAGCAATATATTGGGTTTATATCAGTGTAAAAATATTAAAATATTAATGTGGTCAAATCAGATGTCCATTGAATTAAGCAATAGTGTTTCAGGAATGGGGACCCCTTCCAGGGCCCGAAACTGGACTCTTGTCTAACACTCAGAAATAAATTGTCCAAGGAGACACATGTGCTGACAAAGCAAGAGATTTTATTGGGAAGGGGCACCCGGGTGGAGAACAGTAGGGTAAGGGAACCCAGGAGAACTGCTCTGCCAAGGCTTGGGTTTTACGGTGATCAGATTAGTTTCCAGGTTGTCCTTAGCCAATCATTCTGATTCAGAGTCCTTCCTGGTGGTGCAGGCTTTGTTCAGCCAAGATGAATGACAGTGAGAAGGATTCTGGGAGGTGGTCGGACATGTGGTGTCTCCTTTTGACCTTTCCTGAACTCTTCTGGTTGGTGGTGGCTTATTAGTTCTGTTTTCCTTACCAGGACCTCCTGTCATAAAACAACTCATGCAAATGGTTACTGTGGTGCTGGGCCAGGGTGGGCAGTTTCGGTCAGTGTGCTTCCCCTAACAAGGTGATCCTAGATAATTAAAATATTTATTTCATCAGTGAACTAAGTAATTTGTATAATTAAAATCTCAGAGTAGATATTTCATTCTCTATCTTTTATTAGTATTTTAAAAGTGATTACAGGTTTTTGTATTAAATGGTAGTTTTAGGGATGTATTCATTCTCTATTTAAATTTAGTATTCCATGCTGTCTCCACTAATCAGCCCAATGCTTCTTCACCTTGCATGTTATTTGGCAATAGGACTATGATAAATGAAGATTGAACTTTAAAAAATGAGAATAAAGGCCACAGCTCTGTCAAAAACAAACAAAGCAGGAAACAGTCATGTCTGACTCTTTGCGACCCCATGAATCGCAGCACGCCAGGCCTCCCTGTCCATCACCAACTCCCGAAGTTCACTCAAACTCATGTCCATCGAGTCAATGATGCCATCCAGCCATCTCATCCTCTGTCGTCCCCTTCTCCTCCTGCCCCCAATCCCTCCCAGCATCAGTGTCTTTTCCAATGAGTCAACTCTTCGTATGAGGTGGCCAAAGTACTGGAGTTTCAGCTTTAGCATCAGTCCTTTCAATGAACACCCAGGACTAATCTCCTTTAGAATGGACTGGTTGGATCTCCTTGCAGTCCAAGGGACTCTCAAGAGTCTTCTCCAACACCACAGTTCAAAAGCATCAATTCTTCGATGCTCAGCTTTCTTCACAGTCCAACTCTCACATCCATGCATGACCACAGGAAAAACCATAGCCTTGACTAGACAGACCTTTGTTGGCAAAGTAATATCTCTGCTTTTGAATATGCTATCTAGGTTGGTCATAACTTTCCTTCCAAGGAGTAAACGTCGTTTAATTTCATGGCTGCAATCACCATCTGCAGTGATTTTGGAGCCCATGAAAATAATGTCTGACACTGTTTCCACAGTCTCCCCATCTATTTCCCATGAAGTGATGGGACCAGATGTCATGATCTTCGTTTTCTGAATGTTGAGCTTTAAGCCAACTTTTTCACTCTCCACTTTCACTTTCAGCAAGAGGCTTTTTAGTTCCTCTTCACTTTCTGCCATAAGGGTGATGTCATCTGCATATCTGAGGTTATTGATATTTCTCCCGGCAATCTTGATTCCAGCTTGTGCTTCCAGACCAGCGTTTCTCATGATGTACTCTGCATAGAAGTTAAATAAGCAGGGTGACAATATACAGCCTTGACGTACTCCTTTTCCTATTTGGAACAGTCTGTTGTTCCATGTCCAGCTCTAACTGTTGTTTCCTGACCTGCATACAGGTTTCTCAAGAGGCAGGTCAGGTGGTCTGGGATTCCCATCTCTTTCAGAATTTTCCACAGTTTATTGTGATCCACACAGTCAAAGGCTTTGGCATAGTCAATAAAGCAGAAATAGATGTTTTTTCTGGAACTCTCTGGCTTTTTTGATGATCCAGCGGATGTTCGCAATTTGATCTCTGGTTCCTCTGCCTTTTCTAAAACCAGCTTGAACATCTGAAAGTTCACGGTTCATGTATTGCTGAAGCCTGGCTTGGAGAATTTTGAGCATTACTTTACTAGCATGTGAGATGAGTGCAATTGTGCGGTAGTTTGAGCATTCCTTGGCATTGCCTTTCTTTGGGATTGGAATGAAAACTGACCTTTTCCAGTCCTGTGGCCACTGCTGAGTTTTCCAAATTTGTTGGCATATTGAGTGCAGCACTTTCACAGCATCATCTTTCAGGGTTTGAAAAAGCTCAATTGGAATTCCATCACCTCCACTAGCTTAGTTTGTAGTGATGCTTTCTAAGGCCCACTTGACTTAACATTCCAGGATGTCTGGCTCTAGGTGAGTGATCATACCATCGTGATTATCTTGGTTGTGAAGCTCCTTTTTGTACAGTTCTGTGTATTCTTGCCACCTCAACAGGTTGGCAAACTTTTTCTAGAAAAATGTAAACATTTTCATCTCTGTTGGACCATTGGTCTTTGTCATGATGACTCATCTCTGCTGTTGTAGTTGGAAAATGTACAGAATGTGTAAATGAATGACTGTCACTGTGTTCCAATAAAACTTTAGGACACTGAAATTTGAATATCATGTAATAAATTACAAAATATTGTTCTCCTTTTGAATTTTTAGCCATTTAAAAAAATAAAGAAAAAAAAATAAAGAATATCCTTAGCTATTGGACCATAGCATAATAGGCCACATTGCAGACTTGGTCCATGGTCAGGGGTTTGCTGACCTCTGTTTTAAAGGAGCATATTTCATTATCATTCATTTATTCTTTCAACAGACATTCATTGTGAACCTATTTATTATCAGTCAATAAAGAGTCCTAGGGTCTATAAAAATGAGTGAAACTGAATCCCTGTCCTCAAGGAGCTCAGTCTAGTTGGGTAGATCGACGCTTACAATGTGGTGTGCCGGAGGCTAGGATGGGTGTGTGAAGAAGCCACATCTGAGCAAATCACATAAATAGATGTTTATAAAATGAATGACTGGAAATCTACAAAGAAAAGAGTGTTTGCATTAATGCAACTTTTCTTGCCACAAAGCTATAAATAAAAGAATATGCATAAGAAAGGGGCAGTCAGTCCCTGAAACCCTAGCTCCTGTCCCCTGATCAACTGGATCTAATTATCCAAACTACCAACTTGCTGGTTCTATGCTAGGTAGAGTCACACACAACATGCCCTTTAAAATACTCTGTAACCAGCAAAGTGCAGGATGGGATATTTAACAAGTCTTCCCCCAAATCTCAGTGTGTCAATATCTTTTCTGCTGCAAGTAACTGATCCCCAACTCTAACAATAAGGAAATGCGTTTTCTCAGAGCTGCAAAGCTCACTGGAGGTAAAGGAGGCCCCAGGCACAATGTAATTAGCTCAGTGTTGTCAAACTCCCAGGTTTTTTTTTTTTTTCTCTCTCTCTCTCATATCCCCACTCTATTTGCAATAACATTTGTAAGCACTGTATTTTGCCAGTAGCATTCCTTGTTCACATCCAGAGAGAGAGAAAACCTCTCTCTCAATCGTGGAATTTAAATTCTCTTTAGTCTGTTGGAGCCAACTTAGGACATACAATTTGCCCGTGGACATGTTGCTAGGGGAGTGCTGTGCATGGATTGGCTTAGATTAACTATCTGATGCAAAATCATTGTTGAGGAATTAACCATAATACTTTCCTCACTTGAGAAGAACAAGAGGGAAACATGGAGAAGGAAATGTAGCTAATTTGATTTTTTTTGGTTCCGTTTGTCCGTAATCAGCCTGGGCTTTTTCTAGATTCATGTTTTTCAAGTCTGAGTACAGAAATTTACAAAGTGTGGTCCAGGCAACCTGGTGTTCCTGAGACTCTTTCAGGGAATTCTAGAAGTCAAAATCATTCTCATCATACTAAGATCTCATTTGCAAGTGTATGGTGGCATTTTCCAGAGATTGAAGGACAAACAGTGATGCCATTGCTCTGTCAGGTAATTGGATATGAGCTTGGATATTCTTGTATTTAAAAACCTGTCATCCTTTGTTTCTAATACAATAAACATCAATAGCTGTAATGCACATAAACACAATCTCTGGTGTCCTCAAAATTTAAGAATATAAAGAAGCCCTGAGACCCAAAAGTTTGAGAACTGCTGAGTTCTAAGATCAGTTTTAGAAACATTTTGTACAGAAATGGAATTAAAAATAGAGTATGCCCTAGATCACACATTTAAGTATTGTTTTGTGAATTTTTCTTTTGACTATGTATATGTGTATATTTACATATATTAAATATACACATATAAATGTATTTAATCAAAAGAAAAAATTCACCAAACAATACTTGTGTGTGTGTGTGTGCGTGTGTGTGTGTGTGTGTGGTTATAATATAAACAAAATGTTTTAATGTGGACTCCTCGGTTATTTGAAGTCCTGACACCAAAAAGCAAAGTTCCAAAAGATACATCACTTAAGGTCTGATTTCTCAGTTCTCATGTCTTATCTGAAAACCTACCAACTCCATCAGTGATTAAACCCAGGCAGCCACAATGATGTATAAGTTCTCTCCTAGCCTTATAAGTTCAGTTCAGTTGCTCGGTCATGTCTGACTCCGTGACCCCATGAACTGCAGCACACCAGGCCTCCCTGTCCATCACCAACTTCCGGAGCCCACCCTAACCCGTGTCCATTGAGTCAGTGATGCCATCCAACCATCTCATCCTCTGTCGTCCCCTTCTCCTCCTGCCCTCAATCTCTCCCAGCATCAGGGTCTTGTCAAATGAGTCAACTCTTCGCATCAGGTGGCCAAAGTATTGGAGTTTCAGCTTCAAAATCAGTCCTATCAATGAATGGCCAGGACTGATCTCCTTTAGGATGGACTGGCTGAATCTCCTTGCAGTCCAAGGGACTCTCAAGAGTCTTCTCCAACACCACAGTTCAAAAGCATCAATTATTCGGCACTCAGCTTTCTTCACAGTCCAACTCTCACATCCATACATGACCACAGGAAAAACCATAGCCTTGACTAGATGGACCTTTGTTGGCAAAGTAATGTCTCTGCTTTTGGATATGTTATCTAGGTTGGTCATAACTTTCCTTCCAAGGAGTAAGCATCTTTTAATTTCATGGCTGCAATCACCATCTGCAGTGACTTTGGAGCCCAGAAAAATAAAGTCAGCCACTGTTTCCACTGTTTCCCCATCTATTTGCCATGAAATGATGGGACTGGATGCCATGATCTTAGTTTTCTGGATGTTGAGCTTTAAGCCAACTTTTTCACTCTCTTCTTTCACTTTCTTCAGAATTCACAGAAAAATCACATTAGAATAGAACACATACTCTGAATGGACTGGGTTGACCAAAAATCCCTTCTGGGTTTTTCCATATGAAAACTGGAAAGAAGTTTGTGGCCAACCCTATATCTTAAGTGGTACACAATCATGGCAGCAGCCCATGATTTTGATTAATCACACAAATCTTTTCCTGAAGGCCTTTCTATAATAGACATTAATAAATAGGGAAAGCAAAAAGGTTCTGACTGCAAGCCTAGAAACCAAACTCCAACCAGCTCATGCTCAAATAAAAATATTAGACCAGTTATTGGGGCATATAGAGCTTCCCTGGTGGCCCAGAAGTTAAAGCATCTGCCTGGAATGCGGGAGACCCGGGTTTGATCCCTGGGTCGGGAAGATCCCCTGGAGAAGGAAATGGCAAGCCACTCCAGTACTTTTGCTTGGAAAATCCCATGGAGGGAGGAGCCTGGTGGGCTACAGTCCACAGGGTCGCAAAGAGTCAGACAAGACTGAGCGACTTCACTTTCACTTTCATTGGGGCATCCTATACAACCATAGGAAGACCCTAGCTGCCGCTGGAACATGGAGAAAACCAGAAGGACTCAAAGACTGTCAGCACTCTGACTCTGCTTTTCTCTGAGGGCTGGATTCATTGCTTCCTCCCATGGAGTAGCCTCTCTGACATGGCAGTGGCCTGAGAACCCCTGCCTTTCCCTCACAATGGAGAAAATACTCCCTTCTTGCCATCATCAGTTGAAAACTCATTGAGAAGCACAGAAATAGGATGGGTTTAGATCACTTGGACTTCCCTGGTGGCTCAGACGGTAAAGCGTCTGTCTACAATGCAGAAGACCCGGGTTCGATCCCTAGGTCAGGAAGATCTGCTGGAGAAGGAAATGGCAATCCATTCCAGTACTCTTGACTGGAAAATCCCATGGACAGAGGAGCCTGGTAGGCTACAGTCCATGGGGCCGCAAATAGTCGGACACGACTGAGCGACGTTCCTGTTAAATCACTTACCTTTGGATGAATACACGAGGGCCTCGGGGCACCAATGTGAGGGGCAGGAACTCGATCCCTAGAAAGGGGAACATTCCCAGTGAATGGGGAAATTAATCTGAGTTGAGATGCTCCCCAAATTGATGTCAACAGAAACAAGTTCAGAGACTTCCCTAGAGGTTCACTAACTAAGACTCTGTGCTTCCAGTGCGGGGGATGCAGGTTCGATCCTTGATCAGGGAACTAGATCTCACGTGCTGCAACTAAGACCCAGTGCAGGTAAATAAATAAATATTTAAAAAATAACAATACAGTTCAAGCTACACAGAGTAACCCCATTCAGGTCCAAAGAAAAATGAGTGTGTGTGTTTGCCGTCAAGAGGTCAAATATTTCTCAAAAGCTAACAGAGTTTGTCAGAAGTACTGAGCCCCCCTGAGGGCTCAGGAAGTACCTCTCCATCTGCTATCTCCCCCCCCCACCCCAGGCTCCAGCAGCCCTGCCTCCTTCAGAAGGCCCTCACGGGAGGTGGTCAGGAGGCAGAACTCAGGCTGCTGCCTCTCATTGCCCATCACCTTCACTCTACAGCATCTTGGTGCAGGTAGAGACACAAATGTACAATGACAAAACCTGAGCAAGGATCTCCGAGTGAGTGTTTTGGACTCTTTTTTTTTTTTTTTAATAAAAAAAAAAGCAGCCTCCAAACTGTTAAACACCAACAATGTGTGATGAAGTTGCTGTAGCAGATTTTTGGAACTAAGACTGGGAACGTAGCAGCAGGACACCCAAAAGCGGTCAGCACATCTGAGCCAGGGACAGGTCCTGCTCTCAGGCAAGAAGGAAGAAGCTGAGGCACAGCATGCAAAAGTCAGGAGGCCTAGAGTTGTGTCCTTGGGACCAGAATGACTGGTGGTCAACACACTTGGGACAAGAGTAGGCTCCGTAGTGGCCACAAGAGCTGGTAAAGGTTTGGATATCCTTGACCTCATATCTGGTGTCCCCTTTCTGTCCCTGTGCTAGAAGCTCTCCCACATTTTTCCCATTCGGTCTTTGATGCCCTTGGTAAAAGAGATTATAAGACTCTATCCTGCTAGAGGAATTGTGAAGCTTACAGGGATGGTGTGCATGCATTTGGGAGGCTTCTAGGAAGTGTGTGCTTAGGCCATACAACTCCACCAGTTCGGGCTTCCCTGGTGGCTCAGATGGTAAAGATATCTGCCTGCATTGCAAGAGATCTGAGTTCAATCCCTGGGTCAGGAATATCCCCTGGAGAAGGGAATGGCTACCCACTCCAGTATTCTTACCTGGAAAACTGAAAGGACAGAGGAGCCTAGTGGGCCCCAGTCCATGGGGTCACAAAGAGTCGGACATGACTGAGCCACTAACACTCTGCACTCTGCATCTCTCCACCAATTCAAGGTCCGGAATAGAATGTGTGGGACAGCTGACTCAGGAGTGAGAGGTTTCCAAAGTCAAGGCAGTGTCAGGTGGTATGGGGGTGGGTGGCCAATCCAACTGATCCAGTGCCGAGGCAGGGGTGATCACCGCCAGGAATGTGTGCTTCCAAAGTCAGGTATCTGAAGTTAGGGAGTTGGCAGGAAGAGCTGAATCAGGTGCACAGGCTTTGAGGGGGACCCACGTGCTGCCTTTTATCTTGTGTGAACTTTTTTTCTTAATATATATATATATATATTTTAAATTAAAGTATAGTTGACTTGCAATGTTTCAGGTGCACAGCAAGATGATTCAGTTATACATATAAACATACACTATTTTTGAAATTATTTTTGATTATAAGTTATTACAAGATATTGACTATAGTTCCCTGTGCCTGAATGAGCTTGGGAAGGGCAAGGTCAGAGTCATCAAGGGGAGGAGAGAGAGGGACACACTAGTTTGCTGTGTCCTTAATTGTGCCAGGAAGTCTTCAATTTGAGGACTGTTTCCCAGAAATGAAAACTTTTGATTTTACATTTCATTTTTATTAGTAAAATTTTCAAACATACTGACATGTAGGGAAAATTGTATGATGAACACCTGCAGATCTATTCCTTATGTGTAACAGTTACATTCTGTCACATTTGTTTCATCTGATTTTCTGTTAAAGTATTTTAAAGGAAATCCTGCACATTAGGATGTTTATTCCCCAAGTATCTCGGTGTGGTGCTGTGAGTGCTCAGTTGTGTCTGACTCTTGGCGACCCCATGAACTGTAGCCCACCAGGCTCCTCTGTCCATGGGATTCTCCAGTATTCTACATTCCCAGGGTGCCATTCCCTTTTCCAGGGGAATCTTCCCAACCCAGGGATTGAACCCACGTCTATCTCCTGCATTGGCAGGTGAATTCTTTACCACGGAGCCACCTGGGAAGCCCCAAATACTTCATTACATATATTTAAACCTAAGAGATTTTTTTCCTTCTTAACACCAATCCTATTATCCTGGCTAACAAAATTCATAATTTCTTACTCCAGTATCCATGAAAATATCCACTAAACATTTAAATGTCCCCTTGTTCCCCAACTCTCTCTTACTCCTTTGTTGAAGCCTGGATAGAAGAGAACAATTCTAGAACACATGTCAGTGAGACAGGAAGGAAGGAGGCCACCAGCCCAGTCCCTGAGTATTCTAGACCTCTAGCAAAGGAAGCAGTTGCCATAGACTAATGTCCTAAAAGGGCTAATGATCGTCATCAGTGAATATATCTCCAACAATAGGATTTTTCATCAGAAGTTCAGAAGGCTGCCATTTTTTTCAGAGCTCTCAGGAGTGAGGCCAGAAGCCTGAGAAGTGGGCCTGGGCCATCTCTGGGTACAAAACTAAGAAAAAGAGAGATTTAAAAAAAAAAAATTTCTTAAGGTAAGCTAAACTGCTGTAACAAACAGACCACCAAATGAGAATGGCTCAGAGTCAAGATGCTTACTTTGCACCCATATACCAGGCAAGTTGCATTCTGGCCCAAGGGTGGCTCTGCTCTTGGCGATCACTCAGGAGCCAGCTGTCTCATCTATGACTTTGCAAATAGCCACGATCATCTCCAGCTCAGTGAGGGTGAATCGGGGGGGGAGGGACTAACTGAGGACCAAGTGAGAGGGTTTGGGGGCCAGATCTGGTTGTGGTATAGAACTTCCTATATGACTTTCAAAGAGGTTAGGAAACAAAATCTAAGGTTGGACTCAGAAGAAAGAGACAACTGCGGTGAAGCACTAGCAGATGCTGCCACAGCACAAGAGTCCCATCTCCTTGATTTAAGAGCAGCTTGTTGCCAGGGAACTGGCAGGATCTCATGCAGGGTCTGTCAGTCATGAAGATCTCATGGGGCTTGAGATTGTGAAGTCAGGGAGAGGATGAGAATAGATTGCTTTTTCAGGTATCAATGAGGGAGCCCCATCTGCTACAACCTCAGACTGCAAGATCAGGGTAGCAGGTGCAAGAAAAGCTCATGAATTTCACTCCTACTGCTCAGTCCTGGGGGGAGTTCCTAAAGCCCAGTGCCAGAGTCAGAACCTCTGTCCATTCAGTGTGAAACTCTCTTGTCAAGTGGATAATAATTTCCTCTTGTCCAAATACAGGGGGAAACTGAGTCACGAGCTCTGATGTGTGAGAGAACAACTTCGGACCCAAAGTTATGCACAAGGGTTCGCAGCGAGAAATTGCTTACAAATGATTGAAACAGGGCCCAGACCCTGTGGATCAGGGTTTCCAACAGGAGGCTGTGGATGGCTCCCAAAGAGGAAACCCCAGTCTCCACCATGGGCTAGGGGAACACGGGAACAGGCTCGAGAGCCGGGTCCAGTGAGCTACTTCTATGAGACTCTTAGGGTTCTGTCATAGGATCATTTTTTCTGACTGCTTTCTGTCCCTCTGCTTTCTAAGGTTCCTTGTGTTTCACATTCATTTCCACTTAGCACTGGGCTGATAAATATCTTAATGAACTGGGGAAACTTGATTGATGATACTGACGGTTCTGTGGGGCAGGAGCTGGGAGTGCCTGGGAAGGCAAGGTCCCTGGTGTGGTATGTGTGTGCTCAATTGTGTCCAACTCTTGTGACCCCATGGACTGTAGCCCCCCAGGCTCCTCTGTCCATAGGATATTCTAGGCAAGAATATTGGAGTGGGTTGCCATTTTCTCCTCCAGCGGATCTTCCCAACCCAGGGATTAAACCCACATCTCTGGTATCTCCCACACTGGCAAGCAGATTCTTTATCAGGAAGTCTAGGGAATTAGACACATGGCCCTTCAGTGTACAGATGGCAAGGGGCAGAGATGGCCATTGTGGTCTGGTCAGGTCAGGTCACGTACGGAAGTTTCACAGGGCTCGATAGATATTTATTTATTTATTATTGAATGAAAGAGTCTTTAAATTCTATAGTAGGAATCCAACCACTTTGAGTCCTGAGCCTGGAGGCTGAAGGAGATTCTGAGACCATTGAGGCCAGTGACTCAAAGGATGCCCATTACTATCATCTGAGAAGAAATCTCAAGCATGGAGCTCCATCCTGAGAGACCACACAAGGAATATTGTGTTGGGGGCACCTGAGACATGGCTGGCATCCATAGCACTGCCCATTGTCACATCTGGTGGCTGCTCTTTCTCCCCTTTGATAGATTCCCTCCTTGACCCTCCCTCTATGTGCCTTCATAGAAGTGGGCAGATCTGGTTCTTTTCCAGGAACATATCTGAGTGAGAGAGATCTGAGAGGGAGTCCACGGAAAGGGTGGGGGTCTTTGGAAGTTGAACAGACATCCAATCATCCATCGAAGAGGTGTTCCCAACTTTGCATCCTAGGGAAACATGTGTGGTCACTGGTTAAGGAGTCAGAGTTTTTTTGTTTATTATTTTTAAAGATTTTGTGATGTGGACCATTTGTAAAGTCTTTAGTGGATTTGTTACTTCTGTGTTGCTTCTGTTTCATGTTTTAGTTTTCTGGCCAAGAGGTATGTGGGGTCTTAGCTCCCTGAGCAGGGATCAAACCCTCACCCCCTGCATTGGAAGGCAAAGTCTTAACCACTGGACCACCAGGGAAGTCCCAAGGATTCAGAGTTTTAAACAAGCTGCAAGTTAAAGTGTTAATCACTCAGTCGTTTCTGACTCTGTGAGACCCGGTGGACTATAGCCCACCAGGCTCCTCTCTCCATGAAATTCTCCAGGCGAGAATACTAGAGAGGGTTGTCATTTCCTCCTCTAGGGGAACCTTCCAAACCCAGGGATCAAACCCGAGTCTCCTGCATTGGAGGCAGATTCTTTACCACTGAGCCACCAGGGAAGTGAGATGGCAGGGTGTCTTCGTGCATATGGGAGAGCTGAGCCCATTGTGGAGGTTGGGCTTAGGACTCTGAAGGCTGTGAGGGAGGAGAGAGAACTTCATGGTGAACACGTTGGGCAGGGTGCCCCCACATCAGCCAGTTACCTCTTCTTGGAGTGAAGCAGAGAGCACCTCACAGACCAGGTCCCGCATATCCCATGTTCTTGGATATTTTTGAGGGTGGCCATCATAAGATTTGGGCACCCATTTGTCATGGATATCCTAGGCACACCACTGTGTGGATGGCCAGGGATTCTCTTGTGGTCATCAAAAGTCCAGGAAGGCACAATAGAAAATTAAAATGTCCCAACAGATTCTAAGTGAAAGTGAAAGTGAAGTCTCTCAGTTGTGTCCGACTCTTTGTGACCCCATGGACTGTAGCCTACCAGGCTCCTACGTCCATGGGATTGGGGGCAATGGGTGTCTTCCAGTGAAGCTACACACTGAGCATTTCACTCACCTGGCACCAAGTTTTCGCTCTGCTCTTTTCCTTTATGTAGCAAGCATCCAGGCTCACAGAGACCCAAGAGCCCAGAGAGCCACCTACCTAAAGTGCTCAGACTCTAAGTATATGTAGGAAACCAACAGTTGCTTGGCCTGGGGAGCTGGGGGGTGTTGTGGGGTCAGGGTGGACTGAAGACCACAGTTGGTTGTAGAACAATGAGCCCTTCCACTATCCGAATGTCTCTGAAAAATGGCTCTTTGGTTAAGAGTGGACCCAAGTTCATTCCAGGTTATTTTTTTTTAAAGATTACAGAGACTTTACTGAACTTCTTTCATTTATCTTTGGTTGCGCTGGGTCTTTGTGGCTGTGCGCAGGCTTTCTCTAGTTGCAGCCAGCAGGGGCTACTCTAGTTCCAGTGCTCGGGCTTCTCACTGCGGCGCCTTCTCTTGTTGCAGCGCACGGGCTCTAGGGTGCCTGGGCGTCAGTGGTTGTCACATGGGCTGTCACATGACACAGGGGCTCAGTAGTTGAGGTTTCTGGGCTCTAGAGGGTGGACTTAGTAGTTGTGGCACACTGGCTGAGTTGCTCCGAGGCATGTGGGATCTTCCCAGACCAGGGATCAACCCGTGTCCGCTACACGGGCAGGCAGATTCTTATCCACTGTACCACCAGGGAAGTCCTTATTCCTGGTTCTGGAGAGCAGAAGGGGAAAGGAAAAGTCAGCCCCATATTGGCAGAGGTTTTGGCCACGGATCCACAGTCATTCACAAGGGTTGAGAAGAGCCCGAGTCAGAGTTCTTTGGGAGGCAGCAACAACACAAGGGGGGAAACCATCCCTTGAGGAACTTTTTACCCAACACTTGCCCTTTGGGTGATAGTGACCATGACTGGAACTAGGGAGGCCCATGTGAAAGTGGGTGGGCCTTGGAGGGATCCAGCTCAGTAATAAGAGCCTGAGGAAAGGCCAGCTGCTCGAGGGATGCAAGGCGACACTACTGTCACAGGCAGTTGTTGCTGTTGTTCAGCTGCTCAGTTGTGTCCGACTCTTTGGGACCCCATGGACTGCAGCACGCCAGGCTTCCCTGTCCTTCACCATCTCCTGGAGCTTGCTCAAACTCGTGTCCATGGAGTCAGTGATGCCATCCAACCATCTCATCTTCTGTCGTCCCCTTCTGCCTTCAATCTTTCCCAGCATCAGGGTCTTCTCTAACGAGTCAGCTCTTTGCATCAGGTGGCCAAAGTATTGGAGCTTCAGCTTCAGCATCAGTCCTTTCAATGACTATTCAGGGTTGATTTCCTTTAGTATTGACTGGTTTGATCTTCTTGCAGTCCAAGGGACTCTCAAGAGTCTTCTCACAGGTAGAAAGTCTCTCAACTGCTGAAATAGTACAGAGGATAGAGTCTCTGTTGGGAATGACAACTCAGTGAAAACTGCGGTCCCCTCTACTTTTTTTCAATTTCTTCTATCTTTTAATTTATTGGCAAAAAAGGTGGTCATAGATGTCTCATCACTTTCATTTTACAAATCACTTGTTCCTATTTCCAACATTATTTATATGTGTGATATTTTTAGTCTATTTTGCTTGATGTCTTCAATTTTAATCTTTATTTCATTTTAACTGATATTTTTAATTGAAGTATAGTTTATTTTTGTACTTGCTAAGTCACTTCCATCATGTCCAATTCTTTGTGATCCTATGAACTGTAGGCTGCCTGGCTGCTCTGTCCATGGGATTCTCCATGCAAGAAAACTGGAGTGGATTGCCATTCCCTTCTCCAGGGATATCTTCCCAAACCAAGGATCAAACCTGCATCCCTTATGTCTCCTGGATTGGCAGGTGGGCTCTTTACCACTAGAGCCACCTGGGAAGATATAGTTGATTTGCAATGTTGTGTTAATTTCTGCTGTGCAGTAAAGTGATTCAGTTATGCGAATATATACATATTCTTTTTTCATATTCTTTCCCATGATGGTTTACCACAGGATATTGCATATAGTTCCCTGTGCTACACAGTAGGACCTTGTTGTTGGACCTTGTTGTTGTAGGACCTCTGTCCTCCACTTTCAAAGAGAGGCAAAGAGACAGTGAAAAATGTATTTCTGTTATTACTGTTTTCAGGTTTGTCCAAGGTAAAATAACATGGTCCCATCAATCTGTACAGAGGCAGAAAAACAGTCAAATTCATCTGAGTCTACTGTTGCTTTCTGTGAATCTAAGATGAAAGGTGTGTAGTCTCTGATCAAAGGCAAAAGACTTGAGTGAGTTGCCTGAAACCTGTCAAGGTGCCAACACATAACAGGGGGAGCTGTCTGACCCTCAGTGTTTAAGAAAGATCAAGGATGTGGTGGATGTGGGCCATGGCAGAGCTGAAGCAGAAGATGCACCCAGAGGGAGATAGGCAGCTTGGAACTGGACTGGCTTGAGTGCGGGAGGCCAGGAACTTGCAGGAAGGCTTAGCAGGGATGCCTGAAAGTGCTGAGAAGGAACCTGATCCTAGTCCTTCTGGAATGCAGGGAACACATAGGCATACATAAGAATTCGTGTCCAGTCCACCCTTAGCAGCTGCTGCTTCTTGGCCTGAGAAACAGACCTCAGGGAGGCTGGGGCCACGCCCTGGCACAAGAATGAGGGAACTTCGAGTCTCCTGGCCAAGGTCTCAGAATGCCTGTGTCCTTCAGGATTTTTGCCCAGGTTTTCCACCTCATTTAATGTTAAAGTTATACACGAAGGCTCTCCTTCTAAACTGAGGTGTTCTGGGGACAACATCAGCTCTTTGATTCACTGGAAACCAGTTGCTATGGTTCTGAATAGATATGTCCCCACAAAGTTCATATGTTGAAATCCTAATCTCCAAGGTGATGATGGTATTTGGAGGTGGAACTTTCGGGAGGTGATCTGGCCATAAGAACCCTCACATGCAGGTGGGCTCGGATTTGAAAATAATGGCTATGCTGCTGAGGCACAGCCTGCGGCTGGAAGATGTAAAGACTGAATTTCCCGAGAACCCCACCTCAGTTCTCTGGGCCAGATGGGCCCTTGTGGAGTTCCAGTTGAACCCAGAAGAAATGAGTGAGCCCAATCGTCAGTCAGAGACAAGCCCGGGATCACCCAGTCTACAGAGGGGCCAGGCTTGGGGTTCTCTTGAAAGCAGCTGGAACTAGACTCAGGTTCCCCCCAGGGTCAGCGAGATCCAGGCCTGGAGTCGCCCCAAAGCTGGCAGAAGTCGAGTCCTGAATTCCACTGACTTCAGTCAAAGCCAGTGAGGAGTCACCCAAGTTCCCCCAGGACCAAGGTGAAGCAGACTCGGAATTGCGCAAGAGTAAGGAGGAGCCGACCCTGGGGTCCCCTGATATCAGTTGCAGCCGGGCTCAGGATCACTAGAGCCTTACCCCGGTCAGCATCTCTGGGTCCTGAGCCCTTGAAGCCACTACAGGAGCTGATCCCCAGGGGATCAGCATGAGCAGAGCAAGCTAGCTTCAGCTGGGCAGCCGGCAAGAGAAGGCCTCGCGCCAAAGAAGTAAAAAAGTTCTTCTGCCCAGGCCCCTGCGTCCAAGAAGCCAGAGGAGGAGGAGGTTCCTATAATCCCAAAGGGGAAGTGCAAGTCTGGGGCGGGTGTGGAAGGACCGCTCAAACAAGAGGTTCTCCCAGATAGTTCAGGACAAGCCCCTGCGCACATCCCGGCGCGAAAGATAAAAGACCAGCAGGAGAGGAAGCTGGCCAAGGACTTCTCCCAGCACCTGGAGGAGGAGAAGGAGCGTCGCCGCCGCAGGGAGAACTTGAAACGCCGCCTGGAGCGGGAGGCAGAGATCGTCCAAGTGATTAGAAATCCTGCCAAGCTCAAGCGGGCGAAGCAGCAGCAGCTGCGATCCATCGAGAAGCCGGACACGCTGACCCAGCTGCAGAAACCACCGCCTCAGCGGCCGGCAGCCGAGGTCTGAGCTCAGGACAGCCGAGGCCTTCTGTGGCCAACCGCCGTGTCCACACGGCAGCTCTCGGGCCACTGGCCACACGCCTCTGCTGACCCGGCAGTCTCCATGGCTCCCAGACAAGGGCACCACCCGAGTCAGGGCTCTGAGCCTTCAAGGGCTGGCGGGCAGATCTCCATGGAACAGGGGGAGCCTGGATCCTCGCAGAATGGAGGCGGGAAGAGGGTCAGCGTCCTCCTCCCCCCTCCCATGCCCCCTCCTTTCCAAGTGCCTTCAAACCAAGAAGAGTAATTTCTGGTTCCTCAGGGAACTGATAACTGGAAGGGTGACTCCCCAGAATGTGTATGCTCTGTCTCAGGGTCCTGGGTCCAACCCAGGCCAAGAGGCCGGAGTCAAGTGTCAAGCTCCCCCCACTTCCACCTTCGCAAAGGCTGCTTTTGGGTCTGTCTGCACCCCACTGACCCTGTCACCCAGCAGACTCAATCCGGCTCCACCACACTTTTTAAAACTTAAGGTTAAAATGGGGAGGTTGCAAGAGGCAGGGTACCTCCAGCTCCCCCTTTCCTGTCCCAGACTCTGCAGAAGCCACTCCCCTCCCACCTGAGTTCTGATTAACTCATTACATCCAGTCTCCAGCAGAAATCTGTATGGAACACCTGCTGTGTACAGGCACAATTCTAGGTATCAGGGAATATAGACAAAAGTTACTGCCTTCAAGGAACTTTCATTCTGATGGAAAAAACATAATAAACAATCAAGTGTGAAAAAAAAAAAAAAAAGCCCTCACGAATGGGATTCAGTTCAGTTCAGTTCAGTCACTCAGTCGTGTCCGACTCTTTGCCACCCCATGAATCGCAGCACGCCAGGCCTCCCTGTCCACTCAAACTCATGTCCATCGAGTCGGTGATGCCCTCCAGCCATCTCATCCTCCGTCGTCCCCTTCTCCTCCTGCCCTCAATCCCTCCCAGCATCTGAGTTTTTTCCAATGAGTCAACTCTTTGCATGAGGTGGCCAAAGTACTGGAGTTTCAGCTTTAGTATCATTCCTTCCAAAAAACACCCAGGACTGATCTCCTTCAGAATGGACTGGTTGGGATTAGTATCCTTATAAAAAGAAGTCCCAGAGACCTAGCTTGTTCTTTCTGTTATGTGAAGACACAGAGAAAAGACAGCAAAGAAGGAAGACAGGAACTGGAAGCAAGCTCTCCCCAAATCTGCCAGCACCTTGGACTTGGACCTCCCAGCTCCCAGAACTGTGAGTAATTAATTTCTATTGTTTGTTTGGTTTATTTCATTTTATTGAAGTATAATTGATTTACAGTGTTGTGGTAGTTTCTGGTGTACAACGAAGTGATTTTGTTTTATCCAGATTTACTCTTTTTAAGATTCTTTTCCATTATAGTTTATTGCAAGATACTGAATAGTTTCCTGTGCTATACAGTAGGTCTTTGTTGTTTATTTATTTTTGTTTATCTTATATACAGGGAAAGTGTTAGTTGCTCAATTGTGTCTGACTGTTTGTGACCTCATGGACTATAGCCTCCATGGAGTTCTCCAGGCAAGAATACTGTAGTGGGTTGCCATTCGCTTCTCCAGGGAATCTTCCTGACCTGGGGATTGAACCAGATCGCCCACATTGCAGGCAGATTCTTTACCGTCTGAGCCATCAAACAAGCCCATTGTATATAGTAGCTTGCATCTGTTAATCCTACACTCCTGATTTATCCCTCTCCCCAAATTTCTGTTGTTTATAAGCCACCCAGCCAGTGGTATTTTTTACTAAGACATCAGCCATCTTCACTGACCCCTTCTTCACCACCATCACTTCCTCATCACTTAAGCCAGAAAAATCTGTTCAGTATTTTGATGCCACAAAACGGAATGGTGGGTTTCTTGTGGCATCACCCCTCCAAAATAATACATAGCAGACCTCAGGTAATGTCATGAGAATCTAAGTGTTTCCTGCAGTTTTCTAGTGCTTTTACAGAACTTTGATAAGTACATTTTCAAATGGCTTTCTTTCTGTTTTTAAAATATTTCTGTTCAAGTTTTTCTTTACAAGGAAAACTGGCCCTGTCTGTAGATCATCTGAATGTTTATGTTGAAAATTCCAGGGACTCTACAGTGCAATACTAGGACTAATAAATGATCTTAGCAATGTCATAGGATCCAAGGTTAATATAGAAAAATCTCATGTATTATATACTAGCAGGAAACAATTGGAAAATGAAATTTTTACAAATCCCATTTATGGCAATACCAAGAAACATAAAATAACTAGTAATTAGTTTAACAAATCAACACCACTCTGATGAAAACTATAAAACATTGCTGAGAGAAATTAAATTAGATGAAACCAAAATAATTGGAAAGACATGTCATGTTCACAGATTGAAGGCTCAGAATTGTTAAGATAGCTGTTCTCTCCAAATAGAATTCTAGATTCAAAGCTATCACAGTTAACATCCCTGCAGGTCCAAGTGAGCTGTGGGAGAAATCCTAAGGAGCCAGGGCCCCAGCCCCCGAGTGGAGAAGCAGAGGGGAGCGGGGCCTGCAGCCTGGTCTGCACCTGGATCCTGGTAGAGGTGGCATTCAAATGCACCGCTGTCCAATAGAAACACAATGTGAGCCACAAATGCCAGCCAAGTCATACGTGTCGTTTTTAATTTTCCAGCAATCACATTTGAAAGGTGAATTTATTTTTAAAAATATACTTGTTTAAACCATGTCCAAAATGTCATTTCCACACATGATCAACATTTCACATTACTAATGAGATAGTTGTACATTATTTGAGATCTGTGATGCATTCTACATCTTCCCAGGTGACGCTAGGGGTAAAGAACCCTGCCAATGCAGGAGACTCAAGAAATGCGGGTTTGATCCCTGGGTCAGGAAGACTCCCTGGAGGAAGGAAATGGCAACCCCCTCCAGTGGACCCACTTCCATGGACAGAGGAGCCTGGCGGGCTACAGTCCCTGGGGTCACAAAGAGTCGGACACTACTGAGCGACTGAGCACATTCCTTCTACACTTACAGCAGATGTCAGATGCTCAATAGCGATGTGTCCCCCACAGCTGCCACACTGGCCAGCCCACTTTTAAGCCATAGTCTGTTGTTCCCTATTTTTTCTTAAAAAAAAAAAAAATTTACTCTTTTTTAAAAACAAAAACATTTATTTGTTTGGCTGCATCCAACCTGGTTGTGGCGTGTGGGATCTTCCTTGCACTGTACAAGCTTCTCTAGCCGTGGCGTGCAGGCTCAGTAGTTGTGGCTCCTGGGCTCTAGAGCACAGGCTCAGTAGTTGCAGTGCACAGACTTAGTTGCCCCATGGCATGTGGGATCTTAGTTCCCCCACCAGGGATTGAACCTGAATCCCCTGCATTGGAAGGCGGATTGTTAACCACTGGACCACCTGGGAGGTCCCTTTTCCTAGTTTTTACAGTTATATTTAAAATCTACTTTGTTGAAGTCTCACCAGCGTACAAAAGCTGTACATGTTTAATGGATAAAACCTGATGAGTTTGGAGATAAGTATGTACCCATGAAACCATCACCACAACCTTTGCCATAAACATATCTGTCAGACTCTGCAAATTCTTTCCCACCCTCCTTATTTATTTTAATCATTGTTATTATTATTTGTATTTAATTAGTTTGTTTCTTCGGTTAGGACAATAACACAGTTCATCAGACCTGTCAGGGTCACCCGCCATGGGTCCTGAAAGGTCAGAGATTTCTTCTGTCACCTTCTGGGTCTGGCCCACTCACCCTCCTTGAGGCAGATTGTGAGCCCCTTAAAATGCGAGGTCTTGCATTATATGTCCTGGATCCACACATAGGAACATATGCCATCTTATGTTACCACCCCCTCAAAGGAGTTTTAAAAATAATCTCCCCCTTTTGTATGTGGTTTTGAGGAAGATGTTTTATCTACATCTTCAATTTCAACCACAGTTCAGATGATGCCCCGTGGGTCCCTTGAGCATGACGACTCCCTTAGCAATATCTAGTCATTTGGCAATCTTTAAATAACTGGCCACGACTGGCCCCTAGGTTGGGCCAACTGACGTGCCTCTGGGCAGGCTTCATACTCGTGGGCTACCTAGTTATGTGGATCTGACCACATGATAGAAAGGATTCCTCTGCAGAGTAAATATAAATTCTTTGGCATGAGAGTATAAAGGCTTATGTGGTAGCCTGTCCCATGCCCCCACATGATGTATTTTTTTGGTGAGAGAAAATAATTTGAAATTTATAATGCTGCATAATTGCATAATTCTTTGTCGTTAGCACCTGGCTTGCATTACACAATTTTAGATCTTTCCCCACTGATGTCTGCCCATTCAGTAGCCTTAGCTTTTGTAATAAGGGCTTGCTCCTTTGACCCTGAGTCTAGCCCACTGCTCTCTAGGCAGGGAGCTGCCTTCCAAGAGGCCTCCTGCTTGTCAGCTTTCCCTTTATTAGAAATCAACGTCTTGACTGACTCCTTTCCTCAAGCCTTGTCCAACCAATCCTTCTACTTAAATGTGTGCCTCATTTCTCTGTCCTCCAATGGGTCCCCCAGACCTGCACTGACCTCCTTCTGTGAATCTGCCTTTTGGACTAAATAACAACCATAAAGGCTCAGGAAACGAAGCCTATCACGATTATAAATGACTGGAGGCTGCCTGTGCCCTGCCTCAAAACATTTACAAATTAATTAACTTGATTTATTTTTCTTGGCAGATCTTCCCTTTCACTAGCTCCACCTGGAGTCGTGTGGTCACCCGGGGTGGAGACTCAGACCAATGTCTCCCTCTGGTGCAATCTTTTCATGACCATGCTCTCCCCAGCTCTGGGACCCAGCTGACACCATCTGGATAACTTCCTCAGCTTTTACTTTAAAATTTTTTTAAATCAATTAATTTATTTTTAGTTTTTGGCTGAACTACACAGCATGCAGAATCTTAGTTCCCCAACCGGGGATAGGACTTGCGCTCCCTACAGTGGAAGCACAGTCTTAACCATTGATTCACTAGGGAATTCCCACTTCCTCAGCTTTTAAAGCAGGACTTGCAGGGACTTCTCTGGTCGTCCAGCAGTGAAGACTTCACACTCTCAATGCAGGGGCATGGGTTCGATCCCTGGTCAGGGAATTAGATCCCACATGTTGCAACTAAGATCAGTGCAGTCAAATAAATAAAAATTAAAAATAAATAAATAAAGCAAGGCCTGCAGAAAATTCCAGGGGCTCAAGGGAGACTTTTGGGCACCATTTGATTTGGAAGACCCACACCAAGACCTGTCTCCAGGTGCCACCCATGCCCTAATGGTCAAGGCCAAGTCTCCCCTGTCCTAATGGTCAAGAGCAAGGCTTCAGGTGCCTTTGTGAGCTGAGACAGAACTGGAGCCTCTCTGAATCCTTCCCATTGCCTGCCTGTTCCTCCTCCCATTGCCCAAATCTGTAGTAACTCACTGAGGATGAGCAGATCAGACTCTTCCTAGGACCAGATCTGAGATGAATGCCTAGGCAGGAAGAAGTTATCATTCAGGAGGCAGCAAGACTTCCATACCATCTTTTAACAAAAAAAAATCAAATCCATCTTGTTTGGAGAGCAACATAGAAGGAGTGACCACTAACTACTAGTTCACACGATCCCAAGAGTGCAGCAAAGTCTGGTACAAGCGTGCATTTGTTAATAGGACTGATTTCCACAGAATGGGCAGCCAAGGGCACCCAGGTACAGCACTGGAGGTGTCCCTTAAGCACCTGGGAGCCCTACCTCTTCGACCAAGGAGGCCCACCTGTCCCAGGACTTGGCAGAGTCTGGTGGAGGAATAAGAAAGGAACTGATCCGCAAGAGCTCTATAAAGGGATGGTCCTCAGGGGGAAAGCACATCTGAGATGGGACAAATAATCACACACCAGGCTAGGGGACCCTTTGTGCTCTGTGTCTGTGGAGGGGACAGTGATGTTGGATGGGAAGAAAAGCTGCAAACACATCAAGGATGGGCTGTCTTATCAGGCCAATGTCCTATACTTCTCCTTTTATTTATTTTAAAAACTTTTACTTTTTAATTTAATTTTATTTTTTATTTAATTTTATTTTTTTTATTTTTTTAAATTTTAAAATCTTTAATTCTTACATGCGTTCCCAAACATGAACCCCCCTCCCACCTCCCTCCCCACAACATCTCTCTGGGTCATCCCCATGCACCAGCCCCAAGCATGCTGCACCCTGCGTCAGACATAGACTGGCGATTCAATTCTTACATGATAGTATACATGTTAGAATGCCATTCTCCCAAATCATCCCACCCTCTCCCTCTCCCTCTGAGTCCAAAAGTCCATTATACACATCTGTGTCTTTTTTCCTGTCTTGCATACAGGGTCGTCATTGCCATCTTCCTAAATTCCATATATATGTGTTAGTATACTGTATTGGTGTTTTTCTTTCTGGCTTACTTCACTCTGTATAATTGGCTCCAGTTTCATCCATCTCATCAGAACTGATTCAAATGAATTCTTTTTAACGGCTGAGAAATACTCCATTGTGTATATGTACCACAGCTTTCTTATCCATTCATCTGCTGATGGACATCTAGGTTGTTTCCATGTCCTGGCTATTATAAACAGTGCTGAGATGAACATTGGGGTACATGTGTCTCTTTCAATTCTGGAAAATATAAGCAAGGTGAAAAGACAGCCTTCTGAATGGGAGAAAATAATAGCAAATGAAGCAACTGACAAACAACTAATCTCAAAAATATACAAGCAACTTATGCAGCTCAATTCCAGAAAAATAAACGACCCAATCAAAAAATGGGCCAAAGAACTAAATAGACATTTCTCCAAAGAAGACATACGGATGGCTAACAAACACATGAAAAGATGCTCAACATCACGCATTATTAGAGAAATGCAAATCAAAACCACAATGAGGTACCACTTCACACCAGTCAGAATGGCTACAATCCAAAAGTCTACAAGAAATAAATGCTGGAGAGGGTGTGGAGAAAAGGGAACCCTCCTACACTGTTGGTGGGAATGCAAACTAGTACAGCCACTATGGAGAACAGTGTGGAGATTCCTTAAAAAATTGCAAATAGAACTACCTTATGACCCAGCAATCCCACTGCTGGGCATACACACCGAGGAAACCAGAATTGAAAGAGACATATGTACTTTTAAATTTTATTTTATTTGGCTGTACCAGGTCTTAGCTGGAGCATGTGGGATCTAGTTCCCTGACCAGAAATCGAACTCAGGGTCCCTGCATTGGGAGTGTGTAGTCTTAGCCACTGGGCCACCAGGGAAGTTCCTATATTTCTCCTTTTAAAGGCCTATCTCTCTTGCTAGAATTCCCAGCCCTGGTGCCGGATCTGAACGAACTCAGTCTCACTGTTTGGTTTCCCAGTGGCAACATGATCTATATGCCATGCTCTACCTACTGGAATCAGATTGTATTTGCCGGACTTCCCAGGTGGAGTGTGGGTGGTTCACAAATGCTACTCTACGGAGGGAAGGAATTCACAAAATCCCATCTGCCCTGTGTCTCCTGGTGGGTCCAATTCCCACTTTGGGCTTTGTAATTACAAGTGCTCTGCTTCAAGGGGGGAAAAAATCATTGTCTCAGTGCGTGCATGCTAAGTCACTGAAGTCATGTCCGACTCTTGGTGATGCTATGGACCATAGCCCGTGGCGCCTCTGTCCATGGGATTCTCCAGGCAAGAATTCTGGGGTGGGTTGCTGTGCCATCCTCCAGGGGATCTTCCCAACCCAGGGATCGAACCCATGATTCTTACATCTCCTGCATTGGCAGGTGGGTTCTTTACCACTAGCATCACCTGGGAAGCCCCTCATTGTCTCAGAGGACTAAATAAAATGTCAGTCACACATCAACATGTTGATGTATGGCAAAACCAATCCAATATTGTAAAGTAATTGACCTCCAATTAAAATAAATAAATTTATATTTAAAAAAAGATAAAAAAAAGTCAGTCACATGAAGGTATACATGAAAGGAAAACCTCAATGTGGTAACCCACTTTTTCTGTTTCTTCCTTTTATGGTGGGGAGATGGGGGAATTCTGTCTTTAACTAAGAATAATGTTGTGTATTTAGCTAAAGCACACACTTGGCATGAATTAAAGACTTTTCAATTTCCTCACTGATGGTTGCATATTTTGAAATCATAAATTTTAAAATCTGAGCTTATGGTTAACTTGACTTTGACTCTTGCCATTGGAGCTTCTAAACCTCCCCTTCCTCTCCACCCCAGCCCCTGACAACCAGTAATATGTTTTCTGTTTCTATCCATTTGCCTATTTAAGCTCTTTCATGTAAATTAAATCAAACAACATGTGGCCCTTTGTGTCTGCCTTCTATCACTTCGATAATGTTTTCATAGTTTATCCATGTTGTACCACGTATTGCTATTTCATTCCTTTTCATTGCAAAAGAATATTTCATTTTGTGGGCATAAACCAGATTTTTGTTTATCCATTCATTAATTGGTGAACATTTGGGTTATTTCTACCTCTTGACTACTGTGAATAATGCTGCTCTGAACCTTCATGCATGAGTTTTTATGTGGATATTTGTTTCCATTCCTCTTGGGCATACCCCTAGGGGTGGAATGACCGAGTCATAGGGTACCGCTATGTTTACCTTTTTGAGATACTGTCAAACGCTTTACTGAAATTAGTTTTGATGGTAGCAGTTTTCTTTTCTTTTTTTTTTGTAGTTGTTTCAGATAAGCATTTACTTATATAGATTAGACAATACAATAATTATTTGAGAAATAACCATTACTGGATATAATTAGGGAATGAATTTCCCCTCTTCCTTGAGATCAGTATCTATTTATATTGATCAGACCCCATCAATACTTCTTTAAGGATTAAATATCATTGAGATTCATTTTGATGGTGACTGAGAGCCTTTCATTTCCCCTGAGCTCTCTCTTGTCAGTTTCTTGCTGAATCCCAACCTTCAGCCTTGCCCTTTTTCTAGTCTCTGTCCCTTCTTCCCCTTTATGCCTCCATTTTCCCATCCCCCTTCCCACAAGACTAGGTTCCTTTTTATTTGGTGTCCATAAATCACATAACTATCTGGTTTAGGGAATGTCTGAGTCTTGAAAACTATTCTCTGTGGGCTGGACATACGGAGTTCATATTTTTAAAATATGGAAAAGGAGAAAGGAGAGGCAGAAAGGGAACACGATAACACAATGGAGTTGGTCTCAAAATGTGGCTTAAAAATTAGAACGAGCTGAAAGTGTCTCAGCTTTGAAAGAAGAGAGAAAGAAAATTAACATATAAAAGCAGTTGGTCCACCATATATTTAGAACCTTGAGGCTCATGATCATACATGATAATCAGTCTCTTTCCTTCCAGCGACAGCTTCTGCTAGGCTCTGCCTTCTGTGAAATGGCTCTTTTCCAAAAAGTTCTGTCCTCATTCTTCTGCCTTCAGAGAAGCACCTAAGGGAGGTAATGCTTAGCTGAGTTCTCCTTTAACCAGTCACATTCTGACCCTGTCTTCTCTCTACCTACTCCATTTTGCTTCTTCCAGAATGTTCTGCCCCTGCTCTTGCAGAAATTTCCAGAGAGAGGAGTTCTACTCAGTTCTCCTTCAGTCATATTCTGAGCCCCTGGTATTTTCCTCAGACCACCCCATACAACCACTCCTGCTTGGACTTCTTCCACAGATCAAGTGATCTGGGTGCTCCTTCAAAGCCCTGAAGGAAGGGCATCCTCCCACATGCCCCTGAAGGAAGCCCACTTAGGGGCTACAGCAACACAGTGTACTCTCACATCAGACCTTCCACCATCTCTGTACTCAAGAGAGTGACAGAGATCATTCTGGCTCCAAAATGTTATAAGAGGCACAGAATTCTCTTTAAATTCAAGCACGTCCAACAGCTGGACATGCAGGACTTTGACTCTTAGGAAAAACACTGACTAAAACTGCCCACCATGGCCGGACACCATAGTAACCATTTTGTGTGAGTTTACCAGGAGATCCTGATAAGAAACACAGAAATAACAAGCCACCACCAAGCAGAAGAATTCGGAAAAGGTCAAAAGGAGACATAAGACACCAGTCCATATGTCCTCCCAGAATCCTTCTCTCTGGCATCCATCTTGGCTGAGCAATGCACGCACCACTAGGAAGGACCCAGAGTTAGAATGATTAGAATGATTGGCCAGAGACAATCTGGAAACTAATCCCATCACCATAAAACCTGAGACTGTGAGCCACGTGGCAGAGCAGTCCTCCTGGGTTCCTTTACCCTCCTGCTCTCTGCCCCAGGCACCCTTCCCAATAAAGTCTCTTGCTTTGTCAGCACGTGTGTCTCCTGGACAACTCATTTCCGAGTGTTAAACAAGAGCCCTCTTCCTGCAACATGATGACTCAACAGCATGAACACGAAGTAAACACCCTCAGAGTGATTGTTTATAAGGATGTAAGTTTGTTCGTGCACCACTGGCTGATGATGGGTTGTTGTTGTTTAGTTGCTCAATTGTCTGACACTTTACCTACCCTATGGACTGTAACCTACCAGGCTTGTTTGTCCATGGGATTTTTCAGGCAAGAATACTGTACCTATTGCCAGAATTTTCAAACAATGCCTTTGCGCAGGCACTGTGATGAGGGAACTTAGCCATTACCGGGCATTGGGAGATCTGGGCTGTAGTCCTGGCCCTGCTATTAACTTTCCCATTGTCTCCTACCCATGGAGTGAAGGGCTTGGATTGGAGAAATGAATTTCCAAAGTGAGTATTAAAATTTTTTCTTTCAATTAATTTTTTTTGACTGTGTATAACAAGTTTCCTAAAATAATACTCACCACTAATCATGAGTGACGGATTCTGATATTTTTCTGTCTTATAATTTTGTTATTATTTTAATTGTTGTGATCTCAGAAACTGATTTTCTGACCCTGTAAGGAGAGATGACTGATGGTTTGAACACTGGGCTGGAGGGTCTTTAAGATCTTTTTCTGCTTAATATTCTAAAAATCAAAATGGCTAAGTTGGAAACATGGAAAAATCAAATATGTAATCTGGCTGAATCACTCTCCTTGACCTTCCTCAGATTATTAGCAACTATAAAAGTCAGATATTCTGTAGTTCCAGGAGACAAGGGCCCCTAGATCATGGCTCAGGCTTGATGGCCCTTCCCATGTACACAATAGGGGGTAACCCAGGCACTTAGGCTCTCTAAACCCCAGCATCCTCAGCTGTAAAGGGGGGATGATAATGTAGACCTTACAGGTTGTGATGAGAGTCAAATGAGGTCCTGGGTATAAAGGTGCCCACAGGGGTCATGACCTGCAGGTCCCCTAGGTTGAACCTGACCTGAAGGTGTGATCTGTTTGTCATACACCAGGCACACCCTCCACTTTGCCGCTGTCCCTACCACTTGTAGGGTCTGACACCCTCTGAAAGTGAAAAGTGAAAGTGAAAGTCGCTCAGTCGTGTCTGACTCTTTGCGACCCCAGGGACTGTAGCCCACCAGGCTCCTCTGTTCATGGGATTCTCCAGGCAAGAATACTGGAGTGGGTTGTCATGCCCTTGTCCAGGGATCTTCCCAACCCAGGGATCAAACTCAGGTCTCCTGTATTGTAGGCAGATTCTTTACCATCTGAGCCACCAAAGACACCCTCTATACACATTAAATGACTTGCTGAACTGCTAAAGCCATTTGAGTTTACTGCTCTCGGCTTAGCAGAGGGCATGGGACAAATTTGGCATTTAATTCAGGTCCTTTATCTTCTCTGGTCCTGGCACTGTGGAAATCACAGTGCAACCTCATGCAGGTGGTTTAAATTCTTTAAGTCTCATGTTCTTCCCTAAAATGAAAATAGTATTGGCCCTGTTGGCTTTTTGGAGGATCAATATTTTATTTAATTAAATTTAATTTCAAGACTGAGGTTGTGAATGGATATTACATATTTGGTTTTGCCATGTTTCCAACTTAACCCCTTTGATTTTTAAAACATTAAGCAGAAAAAGATTTTAAAGAATCCTCCAGTCCAGTGTTCTTCAAACCACCAGTCATCTCTCCTTACTGGGTCAGAAAATCAGTTTCTGAGGTCACAACAGACAATTAAAATAATAACAGAAAATCATGACAGAAAAATATTGAGAGGATCAAACAAGATACAGTTCTCCATTGCTTCATTGATCACCATATGTCCAACAGCAGCCTTGCCCACTGCTCCTAAGAAGCCTCCAGTGTTGTTCCAGGAAGGGGGACCCCTTCCTGGGCCTGAAACTGGGCTCTTGTCTAACACTCAGAAATGAATTGTCCAAGGAGGCACATGTGCTGACATACCAAGAGATTTTATTGGGAAGGGGCCCCCAGGGCAGAGAGCAGTAGGGTAAGGGAACCCAGGAGGACTGCTGCCACATGGCTTGCAGTCTCGAGTTTCATGGTCATGGGATTAGTTTCCAGGTCATCTTTAGCCAATCATTCTGAGTCAGAGTCCTTCCTGGTGGTGCAGGCCTTGTTCAGCCAAATGGATGCCAGAGAGAAGGATTCTGGGAGGTGGTTGGGTATCTCCTTTTGACCTTTCCTGAACTCTTTTGGTTGGTGGTGGCTTATTAGTTCTGTGTTCCTTACCAGGACCTCCTGTCATAAAACAACTCACACAAATGGTTACTATGGTGCCTGGCCAGGGTGGGCGGTTTCAGTCAGTGTGCTTCCCCTAACAGTGTCAGGAGGAAAACAGACCTGAAAAAAAGGTGCTGCACTAAAAATCGTGCCCAGAGCTGGAGACCCAGTAGAGGAAGAGCGAGTGGCTTGGAGTCAGGGGTAGGAAGTGACTGTCAGCAAGATGATCGAGCCTTGGAGTTGTGCTGGGGTGGGGGCTGTATCTGAAGAGCATCTTTTTTTTTTTTTTTTTGGCTGTGCTGTGCTGCTTGTGGTATCTTAGTTCCCTGACAAGGGAACGAATCTGTGCCCTCTGTGAAAGGTTGTTGCTACTAGCCATGAACGACACTGGGATTCTTGGCCTTTGGAGAAGAGGAATTCAGTCCGGGGCCAGTGACAAAGCTTGATCACTCAGAGCTTTTGTGTAATCAAGTTTTATTAAAGTGTAAAAGAGATAGAGAAAGTGTCTGACATAGACTTCAGAAGGGGGCAGAAAGAGTGCCCCCCCCCCCGGCTAATCTTTAGCAGATACCAAGTAGCAGGCTGCTAATTAGAGAAAGGAAATGTCTTAACCCTCAGAGAGTGGCACCAGGCTGCTCACCCACAACATGCATCTTGAGATAACATTGGCACAAGGTGAGTCATCCTGGGCCATAAAACGACTGACATGAATCTTGAAGAAAGGCAGGTTTCCAAGCAAATACGTAGTTTCATTAACATAGTTAAAGAAAAACATTTCCATTAAAAAAAAAAAACACATTGGTTAGCTCAAGGTTTGAGGAAAGTTAAGTTCAGGTGGAACCAGGTATTGTTACGGCAACACAAATTTTTTTTAAAAAACTCCTGTTAATTTTGTATAGAAAAGGGGGGAAAAATCTGACACTTGTGGTTTGTTTTCTCCTGCTGATTAAGAGAAAGGAAAAAAACATCTGACACTTGCAGCCTATTTCCTCCACTTGGGGACCCCTAGCCTTCCTGGCTGTTACCCTCTCACCTGCTTTGGGAACACAGAGTCTTAACCACTGGACTACCAGGGAAGTCCGCAGAAGAGCATAATTCTGATGCCAGAGATGATTAGTTGGTAGTGAATGTTACCAATGTGTGCTTTATGTGACTCTGTCACTGTAGCTTTTTATGGAGTCCAATGCCTTTTCCTTTAGAGTCTCTCATTTTCCCTCCATCCTCTGTCCCAACTGCTGATATTTCAGAGACACTAGAAATTTGTCCAAGATCACTTTCCAGGCAGGTCTCTTCCCAGCTGCTTTCCATAGGCATGCATGTTCTGTTTTACGATGGGCACTGTATTTTATTAATATGATGGGAATATGATGTACCAAACAGTTGGCATATAGAGTGTTTATTGTCATTCATCATGCCCAACGCTCCCCAGCTTGAAGGTTCTGGTGCTTTGGGGTCTAACTGGCTTGAATGAACACTGCCTGGCCCTCTTAGAGTTAGTACTTCCGGAGCTGTCCATGTAACACTCATATCGTTTCATGGCTTCTGACTGTACCCCTGTGTCCATGTGTTTAGCTTCACCACAGTACTCTGTCATAATTAAACCAGGCAAGATAACAACAAAGACTCATGATTAACAAATTAATCAGCCTCACGTTGTATGTACTGACAGTGTTTCTCATTACTCATGATGCATCACAAGGTAATTCTCCAAAGACACCTGAAGAGTAGTGAGTCTAATTTTGGCCAATGAATGATGACAAATTTGTCTTCATTTCATCTAGGGAATGGTCATAAATGAAAAGAACCCTGGTACTAACTGAGCAGTAAACATATGAGCCTGGCCAGGATGCAAAAGAGGGCCCACTTCGTTAAGCTTTGAGATTTGGACTTCTCTCAAATTGTTAGGGGAAGTACACTGATTGAAACTGCCCACCCTAGCCAGGCGCCATAGTAGCCATTTACATGAGTTTTATGACAGGAGGTCCTGGTAAGGAACACAGAACTAATAAGCCACCACCAACCAGAAGAGTTCAGGAAAGGTCAAAAAGTGACACCACATATCCAACTATCTTGCAGAATCCTTCTCTCTGGCATCCATTTGGCTGAACAAGGCCTGCACCACCAGGAAGGACTCTGACTCAGAATGATTGGCTAAAGACAGCTGGGAACCTAATCCCATCACCATGAAACCCTGAGGCTGCAACCAAATGGCAACAGTCCTCCTGGGTTCCCTTACCCTACTGCTCTCTGCCTGGGGGCCCCTTCCCAATAAAATCTCTTGGTATGTCAGCACATGTGTCTCCTTGGACAATTCATTTCTGAGTGTTAGACAAGAGCCCAGTTTCAGGCCCTGGAAGGGGTCCCCCTTCCTGCAACAAAATGACCTGAAATAGCTGAGAGACATTTAATAAAACAACTGATTATGGACTTCCCTGATGGTCCAGTGGTTAAGATTCTGCACTTCCAATGCGGGGGGTGTGGGTTTGATCCTTGATTGGGGAACTAAGATCCCACAAGCCATGTGGCACAGCCAGAAAATAAAAACAAAAAAACTTACAAAAAAAAAAAAATACAGCTGACTAGTACTCATCCCAAGTGACAAGATGTTGAAAGACAGTGAAAGACTAAAGGTCTGTCACAGACTGGAAGGGACCAAAAAGGCACAATAGCGATTATAACCTAGGGCCTAGATGGGATCCTAGAACAGAAAAGGGACACCAGCACAAGAAGCCTGGGGAAATTCAAGAAGTTCAGTCTGTCATTTAGTTAATAGCATTGTACTGATGTGATTTTTTTGGTTTTGATAGTTTTACTAAGGTTATACAAGGTGCTAACATTAGGGGAAGTGGGGTAAAGGGTATATAGGAACTCTGAGGACCATTTTTGCAACCTTTATGTAAATCAAAAATTATTTTAAAGGAAGTTAAAAAGTAATCTGAAATGTATAGGCATAATCTTTCTTTTTTCCCCAAACTGCAAGTTATACAAGATTGGTTCCCTGACCAGGAAGGAACCCAGGCCCCACTGGACTTCCAGGAAAGTCTCTATAGGCATAATCTTACTAGACAACATGAAATGGATGAACTGGCCATCCAGGAGTTGAACCCATTACTTGCTTCAGGGCATTAGCCTGACCCATGTTTCTTCCTTGGCCTTATGAATTAGTCAGCTTTGTGTAGACTTTAACACATACAGGTGGTGAGAAACTTAGTCCAGGCTGAAAGATGATTCTGAATAGATGAGTGTCATCATCAGACTGAGTGCTATGACCCTGGCATCTTTGTACCTCAGTTTTCTCATTTAGAAAAGGTGGGATTGGACTCAATTTTTAAGAACCCTTGAAAGTGTTGCGACTCTATGGCGTTATGTGTAACACAACTGTTAGTGTTGAAGATAATGGACCTTGGAAGAAGCTGAAACAGGGATGTCGAAGAAAGGACAGCTTCTTTGGATGTAGGTAGCAGAACTTGGCAGACATTGTGGAGATACTGGTACCTGGTGAAAGCCCTTTGCAAAAGAGCCACAGCTAGTCCTAAAGTATTACCACTCGATAGGAGTGGCATCTTGTTGGATGGTGGAGTCAGCTTACACTATTGGGAATGGTAATTGAGGATCTCTTCTCTGTATGGGTGTCATCTGCTCACAGAGTGCTTGTGGACTTTTTTCACTCAAAGCACCATTGTTGTCCAGGAAAGTTAAAAAAAGTTAATTATAAGTTATAGTTTATTCTGCAATTATTTATCCATATATTGTTTTCAGTCTCAAGATGAGGAAATTACAGAGCAATATGTTCCTGTGGGGCTTCCCAGGTGGCACTTGTGGTAAAGAACCCGCCCGTCAATGCAGGAGACATAAGAGATACAGGTTCTGTTCCTGGGTCAGGAAGATCTCCTGGAGGAGGGCACGGCAACCCACTCTAGCATTCTTGCCTGGAGAATACCATGGACAGAGGAGGCTGGTGGGCTACAGTCCATAGGGTCGCAAAGAGTCCGACATGACTGAAGCAACAGCAGGCATGTACACGCATGTTCCTGTGACTTTGCCAGAAACTGGAGAAATTCAGTGAAGTAGCTTCCTCCTCTGTTCCACGAGCTGAAAATAGTAGTCAACGTTTCAGTTATACATGATGAGTAAGTTCTGCGGATCTACTGTACAGCAATGTGATACCAGTGAACGCTGTTGTATTGTATGCTTGAAATTTTGTGTTCTCACCACCAAGAAAGGAAGGAAATGACCACTCTGTGAGATAATGGATATGTTAAGCAGTTAAACTGTGATGATCATTTCCAGAGGTCTATGTATATCAAAACATCAAATTGTACACTTTAAATATATGTATTTGTATTTGTCAATCATACCTCAATAAGGCTGGAGAAAAAAAAGCACATTCAAAACCATTGTTGTTTGGTTCCTTCTTGTCTACCCTGTATCTGTGAGGTGCATAAGGTAGATGAGACCACTGTACTGCATTTTACAAAGGAGGAAAATATGCTAGAAAACATTGATCCATGGAGCATACATGAACCTATATGCACAGGATCTCTATGAATTCTCCAAGGGAGGAAGCCTGGTGGCAATAGATATGTTTTGTATATTTCCCCTAATTGTTACTTTTGGCTGGGAGAAGGTTGTCTTTCAGGTCAGTTCAGTCGCTCAGTCGTGTCTGACTCTTGGTGACCCCATGAACTGAAGCATGCCAGGCTTCCCTTTCCTTCACTATCTTCCAGAGTCTGCTCAAACTCTTGTCCATTGAGTGAGTGATACCGTCCAGCCATCTTATCCTCTTTCAACTATTTGAATAGCGAATCGGTGGGAAAAGATCTTTACTTCTGAGTTTTGATTGCATTCCTGTGGCTAATTAGTCATCTCCAGGATGCGTCGAACTGCACGTATGCAAGTTAAAGTTTTGGTTGGAATTGCACTTTAGAAATGTTTCCTGATAAGGTGGCACCTCTTTTTTTGTAAAACACAAAGGAAGAAATGGCCTGGACCCAATAGCTTTTTAAAAAAACATTTTTTTTAAACTGGAATATAATTGACATAGAACATTGTGTAAGTTTAATGTGTACAATGTACTGATTTGATGCGTTTACATACTGCAGTATGATTACCACCATAGTGTTAACTAACATCTCTGTCATGTCACATAATTATTTCTTTCCTGTGATGAGAATAATTAAGATCTAGTGTCTTAACAACTTTGAAGTTCATAATGCAGTATTACTGTCTATAATCACTATGCCAATAGCTCTTTAGAAAATTCAAGTGTCATAGCCATGATTAGAGAGTTACAGGAGATCACTGTGGTAGGCTGAATTCTAAGATGGCATCCCAAGATTTCCTCCTCCAATCCCTAGACTGTGGCTATCACAACATATCTGCAAACAAGATTTTACAGGTTTCCTTATAAGTTGACCTTATGATAGGGACATCATCCAGATGGGACCATTCTAATCACAGGAGTCCTTTACAAGCAGAATTTTCTCTGCTTGGTAGCCTAATAGGAATTTCACAGGGGTTTGAGGCATCAGAAAGATTCGATGCACTTTTGCTGGCTTTGATGATGGAGGGGAAGGAGAGGCCCATGCACAAGGAGAGGAATGCAGCCTCTAGAAACTGAGAGCAGCTCCGGCTGACAGCCAGCAAGCAAACAGGCAAGTGACTCTGAGAGTCGCACAGAACTGGAATTTTGCCAACAACCTGATTAGGCCTGGAAGCCGAGTCTCCCCTAGAGCCTCCAGCTAGGAGCCTGATCTGGTGACAGTTTGATTTTGCCTTGAGAGGAGTGCTGGAGCATGGAACCCAGGTGAGCTTGTTGATGTCTGACCTCTAGAACCATGAGATAATACATGAATGCTGTTTAAGCCACCATGTTTGGGGTAATTGGTAGGCAGTCATAGAAAACCAATGCACTATTCCTGGAAGTTGAAGGAAAGAGGGCAATTTATTCTGGATAAAAACTGATCATAAATACACGCTACTATGTCTTCCCCAGTTGCTCAGCGATAAAGAATCCACTTGCAATGCAGGAGATGCAGGTTCAATCCCTAGGTCAGGAAGATTCCCCTGAAGGAGGAAATGGCAACCTACTCCAGGATTCTTCTCTGGGAAATCAGATGGACAGAGGAGCCTGGCAGGCTACAGTCCACGGGAGCACAAAAGAGTTGGACTGAGCAAACAGTATATAGTAAAGACCTACTGTATAACACAGGGAACTCTACTCAATATTCTATAATGACCCATATGGGAAAAGAATCTAAAAAAGAGTGGATAGATGTATATGTATAACTGGTTCACTTTACTGTACACCTGAAACTAACATAACATTGTTGATCAACTATATTTCAATAACAATGGATTTAAAAAATGACTGAGGGGGAACATTTGGATAGCTTTTCATGTGGAAAAAGTACTAGACATTTTCTTTTGCTATAGAGCAGTACCATCCAATAAAAGTTTTCGATATGATGAAAATCTTACATAACTTGATTGTTCAATACAGCAGCCACAAGCCACATTTGGCTGTTGAGCACCTGGTATATGACTGCTGCATCTGAGGCACTATTTAAATTTTTATTTAATACTATTGACTTTTGATTCAAATAGCCATATACAGTTACTGACTGGTGGATTGGACAGAACAGATTAAAAGGTTAAAGCAGGAACATGCACAGAAGCACCAGGACAGCAGATTTAATTCAACATAAAGGATGACCTTTCCCTAATTGGTTCTATTTACAAATAGAACAGCTGGCTTTTAAGCGGTAAGTTGCTAGTTACTGGAAATATTAAACAGAAGCTGGATGACCACGTATCAAGGAATATGATCTGGATGATGAAGTACAGGAAGGATTATTGCTTTGGGAAAGACGTTGCTTAGATGATCTCTATGGTCCTTTTTAATTCTGAGATTCTGGGTTCTACAAAGTAGAAATCGCATTATTGAACCCCTCCATGTGTTTGGAAATTGACTCCAAGTAGAACCTCTCCCTGCCCCGCCCCATATTTATTTTTTCAAAATGCATGGAAAAACTTTCATCTTTTTGAGGCAGAGGAAGTTTCTCATACATGAAAATGACATATTCATTTTCTTATTCCACTATGCAAGATAAGTTCTAGAGAACCAGTGTGCAGTGATATGAGTGTTCAGTTCAGTTCAGTTCAGTTCAGTCGCTCAGTCATGTCCGACTCTTTGCGACCCCATGAATTGCAGCACGCCAGGCCTCCCTGTCCATCACCATCTTCCGGAGTTCACTCAGATTCACGTCCATCGAGTCAGTGATGCCATCCAGCCATCTCATCCTCTGTCGTCCCCTTCTCCTCCTGCCCCCAATCCCTTCCAGCATCAGAGTCTTTTCCAATGAGTCAACTCTTCCCATGAGGTGGCCAAAGTACTGGAGTTTAAGCTTTAGCATCATTTCTTCCAAAGAAATCCCAGGGTTGATCTCCTTCAGAATGGACTGGTTGAATTTCCTTGCAGTCCAAGGGACTCTCAAGAGTCTTCTCCAAAACCACAGTTCAAAAGCATAAATTTTCCGGTGCTCAGCCTTCTTCACAGTCCAAATCTCACATCCATACATGACCACTGGAAAAACCATAGCCTAGACTAGACGGACCTTAGTCGGCAAAGTAATGTCTCTGCTTTTGAATATGCTATCTAGGCTAATTATAACTTTCCTTCCAAGGAGTAAGCATCTTTTAATTTCATGGCTGCAGTCACCATCTGCAGTGATTTTGGAGCCCCCCCAAATAAAGTCTGACACTGTTTCCACTGTTTCCCCATTGTAGTTGGCAATATTGTAGTGTGTATTTGAAACTTGCTGAAAGGTTAGTTCTCTCCATAAAAAAGTAAAATGGTAACTGTGTGGGGTGATTTGTGGTGAATATTTAACAATGTATACATATATTGGGTCACTAGGTTACATATGTTAAATTCAGTTGAAGCTTGAACAACTTGGGGGTTAGGGGCACTGGCCCTTCACAAAATCCCAGTATAACCTTAAAATTGGGCCCTCCACATCCAACCAACCGTGGATCATGTAGTGCTATAATACATACTTATCTAAAGAAAGCCATGTGTAGGTGGACATGCACGTAGAGTTCAAACATGTTCAAGGGTCAACTATATATATGGATTTTTTTTGGTCTTGCCATTAGTCATGTGGGATTCTAGTTCCCTGACCAGGGGTCAAATCTGAACAGTGGAAGCTCAGAGTCCTAACCTCTGAACCGCCAGGGAAGTCCCTGTATATATAGTTTTTGATTGTTCATTGTACCTCCATAAAGCTGGAAAAAATACTACCAAAAAATCCTTCTCAAATACAGGTGTTATTTTTACTCAGGTGAAATCCACATCACATGAAGTTAACCACTTAAAAGAGTATATAATGTCATAGCATTTAGTACATGCACAATGTTGTGAATAGATATACCTACATGTCTATACATTTGAGGGTGGTAACCTGTTGAGAGGAGTATATTATTTGTAAGAACGATCAGAGAGGAGGTATTCTGGAGACAGTGTGAAGTTTCTTCTTAGCAATCTTTGTCTTCTGTCTTTGTCCCTAAGCTTGAGTTACTACTTAGCTTTAGATTATATAGAATTTGACCTCTAATACCAGGAATAAATATTAATAGCTAAAAAGGTAGGTCCTGCAGACATATTAGCACTAATTCCTACTCATCACTCACTCGTTCTGTAATGTCAGGTAAGTTGCTTCATCTCTTTGAGCCTGTTTCTTTGTTTGTAAAAGTAAGATGTCATGGTGGGGCTTCCTGGTGGCTCAGATGGTAAGGAATTTGCCTACAATGCAGGAGACGCAGGTTCTGTCCCTGGGTTGGGAAGATCCTTTAGGAAAGAACTGGAGAAGGAAATGGCAACCTGCTCTAGTATTCTTGCCTGGAGAATCCCATGGACAGAGAAGCCTGGCAGGCTATAGTCCATGGGACTGCAGAAGAGTCTGACATGACTTAGCAACTAAACAGCAACAAAGATGTCATAGTATCTACCTCAGAGAGTGCTGTACACATTAAGTGAGCTCGTAGGAGCCCTTTGCACAGAGTAAAGTTCAATAAACACGATCTATTGTCATTGTGATCAGCAATATTATAACCTTCAGCATTAGCATCTGAAATGACATGTGATCTTTTTGCCTCTGAGGAGGAGAGCATTGTCTTTGGATGGGCATACAAGGCCTATCAACCGGGGAGGTGGAGGAGGAAGGAAGCACTGTGTTGGCTACAGTCATTTTTTTTTTTTTTTGGTTTTACACAAAGAGGTGCTGCCTCAACAGGAAACAGTTCTAAAATTTAACTTAGTTAGGAGGTTGGAGAGTGTCAGTTTCTTGAACGATGGCCTGGTCCTGAATCCCAGGGAAAGAAAATAAATCGTTTCTGTGAGAGTTTCTGTAAGTGTCATGCTGTAGAACATTCTCACACTCCACTGACCTCTTCACCTTGACCAAGCCTTTCAGATGCTGTCACTGGAACTTCCCCGGAGGTGAAATCTGGGCTTTATAGGACCATTTCCATTGAGCTCGTTATGCTGCGGGTTCCTTAGAGACCATTCGAGAAGCCTGGGTTCATTATTCCCCCCCAGCATGGTGTCATTAGGGAAAACCAGATCTGCCACTTAAGTGCTTCCAGGCCTTTGGAAGAAAGTGTCAAGTGAGATGACAAGTCTTGTCTGTCTGTACGGTGCTTCCGATTCTCCTCCACAGGAATCCTCACATTTGGCCCGCCTTTGGCCAGATCTGTGCTTTGTTGTTTCTGGGCATGCTAGAATTTTTCTGGCAATTGAACACATTTGTGGGGTTTAATGGTCTTCGGTTGACAAAGCCACTTGTTCCTTCCTTTTTTTTTTTTTTTCTTCAAATACGATTTTTTCTAAGGGTAAGAGGAGTTTTATTGTAGTCTGTTTAAATAGCCTCAGAGTAATGACTGTGTAATTGAATGCAGTCCAACTGTTGATAGCGTTTCAACTAACAGCGTAAACCATTAGGAGAGACTGGAAATACGAGGCTTTCATATGTGCATGTGGCTACAACTGGATGAGGAAACATAGATCTCTTATTTAAGAAAAATACCCAGGGATGCTTTTGTAAGCAAAGACTCCTTTTTAATGCAATTAAATAGGTGGGACTCAGGCTCAGAGACAGGATGGAACAAAGAAGACTCCTCAAATATGAAGTCAGGGGTGCACAGGGGAAATTGGGGGCAGGTCAAGGGATCTGATTTTGTTTCTGGGTCCCTTCTAATTTCCTGTGTGGCTTTGCCTAGACACTTTACCTTTCTGGGCCTCAATTTCCTTATTTGTATGAAGATTGGACCAGAAAAACTCTAAGATCACTTTGGTTACAGACGTCTGTGCTTCAGTAATTCCAGATAGAAAAAATAATTTTCTTTAATTTGGGTGAAAGTTAAGGATTATTGCTAAAGAGGAACTGAATCACCCATTGTTGTGATTTTGCAAAAATTATCCTATTTTTTTTCTTTTGACTGCATGGCATTGGGGATCTTAGTTCCCAGACCAGGGATTGAACCTGTGCCCCCTGCAGTAGAAGCATAGAGTGTTAACCACTGGACCACCAGGGAAGTTCCTGTAAAAATTATTCTAGAATGGCTATTTGTGTTGCCAAGAAGCACTAAATGCATGATCCTGAGTTTTGAGTTGATATAAGTTCTCTGATCATATCTTACCCTGTGCCTTTGCGCTTTCTCATCTAGCTGGGGAAAAATAAAGACCCTAAATGTTTAAATAGTGTTCTGCAATTTCCAGTTTTTTACAAATGTAACAACCCATGAGGTTGGGCATGAATTACTATCTTCATGTCTATAGATGAGGAATATGGGGTGCAGAGAAGTTGAGCAACTTACTCTTGGTCATATGTCTAGTAAGTGATGGAGCTGGAACTTCATCCCAGGACATATGTCTCTAGGATTGGTTCCCATACAACTCCATATCTTGAATTGTGATAATCGTTTTATTGAGCAATTGTTTTACACCAGATATTATAAAAACTTTTTTGTTGTTGTTGTTTGCTTATTACCCTCCTTATTTTCCAGACATGGAAACTAAGGTACAGAGAAGTGGTGAATCTTGGTTAAGGTCAAATCCCTCTTATAAGATAGAGCTGAGATCAGATTGCCTGTTTTGACTGTAGCTCTGTCCTCTTACTAGTATGATTTTAATAATTACTGTGTTAGCCTGCTTCTTTTGCTAAACAAACCTTTTTCAAAGGTGATTTCAGTAAGTATGTGATTGCAAAAGCCTTGGAAGTAGGAGCTGAAAAGCCAGGTTAGGCTAAGATGAACTATTCTCATCTCCAAACTGCACAGCTGTAGTTTCAGCCCTTGTCCAACCATCATCCATGAGGTATTCCCTGAAGTTGTGCAGAGTGGTTCTAGAAAACTGTTCTGTTCCAGCTGCCTGGATCATTCTTTCATCAGATGAGCTTGTTCTTTCCCTTCACTCAGCCTCTGTTCAACCACACCTTCTTCGGAGAGGCCTACCCTGAAGACTTTATCCAAAATGGCACCCTTGCCTTTCTAGCTGCTTGCTCTGTCTTCTTTTACTCTTTAGCACTTGTCGCCACCAGAGAGACTAAATATCTCTTTAGTCATTTGTTGTCTACCTCCTTCTACTATTGTTGTTGTTGTGCAGTTGCTCAGTTGTGTCTGACTCTTTGCAAGCTTGTGCACTGCAGCATGCCAGGCTTCCCTGTCCTTCACCATCACCTGGAGTTTGCTCAAACTCCTGTCCATTGAGTTGGTGATGCCATCCAACTGGTTTGATCTACTTGCTGTCCAAAGGACTCTCAAGAGTCTTCTCTTGGTTCAGCTGGTAAAGAACCTGCCTGCAATGCGGGAGTTGCTAGTTGCTAAGTCACTTCATTTGTGTCCGACTCTGTGTGACCCCATAGACGGCAGCCCACCAGGCTCCCCCGTCCCTGGGACTCTCCAGGCAAGAACACTGGCAATGCGGGAGACCTGGGTTCAATCCCTGGGTTGGGAAGATCCCCTGGAGAAAGGAAAGGCTACCCACTCCAGTATTCTGGCCTGGAGAATTCCATGGACTGTATAAAGTCGGACACGACTGAGCAACTTTCACTTTCTAGCACCACAGTTCAAAAGAATCAATTCTGCAATCTCCAGGATTTTTGAGGGCAGGATTTTTGTCTGGTTTGTTCGTTGTTGTAGTTACAGCTCCTAGAACAGAACTAGGTGCAGAATATTTACTCTGTAAATATTTGTTGAATGAATGAAAAGAACAATGACAGTGAGAGTAGTGGTGGTTACCTATGTCTGAAGAGTAAGGATGTAGGTGTGAACATGGGCAAGGGTCACTAGAAATTCTGGCCAGCGTCAGGAAACTGAAGGTGGGATGTGTTGTCCAGCTGGGTAAATCAGAATGTGCTGAAATGAGACAGCTCAGTGAAATGAAAATATATCCTGCCATATCAGTAAATAAGAAATGTCCAGTCATCAGCGATTTTTGGCCTCCAAATGTGAATGAGGGCTCCCAAAACAGCGATCCAGCGGATGCTGCCACTCCCCATGGTGATTGCTGAGGAGCTGGGGGAATGCAGGAAGCAAGCTGAACAAGGAAATAAGATTGGCCCCAGATAGCTGAGGTGCAATGAAAGGAGTGAATTCAGTGAGCCCAGAGGCTTGCATCTTCCCATACATGGAATGCTAAATTCCTTAACTTGATACCTGACCTTTGATGTTCAGATTATCTGCTCCCTATGTTGCAAATTTGTATATAGCCTGACTCCCCCACTTGCCTCCTTGGAGCAGTTTTCTCAGAGCTGTCTCCTGGGTTCAGAGTCCTAAACATTCCCACCAAATAAAAAAAAATTCTACTTTCATGTTGTGACTTTTTTTTGTAGTTGACAGCTCCAAATAAAAAATCAGGTAGCTTTAGGTTTTAAAGTAAATGGATCTTCCCAAATTTCAATTTAAACTATGGATTCTGGGATCTTTAGAGCTCATTCAGTCCACCTCCATAACAAGGAGAGTGAGACAGGGGAAGAAGTAATAATTTGCCCAAGATCAAACCTGTCCTCTTAGCTGACAAGATCAAATGGAAGCCTGGAAAGCTGAGTGACCTTGCCCTGGGAGACATTTTCATGTGATACGATGATAGACTGGATAATTCCTAATGACGGAATGAGTTTCTTTTGACTTTTATGACTGTTTTGCTAGTGATCCATGTTTGAAGACCAAGGGGTCCACTGAGATATTGTGGCTTATAAGAAATACAGATTTAATCAGTTAGCTGACCAAAAGATATTGGCTCACAGCTCCTAAAACCCTTGCAGTTTCCTAAGCCTTAAAAGTGTCTTTTGCTATGTTCATAGAGTGACTTTTGGAAAACAATTAGGATGGGGGGGCACTGGTTGCCAGGAGAAACAAATCACATGATTAGAGGGTTGGAGCTTTCAGTCCCCCTTCTCCCTCCACCCTCTCCCCATCCCCAGCTCTACCCCCTGACCTCTGGGGAGGGGAGAAGCCTCTGGAGGTTGAATTTCTTTTCTTTTCTTTTTAAAATAAATTTATTTATTTTAGTTGGAGGCTAATTACTTTACAAGATTGTATTGGTTTTGCCATACATCAACATGAATCCTCCACGGGTGTACAGGTGTTCCCCATCCTGAATCCCCTTCCCACCTCCCTCCCCATACCATCCCTCTGGGTCATCCCGGTGCACCAGCCCCGAGCATCCTGTATCATGCATTGAGCCTGGACTGGTGATTCGTTTCATATATGATACTATACATGTTTCAATGCCATTCTCCCAAATCATCCCACCCTCTCCCTCTCCCACAGAGTCCAAAAGACTGTTCTATACTGGAGGTTGAATTTCAAAAATAGTCAGTGGTTAATCGAGCATGCCTAAATAATGCTGCTGCTGCTGCTGCTGCTAAGTCTTAGCGTCAGTCGTGTCCTACTCTGTGTGACGCCATAGACGGCAGCCCACCAGGCTCCCCCATCCCTGGGATTCTCCAGGCAAGAATACTGGAGTGGGTTGCCATTTCCTTCTCCAATGCATGAAAGTGAAAAGTGAAAGTGAAGTCACTCAGTCGTGTCCGACTCCTAGCGACCCTATGGACTACAGTCCACCAGGCTCCTCTGTCCATGGGATTCACCAGGCAAGAGCACTGGAGTGGGTTGCCATTGCCTTCTCCGCCTAAATAATGAGGCCCCCCATAAAAGCCCAAAAGAATGGGGTTTGTAGAACTTCCGGGTCAGCGAACACAGGGCTATTTGGGCAGAGGTGTGTATCTGCTGAGAGCACATACCCTCCGTGTACCCCTTCCACTGGATGTTCGTCTGAATCCTTTATCATAACCTGTAATAAACTGCTAAAGGTAAGTGTTTCCCTGAGTGTTCTTGTGGGTCAAGAACCCAAGGAGGAGGGCTGTGGGGACTTCTGATCTATAGTCAGCCAATCAGAAGCACAGGTAATAACTTGGACTTGGAACCGGTGCCTGAAGTGTGTGTTGGTGTGTGTGTTGGGGGGATGTTTCGTCTTATGGGACTGAGCCCTTAAAGTGTGGAATCTGACACTACCACCTGGTAGGCAGTATCAGATTTGAGGTAAATTGTAGAACATCCAACTGGGGTTGCAGAGAATTGCTTGATGTGGGGAAAAACCTCCACACATTTGGTGAAGTGTTTTGTGTGAGTAGCCAAGAAGACTCATGAGTGGGAAACTGAATTTTTCAAATGCAGCAGCCTATAAGTAACCAAAATATACCAAAAATATTTTTAGGAATACAATTTCATTAAGATTTCAGGAATTGTTTTGCTCTATGGAAACACCTGGGAAGTCTTTACCGATGTCGAGAGATACAAATTTGATTGTGATTCTAATGTGCTGGGGCTTCCCTGGTGGCTCAGACGGTAAAGAATCTGCCTGCAACGTGGGAGGTCTGGGTTCGATCCCAGGGTTGGGAAGATCCCCTGGAGGAGAGCATGGCAACCCACTCCAGTATTATTTCCTGGAGAATCCCAATGGACAGAGGGGCCTGGTGGGCTACAGTCCATGGGGTCACAAAGAGTCAGACACGACCGACGGACTAAGCACACACTAATGTGCTGACTAGTTTAAGACTCATAGACTTGGAGGTCAGGAGTGTGAATTTGGGAAGCAGACAGAGTAGCATTTATTAATCAACTGATTTACAAAAAATGTATTTATTTGGCTGCACTGGGTCTCAGGTGTGGCATGCCGGATCTTTAATTATGGCATGTGAGCTCTAGTTCCCCATCCAGGGATCAAACCTGGGTCCCTGCATTGGAAGCCCTGAGTCTTTAGCCATTAGACCACCAGAAAAGTCCTCAAAGTAAGGTTTAAATCACCTCTCTGTCTTACCAGCTGCTATGATTTTTGAGTAACTTAATCGCTCTGAGCCTTAGCTTCTCTATTTGTCAAATGAAAGCAACCGATCTCACAGGAATTTTGTAGGGATTTCATGAGATAAGGTCCATAAAGCGTGCAATATGTTGTCTGAACCACGTAAGCAGTTGATAAAAAATAGCTGCTATTACCACTGTTATTATTATCATGCCAAATAATAGTAATTATTATACTGAATAATCAGTTCCCCCCTCCCCCCGTATTCAGAAGGTGACTACTTTAAGAGTTTGTTATGATCCACATAGTCAAAGGCTTTAACGTAGTCAGTGAAACAGAGGTAGATGTTTTTCTGGAATCCCCTTGCTTTCTCTATGATCTAATGAATGTTGGCATTATTATATCTGGTTCCTCTGCCTTTTCTAAACCCAGCTTAAACATTTGGAAGTTCTCTGTTCATGTGATGCTGAAGCCTAGCTTGGAGGATTTTGAGCATAACTTTACTAGCATGGGAGACAAGTGCAATTGTCCACTGATTTGAGCATTCTTTAGTACTTCCCTTCTTGGGAACTGGGATGAGGATTGATCTTTTCCAGTCCTGTGGCCACTGCTGGGTTTTCCAAATTTGCAGACATATTAAGCACAGCACTTTAACAGCATCATTTTCTAGGATTTTAAATAGCTCAGCTGGAATTCCATCACCTTCACTAGCTTTATTAGCAGCAGTGCTTTAGGGAAGCCTGGCGTGCTGTAGTCCATGGGGTCATAGAGAGGAAGACACTACTTGGCAATTGAACAGCAACAACAGCACTTTAAGGGTGTATGAGGATTAGTGTCTCTTGGACTGCAAGGAGATCCAACCAGTCCATCCTAAAGGAGATCAGTCCTGAGTGTCCATTGGAAGGACTGATGCTAAAACTGAAACTCCAATACTTTGGCCACCTCATGCAAAGAGTTGACTCATTGGAAAAAACTCTGATGCTGGGAGGGATTGGGGGCAGGAGGAGAAGGGGACAACAGAGGATGAGATGGCTGGATGGCATCACTGACTCGATGCATATGAGTTTCAGTGGATCTTTGTGCATGGTGTTAGGAAGTGTTTAACTTCCTTCTTTTACATGTAGCTGTCCAGTTTTCCAAGCACCATTTATTGAGGAGTCTGTCTTTGCCCCATTGTATATTCTTGCCTCCTTTGTCAAAAATAAGATATGCATAGGAGCATGGGTTCATTTCTGGGCTTTCTATCTTGTTCCACTGGTCTATATTTCTGTTTTTGTGCCAGTACCATACTGTCTTGATAACTGTCAGAGCTCTGTGACTTTAAATGAAGTCAGATTTTACATTTGTGCATTTTGGCTGGCAAGATTGGCAACAGTCCTGTGAGTTGAAGCAATACCATACTTCTGTGTTTGGTAAGGAACACATTCACCAAAATATCAGAAAGTTGGAGTCAGCTAAGAGAGAATGGGAAGCAATACAGAATGTTTGCAAATACCTTTATTTGGGCCATTCTTCAAAAACAGACCCATTCTATGCATCTCATATTTTCAAAATACATTTCAATTAACTTCTGGTTGTGTTTTTAAGAGTAAAATGGAGTTGATTCTGAATGAAAGAGTGTATGATCCTAGTTTAGAGAATGATTTCTGTTAAAATGACTTGAAATTCATTTTGCAAATCATGCTTATTGTGATATTAGACCTTGCCTACAGACATAATGGAAGAGTATTCCCTCCTAATCTAATGGAACCAATTTTCATAACAGCATCTCTCATAATTTTCCATAATTATTAGTCAAAACGTACAAACGTCCACACATTGCTGGCAATAAGTCTCAAATAGGATGGAAATGAGCTTACACTTCTTCCATGTGGGTGATCACACATTTTTTGAATGTCTTAATGGAACTGACACAGAAAACTTTGTGGGCCTGTTTTCCCAGAGATAAGGAGGAAAGCTAATTAAGACCTTAGTCACTTCTATGGGGGGTATTATAAGGTACAAGAAGCTTTTAATTGAGTTTTGCTTCCCTTTAAAAAAATGATCATTTCCGCCTCCATATTCAGGCGATATTTCTTCTGTTTCCTTCAAAATAATGCTTGTTTGATCTTAGTTATAAATGACACGTGGCAAATAGGCTTTATGTGCCAAATAAAATAACGAAGTTGGGAGAAATTCACCCTTTTTTTTTTTAAGTAAACTCTTTTAATTTTGCGTTCTTGGTTTATATTAAACACAGATACCAATGGCTGTATTGTCAATTGTTACCAACATCCTGTGAGACCTTGAGCCTGTGTGTGGATTTGAACATTTTCAGTTGTAAATTGCTTAATGCCCCCAGCCCTCTTCTTCCCCCTGCCCCGACTTCAGCTGCAGGATAAATGAGTTCAGCTCAGTTGTGTCCGACTCTTTGCGACCCCATGGACTGTGGCATGCCAGGTTTCCCCGTTCATAACCATCTCCCGGAGCTTGCTCAAACTTGTGACCATTGAGTTGGTGATGCCATCTAACTATCTCATCCTTTGTTGTCCCCTTCTCCTCCTGTCTTCAGGATAAATATCCTGCAGGATAAATAGCTTCCCTTTTATGGTGCTGTTAGATCTTGGCAAGTTTGAGTTAATTTCAGAACATTCGATACTGTAGCTCACTCCTGTCATTTTCCAACACCCAGAAGCGTACCTTGCGTAGGCACCATCTCTCTGCAGCCCACTCAGTAACATGAGTAATGATCTGTAAGTGAACCATATCAAGAGTGGAAGGGCTTTGGATAATTTAGATAAGAAAATTTGAACAAGTGTACGTTTCTCTAAAAGTTGTCGCTCTGATTTTCTGCTTAGTGGGACTACCCGATCCGTTGATGCAAAACACCTCTCAGAGGTCTAGAAACTATTTTTTCACCCAGCCAGGGAGAGCACCTGCCTGTGTGCTTATGGGGTGTGTGTTTTGCCTGTGTGTGTACCTTCGCATGTCTCCAGAAATTAGAATGGTAGATCCATAGTTCCTTTCAGACTCATGAATAATAAATACTGGACAGACGAGCATAGATGATGTTTTTCTCCTGTTAGCACCCCAGCAGATTCCTGGATGACTGTTCGGAGCCCCACCAGCATCTGACGCTCTGCCAACTTGTAATTAAAACTCTTTAGAGAGAAGGCTATGTGTCCTCTGACATTGATTGACCCCCTGCTCAGTGCCTCTGTGACAAAGGGCAGGAAACCCGGTTTGGGCCTTTCTTCCCTTTTACAGTGAGTCATTCTAGAAGAGGGAATCTCAATCCCCAAAGAGAAAACCTAGTAACAGGTAGAAGACCTGGATTCGAGGGGTGAGAGAACCTTAGTTAGATTTTTTTTTCTTTTGATGTGGATCATTTTTAAAGTCTGTATTGAATTTGTTACAGTATTGCTTCTGTTTATGTTTTGGTTTTTTGGCCCCATGGCATGTGGAGTCTTAGCTGCCCAACCAGGCATTGAACCCATAGCCTCTGTGTTGGAAGGCGAAGTCTTAACCACTGGACCGCCAGGGAGGCCCCAGGTACTTTCTAATTGCGTTTACTCTTAACACATTTAAATTTTTCTAGCCAGAGCCTAGGAAGAATAGACCACAGTATTGGGTGGCATTCTAGGGAAGGAAGCCAATGTAGGTTTGGGGAGGCTGTTCCAGGAACCCTATTATATAAATGAGCAGGAGAAATTGCTAGAAACCAGCCCTGTTTGGTGCTGAGAACTCTTACCATTTCCTACACTTACTCACCTGTTTGTCCTTCCTAACAACTTTAGGAAATGAGCTGGGCAATGGCAGTTATCCCCATTTTATAGATGACAAAACTGAGGCCCAGGGAATTTATTCAAGGTCACACAGTCGGCGGCCATATCAGAGCTGCTTCTCTTTTCAGCTCTTCTGCAGCTTACATCTGTAATGCAAAATAACTCTGTATGCCTCTGGGTTTTGCTGTTGCTGTTGTTAGTTTTTGACTGAAAAGGATGAAGAATTTATTTCACCTCCATCACCTCATCCTTCCCACCCTGACTTCTTTATCAATGTGTAGTAAGCAATGACCAGGACCATGAGGAAGTCACTTCCCTGTGCTGAGCTCCAGTTTTCTCGTCTGTAAAGTGAGAGTTGGATCAGATTCTCTTGAAGTTTCCTTTCAGTCTTGACCTTTTGTGATGCATTGAGAATCAGTGAGCAGTCTCTGAATCATTTATGCAGTTTCTGGTTCCACTTGCTACACAGTTATTGTAGAAGAAATGTTGCCCCAGTCTGTGTATGAATCAGTGAGGAGTGAAGAGTTAATGCTTAAATTTGGACCTTATGGTTGCAACCATGACTTATGTTGAGAAAGAATGTTAAGGTTTCTTTGTCCACTGACCTGTATCAACACAAGTGAACCAGAAAACTGCTGCTCATGCTACATCCTCACCAGACTGCCCCATCACCAGTGATGCTAAATGATCTTGATAATCCCTGAAGGAAAAGTGGAAGTCCATTTGTCCTTTCGATTCCATAACTGGCCTGACATTGAGTCCCAGAGACCATGCCCATCAAGCCTCTCTCTCCACTGGTAAGAAACGCTGTAGGTCATCTTATCAGGCCATGATTAGGCTGATGTGCCTTTTTTTGCTCTGGACTATTTTAGTTATCTTCATTTTCAGACGTCAGTCTTAAGGGATGATTCAGACAGTTTGCATTGTGCCAGGACTGAGTTCATAAAGATTTGTTGTCCTTTTCAGAAGCTGGGTAGGATAAAAAACACTTGTATGCTTGATGGAAAACAAGCAGCCATCTGGCTAATAGCCACATCACAGATGGGCAGTGTGATAGGGTGAGAAAAGCATGGGTTTGGAGTCAGTCTCTCCTGAATTGAAATCTCAGCTCAGCCACTTACAGGGTGTGTGACCTTGGACAAGCTTCTCAACCTCACAGAGCTAGAGTTATCTCACATGTATAATGAATATGATAATGCCAATTTTTAAGGACTGTTATAATTTATGAAGAGTTCCTAGCACAGTGTTCAATAAGGGGGGGGGGGCTGTTTTATTAAGGAAGAGCAAATGTCATCATGATACTGTTTCTATTTATACATGTGTTTCAAAGGCTGTATTTGGAAAGAAGCCCAGGGCTCGTTTTACTCCACTGTTTCTGCCTCATTGCCTAGTACAGTATCTGGGATATAGTCAGCATCCAAGAATTACTAGTTAAATGAATGACTGACCAAATGAAATGAGCCACAGTAATATGAACTAGATGGCAGCAAAGTCAACTCCAAGGGCTTATGACTTACTCAACTAATAAGTAAGTGGGCAAAGCCAAGACTCACACTTGCATCTTCTGATTCCAAGGCAACTGCTTGTGTGCAGTACTTACCTTATTGATCTTTGTTTTGTCCACTCCCGCTCCCTGGTTTAGGTGCTTTTGTGAGTTTCTAAATATTTGGCAATCAATTCTTTGCTCTCTAAGTTTCTTTTTCTAAGTTGGATAGATAGGACAATCTCATTTGTTCATTCATTCATTCAATAGTTTTGCGTGTGAAAGCAGAGAGTTTGACGAAAAACCTAAATTGGAGACCTCTGTGGGGCCATAGCCTTTGCGCACAGCATTTACTCCGTATCTGTTATAGGAATCTATAGATAAGTCCACAATAGTCCGCTGTACAAGCTTGGGGCAGGTTTATTAGGTCAGAATTTATGAGACTGTAAAAGGACAAATGATACTTCTTGATTGGAGGCTGAGAAAGGACCTTGATTCCTAGAACTGGAAAGAACATTTCAAGATATCTTGGGAATAGAAATCAGTGTGTCCTGGTGTCCCCAGTTAAAGCAAAGGAATGAAAAAAGTACTTTTCAGATGAACTAAGATACCACCATATTTTTGTGTGTAGTAGTGAGAAATTTCTAATGCAGGAGCTACATTAAGACAAGGATAAAAAAGTATCATTGTATCTTCTAGTGAATGATCATTTGCTCTGGAGGTGGATGTTGGGATGAGCAGTCATAGGGATCAACATGAGAATTGTAAAGAATGTGTATGTTGGAGTCAGAGAAATTTGGGTTTGTGGAGCACAGGAATCAGCTGTGTGATTTGGGGCAGCCCCAGTATTATAATCTATTAACAATAGCAATCACTGTATATTATTGATATGAGATGTCAACATACATGTATAAAACACCCCAGCACGGCACCTGTCACACAATAATAGCTCTATAAATGGTATCTGCTGTTAAAATCTGGACTCCAGACACCATGTTCATTATATTAGCTTGGCCAAAAGTTCATTCAGGTTTTTCCATTACCGCTTACAGAAAAACTTGAATGAATTTTTGGCCAACCCAATACTACACTGGGCTTCCCTGATGGCTCAGATGGTAAAGAGTCTACCTGCAATGCAGGAGACCTGGGTTTGATCCCTGGGTCAGGAAGATCCCCTGGAGAAGGAAATGGCATCCCACTTTAGATTCTTGCCTGGAGAATCCCATGGACAGAGGAGCCTGGCAGGCTACAGTCCATGGGGTCACAAAGAGTAGGACATGACTGAGTGAACTAACAACATACAACACTGCTAGTATATGTTCATTAAATGGGGTAATGTATAGGATTAGCAAAGCTTAGATCTAGCTTTGAAATGAAATGATTATCTGAATGTTCAAGGATGGTCTTCCATGTTCTGCCAGTTGGTAGTAGCCAAGAAAGCCAAAACCTTGTGGAATCTCTAGATTGAGTCTGGCATGGTGGTACAACACTTCTTACCAAGATTCCTAGATATAGGCCCAGGTGAATAATAGGTTTAAAAGGCTTTTGCAATTATTACCAGTTTAGCTTCTCCATGTTTTATTCAGAGAACTGAAGAGAACTACTAATTAGAAAAATAGCTTGAATTTATAGACCGTAGCCTGTATGTTGCACTTGTGATTGTGAGACCTCTACTTTCTTACTTTATTGTAATGAGACTGGTTTATTTTGAAGTGTGCCTTGCTGGATTGACTCCAGCTGGATAAAAGCAAGAAAACCTTTCTGGATTTTGTATTCAAAGAAGGTGGAACTGTCAGGATTAAAGTACATTGCACTGGTGTTAGTTCCTAAAGGGACCCTGGCTTTGGAAGATGTTGAATTTCTGACCTTTGCGATGGTGTGGGTGTTGAAGAGAAGTGCCTTTATCAGTGTGTGAGTGGCAGGGTCAAGGAGTTGCCTTGGTTGTTGGGGGTTTTAGTCTCCGTGCTACCACAAGCTACGTTAAGTAAAAATCCAATCAATGCAAGCCCAGCATGTGATCTCAGGTTCAAATCAATATCCCTCTCCTACCCCCATCCAACTAGAATGTTACCCTGAACCTCTCCTTTGGAGAATTTCTGGAGTGGCCGCTGGTTGTGACTCTGGGCCAGGCATAGTGTGGCATGTGCTTTATATATACATGATATCTATGTTTATCCTAAAACCCTATACTATAGCTTTATTATCTTAATTTTATAGATGAGAAACATTGAGTCTCAAAGAAGTTGAAGGACTGGATTAGATCACATGGGTAAAAAGGGACAGAATTGAAATTTGGAGCTGGATTCATCTGATTTTTGAGTTCATGCTTTTTCCACTGTTACTACTCTGGTGAGGGCTGTCAAAGATGCTGAGAAGGGACAGTCGGGGATTGGTGTGGCAGAACTCCTTAGAAGGCTTTAGAAAGATCATTCACTTTTTTCTGTCCTTGAAATGGTCATTCTTAATTAGGGAGCACTATTTAGAAATCATCACCACTTGGGGTCATTTTTTTTTTGGCCATGTCACTTTTGGGATCTTAGTCCTTAGACCAGGGATCGAACCCCTGCGCCTTCAGTGGAAGCATGGTGTCCTAGCTACTGGATCGCCAGGGAATTCCCCATGTGGTTACTTTTAATTGATTTATGTAACTGAAAAATTAAGTAGTTTGTGTAACGGGCCTATCTTACTTAGCATCCTAGACCACGAATTGACAGATGTGCAAACCCTCCTGAATGTATTATTAGTCTATGGATTATAATTAGCTATAATGATGTCATGCTTCCCTTGTAGCTCAGTTAGTAAAGAATCTACCTGCAATGTAGGGGACCTGGGTTTACTCCCTTGGTTGGCAGGTCCCCTGGAGAAGGAAATGGCAACCCACTCCAGTATTATTGCCTGGAGAATCCCATGGACAGAGAAGCCTGGCAGGCTATAGTCCATGGGGTCGCAAGAATTGGACACGATTTAGCAACTAAACCACCACCATAATGATGTCAGAGATAGAACATTCTAGAACTTCAAGGTTGCCATGACCACTCTTTGGTTTGCAAGATGAAGTGTCCGTTATAACTTAGGAATCAAAAGCCTTGTAGAGCCCCAGTTTTCAGCGAGTTAAACTTTCTGTCACCAAGCTGGATCATTTAAGTAAAGTGTGAGATGTGTATATACAATATTTTGGTAGTTTTGGACTTGAGTAATTTGTTCAAAATGACCATCATTGGGAGTAAATTCAATAGTCAAAAATCCAGAGACCGGTGTGGAGACTTCACAGTTGGTAAACAAGTTCAACTGGAAAGAGAGGGTATTTCAAAGTGTGGCAGAAATTATTGTCATCTCTCTCAGTTGTCTCATGGATCCCTCCAGAAAAACCTAAGGTGTGTCTTGAATATCACCTATTGAAGACACAGCATCATCCACTTTATGGGGCACAGTGCCAGAAACAAGAATCTGGGCTAGATCTTGTGGGTAGGTTGGCGATTATTTCCCTTGGTGAACTAAGAAATGAAATGAAGAGCTATAGGAAGGTATATAGATGGTCATGAAAACCATTGTCTTATTTACTTACTTTTATTAAAAGCTCCATTGAGTTTTTTTTTTATCTGTACTTTATCACTCAGATTTCAAAGGTAGAATACAGTTTTTGACTATGGTTCAGCAATCCTCTGAAATTTTAATTTCCCTGTATTATTTAAGTTTACAGAATTTCCTTTTTGCCTAGGACTTAATTGGTGTTTTTTCTGTCTCTTCTGGCTTCTATTGTATTTTCCCCTTCTTTTTCTCTCTCACCTCTGTTATTAGAGATAAAACTTGCGTGGGTTTGCTTTCAGTTCATGGCCATCTTGCTATACATGTCACATTTTACCAGTTGTTTTAGGTCTGTGAAAAATTTACTGGCACAAAGTAGTTTTTCACGTTTTGATGGAAAAGCAGACTGGTTTGTTCTACCGACGCTTCATATGAAGAAATGGTTAAGCTCTGCTATATAGCAGCATGGTGTGTTTCCAAATGATTTGTCTTTCCTTTTGAATACTGAGTCATCGCCTTCTTGATGAGCCTTGTGCCAGGGCCATGCTGAAGCAGAATTAGGGACCTGACAAAGGAGAAATGCCTGAGGTCATAAAGCCTGAAGTAGACCACCTCACAAGCTTCCCTTCCTGCTGAGTAAGGTAGATGTCATTTTTCCTTTTTGTTGAATGTTGGTTTGCACTGAGAAGCTTTATCTAGAGTCTTCACTTTGCCGAGTGTGGTTTGCCTGTTTGCAGCCATGGGAGCAAACCTGTGTTCCTTCTGAATTGTATCGCCTCCTCAGTGGCAAGCTTGTAGTATGTTTTTATTCTGCTCTCATCTTCCTTTTGAGCTTATGTAACAGCTGCTGAACACAGTTCAAACTCTCCGTCAGCATGGTGACCATATTTTCCAATTGCAAGTCAGTACACATGGTCTGACAAATTCCAGTGGACTTAAACGGAGACAATGGAATGGAATGTTTGAAGTCCAAACTGTTACAGAATGTATAGACAACCATTAGAAAAATAAGCACGTTCACATTTTGTCAACAGAAGAACATTTGTTAGAGCTCCGATTTGTGACAGAGAATGCTGTGTGTTTCACAGAGCTATTAAGCTTTTTTTTTTTTTTTTTGGTCCTTTTGAGATTCTGTAGTTGTCCTTTGCTGACCTCTCAGGTAGGATTACCACCAGTTTTAACTCCAGGAGAGTCCTGCTGAGTTCTGGATGCTCTTTGTTTCTGGTACTGAAGCCGTTTTGCAGCAGGAACCACATATTGTGGAAGTCATGTGTTCATGTGTAGATAATGCAAGGAAGGTGCCGGAGCCACCAGGGGAGGCCAATGACTCTTCCTAGCACCATAAAGGTTTTTAATGTGTGGTTTGTGTAATCAGTATCTTTACCTAGTGCTCGTTCATACATGAAATTTGAGGAGGCATGTTACTTTTAACAGTTGTATAAACTCCTCCTAGGCTGAGAGGGAATAAAGTGGCCAAAATTCATGGGTGTGTTGAGAGAGCTTTCTTATCTGCCAATGCAGGGAAAAATGCTTTATTAGGGAGAAGCCATTAACATTATGGAAAAAGGACTCTTTCAGCCTCAGAACTGAGGTCACTTAGACCATTAGGAGAGCCCTAAGTGCATAAGAGGTTTAAAAGCACTGTTGAGTGTCTATAAAAGCGAATGTGTCCTTGGAAAACACTGTGATTATATGAGAATTTAAATATACTCTGAACCCTGAAGGTAAGACGGTTTCTTTTTGCTCTTTGACAAAGTAAATTCTCTCTTCTCCTTTCAAAGAGCATTTGAATCTTTCTATTAAAACTGGAAATTGAAGGTCACTGGCTCCTTCAAGGTCAGTTTGGCAGGTAAGATGACATTAGGCCCCTGTTCCCCTTGCCCAACTCTGGGGATTAGAAATTGATTTTACCCCCCACCCCCTAAGTTTGTGATTGTCACTGCACTGGTTCTGGATGAAAATTTTCTGTTTTCTTGCACAAAGTGAGAGAGGTGAAACAGCTTGGAAGTGTCTTTACATTCATGGTTTAGCTATGGCTCTTGTAAACTCTGACTTTACCTCTTAAAATTAATCCTTTGGGACCAAGAAGGTCCTCCTATTGTCCCCAAAGAGAAGTGCTAGTAGAATCCTGTAGCACCTCTGATGACCCTCCAGTTTGAGACTTAGCAAGTCAAGTGGATATGGTGTTTTTATCAGGGAAACTTTGTTATTTTCCCCAATCCTTGTTCTTGGTTAAAGCCCAGATTGTGAAGTACGTGAAATGAAATTCAGTGCCTTCTACTTTTTCTGCACTTTGTACTTTTCTCTAAGTCATTCTTTCCTTCATTCATTCAAGGCATATTTACTGAACCTTTATTTTTTGTCAGGCATTGTACTAGGCATTGAGAATACAAGGGGTGAACAACGCAAGACCACAATTTTCACAGAGCAACTGCATAGTGTAGCAGTTCAGAGCACACCTTGCAGTCAGACTGCCTGGGCATGAACCCTGGCACTGCTACTTCATAGCTGCTTTGATAGTAGACAAGTCACTTCAACTCACTGTGCCCTAGTTTCTACATCTGTAAAATGAGACTAATTATAGTATATCCCTTACAGGGTTGTTATGCACATCAGATGAGTTCCTGGTCCATATTAAGTATTATATAAATTTTTATTAAGTAATATGAAGCTTATATTCTAGTGGAGAAGATGGATACTCATAGATTATGATAAGTAAAGGGAAAAAGTTGAGTCCAGTATCCTGATACTGTTCATTTCTTATAATATTTTTACTGAGAAAGGATCTTATGAAGTCATTTGTACTATCTTAAAATATTTATATTTCTACAGAGGGTGAAGCTCACACTAGATATAAACCAATTGTTAAACTGTTGCCCTGTGAAATTATCTTGGAGGCTCTACCACTAGAGTCCAAGTTGGCTGCTAGAGCTCTAGCGATCACGTTTATTTTCCAGGCAGCAGAATGAAGGACAGGGGAAAGGGTGTGCCCTCTCTGTCTTAAGGAGACTTCCCAGAGGTTCCATGAACTATTTTAGATGCATGGCTTCACCTAGCTGTGAGGGATGCTAGGCAGGTAGTATTTTCTGTGCTGACTGTGCTCAGCTGAAAGTTGAGGTTCTCTTTATTAAAGAAGGGGAGAAAGGCTATTGGGAAATAACAGTCTTTGCCACAGTTCTCTAACTTCGTATCTGAATTTGTGGCTTTTCATTTTCTCACTTTGAGACTATCACTACGACTCCTCTTATTCTCATTAGGTGGAACTGGCTTGGATTTTTGGCTCAGATGAAATGAAAATCTAACATTTATCGAACACTTATTCTATACCAAGCACTGCGTGATAATGCTATGGGGTAGACGCTATCATTGTCCCCATTTTCTGGATGAGGACATTGAGGAACAGAGGAGTTCAATAATGTGCTGTGTAGTAGCAGAGCCAGGATTCATTCACATGCAAGTTGTTTGATGCCAGAATATGTTTATTATTAACCCAGTGCTGCTTGATTTCTTTAGGGTTGGGGAAAAGGAATCAGAAAAAGCAGAAAGGAGAGAGAGAGATACTGGAAAAGCGGCATTTCTTTTGTGTGAAATGTTTAAAAGTTCCATATTCATAACTTGTGTAACATGTGTATAGCCTAATATTTTGAACCTTGTATCTCATTTGATACAAGTACATTTTCGATTGAACCAATTTGTAGCCATTCAACGACCTTCACAATCTGGCCTGAACTTGTCACATCTGTCTCAGCTCACCATGGAGTGTGATATAATGAAAAGAAGTTCTAGAAATCGGCAAGTTTGGGCTTGTTCCCCACATCTGTCACTCTTAGCTGCGAGGGTTTGGGCAACTTAACATACCTCTTTTTATCTGAGATTTTTTTTTTTTTCCCCTTGAAGCAAGACTTATATTACCTCCTTTTCAAAGGCAGTTGCAGAGAGTACATGAGACAATATAGGTGAGACTGCTAGTATTTAAATTAACGTTTTTTTCCCATCTTCTTGTTTTTCTTTCTCTCAAGCCTTTCTGTACCTCCACCCACCTTCCCCCACTTTCCAGGGTGCTCTAGCTATGGCAGTGAAAGTGCCAAGTCCAAACCACTTGACCACCAGGGAATTCCTGCTCAGTTACTTTTCTTTAGGCATAGCCTACTCTTTTACAACCTCTGTGCCTTTGATTTCACTATTGCCTCTTCCTGAAATGCCCCACTCTCTTCTGCCTCTGTTGCAGACTGGCATCTATTGAAGTCTGCCAATGTCTGCCTGCCAGTATGTTTTGTTGGGTCTGCAAGGTGTTTGTTACTTGCTTTTATTATTTATTTTATTATGATTTTACCAACTCTTTTTGAAGTGTAGTTGATTTACAATGTTGTATTAGTTTCAGGTATATGTACAGTTCTATATACATGCTGTGTGCTGTGCTCAGTTGCTTCAGTTGTGTCCAACTCTTGGCCACGCTATGGACTGTAGCCCACGAGGCTCTGTCCATGGGATTCTCCAGGCAAGAATACTGGAATGGCTTGCCATGCCCTCTTCCAGGGATCCTTCTGACCCAGGGATCGAACCTGGGTCTCCTGCATTGCAGGCCGATTCTTTACCACTGAGCTACCAGGGAAGCCCTCTCTCTATATATATAAATATATGTGTGTATGTATATATATATATGATGCTTTTTCAGATTCTTTTCCATTATAAGTTATTACAAGATACTGAATGTAGTTCTCTGTGCTTTACAGTAGGTCTTTGTTATCTATTTTGTATATACTAGTGTGATCATGTCAATACCAAACTCCTAATTATCCCCTGCTTTCCTCTGGAAAAAAAATGATAAATTTGTTTCCTCTGTCTGTGAGTCTGTTTGTTTTGTGCATAAAATTCATTTTAGATTCCGTAAGTGATGTATTTGGTTTTTACTTACTTCTCTGAGTATGATAATCTCTAGGTCCATCCATGTTGCTGCAAATGGCATTATCATTCTCTTTTATGACTGAGTAATATTCCATTGTATATATGTACCACATCTTTATCTGTTACCTTCTTTTAAATGGGGGCGTATCTGGTTTATTCAGCACAGATTCCATCACTTGCTATTTTTTTTAACCCTAGCCCATTTAAGATGGAGGAGCCTGGTGGGCTGCAGTCCATGGGGTTGCTAAGAGTTGGGCACGACTGAACGACTTCACTTTCACTTTTCACTTTCACGCATTGGAGAAGGACATGGCAACCCACTCCAGTATTCTTGCCTGGAGAATCCCAGGAATGGGGGAGCCTGGCAGGCTGCCATCTATGGGGTCGCACAGAATTGGACACGACTGAAGCGACTTAGCAGCAGCAGCAGCAGCAGGTTGCCTTTTACCATTAAAGCCACCAGGAATGGGGTTGCAAAGAGTTGGACATGACTGGGAGACTGAACAACAGCAACAACAGGTTGTTCAGTGGTAAAGAATCTACCCACCAAAGCAGGAGACGCAGGAGACATGGGTTCAATCGCTGGGTGGGGAAGAGCCCCTGGAGGAGGGAGTGGCAACCCACTCCAGTATTCTTGCCTGGAGAATCCCATAGACAGAGGACCCGATGGGTAACAGTCCATGGGGTCGCGAAGAACTGGACACTAGCAAACAACTGAGCACACACACAGAGCCCATTTATAGTCGGATATGAGTATAAATGGGGCTCCTGAAGGCATTTCAGGTTCAGGCATCCCCTACCCTAGTTTAAATCCTGCTCATTGTTGAAGGACCATCTCAAATGCCTTCTCTTATGAAAGTCTTCCTTGATTTGATTGTAACCTGAAGTTTTTTGCTCTTCTCTCTTTATTTCTCCTAAATTGCACAAAATGTACTTCTTCCTCAGTTTTGCATTAATGATGTGTGCAAGTTTTATGCACATACTGAAATATACTGAAATCTATGCCCCCTGAGGACAGTATCCTGTTTGATTCATTGTGAGAACCTCCTCCATGCCCAGCAGCCATCTTTCTCACATTAGGCACTTAGATGCACATTGACCGGTCAGTGAGACCATGCTTATCCCGAAGGTGAACTGCAAGAAGTTCATCAAACCAAAAGTGTTTTGTAGCAATGTATTTTAGAAATGGATAATAACACATTTTGGTAAGAATTCAAGAAATGTCCAACCAAATCATTCTCTGGAAAAGACAGAAAGTTGATTTTTCTCAATCCCCCATGCTGGCACAGGAGCTGTGTTTCTTTAGTTTTGCTTCCAAATTGGTATTGACGTCAGTCACTGAGAAATCTTGGCCCGTGCTGAATTTCATATTCAACAGGATGGATTTTGAAAAGGAAATGGAGTGAAAAGCCATCAACTGGGAAACTCTAAAGTGAATGGGCCTGGTTAGTGTAATCAGTGACTAATTAAGGTGAGGTTTATGGCTGTTTTACTTTTTCACCCTGAAGAAATTTCCAGACCAGTTACACGCTACTTCCTACTGACGGGTGGGAGGCCAGAGGTCAGAAAGTCAATGTCATTGAAAGGTCTAGTTGTGTCGTAGGTGGGTTGACAGATGGACTTCAGGCCTGGGGAATAGTTATTCTCAGCAGGTCATTTGGTTTCCTCTTGTGTTCCAGTGAGGCTGGGATGGGATTTTTTTTCTCAGCCCAACATCCTTCTTGGTTGTAAACAAGTATCCCTGCATTCTTATACAGAGGCAGGAGTTCTTGAATTTTGTACTGGCTGCTCTGATGGCTTAGACTGTCCTCAGGGGGTGCCATAGAAATGGGATGACAAACAGAAACTTTTGAGTGTTGTGGGAGAACCATGTCTGGATTTCTAAGCAGTATGCTTAAAAAAACAAAACTGGCTAAGGCTTCCCTGTTCTTTGTGGCTTTGGTGTTGATGGTTATAATCTTAACTCCCACCCTCAATTAAGAGATAGGTTGAAAAGGTCTGTATTTCAGCAGTGTTTGCAAGAGCAAAAGAAGTAGAAACACTAAAGATCCATGAATAAGGGATTATATAATTTACTTAAGTTGCAACCAGAAGCTTAGCAGTTCTTTAAAGACAGATCTCTCTATGTATGTTCATAGACTTTGGTGGTATGTCATTTGATGATGAGAGCAAATTGTAGAATACAGTTTTGTGGGGAAAAAAACCTTGCGTATATACACACTCATGTATATGTATATACTAGCAGAAGTCTGGAAGGATGCTGAGCAAAAGCCATTAAGTTATTTGTCTGGTGGCAGGTATGGGTGAGATTTGTAGGGGAAATTTTCTATTTTCTTTGTTTATGTTTTTATAGCAAGCATGCATTACCTTTGGGAATCAATGAAAACAGGAAGTAGATATTCTTCAAAAGCAAACAGAAGGAGTCCTTTTTTGATGTCCTCTATTCACACTGAGATGTGAATTACTGACTGAAGTTCTGAATATCACCCTTTGGAAGGAGGTGTGGGGAAGGATTTCTCCAGGTGTCAAAGCCTTAACCTGATGAGATCTGACTACTACTGGGATTTCAACCGGTTTTTGGTAAATTGAGAGTTGAGATTCTGTTTCCTGACTCTTACCTTGGGGGTTCTGTCTCCTGGGTCAAGTGGTTTTCAAACCACTTTCCCTGGGGCTGTGAGGGGCTGTGGAGACACAGCAGCTGTGCTCCCAGGCCCTCCATGGCTGCTTCCACCAGAGCAGCCCCACTTGTACCTGTTTTTCTTTTTCTTTTTTAATTTAAATTTATTTATTTTAATTGGAGGCTAATTACTTTACAATATTGTATTGGTTTTGCCATACATCAACATGAATCTGCCACGGGTATACCTGTGTTCCCCATCCTGAACCCCCCTCCCACCTCCCACCCCATACCATCCCTCTGGGTCATCCCAGTGCACCAGTCCTGAGCACCCTGTCTCATGCATCGAACCTAGACTGGCAATTTGTTTCACATATGATATTATACATGTTTCAATGCCATTCTCCCAAATCATCCCACCCTCGCCCTCTCCCACAAGTCCAAAAGACTGTTCTATACATCTGTGTCTCTTTTGCTGTCTCGCATACAGGGTTATCGTTACCATCTTTCTAAATTCCATATATATGCGTTAGTATACTGTGTTGGTGTTTTTCTTTCTGGCTTACTTCACTCTGTATAATAGGCTCCAGTTTCATCCACCTCATTAGAACTGATTCAATGGCTTTTTAATGGCTGAGTAATACTCCATTGTGTATATGTACCACAGCTTTCTTATCCATTTGTCTGCTGATAGACATCTGGTATCAAGGTTTCAACTAGTATCCTGTTTGGGGGGAAGAAAGATTCTACTGCTCAATGAAAGTTTGTAAACTGTTATACACCACAGTTAACTAGAAAATAGGTAGAAAAAAATCTCTCTTTTATGGATGAGGCACTGAGGGTCAGAGAGTTAAGTGAGTTGCTTTAGGATAGACATGGAGTGCTACTTGCAGTGCAGTCTTTACGATCTTTTTACCCTATCACATTGCTTCCCACAAGAGGAGCTCTTTCTAGTGAGCTCAGGGAGTACAACTGAATTAAGAATCATAGTGAAATGCCCGGGTGGTTTTGAAATGCACAATCTTATTACCTCATAGCCTAGATTTACCACTTCTTCAGGATTCTGGTCTGGAGGTGGGCAGGGCCCAGGAACCCAGCCTAGAACATTTGCATTGGGTGTGCGTCTGTATTGGAATTACTAAGGGCTTCCCTGGTGGCTCAGAGGTTAAAGCGTCTGCCCGCAATGTGGGAGACCTGGATTCAATCCCTGGGTTGGGAAGATCCCCTGGAGAAGGAAATGGCAACCCACTCCAGTACTCTTGCCTGGAGAATCCCATGGATGGAGGAGGCTGGCGGGCTATAGTCCACGGGGTCGCAAAGAGTCGGACATGACTGAGTGACTTCACCTCACCTCACCTCAAGAAAAGCTAACAATGTTCTCATTGTGGGTTGATAGCCAGGTTGTTGTTGTTCAGTCGCTAGGTCGTGTCTGACTGTTTGTGACCCCAGGGACTGCAGCACGCCAGGCTTGCCTGTCCTTCACTATCTCCCAGAGCTTGCTCAAACCCATGTCCATTGAATCGGTGATGCCATCCAACCATCTCATCCTCTGTCATCCCCTTCTCCTCCTGCCTTCAATGTTTCCCAGCATCAGGGTCTTTTCCAATGAGTCTGCTCTTTGCATCAGGTGGCCAAAGTGTTGGAGCTTCAACTTCAGCATTAATCCTTCCAATGAATATTCAGGACTGATTTCCTTTAGGATTGACTGCTTTATCTCCTTGCTGTCCAAGGGACTCTCAAGAGTCTTCTCCAGCACCACAGTTCAAAAGCATCAGTTCTTTGGCCCTCAGCCTTTGTGGTCCAACTATCACATCTGTACATGACTACTGGTAAAAACCATAGCTTTGGCAGCCAAGACTGGATGTGATTCTCTGCCTCCTCCTCCATGTCACTGGACCACTCATGCATTGGGTGCATGAAACACAGCATGTCCCATGGCTGCACTTTATAGAAACAGTCCTTATTTCTGGGTGGTTGATGTTTTTAGTCCCAAATCTTTCAAGCAGCACCAAATATTCTATAAATCTCTCTCTTGGAACATTGCTGAGGCATAAAGATAGAGGCAAGAATAGTGTTTGGTTCTAAGGAAGAGTTATAAATGGCACAGATCTGAGTGACTCCTTTAAGACATCAGGAGGCCAAAAGCTTACTACTCATAGGTGAAAAAAGTGTTGAATTAGTGGCCTGATCCATCATCCATTTTGCTGTGGATGGAACCATGCAGTTTCTATTCTTGGATCCCTTCCCACAATGTGGCCTTTGGAATATCCTTGAAGGTCTCTTGCTACATTGCTGAGAGTGCTTTTACTTGCTCTGTTCTTCACCGTGCTCCTAGTCCAGGGGCCGTTCTGTCTTCTGTTTGGAGCTGATCTGAGATCCCTCTGTCTCCATTGACGTCTGTTTTCAGGGCCGGGCCAGGTTTGCTGATGAGTCATCCTGTTGTTTTTCATTTAGAAGAAAATTTAATAGCCCCAGATGGAATTTTTTTCCCTTAGGTTTTCACTTTATTTCTAGCAGAAATCCTCAGATCAATAGTTGAAAACAGAGGTACTGTTTATTCTGATATTAGTATGGGCTTCCCTTACCACATTGTCTGGGTGGATGTTAGGTTGTGGAAAGGCTGAGTGAGTGAATGATGGTAGTCTCTGGTGTATTTCATCTGGAGAGCAATAGGGCTCGGGGGAGATGAATGTGTTATGGGGAATGGATTACCTCGCTTGGAGCTCTTTTTAAGATAAGGAAACAATCTAATGAAAGTCGGTTGGTTTGTCATGAACAATTGATACTCAGCAAACGAGCAAATATTTTAAAAGGAAAAACAGAAAAAGATCATTTACCATAGCAGAGAGGAATTTCCTTTATGGCAGGAGGTTGCATAAAACCTGGAGTTGAAGTGTGGCTTTTGAGTGGAAAGAAGAGGGGGACTCTCCAGGCACCTGCCCTGATCCTGTGACTGACTTTATTCAATATGACACCCTCCTCTCCTAAGTTGAAACACCTGGTTGCCTTTCCTTATCTAGAAAATGGGGAAAAATAAACCTGTCTTCAGAGAAGGCAATGGCACCCCACTCCAGAACTCTTGCCTGGAAAATCCCATGGATGGAGGAGCCTGGTAGGCTGCAGTCCATGGGGTCACTAAGAGTCGGATATGACTGAGCGAATTCCCTTTTACTTTTCACTTTCATGCACTGGAGAAGGAAATGGCAACCCACTCCTGTGTTCTTGCCTGGAGAATCCCAGGGATGGGGGAGCCTGGTGGGCTGATATCTATGGGGTCACACAGAGTCAGACACGGCTGAAGTGACTTAGCAGCAGCAGCAAACCTGTCTTACCTACTCCATGGGGTTGTGTTACAAGGATCAAGGAAATCATAAATGCTCCAGCTCGTTGGAAATTTTTAAATGCTGGCCACACATAGAGACACACATCATGTCGCCAAGTCCTCCTTCGAGAAGAATTATGAAATTCTGCCCTGTTGCTGTCCGTACTTTTTTTGCTACTGCCAGAGTTGATAACCTTTTTCCTGGATTCCTTGCACATGCCTCCTAACCAATCTTTCTGTCTCTGGTCTCTCTCTTTTATGGTCTATTCTCCACTGGACCACAAGATTAACCTCTCTAAACCCACTTTTTCCTCCCTAAATCCACTTTTAATCATGTTTTCTCCATGCTCTGAAATCTTTATTTGCTCCCTTAAATGTCCTTGTGTTAGTTACTCAGTCGTGTCCAACTCTTTGCAACCCTATGGACTGTAGACTGCGAGGCTCCTCTTTCCTTGGAATTCTCCAGGCAAGAATACTGGAGTGGGTAGCCATTCCCTCCTCCAGGAAATCTTCCCGACTCAGTGATCAAACCCAGATCTCCTGATTTAAAGACAAATTCTTTACCATTTGAGCCACCAGGGAATTCCCAGTTTTTCCCTAGTACCTATTAAATCAGTTCAGAATCCTGGGCATGGAAGCCAAAAATCTCTGATTTACACCTGTAACTTACACAGTACTGTATATCAAATATACTTCAATTAAAAAAAAAAAAAAACTCTTTGAATTCTACCAGGATTTCCGTTTTCATTCTTCATGCCTTCCTTGTGTTCATTTTTTTTAATTAAAAATATTATTTATTTTTGGCTGTGCCCAGGTGACATGTGGGATCTTAGTTCCCTGACCAGAGATTGAACCTGTGCTTCCTGTATTGGGAGCTCAGAGTCCTAACCATTGGACTGCCATGAAAGTTCCTCCCTCATATTCTTTTAAAAAAAAAATTAGAGTATACTTGCTTTACAATGTTGTATTAGTTTCTTTTGCACAACAATGTGAATCAGCTATATATATACAAATATCCCCTCCCTCTTGAGCCTCTTGCCACCCGCCCCCTTCCTACCCCTCTAGGTCATCACAGAGCACTGAGCTGAGCTCTCTGTGTTATACAGCAGCTATCTATTTTACACATGGTAGGGTATATGTGTCAGCGCTACTCTTGCAAATCATCCCACTCTCCCTTTTCCCCTCTATGTTCACAAGTCTATTCCTTGTATTCTTTAATACTCCATCCAGCCTGTAGCATTTATCCTTTGCAAAAGCCCTATAGTTTCCCAGAACTTCTAGAATTTTGTCATTTCCTTACACTTCCTTTTTTTTTCCAAGCATCAAGATTCAATGTTCTCAATATTCTATAATAACCTAAATGAGAAAAGAACTAGAAAAAGAATAGATATATGCATAACTGAATCATTTTGCTGTACATCTGAAACTAACACAACATTGTTAATCAACTATACTCCAATCTAAAATAAAAATGAAAAAATAATCAATTTTCTAAAAATCTAATTGAAATGCCATTTTCCCCCTAAAGCTTCTTGCTATCTCCCTTGGGGGCATCTGTTTGGTGAGGACATTATGAAGGGAACTCAAGCATTACATGGTAGTTGAGTGAGACGACATCTCAGATCCCTTTCAGTTCTACTCACATTTCTAAGCAGTGCTTCTGGGATAAAAAGTGAGACGTGAACACTCCCATTTTGATAGCTCATATCCTGTCACCCACATCCTGTTTTTCCTCCTTTCTCCCACCCTGAGTTCTTGCTTTCTCTGTTCATCCTGGCAGAGTACCCTGTTTCCACGAAAGAGGCAGTCAAACTGGGGACTTTTTATTGGAGGAGACAGGATGTGTTTCAACATTGTTCTGAAATAAAATGGTTCCAGTCTGTTGGCCTGGTGCACTGTCACAAAACAAGGTTTAATCACTGGCATTGCCTTCTCCATATTCATCCAATATTTTATGTCACTCTTCAACTACTGTCTTGCTCTCCTAAGTCCTTCATGTACACGTCTTCCTCTCTAGACTTGAAGCTCTTTGAAGGCAGAGACTTTTTCTTGTTAATTGTTTTGTCTACCATAATGCCAGTGGGTACTTGGTCAATGCCTGGTGACTCAAGTTGACAGTGGATGAAGAGGGAGATTTGAAAGGCTTTTTCCTTCAAAAAAGGCCAGAAGTACAAAGTAAAGAATTCCTTGACCCCTCCCCATCCTCTATGACATCAGCCTTTGTGACACTTGCCTCCGTGGCTGGGTGATAACCAGTCTCCTCCTATAGATTTTGGATCTGGGCAGCAGTTCCACTGAGTCCCTAGGAGACAGAGCAGTTTCAGGAAGAATGAGTTGTTTGGTTGGTTTCCATTCCAAGCCGGGAAAACAAATAGCAGTATAGCCTTGCCCAGTCTTGACCCTTTCGCTAGGAAGGAATCCTCCAGCCATATGACATCCCACATCAACACAATCCTCTGAGCACGGACAGGGTGCAACCCCTGAGCAATGATGTATCTGAGAGGACCGTCACCTTGACGATCTGAAGAAGGGGAGCTGGTGGAGCCTGCTTCAGTAGCCGTGTTCTGCAGGGCAGTCTGGGAATACCTGGAAGGGTGGCCATGGGAAGCATGGTGAGCAATGGCAGTCTCTATGAGGAAATCCTGGAAGCCAAGTTTATTAGCTGACATCGGTGTTTTTATTTCATCTGTAGGTCTGATTACAAGTGCCAGGTCTCTTTTTTCCTTTTGCTTTTATTTGGCTCCTCGGAGTGGCTCGCAGGATCTTAGTTCCCCAGGCAGGAATTGATCTTGTGTCCCTTGCAGTGGAATGCAGAGTCTTAACCACTGGACCACCAGAGAAGTCCCTCTTTCTCCTTTTTTCTATCCCTCTCTGGATTCTGGAGGGTAAGAGATATGCTGAAGAGAATAAGGACACTTACATTTAGGTCAAAGAACTGTCTCTCATATATATATAAAAAGAGGCTAAACAAACACCAAGTTTGAAGTACTAATTTTTTTTTTCTTAATTGCAGTATAGTTGATTTACAATATTGTGTTAGTTTTAGGGATATAACAAAGCGATTGATGTACTGAAGGTTTAAATTGCATCAAAAGCCATGCATGGAGGTAATTGTAAAGAACCCTCAGATTGTTAAGATACTGACTCATACCATCAGCATGTAATAGAGACAGAATATTGTGGGTCAGACTAGGAGTAGAGAGAAGAGGCTTGGCTCTAATATAATCAGTGTTCAGTGAAGCAAAGAATAGGTCAGTGGGCAGAGAATAGTCAGCCTGGGAGCTGAGAGGGGCCAGGGCCAGAGGGACTCAGGCTTAGATTCTCAGATGTGTACACATTCCAGGCACTAGTGTTATTAACGAGGGATTATCACTGCTAGCCACTTGCAAAATCAATTACATACAAATGTCAGTAGAAAAAGGAAAGGTGCCTTTAATCAGAATGTTGGCAATCTGGGGAGATGGTGGACTCCGTGTCCCCTCCAAAAACCCTAACAAAGATTCTGCTCGGCTATGAAAGTTTTAAAGAGGACAGTCGTAATCTCAGTGCATCATTGAGTTAGAGCGTCAGAGTCATTGCCATCCACTACAGTGTGTGCAGGCTCATGGACTCCTCTCGATTTTCCTCCAGATGTTATCTTGTTCACACAGTTTATTCACCAGATTACTGAAGTGGAAGCTAGAGAAGAGATCTGGTCATCTGTTAATTACTTATTCTTCATTACTACCTCTTTGATCTATGAAAAGAATTGGCAAGGCAGGCAAGGTATTGTGTGATTAAAATATCTGAAAGCTGTGCTTGGATCGGAGATGAGTAGAGATTGGGGGAGACTGGTTTAAAAGTCAGTTACAATATAGCTTTGCTAAAGTGATAGGAAAAGAAGTCTATTGCTGAGGGTGGTTTCTTGCAAAGAACTGCTGACATGAGGGGTTTCTTTTTTTCTCAGTTGGGAGGGAGTTGGCTTTTTTATGGCCCAGCTAAAATATCATTGAGGCACAGTATCTTCTCTGAGCACTGAGCTCATGTACCTCCTCCTATTATCTGATGATGAAGTAGAGTCTGTGGCATCTTAATATCAGGAAGAGGTTTGGACAGTACACACACAAACATACACACGCACCCCACTTCAGTCTCTGTAAAGAAATACCCCCAAATGGATACTCAGGTGTTCTGGTTTCCATAGCAGTCTCTTGTGAATTTCGTAGCATGAATCAGTCTTCGGGAGTCTGACCCACCTGGAGATACAAGATTGAGTGTCTGGACGTGCAAGGCTAAGAAACAGGCTGTGACCTTTTTGGTGTTTGCTAACGGCTTCCTAAAGAGCCTTTGACTGGCTGGCTTGTCCTCTTGCCCCTTTGACACTCCTCCACCTCATTGCCACCTGTCTTGAATCACAGCAGGGGGACTGATGGCAGATGACAGCATCCCCAATTCCAGCAAATGCCTCCTGGGTGCCATCCTCCCTCATAGCCATTGCATTTGGGGGGTGTTCATCATGTTTGCCCATTTCTTCTTTCATTTTGCAAATGCCTCAGTAGTGTTTGTATCTTTTCCTTCCTTCAGTTCAGAGCAATCTGTTCAATTTGAAGAGCCAGCAGCTTCCCCAGTGTTCAGGGGAACAGGGGCTGAGTAACCAGAGACTTGATTTTTCTTTTGCTGCCAGTTAGCTGCAGGAGGTAGGTTGATCCGCTCATCTTAATCCAGTGTGTTTTGTTCTGCTAAACTGTCATTGCCTTCCCTTGATCCCTCAAATCTATTGTTGTACTAAGAAAAACACTACTTTGCATTCACACTCTGTGTCTTTTTTTGGCTGGTTCTTACTACAGTAAAGCAATCAGTTTTTTTTTTTTTTAATTATGCCCTTTGAAAATGTTTGCTGCATTATCTAATGTAATTTGTGTTATCTGTTGAGTTGACAGTGACACCTGAATGGAACCATTGAGAGTATTTTTGTGAAAATAAGTGGGGAAAGAAAGGTTTTCTATTGAGATACTTGACATTATGTGTTGAATTATATCCTCAGAATTCATAAGTTGAAGTCCTCATCACTTATTACCTTAGTATGGGACCTGATTTGAAAATAGGGTCATGGCCAATGTAACTTGTTAAGATGAAGTCATAGATGAGAAGAGTGCATGCTAAGTTGCTTCAGTCACATCTGGCTGCAACCCTGTGGACTGTAGCCTGCCAGGCTCCTCAGTCCGTGGGATTCTCCAGGCAAGAATACTGGAGTGCGTTGCCATTTCCTTTTCCAGGGGATCTTCCCGACCCAGGGATTGAACTCATGGCTCCTGCAAAGCAGGTGGATTCTTTACTGCTAAGCCACTGGGGAAGTCCCCATAGTCGAGAAGAGTGGGCCCCAATCCAGTATAGCTGGTGTCCTTATGAGAAGGGAAGTTCTGGAGATAGACGCATATAGGAAGAGTATGTGGAGATGATCAGGGTTCCATTTTCTTCAAACCAAGAAGCACCAAAGAGAGCCAGCCAACCACCAGAAGCTAGGAGAGAGACATGAAACCAGTCTCTTACCCCAACTTGCAAAGGGAGCCAACCCCACTCTGACACCCTGCTTTCAGACTTCTAGCCCCTAAGACTGTGAGACAAGAAATTTCTATTGTGCAAGCCACCCAGTTTGTGGTCCGTTCTTATGGCAGCTGTAACAAATGAATCGACTTGATTTACTGAACATTCTAGCTATGCATGTATTCTGGAGACTGGGAAACACATGGATTGTGACTTCAAAAAGTGTTATACCTTTTGGAAGTGTATGGAGAGTTTGAAGGTTACTGAAGAGCCGGCCCCAGCCAGCCACATCCATGGGCTGCCTGAGAAAGCAGAGATAGAGAGGAGGGGTTGGAGCTCCCTGAAACACTCAGATGACACTACACGCATTCCTTTGCATATTTGTAAAGTCACAGGTGCTCATGTCTCCCCACATTCCTAAAGGGGTGTTGGGGGGTGTGTGTTTGGCAGTGTCTGTTGATAAATGGGCTGAAGTGTTGCCCTGCCCAGCTCTGTAGACTGGAAGTTATTCGACCTTCCAGTGTGGGGCCCAGAGCTTAACTGGCCAGGCACTCAGCTGTATCAAATGAGTCAGCTTGAGCAAGGCCCACCCAGATGAATTCAATTTGTGAATGTTTGGCCTCTGCCCTGGGAGGGCCCTGCCGGGTGCTTTAGGGTAAAAACAGCTGAGCAGAGCCCTGGAGAGGGGTTGGCAAGCCCTGCCCGGGGGTTAGCAGTTCTCCCGAAGATGTCCTCTCTGGCCCGCCTGTGAGGTAAGCCCTTGGCTCTCGCCTACCTCTGCTCTCTGAGCTCCTGCCCTGAGGTGACACCCAGATCCCAGGCGTCTGATATTCTGCCCGTTGCTGTCTAGCTGTGAGTATCTATGGTGGCAGTTGCCAAAAAGGAAACAAGAGCCAGATTCTTAGGTCAGCCTGGTCTTTCCGGAGGCCAGCCAGGAAGGGCATGCCCTGTGTTCTCAGCCTGCCTGGCCTGTAGCCAGAAAATGAGTGCTGCTCCAGTTGGAAAGGCTTTCTAGAGACTTAGAAACTGTATCTGGCTTGTGTGCTTTTAAGCGGTTTATTTTTCCAAAGCCTATTCTTGGCTTCTTGGTCAAGATTCAGTGGGTGTGTATTAAGTGGGATGACCACATTTCCTAAACCAAAGCTTTTAGATGGAGTAACAACGGGTTTTGGGGGGAGAAACTAATGTAGGGGAAAAAAAGCCTTTCAAAGATACAAAAATGAAGTCACTTGGCAGTTAACAAGCTTGACATCAACTTTATTGAAAAGAATGGCTCTGTGTGATGGTATGAAGTGAGGACAGGCCAGAAAATTTCACAACAAATGTTACTGAGTATCAATTATATACCAACCACTGTTTTTGCTCTTTAAAATATATCAGGGTACAAAATTATCACCAACATTCCTCCCATCGTGGAGCTGATGTTCTAGAATCAGGGTTTTCATCAAACTTTCAAAGGTCCTTTCCTGGGATGTTTCTAAAAGGTAAGATCTTTTCAGGTGTTGGCTTTTTAGTGACTAAACTTTGCTAATGTAAAATTAGCTATTAGGGCAGCGTTTGTTTATCCCACAGGGGAAAAGCCATCTGGCAGTTGGTTGTGGCTGGCACTGGGCTTGGGAATATAGAAGTGAACTTTAGTTCTTGGGTGAGTTTATCTTATGCTCTGGAAATGCCTCTGTTGAGACTCAGTAATTAAACAAAAAAGCAGTCCGCTCTGGTGGTCTGACTGTACCCGTTATAGGATTTCATTAGCTGAGTCCTCTGAACTGATGTACAGGTTGCTTGTATGAATTTACGGCCTTTGAAGTGGTCTGTGCTTCTGCCATATGACAAAGTCTAGCCTCATGTGCTGTGCAACTTCCTGTATGTGGCTGCTGTTATGTACCTTTTGTGGATCCTTAGTTCCTGGTTCTTAAATACTTGGGGAGTGAATGAATGAGCAAATGGATGCCTGGATGACAGTTTGATTTGTTAGCCAGGGCGATGTTAGTTCTTATTGCACTTGTAGGATAAAGTGTCCTTTAAAATGTTTGGGCCTCAAGGGACAATGGGCCCCTGTCTTTGAGGTTATACTTTTCCCATGGGGCAGTTGTGCTGACATTCAGCCAGAAGTGATGGCCCAACCCAAGACCTTGAGTCAGTCTCCAAGGCTCATAGGTTTCCATAGCTGGTTCTCTAATTTGATGCTTCTCAGATTTTGGTGCCTATGGAAAGCACCCGAAGGCCTTGTTGAACAGATCATTTGGCCCCACTCTCAGAGCTTGGATTCATTACATCTGAGGTGGGCCCCCAGAACTGGAATCGCTAAGATTTACAGTTAGTGCTAACAATGCTGTTGGCCTGCAGACCCCTTTTTGTGAACCTCTAATCGGAGAAGGCAATGGCACCCCACTCCAGTACTCTTGTCTGGAGAATCCCATGGATGGAGGAGTCTGGTAGGCTGCGATCCATGGGGTCGCTAAGAGTCAGACACTACTGAGCGACTTCACTTTCACCTTTCACTTTCATGCATTGGAGAAGGAAATGGTAACCCACTCCAGTGTTCTTGCCTGGAAAATCCCAGGGGTGGGGGAGCCTGGTGGGCTGACGTCTATGGGGGTTGCACAGAGTTGGACATGAGTGAAGTGACTTAGCAGCAATCCATAAGCAGTGCTGATGTAATTGACAGTGGAGTGGTTCAACACGTGTGCTCTGACCAGTGGTGAAATCCCAGTTCTACCACTTACAATGTGGCAGTGGACCTGTTTGTTTACCTGTCAGTTGGAATAATAGTGGTACTTCTAGCATTGTGGTGTAGACCAGATAATGCATATAGAGAGCTTAGCATAGCACTTGGAATTGAATAAATATTAAGTACTAGGATCATTGCTTTGTACCTCAATAGCTTGTTTCCTAGTAGGCACTCAATGGTGCTTATGCTTAGTTGCTCAGTCATGTCCAACTCTTTGTGATCCCATGACTCCTCTGTCCATGGGATTCTCCAGGCAAGAATACTAGAGTGGGTGGCCATGCCTTCCTCCAGGAGATCTTCCCAATTCAGGGATCCAATCTAGGTCCCCCACATTGCAGGTGGATTCTATACCATCTGAGCCACCAGGGAACTCAATTAAATGAAAATAAAGTGGGTTTTTAGTTGGATTCCTAGACAAGGAGAATTATTTTAGAGTTAAATCAAATTTTTGACTTTTTAAATATTCAACTTAACATGGAGCCAGATTTCCTGGATGTGGCTGCAGGTGAAATGTTGATGGTAGAATAGCACAAATCATTTGCAGTTATTTTTCTGGCCCCCAACTGTGTCTTGACCAGGCATTTAGTGGGTTAGAATCTGCAAGAGAATCAAAGGCTGAGGGTTGGTGGAGATGTTATAGTTGGTCCATGAGACCCTTAAACCTGGCATCATATGTCCTTAGTTTAGCATTGCATGTCATCCAGAGACCAGTGGGCAAGGCAAATCCAGTCTTTAGAGTACTTCTGTGATTCCATTTAAAATCCACATCCAGCAGAAAGACTCAGTGGGTTTATCTGAAATAGGAAATTTCTTTTTTGTGTGTGCCAATGCTCAGTATTTTCCAAGGTATGGTCCATAAGAGTATTTGCATCCACTTAGGGTGCTCGGTGAAAATGGAGATGTCTGAGCTAGACGTAATGAATTAGAATCCCTAGGAGTGGGAGCACAAAGTCTTCATTTTAAAAAGCATCCCAGTATTCTGGGATTTACCAGAGTAGCTTGGGAAACATCACTGCAAAAGATCGTCCATCATATACGACAGCAAGGATGGTTATATTGTCAATTGTAATTCATTGTTACAATTAATGTTATAGAGTTTATGATGCTGCCTCCAGGATCCCCAGTTAGCACCATAAAGTTCATTCCAAGGCCAGACATATTTTGGAACTTACTTTCTGCACCTTATCCCAACACTTGTCCTGTGTACATTAAAGACCAGCTGGAAATGAAATGCAGTCCAACATGATTTACTAATAATTGTCACTATAGTTGTATGTGCAGAGCTGGATGCTTTTTGAGTGTATAGAATTGGAGAACAGTGTGTCCTGATTTCAGGTGACTCTCATCGTGATGAACTGTTTCAACCAAGAGCCTCACTTTGATTTCAAAGTCCATAGCCAGTAATCTCAGATGTACTCCATTGATTGGAAGAAACGGAAATTAATAGTTAGAATTCAGATAAGTCAGGAGCAGTGCTTTCATGCCAGGGAGCAGTTAAGATTCTGTGTTGGGTGTTTACATACACAAGGCTCTTTAGTGTTTGCCAATTCTGTAGGGCTGAGAGCTTCTCTTCATTCTATCTCTGGCTTGGCCTGGCCAAGTGACTCTGGTTTCTATTTCTGGCTTTCATTTGTCACCTTACCCTGCCATCTCCTGTTTCTGATTGTGACCTGGCAACCTATGCTTATCTAGAATCCTTTACTGCATCTGTCACCTTCTTGCCACTTCTGCTTATCCACAGCAGATAAGTGACTTCAGGGACTGTAATAAAAGAGCAAGCCAACATCATCTGTCTGTGCCTTATGAGTCTGTAAATTTGCACACCCATCGCACCCACTGGCACAGTGTGAAAACATTTTGTTGAAGTGCAAGCATTGGTTTCCTATGTGTTGAACCACTTAGTCCAACTTTTGAAGAATGAACACTGATATCTGTGTCATGGAGAAAATTCAGCAAATCCTTTAATGAGGATATAGATAATATCATCTATAATGTTATAGAGCAGAGGTCCACAACCTCCATCCATAGACTCTTGCCTTGATCTGTCAGATCAGTGGCATTTGATTAGAAATAAAGTATGCAATAAATGTAATATGCTTGAATCAACCTGAAACCATCCTTCCTATTCCCCACCCCCTACCACTGTCATGAAAAAATTGTTTCACAAAAGGGTCCTTGGTGCCAGAAGTATTGGGGACCACTGTTACAGCATTGTTACAGAGGATAACAAATTAAAAGGTAGGGCTTGATTTGTGACGTCAGAACACTACAATTTTGCCTGAATCTTAGCCTCCCTTGTGAAGGAGAATAAAGAAAGCAGATATTTATTGAGCACCACAGTCTACAACTTATACAGATTTTAAGAGGCCTGAATGGGATTTGAACTGAAGTCTGGCTGATGTTTGGGGCTTCCCCAATGGCTCAGCATAAAGAATCTGTCTGCAGTGCAGGAGACACAAGAGATGCAGGTTCGATCCCTGGGTCAAGAAGATCCCCTGGAGGAGGAAATGGCAAGTCACTCCAGTATTCTTGCTTAAAAAAATTGCATGGAAAGAGGAGCCTGGTGAGCTACAGTCCAAAAGGTCACTAGCTGATGTGCTAATTTTTGGAAATTTATTTTCATTTTCTCAGAGCCACAAATGGCCTTTTCCAAGGAGAAACCTCCTGAACAAATTTATAGGGCAATACATGTGGAACCTCGTTTGAGGTTCCTTGGCCTTGATTACGGAAGTGAGTTTTGTTTCTTTAATTCTGATGATCTGTGTTTATATACTTTTGGTTTTATTGCATAATTTTTGCCCACCAGTTTCTAAAACAAGCAAGCATTGGTTCTGATTAAAGAGAACAACAGCAAATCAATCTCATGTGATTTGTACTGTAAATGTTTGAATTCCATCTATTCCATGCCTTGATAGCTTTATGCCATCTGTTGTGAAGTTCAGTTGGCCCTGTGACAACATGCTGGTTTAGAAGGTATCGCCTTGGTGGGACGTACAGTCTGATTCTGCCTAATGGCAAAGGGTGTGCCTGTGAGTGCGACTTACTCTTTCGTGTCAGACTCTTTGCGTCCCCATGGACTGTAGCCCACCAGGCTCCTCTGTCAATGGGATTCTCCAGGCGAGAATACTGGAATGGGTTGCCATTTCCTTCTCCAGGGCATCTTCCCGACCCGGGGATTGAACCTGCATCTTCTGCACTGGCAGGCGGATTCTTTACCGCTGAGACACCTGGGAAGCCCTGATGGGAAAGGGAGGTTCTGATAAAGGCTTTGCAGAGAGATGGCAGCTCTGATGAGGTTCAGTGCTTCTTTCAGAGTGAGCAGATCTCTGACCCGAATATGCGGATCTTAATTTTGAGACACTAACTTCTAAAAGGAGTCAGTTAAAATGGAGAATTAACTGAGGAAATCCTTTTTTATGTGAGTGAGTGCACTTAATACTTCAGGAAGCTTTCTATCTGGCACTGAGGGGCAGAACTGTTTGAGATGAGCTTGGGAAGAAAATACAGCAACTTCAAACAGCAAGAAAAGAAGGTTTCTGAGCTTTAAAGGCTGAATTTTAACTGAAAACGTTTCTCTGGTTTAGTTAAGCCAATAAAACCTTAACTAGGATAAAAAATAAATCAGGATCTGTGCAGACATACTTGCACTGAGGGTAGTGCTTTTTTTTTTAAAGTCCATTTATTCAGGGACCTTCTCCCCCCATGACTCAGCATAAATACATATTCAAATGGTCATACTACAACTACCACCACCAACAGAGGATATTCTTATCCCCATTTTACAGATGGGAAAACTGAGACTCAGGAAGATGCAGCGACTCATTTAATACTATACAGATAACAAGTAGCAAGTTTGAATTCAGCTTGGCCTAACTCTTTTCATCTGTCTTAGTTGGCTCAGGCTGCCATAACCAAATACCACAAACTGGGTAGCTTAAACAACAAATTGTTTTTCTAAGTTCTGGAGGTTAGAAGCCCAAGATCAAGGGGTTGGCAGGGTTGGTTTCTTTTGAGGCTTCTCATTGTGACATCACATGATCTTCTAAGGACACCAGTCAGACTGAAATAGAGCTTGGCCCTTATGATTTTTTAAAGACCCCATTTGCAATTAAAGTCACATTTCTGGGTTATAACCTTAAGCGTATGAATTTGGGGAATAGGGGAACAAAATTCAGTCTATAACACCATCTACATCTACCTGCATCTCTGTTGGATACAGTCCCAGTGGGGAGCTGAGATGAGCATTGAAATAAAACAAGATAATGTGGTGGGGCCCATGCTGATTAGACAGCTGGGTATAACTGAAAGGACTATCTTTACCCTGGTGAGATTGTAACAATTCTTAAACATGTTGAAAGGAAAACCCAAGCAGCTCCGTACATAATCGACTTTATAAAACCTGTGGAAAGTCTGTCAAGAGGGTGACGGGGAAAGGAGGGGGCCAGTTAATTGACTGATAGTGCCTGGCAGGGCTGATGTTTGAAAAATTGAGATGTTGGTTATAAGTTAACGCAAAAATCATTAACAGATAAAAGATTTTCTGTCTTTGGATTTGGTCTGATGTGTACTTCTTCAGTTTCATTTACTAATTTCTTAGGTTTCTAGTTTGTGCTTATCAATAAATAGTTTAGCTTTTTACTTAGTTTCTGATTTAAAATCCCTTTTATACTGATTCCTTGGTTGACAGGCAGTTAGTACAATTACAGTGGACAAGTACTAGGTTCCTTTCAGCACCAGTAGTGAAAGCTCAGGGCTGAGGTAAAATTCCTGTGCAAGACCTTTAAAGCCTATTTAAGAATCATCTCAAATCCTGAACAACAGTAACAGAACTTGAATGACCATGCCATTTGTGGTAGGCTTTACGGGACCATGCAGTTGCAGTCCCTGTGCTTGGGAGTCTGGCTCAGTTCTGGGGTGCCCACTACTGACAAACTGTTTCAGGACCTTATCTCCCTCACCCTGGGGACACAATGTAAAGACCCACCACCTGTATCCGTCCTAAGTCACTTCAGTTGTGTCCGACTCTTGTGAAAACATGGACTGTAGCCTGCCAGGCTCCTCTGTCCATGGGATTCTCCAGGCCAGAATACTGGAATGGGGTGCCATTTTCTTCTCCAGAGGATCTTCCTGACCCAGGGAACGGACTTCTGTCTCTTCTGTCCCTGCACTGGCAGGCGGGTTCTTTAGCACTAGCGCCACCTGGGAATACAGCACATTTATTACTTTCTCCAAACTGCTGGGTTTGTTACTCTGTCAGAACGGAAATTAGGTCTGTCTGACATTGTATTCTTCATTGTCAGGCTGGCAGATTGCCCTCTGTGTCCTAAAATCCTTGTCCATTGATTATTTTCCTTATTTGTTCCAGGGTTTTTCTAGGTATGAAAGTTACTGAGTCTCTAGTTTCTGACCATTGTTTCTCACGTTTTAAAGGCTGCTTTCTATTCACCCTCATTGATCAGGCTTCTCATGGTTTTCCATGAGCAGGATTCAAATGCACCAAAACTAGAAATCAGCCAAGCTGGTTTTGACCCTTCCCCACTTGCCATGCCTCTCTCCTAGAAGAACCCTTTCTTTCACCAGGAATTTAGACTGTTTCCAACAACATAATGGGCTTATATTCTTTAGCACACTAAAGTTGCTTCTTACCCACCTACAGGTTTAAGGTATTATCCTTCCATAGTTCTTACTATTTTAATAGGGACTTTTAAAATTCTTCAAAGACCAAGAGATGAAATCTCAATTGGTGGAATTTCACAGAAGAGTGTGCACCCATGTAGGCTCAGAGCTTTTATTCTAAGTATCACTCCACTCAGAGGCAGCTTCATACTCCAGCAGTTTTCAATGGGGAAAAAAATGCCACTTGTAGTGATGGTAGCCTCAGTCACCAGACATTTAGAATCTTCTCTTGAGCCAGAAATCTGTTCTAGAACACGTGAGTCACCTAGCTCCTGATTTAGTGAAAGGGCTGGGAAAACTGATCAACCACTTGTAAAAGAATGAAACTAGAACACTTTCTAACACCATACACAATAATAAACTCAAAATGGATTAAAGATCTAAACGTAAGACCAGAAACTATTAAACTCCTAGAGGAGAACATAGGCAAAACACTCTCTGACATACATCACAGCAGGATCCTCTATGACCCACCTCCCAGAATACTGGAAATAAGAGCAAAAATAAGCAAATGGGACCAAATTAAACTTAAAAGCTTCTGCACAACAAAGGAAACTATAAGCAAGGTGAAAAGACAGCCTTCAGAATGCGAGAAAATAATAGCAAATGAAGCAACTGACAAACAACTAATCTCAAAAATATACAAGCAGCTCCTGCAGCTCAATTCTGGAAAAATAAATGACCCAATCAAAAAATGGGCCTAAGAACTAAACAGACATTTATCCAAAGAAGACATACAGATGGCTAACAAACACATGAAAAGATGCTCAACATCACTCATTATCAGAGAAATGCATATCAAAACCACAGTGAGGTACCATTTCACACCAGTCAGAATGGCTACAATCCAAAAGTCTACAAGAAATAAATGCTGGAGAGGGTGTGGAGAAAAGGGAACCGTCTTACACGGTTGGTGGGAATGCAAACTAGTACAGCCACTATGGAGAACAGTGTGGAGATTCCTTAAAAAACTGGAAATAGAACTGCCTTACGACCCAGCAATCCCACTGCTGGGCATACACACCAAGGAAACCAGAATTGAAAGAGACATGTGTACCCAATGTTCATTGCAGCACTGTTTATAATAGCCAGGACATGGAAGCAACCTAGATGTCCATCAGCAGATGAATAGATAAGAAAGCTGTGGTACATATACACAATGGAGTATTACTCAGCCATTAAAAATAATACATTTGAATCAGTTCTAATGAGGTGGATGAAACTAGAGCTGATTATACAGAGTGAAGTAAGCCAGAAAGAAAAACACCAATACAGTATACTAACACATATATATGGAATTTAGAAAGATGGTAACAATAACCCTGTATGCAAGACAGCAAAAGAGACACAGATGTAGAGAACAGTCTTTTGGACACTGTGGGAGAGGACGAGGGTGGGATGATTTGGGAGAATGGCATTGAAACATGTATAATATCATATGTGAAATGAATCGCCAGTCGACATTTGATGCAGGATACAGGATGCTTGGGGCTGGTGCACTGAGATGACCCAGAGGGATGGTACGGGGAGGGAGGAGGGAGAGGAGTTCAGGATGGGAAACATGTATACACCTGTGGTGGATTCATGTTGATGCATGGCAAAACCAATACAATATTGTAAAGTAATTAACCTTCCATTAAAATAAGTAAATTTATATTAAAGAAAAACATTTTTATTTGCACACAGGATAATCAAACTGCTGTGGCCTGTGAGATCTTTAGTTGTGGCATGTGGGATCTAGTTCCCCAACCAAGGATCAAACCCAGGCTACCTGAATTGGGAGTGCAAAGTCTTAGCCACTGGACCACTGGGGAAGTCCCTGTTTTTTTTTTATTTTCACATAAGAATAAACTTGTCTAATAAGAACTCAAAAAAAAAAAAAGAATATCATGGTAAAGGGCAGGGCTCTGAGGACCATAAAGTTAAGTACATATAAGGTTAATCTCTGGCTCATAAAATGCTGGAATGTCAGACTTAGAAGGGACCTTGGAGGTTCTCTAGCTTACTTAATGGGAGACAATGTGGAATTATGGGGGGAAGAAAAGAAACACATGTTTTGAAGTCAGAAGGACCTGGGCTTGAATCTCACTCTTAGTTGGTGACCTCTGATTAAGGAAGACCTTTTGTGGGTCTTTGTTTTTCCACTTCTGGCCATTGTAGGTGTTAACAAATGATAGCTGCTGTTATTATAATTATTATTATGATGATCATTAGGTTACAGATGAGGAATCTGAAAAGTAGAGGCTAAATTACTTTACATAATTTAGCATTTTATTTAAGATCTGGGGCTGCCCTCTACAACTATTACATCGACTGATATAAAAATGCACAACGTGAGAGCTGCAAAGAGCTGCGAGTTTCAGTTTTGTTGGAGGATTTACTGAGGGGCATAGCTTGAGAGGGACTTCCCTGGTGGCTCAGATGGTAAACGATCTGCCTGCAGTACAGGAACCCAGGTTCAATCTCTGGGTCAGGAAGATCCCCTGGAGAAGGAAATGGTGACCCACTCCAGTATTCTTGCCTGGAGAATTCCATGGACAGAGGAGCCGGCTGACAGACATTGGACATGGCTGAGAGATTTTCACTTCACCTCATGGCTTGAGAGAGAGCCTCTCAGAGAGCTCTGAGGAACTACATTTAAGAGACCAGGGGGAGCAGTTAGCCTATATGCGATTTTGATGAAGGATGCATATAATCAAGCACATCTCAGTATAAGGTTGCTGCTAGTCACAAGCAACAGATGTCTTAGTTAATGGTCTTAGTGCTTTTCTAAGTATCAGGAGCTGTAGGAATTGTGAATGATAAAATTTTCTCCTGAAAATAACTATCTGAAGGCCTTGTTCTGCCAGTTTCCCTGAGTGCCTCATTCTTGATCTCCACCCTGAAGGTCAGTGAGTGCAGTGGCTAATAAATTAATCCCCATAGGACAGGGTGATGAGTGACATTTTTTTTTTAGTTGGCAGCCCCATGCAGTATATGCCCTTTATAAGAAAATGCTTAATTGGGGTAAGAATTAAAGACTCAATGTAGTGATCTGAATGCATCGATGAACTGTTATTCCTCTGTACTCTAAAACTGGTTTGCTTGGGAGAAGGCTGTCAGTCTAATAATGTCTCCTGGAAGTCACCTTTGAGAAAGAACGACAAATGCTGAGTGGTTGTGGGGCTTGTCCTAAAGAAAGAACCATGAAGGTTTTTATGTAGTGACACAATCACTGTTTTCAGTTGAATAATTTGGAGTTCTTTGTTTCTAAGTATCTTTGATATCTCCTATCTGTAAGTATTCATTTCACTTGATACAAAAAAGGAAATTGAGGTCTACAGAGGTGAGGGACTTTCCCAGTGTCACAAAGCTGGTAAGTGGCAGAATCATAGTAAGAACCAAAGTCTCTTGACTCTGTGCAGAGCACTTTCTGCTGCTGCTGCTGCTGCTAAGTCACGTCAGTCGTGTCCGACTCTGTGTGACCCCTTAGACGGCAGCCCACCAGGCTCCCCTGTCTGTGGGATTCTCCAGGCAAGAACACTGGAGTGGGTTGCCATTTCCTTCTCCAATGCATGAAAGTGAAAAGTGAAAGTGAAGTCGCTCAGTCGTGTCCGACTCCTAGCGACCCCATGGACTGCAGCCCACCAGGCTCCTCCATCCATGGGATTTTCCATGCAAGAGTACTGGAGTGGGTTCACATTACCTTCTCCAGAGCACTTTCTCGCCAACAATAATTCTCCAGATTAAAAAACCCTTCTGTTTTCTTAGTGTTGTGCATTCTATGGTTTTGGAAATGCACACATATAAAGTATATATCCATCATTACAATGTCCCATAGACTATTTTCACTGCTCTATAAATCCTCTGTGCTCTACTTATTCCTTCCCTTCCACCTTGCACCCTTAATGGCAACTGCTAATCTTTTTTTGTCTCCATAGTTTTGCCTTTTCCAGCTATATATAGCTGGAATCAAGTAGTCTTTTCAGATTGGCTTCTCTCACTTAGTAATATGCATTTAAGGTTCCTCTGGTTTTTCCAGTGGTCATGTATGGATGTGAGAGTTGGACTGTGAAGAAGGCTGAGTGCTGAAGAATTGATGCTTTTGAACTGTGATGTTGGAGAAGACTCTTGAGAGCCCCTTGAACTGCAAGGAGATCCAACCAGTCCATTCTGAAGGAGATAAACCCTGGGATTTCTTTGGAAGAAATGATGCTAAAGCTGAAACTCCAGTACTTTGGCCACCTCATGCGAAAAGTTGACTCATTGGAAAAGACCCTGATGCTGGGAGGGATTGAGGGCAGGAGGAGAAGGGGACGACCGAGGATGAAATGGCTGAATGGCATCACTGACTCAATGGACGTGAGTCTGAGTGAACTCCGGGAGTTGGTGATGGACAGGGAGGCCTGGCGTGCCGCAATTCATGGGGTTGTAAAGAGTCGGACACGGCTGAGCGACTGAACTGAACTGTGTCTTTTCATGGCTTGGTTGCTCATTCCTTTTTAGTGCTGAATAATATTCCATTGTCGCCGATGTGCTGTAGTTTATTTGTCCATACACCTCTTTTTTAAAAATTATTTTTCATTGAAGGATAATTGCTTTACAGAATTTTGCTGTTTCCTGTCAAACCTCAACATGAATCAGCCATAGGTATACATATACCCCCTTCCTTTTGAACCTCCCTTCCACCTCCCTCCCCATTCCACCCCTCTAGGTTGATACAGAGCCCCGTTTGAGTTTCCTGAGCCATACAGCTAATTCCTGTTGGCTATCTATTTTACATATGGTAGTGTAAGCTCCCATGATACTCTTTCCATACACCTCACCCTCTCCTCCCCTCTCCACATGTCCATAATTCTATTCTCTATTATGTCTATTTCTCCATTGCTTCCCTGTAAATAAATTATTCAGTACCATTTTTCTAGATTCTGTATACATGCATTAGAATGCAATATTTATCTTTCTCTTTCTGACTTACTTCACTCTGTATAATAGGTTCTAGGTTCATCCACCTCATTAGAACTGACTCAAATGTGTTCCTCTTTATGGCTGAGTAATATTCCATTGTGTCTTGACGGACACTTGATGGACACTTGCTTCCAAGTTTGAATGATTATAAATAATGTTGCTATAAACATCCATGTGCTGGTTTCTGTATTGATGTGTTTTCAGCTCTTTTGTGTAAATACCAAGGAACATGATTCCTGGATCATACAGTAACAGTATGTTTAGTTTTTTAAGAAACTGCCAAATGGTCATCCAAACTGGCTGAACCATTTTGCATTCCCACCAGCAATGAATGAGAGTTCCTGTTGCTTCACATCCTTGTCAGCATTTATAGTTGTCATTGTTCTGGATTCTTGCCTTTCTAATAGATGACCTCCTCCCCCGCTTTTTTCCTTGCCCTTTCAGATATCAAAGTTTTAATTAATAGCTGATTAGGGATCTGATGGCCCCTTAGGATTGTTGGAGACAATGTTATCCAGGTAGCTTTATTGCTAGCAAGTGATACCATCAACTTTATTTTTTTTAGAAAAAACAATTCTTTAGGTGTTTGAATATAGTTGGCTGTTGACCCAGCTTCCTGCCTTTGTATGCCACTCTGGTTCTCCTGAAGATTTAAGCCCTTATCTGGGTTTCCCTGGTCTGCCTCTTGGTCTAGCTGTAAACATGTTTTAGCCCACAAGAAAGTTTAGCCTTCACCTAACCCTTAAGAGCCTAGAATTCACCCCATCTGGCAGGACATTGAAACTCATTAAGGGCCTCTTCCCCATCTGTCTGGTTTTCCTTCATGCTCGGTTCCTGAGCAACCCTATGCCCATTCCTGTGACCTGGATCCTCTGCTTCCTACTTCTAGCATTGGGAAATTCCTTGTGATTTCTAGAACTTTCTTTTGTTAGGGTATGGTAACTAATTCTTTTCCATTGCTGATATGAGTTTTAGAGCCTATCAGAAGAACTTGATTGTATCCCAGGGCCAGGCCTGACAATCGCAGACCTGTGCTGAGGGCTATAAGAGAAAATATATGTTTATATTTTTTGGAGCAACCAAAGGGTTGCTGTAACCAAAAAATTACCTGGGAGAGGTACTGCCACCATACAGCTTACAGACTCTTTCAGAATAGCTTTATAAATAATTTCATTCTTGCTCAGTGGCAGCCCAGTCAAAAATATCATGAATAGTATTTGTGGTGGTGAGCAAGTGCCAACGATATTTCATAATCTGACTCTTAGAAGTAGTAAATATTTCAGTTAAAATTATATATCATTAAGGTGACAAAAAGGGACATTGTTAAACCTCTTGTCTTGGTATCTTTTTGCCCCAGCTGGTGAGGGCTACTTGGGAGGGACTCTCTAACTGGCCTCAACTTGACTATGTGACCTTGGACTGGAAACAGTAGAGGTGGGAGGGAAGAAAAGTAAAGAAGGGTCCCCTGGAATTTCTTAGTCCCATTTATATGCAAATCATTTAATATTATGCAAATTATTTCTCTGAGATTCAATTAGACTCCCAAGAGTAACCAATTACCACTCCCACCACTGTACTTTCTGCCTCCTGACCAAGTTTTCTTATTTGTCTAAGGAAGACATACATTGTCCTGTATGTCCTACTAGGGAACAGGAAGGGGACAAAGAGCAGATAGTCCCTCACTGAGGCAAGAGCAGCTCTGGTCAAACATGTTGGGAAACTTGAGAACAAAGCCTGACAGGAACTCCTGAGGCACACAGAAAAATCACACTGAGCCAGAGCCTCACAGGCACATATAACACTTGCCGTATGGTTTTTTCCCCCTGGACTCCATTCTCTTTATGGTTTCATGGGACCTATATTTTGGGTGCTTCCCTGGTGGCTCAGTGGCAAAGAATCCACCTGCCAATGCAGATGATGTAAGAGATGTGGGTTCAATTCCTGGCTTGGGAAGATCCCCTGGAGGAGGGCATGGCAACCCATTCCAGTATTCTTGCCTGGAGAAGTCCATGGATAGAGGGGCCTGGTGGGCCCTAGAGTCCATAGAGTCACAAAGAGTTGGACACAACTTAGTGACTGAGCATGCACGCATGTCTTTCAGTTATGAGAACTGTTGACTAGAAAAACTTTCTGGAACAAAGGCTTACAGTTTTCCTCCCAAATACATACATATATACACACACTCGGAGAAGGCAATGGCACCCCACTCTAGTACTCTTGCCTGGAAAATCCCATGGACAGAGGAGCCTGGTAGGCTGCAGTCCATGGGGTCGCTAAGAGTTGGGCACGACTGAGCAACTTCACTTTCACTTTTTACTTTCATGCACTGGAGAAGGAAATGGAAACCCACTCCAGTATTCTTTCCTGGAGAATCCCAGGGACAGAGGAGCCTAGTGGGCTGCTGTCTATGGGATCGCACAGAGTCGGACAAGACTGAAGCGACTTAGCAGCAGCAGCATACACACACTCTCCCCCCTGTCTCCCTCTCCCCCACCTCTATATCTATATACCCATGCACTTTATACATATTTATATACTGATAGTCAATAGTTGACTACAAACACTTTCTGGACGAAAGGCCCACACAGTCTTCTTTCTCACAAATACACATAAACACACAAAGACATCATATATATATATATATATATATATATTTAATACTCTCAGATCTTATTACTTGAAAGCTTTTATTCACTTGTACCTGTTCCTCTTATTTGGGGATGGATCCCAGAGAGCTGGAGCCATCATTCATTCATTTATCCATCCATTTACTCATTCACCGACTCATTCAACAATTATTTGAGTGCTTACAGTTTGACAGGCACTTTATTTGGCACTGAGTGAGGGTACAAAGATGTGGCAGGTGCTGAAAAGAAATTTAACATTTTTATGAGAATATAGGATACAGGGACCAAATGTGGGATGAGAGCACATGGCTGAGTTATAGAAGGCTTCCCTGGGACCTGTGTGAATAGGGGTGAGATGTGTTCCTATAGAGGAATGGCTTGGGTGAAGACTCAGAGGATAAAGGAGAGTAGCAGCTTTTTCATGAGTGGAAAGGAGAATGGGATAATGCTAGGTAGAGAGGTTGGTTGGGGCCAGATCACACACCACATCTTATAGATCAGAGTAAGGATTTGATTTACTGACTCATTCTTCCCATTCTTCAGGCATGCCATCCTTATTGTCCAGGCTTTGAGGTTCTTTTACCTTTTTATATTAGTTCTCTAGCCCCCAACCATCAGTTAGAGGAGACTACTGGTATTCCAGGACCAAGGATGGCTGTGTAGATGGTGAGCACAGGTTCTGCCCACTTCATAAAGGGGACACCATTTAGGGCTGTTATTTATTTATTTATTTTACAACAGGCAAACTACAGAACTCTTATGTACCATGGAAAGTAACTACAGACTATGTTACTTGCTGTGAAGAAATAGCATATGTAAGTTATTTCTGCAAAGTTGGCCTAAGTGTGCCAAGTCAATGAGGAAGTCATAAAAAATGAGGGAGCCATAAAATTCCTGGATTGTTTCATAATGTGCTTTGTTTTGTCTTGTGTCCTCCTCACTGCTCTCTAGTACATATTAGCCACTTAATAAGTGCCTGTTGAATGAACACATGGATAATATTAATACCAATAATCTTATATTGGTAGAAGCCCATGAGGGCAGTTATCATAAATCCCCAAACTGGTTCCTGGGGCTATTGTGAGAGAACTAGGCTGACTGGAGGGCTGTTGATAATGAACCTGTAATGTTTTTCTTAAAACAAACAGTGTGGGGATAAGGACCCATCTGAGACCTCTCAACACCAGATTTCATAGATTTAAGGCCTGCTGGAATATGATATCTTAGAGATTCGATATTAAGGTACTTTATGTTATTCAGGTCATTTCTGTCTGTTATGATCCCATTGGAACAATTACAGAATAATGTGTGTGTGTGTGTATGTGTGTGGAGTGAGTGAGGCAGGAACAGTATGCATGTTTGTGAAGGAAAATTTATTTGGGTGCTGCTAAGAAAAACTTCGTTGGAGAAGGCAATGGCAACCCACTCCAGTACTCTTGCCTGGAAAATCCCATGGATGGAGGAGCCTGGTAGGCTGCAGTCCATGGGGTCGCTAAGAGTCGGACACGACTGAGCGACTTCACTTTCACTTTTCACTTTCATACATTGGAGAAGGAAATGGCAACCCACTCCAGTGTTCTTGCCTGGAGAATCCCAGGGACAGAGAAGCCTCGTGGGCTGCCGTCTATGGGATTGCACAGTTGGACATGACTGAAGCGACTTAGCAGCAGCAGCAAGAAAAACTTCATTAGTCATGAAATCTTGCTTCTGGATGACTCAAAGAACCTTCATTTTAAAAGATAGAAGAGAAAAGTAGGGATCAGAAAAGGAAAATACTAAACAACCATCTTTCCACTTGGCAGTAGAGAGTTGTCAAGTCTCTTTACCTAACATTTCACTTGTTGCTAAGTGCTGCTGCTGCTGCTGCTGCTAAGTCGTTTCAGTCGTGTCCAACTCTGTGCGACCCCAGAGATGGCAGCCCACCAGGCTCTTCTTCCAGTAAACCATTCTAGTTAGTAGTTTAGTTGCTAAGTCATGTCGGACTCTTGTGACCTCACAGACTGTAGCATGCCAGGCTCCTTGGTCCATGGGATTCTCCAGGCAAGAATACTGGAGTGGGTTGCCATTTCCTTCTCCAAAACCATTCTGAGTCATACTATTCCAGAAGTCATTTGTCCAGAGACAGATGGGAGATTAGTCTAAACTTGTTTGGAGAGGACAGAAGAGTAAGATCCCCTGCTTCTGAACTTATCTGGCAAAGAGTCTTCCAGAAGTTGGGCTTGTTTTTTCAGAAATTCTGCCCAAAGGTTCTTCTGGAACCTCTTGAAGTTACTGGACTTCTGGACAAAGGCAAGATCGTATGTTCAAGAAAGAGGAAATTTGGAGTGATGGACAGAGGATTAACCTTGGATAGACAGGATAGGGGCGTCTTTTGTTTTATGCTTTGAGGATTTCCCCTGAGAACAGGAATGTCTTTCATCAGCCTACAGCAGGGGCCTCCTATTCCAGGATTCAACCAAGTAACTGAAAGTCAAGTTGCTGAACATCAATTCACTGAAAACTATCTTGCTCAGTGATTAATTGACCAAGTTGCCACTTAACTGATTGTTTTTTTGAAGTTTTATTATGTCTCACAGCAGTCATCTTGCAGCCAGTATGGGTTGAGGGAGAAATGTATGCTGGGAGCAATGGGGAGATTCTGTCCCTTTAAAATAGTAACATGTTCTTCCTTCCTCTGAAATTATATAATTAGTGATTCCCAAAGACATGTTTCAATTAACTACTTAGTTTTTTTATTGACTGAAAAAGACTAGGCTATACTGCAGTAACTGATGAACCTCAAAAGCTCAGTGTCCTAAAATAACAAAGGTTTATTTCCCAGGTATGATGGATACCAGTACAAGCTGGGATTGTTGAGAAGGCTCAGATACTTGGGAAACCAAGCTGATGGAAAATGGAAACCAATGAAGACTCTGGTATCTTGTAGTTGCTCTGTTTGGGACATAGGCCAGGGAAAGAGAAGGGACTGGAAAATCAGTAAGGATTTCTGATGGTTTCAGGTTGGAACTGATACATGTAATTTTCCTTCACATTTCATTAGCTGGAACGCATCACATCTTCCTAACTGCAGAATGGCTAGGTCTACTTTACGGAAAGGAGAATAGGAATTGGTGACCACTAAGAATGTCTACAGACAGAGGGTGAGATGGTTGGATGGCATCAATGACTCGATGGACATGAGTTTGAGCAAGCTCTGGGAGTTGGTGAAAGACAGGGAAACCTGGCATGCTGCAGTCAATGGGGTTGCAAAGAGTTGGACACTACTTAGCAACTGAACTGAAGAATATCCCCACAGGAAGGGCTTAATAATTTTGGTAGTTTTTTTTTTTTCAGAAGCTTTTTTTCCCCCTGAAATTTCAGGTCTGCTGAGATTTGCAGAGGTGGTTTGACTGCATCTGAAGTTGGGTGATGGGTGAGGGTTAATAGAGTCTGTGTCTTATGGCAGAGATTTAAGTGTCCTGTTCAAGACCTGCTAATAGTGACCTTAGCACCCCTCCTCCAACACAAAACACACATACATTCAAACATGTTCTGTTGGGCAGCCAGGAGGGCAGCCAGACAGAGGGGTAACTCTGAGTTCTAACTGGAACTAACAGGTTTTGATGGATTGATTATTTGGTGAAATGAATTTTAAAGAATTGGCTTTGAGTGATTTGATATACAGTAAATTAACTGAAAGCCTGAAATTGTTGACAAGCTCTTTTTGTGTTTCTTCATTTCCAATTAAAAAAAATTAAATTCTAGTTTATGGGACTTCATTGAGGTGTAATTGACAAATACTATTCAAAGTGTACAACATGATTTTGATACATATATATGCATGGTGAAAGGATTCCTATCACCAAGTTAATTATGTGTTTAAATTTTAGCATGGATTTAGCATGAGAAAGATGTATTATTTATATTAGCCAGGTGATAATAGGCTTTAGTTTGGAAAGGAAAGAGTGAGAGGGCATCTAGGAGCATTTTAGCTCTGCTTGTGGAAGGAGGCAGGAGGAAAAGGGGGAGTAACAGCAGAGAAAATGGTTGGATGGCATCACCGACCCAATGGACTCCAGTTTGAACAAACTCTGGGAGATGGTGAAGGACAGGGAAGCCTGGCATGCTGCAGTCCTTGGAGTCACAGAGTCGGACACGACTGAGCAACTGAACGAGGAGGGAGGGAGGAATAGGGTTTGGGTAGTCTTCTGTAAGGAAGGTGCAGTTTTGTGGATGGCTCTTCCTTGATCCAAGGACTAGTCTCTGGGGCCTCATTTTGGAAGTCCAAGGAACTGAGCTTCTCTTTCAGTCATTTCTTTGTAGCTTCCAATATAAAGTAACATTTCCAAAGACATATTTTTCTGTTTCATGTTGGTTTACAGTAAACTAATTATTCCATTTCATATTAGCAGAAGTATTTTTTTATAACAAAAGATTTCTATTATGACAATTTTATTTCCTTTTGAAAATTGTATATTACAATAGTGAGGATTGATTATACATTTATTTAAAACTTTTTCATTTTTAAAATCATTTTTTATATTTAAGGCATATAACATGATATATATTTACATAGTGAAATGATTACTATAATCAAGTTAATTACTATATCCTGTCACATAAGATACCACTTGTTTGTGTGTTTTTGTGGTGGTGCTCTTAGGAAACTTCTAATATTCAATACAGTATTATTAACTCTAGTCATTGTGCTGTATGTTAGATCTCTAACGGTGGTGGTTGTCGTGATAGTGGTTTAGTCGCTAACTGCTATTGCTAAGTCACTTCAGTCGTGTCCGGCTCTGTGCGACCCCATAGACGGCAGCCCACCAGGCTCCGCCATCCCTGGGATTCTCCAGGCAAGAACACTGGAGTGGGTTGCCATTTCCTTCTCCAATGCATGAAAGTGAAAAGTGAAAGTGAAGTCGCTCAGTCATGTCCGACTCTTAGCGACCCCATGGACTGCAGCCTACCAGGCTCCTCTGTCCATGGGATTTTCCAGGCAAGAGTACTGGAGTGGAAGTCATGTCCAAATCTTGTGACCCCATGGACTCCAGCACACCAGGCTCCTCTGACCTCCACTATCTGCTGGAGTTTGCTCAGATTTATGTCTGAGTTGGTGATGCTATCTAACCATCACATCCTTAGCTGCCCCTTTCTCCTCGCAGATCTTTCCCAGAATCAGAGTCTTTTCCAGTCAGCCAGCTCTTCGTATCAGATGGCCAAAGTATTGGAACTTCAGCATTAGTCCTTCCAATAGAATATTCAGGGTTGATTTCCTTTAGGATTGACTGGTTTGATCTCCTTTCTGTCTAAAGGATTCTCAAGAGTTTTCTCTAGTACCACAGTTTGAAAGCATCCATTCTTTGGCACTCAGCCTTCTTTATGGTCCAACTCTCGTATCCATACATGACTACTTGAAAAACCATAGTTTTGGCTATATGGACCTTTGTCAGCAAAATAATGTCTCCGCTTTTTAATAGCTGTCTAAGTTTGTCATAGCTTTTTTTCCCAAGGAGCAAGCATCTTTTAATTTCATGGCTGCCGTCATGGTACACAGTGATTTTGGAGCCCAAGAAAGTAAAATCTGTTTATACTTTCTCCCCTTTTATTTGCCATGAAGTGATGGGACCAGATGCCATGACCTTAGGTTTTTGAAAGTTGAGTTTTTAAGCCAACTTTTTCACTTTCCTCTTTCGCCTTCATCAAGTATTCTTACTTGGAAAATCTCATGGACAGAGGAGCCTGGGAGGCTATGGTCCATAGGGTCACATAGAGTTGGACATGACTGAAGTGACTGAGCACACATGCACACACACACTCTGCATCTAAGTTAAATAAGCAAGGCAACAATATGTAGCTTTGACATACTCCTTTCCCAGTTTTGAACCAGTCCATTGTTCCACATCCAGTTTTAACTGTTGCTTCTTGATCCGCATATAGATTTCTCAGGAGACAGATAAGGTAGTCTAGTATTCCCATCTTGTTAAGGATTTTCCATGATTTATTGTGTTCCGTATGGTCAAAGGCTTTACCATAGTCAAGGAAGTAGAACTAGATGTTTCTCTGGAACTCCTTTGCTTTCTCCATGCTCCAACGAATGTTGGCAATTTGATCTCTAGTTCCTCTGCCTCTTCAAAACCTGTACATCTGGAGGTTCTCGATTCATTTACTACTGAAGCCTAGCATAACTATAACTTTGTACCCTTTGATCACGTCTCCCGATATCCCTCACCTCTGATAACCACTGTTCTACTCTCTGCTTCTATAATTAAACTTTTACCAGATTTTGCATATAATTGAGATCATGTAGTGGTTCTTTTTCTTTGTGTCTGGTTTATTTCACTTAGCATAAGGTCCTCCAGGTTTATCCATATTGTTGTAGTTGACAGGATCTCCTTTTTAAAGGCTGACTAACATTTATCTCATAATTACTTTATCTACTCATCCATTAACAGATATTTGGGTTCTTTTTCATGTTTTAGCTATTGAGAATAATGCTGCAATGAATATGGGTGTGTAGATCTTTCTTCAAGGTACTGGTTTCATTTTCTTTGGATATATACCCAGGAGATATATATTGGCTATATATTGGATCATATGGTAATTCTAATTTTAATTTTTCAAGAAATCTCTTTGCTGTTTTCCATAATGGTTGTTCCACATTAAATTCCCATCAACCATGTATAAGAATTGCCTTTTTTTCTATCATGGCATTTGTCACAGCAATAAAAACAATAATTCTAAAATTTCTGTAATCACAAAAATTCTAAATAACCAAAGAAATCCTAAGAAGAACATAGCTGGAGGCATCACACTTCTCAATCTCAAAACTTTATCATGGACCTATAAGAAACAATATGGTACCGGCATAAAAATAGACACATGGACCAATGGAACAGAATTGAGAGCCCAGAAGTAAACCCACACGTATATGTTCAGCTAATTCTCTACAAGGGCACCAGGAATACACAATGGGGAAAGGATAGTCTGTTCAATTAACGATGTTGTGAAAACTGGATAACCACATGCAAAACAGTGAAAGTGGACACTTAAACCTCACAGCATAGACAGAAACCAACTCAAAGTGGCTTAATGACATGAATGTTACACCTGAGGCTGCAAACCTTCTAGAAGAAAGCATAAGGGGATAGACTGTGACCTGGCCTTGAAAATGATTTTTTTAATATGACACAAAATGGAAAGCAACAGAAGGAAAAATAAACAAGGACCATAAAAAAGCTCTGCACAGCAAAGGAAACCATTGACAAAGTGGTAAGGCTACCTATATGTTGAGAGAAAATATTTGCGACCCATATATCTGATAAGGGGTTAATACCCAAACAGTATAAGAAACTTGTACAACTCAAAAGTAAAAAAGTGAACAATCCAGGTAAAAATTGGGCAAAGGACCGGAACAGACATTTTTCCAAAGAAAATATACAAATGGGCAACACGTATATGAAAGTTGCTCAGCATCACTAATCATTAGGAAATGCAAATTAAAACCACAATGAGAGATCACCTTACATCTTTTAGGATGGCCATTAGCTGGAAATACTTTAATTCAGCAGTATATTTAGAAGAGACATTCTTTTAGAGTAACTTGTCTAATGTTTGAAAGACCTAAATGAGATTGTATATTTTAAGATTTATTGAAGTGTAGTTGATTTACAATGTTGTGTTAATTTCTACTGTACAGCAAAGTGTTTCAGCTATACATATATATGCATTGTTTTCAAATGAAATTATATATTTGAATCCTTTTTGTTTTCAGTTTTATCTCAAAATCCATTTTCTAGGTAAAACTGTATGAAATTTCTGATTAACCATTTTTGAGACAATGGTTTGAGCCCTTATTGTTCTCTTGCTGCTGGTTTATCCGTAGCTTTGTATAATGGAAAGATCAATGGATGAGGAGCCAGGAGACCTTGTTCTAGTCTGAGATCTGGCAATATTAAGCTGTGTGTCTTTAGGCAAGTAAGTTAACTTCTCTGGCAAATGGAAAGGGGGAGTATTTTTCTGCCTTGTGACTGCTAGGAACTATGCTAGGGACTGGGGATGTGGTGAATAAGACAGGTGTGGCTCCTGCCCTCCTGAAACCTAGAGTCTTACAGTTGATCACTGTGGCATTTGCACTATCTTTTTCAGCCAGCGTTTCTAATAACGGACGTTTTCAGTGATGTAGGCTCATCTGGTCAGTGTTCTTTCTAGTGAACTCAGGTTAAGATGCACACATTGGGAGAGCAGTGACATCAGCCAGTTGAAAGGATGAAGTCACATCCACACCCACTTTGTCTGAAAGCAACAGCTGTTGGGCCATCTTCTCCAGCTTTACTGTAGTCTGCACTGTGTCTGTAATAATCACACAGGGATCTGGACTTGGCAGTAGGCCCTTCTTTGAAATCTCCACCCACATACAAAGTGCCAGGGAGTCTCTTCCCACTAGCGTGCCATCAGAGTCACCCCAGGAAAAATGAACTTGACTGCAAAAGGGAGCCAAGCCACAGGCAGGATGCTTACTTTATTTAAAATTAAATTTTGCTGATTTTAAGAAGTGTTACCTACAACACAGGTTTCAAAAAGTACAAACAGCTATGCAGTGAAAATTGATTCTCCTTCAAACTCACATTCCCTGGCCTTCTTGATTCTGTCCTTAGTGGCAACTACTATTGGCAGTATTTTTGAGTCTCTTTCCAGAGATGCTCCATGATGGTAAAAGGGGACTTATTTGAAATCAACTTTAATGTTTGTTCATACTTTCACAACTACTGAGCAGAAAACCCCAAGCAGTGGGTCCATCGGCCAGTTGACATTGGAGCCTTGTTTGCTCTCCTGCTTCTCCACATTTCCTGGATTGTTGCCCATTGTGAACATTTCCTGGATTCCTAGTGGGAAAACAGTGCTTCCTTAAGACCAAAGAGAACTGCAGTTTCTCATCAGGAAAAGATTATAGATTTCTAATATGCAGTAAATATACAGCAATGTTATTCTCAACCTAATCTGCTGTGTGGAGCATTTAAAGAAAAATTGAGATTGTTTCTAGGCTCCCTTAATTTCTGCCACTGGGGATAGATACTATAAGATTTCGGGAGGATTCTTTCAAACTGCCTGGGAAGGGTGCACAAGGAGAGGCTGGCTTACCTTGAGGGGAAGAAATATTGCTGTCAATGCTTGTCTGCTCTGAAGTTAGGAGAAAGCCAGAAATTGAGTGAAGATGTGGTCAGTTAGTTACTTCACAATTTATTCTTTGAAAGTGAAAGTGAAACTTTTAGTTGCTCAGTTCAGTTCAGTCACTCAGTCTTGTCCGACTCTTTGTGACCCCGTGAATTGCAGCATGCCAGGCCTCCCTGTCCATCACCAACTCCTGGAATTCACTCAAACTCATGTCCATCGAGTCGGTGATGCCATCCAGCCATCTCAGTCATGTCCAACTCTTTGCAACCCCATGGACTGTAGCCCACCAGGCTTTTCTGTTCATGAGATTTCTCCAGGCAAGAATACTGGAGTGGGTTGCCATTTCCTTCTCCAGGGGATCTTCCCGATCCAGTGATCAAACCTGGGTCTTCTGAATTGCAGGCAGATTCTTCACCATCTGAGCCACCAGGGAAGCCCCGATTTATTCTTTGGGTGCCGTTAAAAGGGATCCGAATCATCTATGACAGTGTAGTATCATGTGAGCTCATTTTTCTGAGCAGCCTGGGGTCTTTGGTTTGCACCGATAACCCTGGAAAAGCTTTAATATCTGCTCAGATTTCCTAGGGACCACTTTGGACCCGTGTTCCTATGGTTGAGGACACAGCCATTTTCTAAAGAGTCAGCCCTACCCTAGGATTTGGGATAATATATTTTTTAATGCATTTGAGCAAACTTAGATCAGCAGCGTGGAGACTCCGTACCAACACCTGGTTGCGAACCATTGCCTGTCTTTGTGCCAGAAACTCTGTTTGTGAGTAAACCCTCCCTTAAACTTTAGTCTCTATTCTGGCTCATGTTTTCCCAGTTTCTCTAGGACTGTGATTCCTTGGCCTTCCGTCCCAGCTCTCCATTTCAGCCTTTTAAAGGATTCATTTACTCAAGAAGGCTTATTATTTTTTCCTACTGTATTTTGCATGGGTCAGGTACTATGCCAGATGATGCTGACTCCTGATGGGAGCTTATCTTTCTAACAAGGGCAAGAGAAAAACTAATCATGTTAACATGTACAGATGTGAAAGAAGGTTGAGCACCGAAGAGTTGATGCTTTTAAACTGTGGTGCTGGAGAAGACTCTTGAAAGTCCTTTGGACTGCAAGGAGATCCAATCAGTCAATTCTAAAGGAAATCAGTTCTAAATATTCATTGGAAGAACTGATGCTGATGCTGAATCTCCAATATTTGGCCCATTGTTGTGAAGAGCCAACTCATTGGAAAAGACCCTGATGCTGGGAAAGATTGAGGTCAGGAGAAGGGGGCGACAAAATGAGATAGTTAGATAGCATTACTGACTCAATGGATATGAATTTGAGCAAACTTTGGGAGATAGTGGAGGACAGGGAAGCCAGGCATGCTGCAGTCAATGGAGTTGCAAAGAGTTGGACACGACTTAGTTACTGAACGACAACAATGTTATTATAGAGGGAGTGGAGGATGTTATGTATTGGAGTTCACACTAGAGTCAGTTAGTCCAGAAGGGTAGGGACTTTATAGAGGGAGATGGTGGTTAATCTGAGATCTGAAAAGATGAGGGTAGAAGTTAACCAGGCAGAGCAAATGAGAGAGTGGAGGAGGTTTTTTGAACTTCTTAGGTGATCTGCTTCCCAAGTTGAGCCTGCCCAATCCTGAGATTTGGTGGCTGCAGTTCATCATTGGGTTGCGTTGTGTTCCCTGCTGCCGACGTACCCACTTGGCCTGCAGCTTGATACCTTGATGACCAGGCCCACTCATGTGGACTTTTCCCAAGTATGTGCCTTCTGGGTCTCTGTTTTCCCAGCCTTTGCCCCACTTCAACTCTATAGTAATGGGCAGGAGAATGTGACATAGATATATCTTATGCTCTAGGACAAAGGGGTAGTTTGAATTCCTGAGAAATCTCACTCATAAAGATCATTTAAAGGTGAGGTCAGCAAGATGATCTTCAGAGGTGTCAAACTGGTGGTGGTGTAGGGAATTATTATAGTTGCTGCCTATGCCAGAGCCAAGAAGAAAGGGATAATTGCAGATGAAGGTGAATTTAAGATGGATGTAGCAGCAGAAGGTCATGGACTTATGCCTGGGGGTTGGGTTGGCAAGATTCTGGAAAGAAGCAAGGCACATGCCAGCTGATGCTACAAGGTTTGGATGAAAATGGCCAAGCCAGTGAAAGGAAGGAGTTGGATTACTGGCCAAAGCAGAAATTAAGTCCAAATCCCTTCCTGGAGCTAGCAGCCCACCTGGAAATGTTTTGAATCATAAACTAGAACTGACAGATGATGAATAGGCAGCCAAGTAGTTGGGAAGCCAAGGTAGGCTGTTACTAGGGAAACGAAGCAAGTGAGAAAGTGAAGTGTTTGATGCAATTTTAAGGGGCTGTACTAGGGTTTGTGTTGGCAGTTTGTTTTTACAGAGATATCTCAAGTTTCCCGGATAAGATTAGGGGCTTGGGAGGAGATAGTGCTACTCACAGGGATTAAGGTCACCCTTGCTCATTCTTGCTCAGCCTCTAAATGAAAGTGGACTTGTTCATAATGGGGTTGTCTGAGTCCCTCCTCGGAAGAGTCAGTTTGTGAAGCATTCGGCCTAATCCTTTTCCTGTATGCAGATTGACATTAAGGAATAACAAAACAGTAATTCCCCAAAGGATGATTGGTGCTATCTGTGATCAAGTCTTCTCTAGTCTCTACAAATACTTAGAAATGAAACCAACACCTAGTGAATTTTTTTTTGATGGAGGAGGGTGAGATTTATCCACATAGATATAATACAGTCTGAGTGTAGTCATTCATGTTTTGACTTTGAAATGTATGTGTATATAATAAAACATACATTATTTAAACATAAAAATATTGAGAGTGGAGGCGGTTGAACCTCCTGATGATCCAGAGGATGGAAATTGGTGCTTTCACTGCTGAGACCTGGGTTTGATCCCTGGTTGGGAAACTAGGATTTCACAAGATGTGTGGTGTGGCCAATAATAATAATAATGATAAGAAATAAAAGTATTATCCTAGATAAAGAAGTAGACTATTGCCAGTACCTTGAAGACTCCCCTGATGGTCCCCTCCCCAACAGAACCTTTATCTCTACCCTCTGTTCAGAGAAAACCACTGTACTGGCTTGTGATAATCATTCCTTGCTTTCCTTTATCATTATAGCACCTGGTTATGTTTTCCTAAATAAGGATATTGTTTGGCTATTTGTTAAGCCTTGTATGAATGGAATCATACTCCACATAGTTTTCTTTGACTTGTGATTTTTTTTTTATTGAACTGTAGTCAATTTTCACTTTCATGAATTGGGGAAGGAAATGGCAGCCCACTCCAGTGTACTTGCCTGGAGAATCCCAGGGATGGGGGAGCCTTGTGTGCTGCCGTCTCTGGGGCCGCACAGAGTCGGACACGACTGAAGCGGCTTAGCAGCAGCAGCATAGTTGATTTACAATATTGTGTTAGTTTCAGGTATACAGCAAAATGATTGCTATACACACATGAATATATGTTTTTGTATAACTCAGATTCTTTCCCATTATAGGTTATTAGAGATATTGAATATAGTTCCCTGTGTTATACAGTAAGTCCTTATCTATTTACATATAGTATGTATCTGTCAATCCCATACTCCTAAACCATCCTTTCCTTTCCCCTCTTTCCCCTTTAGTAACCATGTTTGTTTTCTATATCTGAGTCTGTTTATGTTTTGTAAATAAGTTCATTTGTGCTATTTTTTGGATTCTACATTTATGTGATATCAGATGATATTTGTCTTTGGCTTACTTCACTTAGTATAATAATACCCGGGTCCATCCATGTCCTGGCCAATGACATTATTTCTTTTTTTATGGCTGACTAATGTTCCATTGTACATGTGTACCAAGTCTTTATCCATGTCGATAGATACTTAGATTCCATGTCTCGGTTATTGTAGATAGTGCTGCTATGAATATTGGGGTACATGTATCTTTTCGAATTAGAGTTTTCATCTTTTCCAGCTATCTTCCCAGGAATGGGATTGCAGGATCACATGGTAGCTCTATTTTTAGTTTTTTAAGAAACCTCCATACTGTTTTTCACAGTGGCTGTACCAATTTACATTCTTATCAACAGAATAGGAAGATTTTCTTTTCCCTACACCTTCTCCAGCATTTGTTATTTGTAGACTTTCTGATGGCTATTCTGACTGGTGTGAGATGATTCCTTACTGTAGTTTTTATTTTTGTTTCTCTAATTAATTTCATTTCTCTAACATCTAAAAGATGTTAAACATCTTTTCATGTATCTGTTGGCCATCTGTATGTCTTCTTTGTTACTTTTATCACACAATCTTGGACTCAACACTGCATTGGTTTTTTTCCTTGTCAGTGCATGTTGTTGTTTGGTGTATTCCTATTGAGCAATAGAAAAACAATTATTATTTATAGATACTGATTTTTTTCTAGCTGTTTGTATATTACAAACGAATACCATTATAAATGTTACTTTTCTTATCTCTTGCTGCATACATGTGATGGTATTTACCTAGGAGCAGAATTGCTGGGTTAAAGAATAGGTGCATGTTGAACTTCACAATGCCAATATGTTTTTTAAAGGATCTTGAGTTTTCTAAGTTATCTAAGAATCTCCAAAATATCACATACTCATTAGTAGTTGGTATTTTTGTCAGACTTTAATTTTTTGCCAATTTGGTGGCTGTATGAATAGGATTTTACTTCACATTATCCTGATTACTAATGAGATTTTGTTTCTCCCCTTTTTTCTAAAGGCCTATTCAAGCCTTTTACCCATTTTTTTTTTCTGTAGGGTAGATGGTTTCATATTTTTAAGAATATGTATAAACATGTACATGCATGTATACATACATACTGTTATGTGTCATAAATATCCTCTTGCACATTGTGGCTCAGTTTTACATTTGCTTTATAAAGGTCTTGGTGCATGGAAATTCTTAAGTTTGGCAACATTAAAATGGAAATTATCAGTCTTATGTGACTTGTACCTCATGTTTTGAGAAACCCTTTATTTGAACAGTTCTTTTTGTTGCATCATAATTATTCAATGATTTGTGCCTTCACATTTAAATATTTAACCCACTGGGAGCTTATTTTTTGTGTGTGGTTTGAGTAATGAGTCAGGTTATTCTTTTTCTCAAATGGATAATAACTCTTTGTTCTAGCACTAGTTTTGAAAAGCCCACCCACTCCCTCACTGATCTGCGATAATCATATGTCACGTGCCCCTGTATGTAGAGGTGTTTGTGGGCTTGTAATTGTACTCCATTGATTTCTGGCTACCCTTGCACTGTGTTTACCCAGATCTTAATTACTATAGCTTTATGAAAGGTCTTGATATCTGGTAGGGAAATTTTCTCAGCTTGTTCTTTTTCATTAAGTGTGTCTTGGCTATTTTTTGCTCTTATGCACTTCCTTATACATTTTAGAATCAGTTTGTCAAGTTTCCAAAAGTAAAACATTGACTTTTGGCCTGGATTTCCTTAAGGCCACTGCTGGTTTGAGGAAAAAATTAATGAATCTCTCAGCCATAGCTGATACAAAGGTTTCCTTCCAAAAAATGTATATTCCTGTAATAATGCTTGACTTTCCCTTAGTGTTGTTTATGTATTTTTAATTCTAGTGTTTAGAGTATACCCCATTTTTTTTTTTTTGGCCACACCATGCAGCCTGTGGAACTTCCCCCACCAGAGATTGAACACCCCACCCCCTTCCACAGTGAAGCTCAGAATCTCAACTAATGGACCACCAGAGAAGTCCTAGCCCATTTAGTTTTTAAGTTAAAAAGGCCTTTACCATTCTTCTTTGGACAATAACAGTTGGACAATATGAGATGTTATCAAATGGGCTGCTTGTTGACTCAAGAATCAATAAAAATCAAGTGAAAGAAATACCTTTTTTTTTTCTTTACCACCTTGGTAATAGTTCCAGCGGAAGAATTTTTTTAAAAGAGGAAAATATAAAATAAAGACAAGAAACAGACATGCACAGATAGGGGGAGGGAGGCAGGGAGAAACTCCAGTTACTACTTTTTGCTCAGAAAATATTCAAAACGAAAAAGAAATGCAGGCAGATTGTTAGCCAGACTACACCATCTGAACTATTTGCTGTAAGTGTTCCCAAATAAACATCTTCCTCTTAAATATTTAGCTCAAGGATTTCTTCTGGAATTCATCCATAGTTGGTCCCCAGTAGATGCCTTGTTTTTAATTGTGGTACTATAAAAGTTGTTTTGTTCCCTCAGATTTTTGACTGAAACCAATCAAGTTTTCATTAGTCTGTTTACTGTGGAAAATCTCATCATACCTGACATTAATTCAAACTCATCCATAATCCTCTATTATTTTCTTTTTTTTGACTGAGCTTGAGTATTCATCAATAGAAAAGTTTCTGGTAATACATCATTTGGGATCGGAAATGTATTTAGCATAAAGGGGAAAAGCCCATTTGGGGTCATCTTGTTGTTCGTATGTTTGCTTCATTTCATTGATAAAGAATAACACAGGCCTAAGCAGAGAACATCAATAAATAAAATCTAATCTATTTGTCTTTAAATGAGAGAACTGGAGGTTTATTTCTTGCTTAATATTTGTAAAATCTGAGTTCTCAGTTCAGGAAGTACTGTAACTTCCATTTTCAAATAAACAGAAGACAGAATTTGCTTGGCTGTTCCAACTTCTGGCAGAACAAGCTTGATGAGCAGTGAGTTAACTAACATATCAGAAACACGTGTATTTAATTATTTCATACTGGCTTCAGGTTTGGGGGGCACAAAAGCTCGCTGAATGCAAGTGGAGATGGACTCAACTGTCTGTAACACCCACAGGTTGCTCACTTTTCATTCCTATATTTGGTGGTATCCTGCCATTCAAACCCAGTCCTCTAGAACTGATCATCTTTTAAGGCAGTGGTTTGCAGACTTTGGGATTTATGTGACCTGTGAAATTTTATTTTAAAAATGAGAGTGGAGGGGAACAAGCATGGATCACTAGCTTTGAAAGAAACAACTCTTACTTATCCTTGTTCTTTCTTTACAGAAAGGATAGTATAACATGAACTAAGAAAAAACATTAAAGACATGATTTCAGACTAAACAGTCCTTCACATTAAATAAATTTAACTGTATGAAAAACTGAATACACAGACTTCTATTCAGAATAGTATGGGAGGTTAGGCATTTAGATCAACTCCTGTTATAAACAAGTAAATCCTGTACAAAATATTTTGTAAAAATCCCCTTAAATTCATCAATGACTAGTTTAAAAAAGTATTTTAGGCCAAAAAGAAGAGTCTCATCCTAGAAAAGTAAGCAGAACTGCACGTAGCATCTCTCCAACAAGGGAAACTGGAGCGGTTTGTCATCTTTCTCTCTTTTGCTTCATTGTCTGTTTTGCCTGATATTCATATAGCTATAACCTCTTAATTTTGTGTAGAATTTGTTTTTTCCATCTTTTTATTTCATCCTATTTGAGATTCCTATGTTTTACATGTATTTCTTGTGAACAGCATGGAGTTGACATTTTTTTATGGTTGTCCCAGTCTGACAATTTTTGCTTTTTAACTGGAACATTTCAATCATTTACATGTATTAAGATGACTGGTATGGCTGAATTTCTCTCATTGTGTGCCACCAGCCTGCTTTGAAAGATGACTATGGTAGGTAAAGTAAAAATACATGTTTCACCTAACCTTTGTTGATGCTGAGTCAACAAGGAGTCCTATTAATGACATGGCATATTGTTTAACCATTATTGTCCAAAGAATGATAAACACATTTTTAAGTTAAAAAAAAAAGGCTGCTTTAGATTCCAGGCTCTACAGTAAGAAAAACAGTTGCTAAGGGAAAGGGAAAAGTCATACATTATAACAGAATGAGTTTTCTTTGTACTAGCTACGGCTCAGAGCAGAATGTGTTGTATACTATTACTTTCTGTATGAGTGGCATGTTGTGCATTTTTTCCCTCTGTTATTATGTTTCTGGACATGAATTGCTGTTGTTCAGTTGCTCAGTCCTATCTGAGTCTTTGCTCATGCAGTGCACCAGGCTTCCCTCTCTTTCACAGTCTCCTGGAGCTTGCTCAAACTCATGTCCATCAAGTCAGTGATTCCATCCAATCATTGCATCCTCTGTTATCCCCTTCTCCTTCTGCATTCAGTCTTTCCCAGCATCAGGGTCTTTTTCAATGAGTTGGCTCTTCGCATCAGGTGGCCAAAGTATAGGAGCTTCAGCATCAATCCAATAAAAAGGCATCTATGTTTGTTCTCCAATACTAGTAGTTTTTGTTGAAGAGAACAGTAAGATTTGTTTTCTGGTCTGCATTAATAGTTCATATTCTTTTTTAGATACAGTGTTTCTGCTCTCATATTAATGAACCCAGAATTGTAACTTTGAGATGATGGCTTCTATGAATGATTATGTGCAGTGTAAGAACTGATAGTTAAAAACTTTTGGATAGGGGAAAATAATTTTTCTGTTTGCCTTTGAAATTAATTGAATTGAAAGGGTATTCAGGAATGATTAAGTGTATTATCATCCTCTATGCCTCTCTTCCCTTTCCTCTATGATTCTGCTGCTGCTTTTTTTCTTTTTCCCACTGTGTGTCATATGGGATCTTAGTTCCCTGACGATCAAACCCCGGCTCCCCTGCAAGTAATTTCCACCTATGTGTTATGTGATTTCAAGAACACACAATATAATAAATATAGGCAACAATACTGTATTATAATCAAACTTGTTAAGAGGCTACTGCTGCTGCTGCTAAGTCACTTCAGTCGTGTTCAACTCTGTGTGACCCCATAGACGGCAGCCCACCAGGCTCCTTCATCCCTGAGATTCTCCAGACAAGAACACTGGAGTGGGTTGCTATTTCCTTCTCCAGTGCATGAAAGTGAAAAGTGAAAGGGAAGTTACTCAGTCATGTATGATTCTTCACAACCCCATGAAATGCAGCCTACCAGGTTCCTCTGTCCATGGGATTTGCCAGGCAAGAGTACTGGAGTGGGGTGCCATCACCTTCTCCATGGTAAGAGGCTAGAGCTTAATTATTCCAATCACTAAAAAGAAGTGATTATGTGGGGTGATAGAGGCGCTAATCATTGCTAAAATTGCAATTACAGTATATCATTGTAGCAAATCAACATCATACACCTTAAATTTATACAATGTTCTATATTTCTGTTAAGAAAAGAACACTTGTAATATAGATGTTTCTAAGAACCCTACTTACCTGCTGCCTTGAGAAGTGTTAGACAAGAGAAGCATTGTAGAACACTTGTGATGAAGATATTTTTAAGAATGCTAAAAACCAGAACCAAAGCAACCCTGAAAGCTACTTTCTGCAGAAATATTCTCCTGTAGATGCTTAAAGTTCTGCCATTCATAGTTCTTTCAGTTCAATATGGTGCTTTTCTTGTGGTCCTCTTTTACGATGAAATGGTCCTCCTGGAAGATGACCCTTGTGACATCTGACGCCTACTGGTTTATTGGACCTCTCATCCTTGTGAGCAATAGAAGATACCTAAGCAGGTGAACACATTAGGCACTTGCAGGGTAGATGGAGGGGTGACCGATGAGAACTTTGGAGGCGTTGAAGACAGGCTCCAGGTCCTACATGGTGTTCGTGGCTGACTCAAAGGGCCTGCCCACTAAAATTGCCTTTTAAATTCACTGGAAGTCTAGTGAAATAGGTTATGATGGTGATGATGGTTTAGTCACTAAGCCATGTCCTGTTCCTGCAACCACATGGACTGTAGTCCGCCAGGCTTCTCTGTCCATGGGATTCTCCAGGCAAGAATGCTGGAGTGGGTATTTCCTTCTGCAGGGAATCTTCCTGACCCAGGGATCAAACTGCATCTCCTGCATTGTAGGCAGATTCTTTACCACTGAGTCCTCAGGGAAACCCATGAAATAGGTTGTGTTCTGATATAATAAGAGAAATGGGATTAAATGGAAGGGTGTAAGTTTAGGGCTTACTTGGGAGCCAGATGAGTGGAAGTGTCACACCAGCAAAACTTTCCTGTAGTATGTCTTTTTAGGGACATAAGGCTGAAATATCAACTTCATGTTCATGTTTCTGCTCTTTTTATAGCCTTAAGTGCAAGGACAACTAGGTTGAAAAATGAAGGCCTGATTACATTTTTTTCAGAGGTGAGAAAAGTTTCTAAAATGTGATGGTAAATTATGCAATTTCCTGTTAAGAATAGTGGTTACTGATAACTTTTGTGGAAGGTTTTATAAACAAGCACAAGGCAGGTGGAAGTCTAATGAACAGAACATTAAAATGCCTGGACTAATGATGCTAAGGTACACTGATAAAATCACTCAATAAATAGATTCCTAAAATCCACATTGCAAACTTGATTCTGGAATAGATACTGGAATGATAGGAGTTTCGAGATGGGTGGCACAAGAGCCTATATTTTTGTGCATGAAGCAAGTGTGTGCCAGATTCATGCAATGAATTATGCAAAGACAGCAGCAAAGTCCCTGTCTTAGCAGTTGTATAACTATTCCCTAATAGCAGTGATTAGCTACAAGTAGAGTGGGCATTTGGCTGTTATGAACAGCCATTTTTTCAGATTGAGATGGGCTTTCATTCTGCAGGAGCATTTAAGCAGTCTTTTAAAAAGGGCAGCATTTGGTCTTTCTGTAAGATGACAGGGAACCTACTACTTAGATGGCCTAATTCACCTGGGCTGCATCGCTCCAGGCAACTTACAGGTTTCACCTGTGATAGCCAAATATGATGGAATTGCTGGAGAATTTTTTTTTGAGAAGTGTTTGTGAAGCTTTTCTCCCTCCCTTTATTGAGATCACTCTGACTTGACTGACGATTCTCGACCCATAGAAAGAAAAGCTCCTGCCAGCATCCTTCAGGATCCCAACAGGCAGCAGGTCAGACATTCAAAAGAGGGTGATTGAAGGGAATTGGGTGAAGCACCGTCTTACAGTTGTGTGGGCAGGGTTAATGGAAACAAATAAGGGATGGCGAAGCATCCACATGGAGCCACTGCCACTTTGGGTTGTGAACAGGCTTGGGGAAGTGCATCACTGCCAGAAGTCAGCACAGGCTCTAACTATAGGAGAGGGCCACCTGACAGGAGTTATGCCCCATGACGGAGGAACAGGGCCGCTGCTACCCCACATCTCCTGTAGGGCTTCCTATTGGCCATACTCAACTGGAAGTCAGAGGGCAAGGGGGCTAGTTGAATCTAATCCATGAAGGTCAGCCTCTTGGGAAAGGTGAAGATAGAGAAGAGTGGAGAGTACATATATCTGGATGGGTGAAGAGAAAATAACCTTCTTTTACAATTTGTGAAGGAATGGAGAGGGCATCCTTTCTTTTGCTGCTTCCACCTGCAAGGTATTTTCTTCATTTCCAGCAGTGAATGCTTGTTGGGGATCTCCAGGAAAGGACCATGAGTAAATGTTTGTTCTCTGTCTTTATGGAAGGGCTCCATTGAGAAGGTAATATATTGATAGATTATGGAGCAGTGGAGACCCGGAAGTTACGGTATGATTGCCGGTGAAATGGAAAGGCTGCCATTTAAATGCAGTGATTTCAGAGGCACTGTTTATTATTCCATCTTATATTTCATTTTGCATAGAACATTAAGATTGTGCTGTCTGTAGAGGAAAGGAAAGTATAATAATTCTCCTACAATTGAGGAAGGGCATGTTTATCATAAAGAAATAACTCACTTTGAAAGGTAGTAACAGATAGGAGGAAGATAGACAATGACTTTCATCTCTTTCCTTTCTTCTCCCTCACCTTTTTCTCTTACTGTCCATCCCTGCTCTGATGCACACATCAGTATCATCTAATTCCAGAATGTTTTCATCAGTCTTCTATTGTATATTTTATTTATCTATCAGTTTTGGATATATGGGTTGCTTCCACTTCTTGGCTATTGTGAATGGTACTGCTGTGAACATTCCTGTAACACGTTTTTGCGTGGACATATTTCTCTTGGGTGTATACCTAGGGGTGGAATTGTTGGGTCATATGGAGAAGGCAATGGCACCCCACTCCAGTGCTCTTGCCTGGAAAATTCCGTGGGCGGAGGAGCCTGGTGGGCTGCAGTCCATGGGGTCGCGAAGAGTCGGACACGACTGAGTGGCTTCCCTTTCACTTTTCACTTTCATGCACTGGAGAAGGAAATGGCAACCCACTCCAGTGTTCCTGCCTGGAGAATCCCAGGGACGGGGCAGCCTGGTGGGCTGCCGTCTATGGGGTCGCACAGAGTCGGACACAACTGAAGTGACTTAGCAGCAGCATGATAACTATGTTTGATATTTGGAGAGACTGCCAAACAGTTTTCTACAGATCCTGTACTATTTTAGATTTCCATCAGCAACGTATGTGAGTCCCAACTTCTCCATATTCTTACCAATACTTACTTACTGTTGTCTGTCTTTTATAGTTTAGGTGTTTTGGTGGGTGTCAGGTGTTATCTAATAGTGGTTTTGATTTCCATTTCCTTGATGACTAGTCATGTGGAGCATTTTTTCATGTGCTTATTGGCTGTTTTTATATCTTTGGAAAAATATTCAGCTAGTTTACCCATTTTTCAGTTGAACTGTAAGAGTTCTTTATGTATTCTAATATAAGTCACTTACCAGGTATATGATTTTCAAATATTTTCTCCCATTCTTTTGGTTGTCTTTTCATGATGTTGTCATATGCACTGAAAAAAAATCAAATTTATCTGTTTTCTTTTACTATTGATGTTACATCTAAGGAAATGTTCCCAATCCAAGGTTATGAATATTTAATTCTATATTTTTATCTAAGAATGTTATAGTTTTGGCTCTTGTATATAGATCTTTGATCCATTTTATATTACATTTTGTATGTGGTATGAAGGGAGGGTCTAAATTCATTTTTTTACATGTGGTTATCCTTTTGTTTGTGCCCCTTCAACAGATATGTCTGATTTTGTAGACTTCATTAAAAAAATCTGTGTAGAACATACACGCAGTTGAGGAAAGTGCTGTTTCTTACATAAGAACCCATTTTAAAATGAGTAAGATGTAGTACTCAACCTGGCAGTAGAGTCCCGTTCAGTGTCCAAGTTAATGTCTCCTGTTAGATAAAGCAGTCAGGGAGACCAACAAGATTGAATTGACTTTATGGTATGTAAGCGTTAATGTTACCTGGAATGTACTTGTATCTAGGCAGTAGTTATTCAGCCATAAATGCCCTGACGATAGAAGTTTACCTGTGAAGCAGTCAAGGGCAGACGGTCTGTTTGGAAAGGTCTGCAAAAACCAAGCAAATGCAACAAATAAAAATCTCAATGAGGTTTGGTTTGGGAGTGGGGTACACAATTTTCTGACCCTGTTTTTAAACTAAAAATTTTAACTTACATATTATAGGGAAGAAACAGTGAAGCAAAGGATAGATTCTTCTTTTCTCTATGTGATCTAGGCAGGATATAGGCTTTATTTCTTTTTTTAAAGATTTTTCATGTAGAACATTTTAAAAGTCTTCATTGAATTTGTTACAGTCTTGCTTTGGTTTTATGGTTTTTTTTTGGGGGGGGCAGGTCCAGAGGTATGTAGGATCTTAGCTACCTGACCTTCGGGATGGAAGCTGCATTCCTTGCATTGGAAGGTGAAGTTTTAACTACTGGACCACCAGGGAAGTCCCAGGATATAGCCTTTAAAATTTATGGGGTACATTGCCAACAAGGAGGTATCCATTTTTTCCCGTTTCATCATCCAAAGACAGTAGATATCTTTACAATGAAAAGACATTTGCATTGATAAGGAGAGAGTAAAAGCATAGTATTTACATTATTTTTTTCCCTCCAAAGGATTTCCCTAATTTTCTTCCCTGCTTTATTTCATGGGGGCTTTTTTCCTGATGAAGTGAAGAAAACTGTTTTCCTTGAGGATGTGGCAGAATCTCTGAATCCCACTCTGCTCGTTCATTTGCAGCTCCCCTGCATTGTCTCTTACAGCAAGACAAGGCGTGAGCAACAGCGAAGCGAGCATGCAAACTGTGTCCACTGGCTACCGTCTAGGGTCAGAGACTAATAGGATCTTCAGTGTTGGGGTAACTTCTCTTAAAGCTGAATAACACATTTCTCCTCTTTAAAATGTCCTTTTTATGGTTTGTGTTGTTTATCTGAAAAAAAATGAAGCTAATTTACATTATGCATAAACCTTAACTCTGATACTGTTTTTGATTGTGCTTGTTTCCATTTTTTGCATAATTAACATAGCACACTATGATCCAAATGAACATTGTTTTCTGCACTGTAGTCTGATATTTGGAAAGATGATATTGCCAAAAATTCAAGTGGGTATTTCATTTGGTGCATAATTCACATGTGCACTACAACACTCTCCTCTGATTTACAATCAAAAGAGGAAGGCCATCCTGAAGTATAATATTTTCAGGTAGCGACAGCTCTGAGACCACAGCCTCACCGAGGCACCCATCTCTAAGTGCAATTAGCTGTGCTTTTACAACCAAAGTTGCTGGTGACTGACTTTCAGTCTCATGGGTCTCTGCCTGTGTGGCTTGGTTGGGAAGAGAAAACAAAATCAATCTTTCTTTCTTGCTCTCATGAAAATCTGCAAAAGATGGGATTTTTCTACTAACGTATGCAAGTGACCTCTGTTCAGGCATTCATATCCGTCAACGTCGGCAGTTTAATTCTCCATTCATACGTCTTTAATAGGAAAGATGATTAGAGATGATGATGTTCACCATGAGGAAATGCTGAAGACTGTATCATTAGAGGTTGGTGAAAATGGGGGCTCATGTATTTAGTTTAATCCTCTATTTTGGGGCTACATGTACCAAGGACAGAGAAAAATCATCCATAAACAGTTACCAGGGATTTTTAAAAATCCAGATTTTGATATATTTTTTAATAGAGCTGGTTGACACTGCTAAACTAGACAAACTTTTTTTTATTTGGAGGATCTAGCATTAGACACCAAAGAAATTCATGCCCTCAGTCAAACGCCTTCTTATTTCCCTCATAAAAAGAATTGTTGGTTGTCCCAGCCGTGAATCGCTTGGGGGCCACCTCATGTGGTATTCTCCTCTTATTAGGGAGGATCCCTGGGACACTGGTAATGCAAACATTTCTTTCAAATATAACAAGATAACAGGTATTTAGTTTCTTAGCATAGCATTTTGCCCGTGGTAATTTATCAGCTCATTTCCAACCCCCGCCAAGTACTGCATATGAAAATGATTAATGATTATACCTTCATTTTTATTTCTTTTGGAACTGCCAGCCCTGACTATTTACAGAAGATCATTATATTTTTATAGATCTTAAGCACATCTGCTGAATCAGCAAAGCAAAGAGCGTTGGCAATTTCACTGATTATATAGCTGTATCTCTTAGATATTGCAAACAACTCTTACCAAATCAGTTAGGGGGAGGGGAAGACCTTATGTGTTTTAAAGGAGAGTAAATACAGGGGAAGGTTTCTTTAAAATAGTGATGTCATCAGCTGTAATAATGAAATAGAGCTCTAAGGCAGCCCTGATTCTCTTAAAGTCCCCCAAACACAATACATGCCCAAATAAGCATTCACTGCTATTTTAACTTTAACTCCAGAAGCCAGGCATTGGAAGGAGGTATAAGTAAGGTTTCTCTTCCAGGGATGCCATCTTTTGTCTTAAATGGTGTTTCACTTAGGGGTCCCTTAGTCTTCTCTTGGAGCATCCTCTCCTGGCATTTTCTCAAATACCAAAGCTCTAGGTAGGCGGCCGTGCTGCGGGATCCACAAGTGTGAAGTCGCAGCAAGGCAGTGCTGGGGAGCAGGGTGAGTGAGTGTTTCTCAGAGATCTGAGGTGACCTGTCCTCTGCTGTGCCCTTCTGCCATCCCTGTCAGAGGCAGCCTGCCTTGGGACTACAGAGGTTTCTGCAGCCTGAATGAGGTCAGAGACTTAGATCATCAATTCTATTCCAGAATGAATATTCCAGAATGAAGCCCTGACAAATGAGAAATGCTAGACTCTTCTCAGGGCATCGTGTCACACCATATGAATAATGCACCCAAATATACAGGCCGACTGCTCCCCACCCCCTTCTCTAATTTGAACCATGAATGTGTGACCTTCCTTAGACTTCAGACAACCTGCTGCTCTTGTCCTTGCCCAGGGAAACCATTGGGCTAATGGGGTATTGATCAAAACTGAGCTGGCGTTTTCAGATTTACACGAAACCATGGGCTGCTGATTGCAACCAGCTCCTGCTGAATCTAAAATTAAAACTGTGGAACAGCCCAAGGCTATCTTGTGGAGTGAAGGGAGCTCGGGAAACATTTGGAAACTTCTCTGGGTCTCATTGCCCTTCCATAAAAGTATGTTTACTCTCAGAAAAGTATTTTTTACATAGGTGTTGCATCAAGGTAGAAAGTAGGTGAGAGAGATGGTCCTGCACCAGTCAGTAAACCTGGACCCAGTAGGCTTACCTGATATTCAGACCACCCCTAATCTGGTCCCCATCTTACTCATCCAAAGGTGCTCTGTATCCTTGCCTCGAGTCAACTGGCCGGCCTTTTGCCTCTGGAATTCTTGCTGCTGCTTCTCCTCCATATACCCTTCCTTGTCTCATTTTTGTGATCTCCTTACCCTTTACTTCTGGTTTATATGGCACCTCTGCAGTGAGCCTCAGTGGTCCCTCCAACTCCATGAGGATTCTTCTCTCACTGATTTGATTCTCCATAATTCTTGTGATGACTCTTAGCCATGTATATTTAACTTATATGCAGAGTACATCATGAGAAACGCTGGGCTGGAAGAAGCACAAGCTGGAATCAAGATTGCTGGGAGAAATATCACTAACCTCAGATATGCAAATGACACCACCCTTATGGCAGAAAGGGAAGAGGAACTAAAAAGCCTCTTGATGAAAGTGAAAGAGGAGAGTGAAAAAGTTGGCCTAAAGCTCAACATTCAGAACACGAAGATCATGGCATCTGGTCCGATCACTTCATGGCAAATAGATGGGGAGACAGTGGAAACAGTGTCAGACTTTATTTTTTGGGGCTCCAAAATCCCTGCAGATGGTGATTGCAGCCATGAAATTAAAAGATGCTTAATCCTTAGAAGGAAAGTTATGACCAATACATAGCATATTGAAAAACAGAGACATTACTTTGCCAACAAAGGTCCGTCTAATCAAGGCTATGGTTTTTCCAGTGGTCATGTATGGATGTGAGAGTTGAACTGTGAAGAAAGCTGAGCACCAAAGAATTGATGCTTTTGAACTGTGGTGTTGAAGAAGACTCTTGAGAGTCCCATGGACTGCAAGCAGATCCAACCAGTCCATCCTAAAGGAGATCAGCCCTGGGTGTTCATTGGAAGGACTGATGCTAAAGCTAAAACTCCAGCACTTTGGCCACCTCATACAAAGAGTTGGCTCATTGGAAAAGACTCTGATGCTGGGAGGGATTAGGGGCAGGAGGAGAAGGGGACGACAGAGGATGAGATGGCTGGATGGCATCACGGACTCGATGGATGTGAGATTGAGTGAACTCCGGGAGTTGGTGATGGACAGGGAGGCCTGGTGTGCTGCAATTCATGGGGTCACAAAGAGTCAGACACGACTGAGCGACTGAACTGAAATGAACTGAATCTTCTATCACTTTCTGGTCACTTCATTTGCATACATTTCAAGTCCAGGGTAACACTGTAGATCCATTGAAACTTGGAGACTATAATAAACCTCTTTCCATGGCCTCCAAATACTCAAGCACATTGGGAGGATGAAGGGGTATGAGTGTGAAAGCCATGGAGGTTTGTCAAGGAAAGGGGATCTGAGATGGCAAGCATTGCTCTTTTTTTTTTTTTTTTTTTGAGCGGGGGGCAACTGATTAACAATTCACCACTTGTTAATCTAACAAAAATGGACCCCCCCCACTTTTAGTATCTTCTGTATGATGCCAAGACCATTTCCCAATGAAGTCTAACCCTCCTGACATGATGTTTTAATTCCTAATATCTTGGAACCGCATGCAGTTAGGATGACAAAGCAATCCAGACAACCGCATGCTGCACCGTAAATTTCTCAGATCCATTTCAAACCATTCCCTTTTCAAGTCCTAGGGAAGGTATGACTTCTGTTTATGCACTGAGTCTGGATATTTCTTCCGTAAAAAACACTTGAGATTCCTGAACACTGCTTTATAAAGACTGTTTGCATTTAGAATTTCAATAGGATAGCTTTTGAAAATGAAGAACAGACTAGCTATTCCTGAATTCTGCTTAGAAATGATGATGTTTAACACTGCTTAAAGAACAATGGATAAGTGACACTTATCAAGGGCAATGGTTTGCTTTTGATCTTTCTGGCAGCTCTGAGTTTCTGAGACTGTGAGATTGAGTCTTGCTGATTTGAATTCCTAAATATTTATTCACTTCATCCATTCTTCTCAATGCCAGGGACCATTTCTGTAGTTTGGCCTGGGGTTGTTTATTTCCTGGATTAGTCAAATGGCTTCCTCACAGGTCTCCTCCAACCCCACCTACAGTTTTGTCCCTCTACGTTCCAACTACCAGGGAGCCATGAGAATGATATTTATCAAACACAACTCTGTGTCACGCCTGATTAAAATGCATCCATAGCTCTCCTCTGCCTACAAGATACAGTAGAAAACCTTCATGAGCTGCCCTCTTTTTCACCTGAGAAGCCTGCCACCCTCCGCTTCTTCACACACCAATAATAACCAAGTGCTTATCATATCAGGAGCTCCCCCTCTGTCTGAAACACTTGTGCTTAGTTCTGATCATTCATTTATGATTTATCTCACATGCCAGCCCTTTCTGGCTACTTCCTCTGATCTCCACCCTTCCTTAGGAGCTTTCCCTGTAGGCAGTCACCATCAGTTGACTACGATATTCTTGAGGTCATTGTCTGCATCTGAGGCCATGTGGCCCAAATCTGAAATGCATGGTCTCTGGCTCTGTTGCTTACTAATTATGCTGTCTTGGGTAATTCCTTGGCCTCCCTGTGCCTCAGTTTCCTCATCTATAAAGTGGGAACAATAATACCTTTCTCAGAGGGTTGCTGTGAGGAAGAAATTAGTTGATAAATGTGCAGTGCTTAGAATGCTTCCTGGAATCTTGTAAGGCCTTAACAAACATGAACTGTGATGATCTGTACAGCCTGAATCAAATGCCATACCTGGCACAAAGCAGGTAACAAGTAAGGGTTTATTTGATGTGATACCTTTTTTTGAAAAAATATTGAGGTAAAATTCACATAACACAACCTTTTGGTAGTGTATACTTCGGTGATATTCAGTACATACACAATGTTGCACGGCTAGCACCTCTATTCAGTTTTAAACCATTTTCATCACTCTGAAAGGAAACTGCATCCTAGTATTCCCATTAAGCAGTCACTCCCCATCCCCCATCCTTCCAGCATAATGTCAGTAACGTTTCCAATGCATTTCCTGCAGGGAATATTACAACGTGATGTAGCAAGACCACAATACAAATAGAGTTGTCCTTGAGAAGTGCAACACTCATAACTGAGTTGCACTAGGCTGGCCAGTTCTCCTGAAAGGATTTTTCAAGGCCACCAGTGTGGCACCAAGTGTTCTGTCCATTCCTTTAAATAATACAAGATTCCGCTAAAGAGGCACAAAAGTAATATTTTCCCTTCAATTGGGGACTTTAGAAAGCATTCTGCGTTGTATAAGACGTGCTGAATGCAGTCTGGCCTTTTGAAGGCCACCATCTGAAGTATGTAGTGTCAAGAGAGAAGAGTCTAGAGCAGGTGCTGTTGACAGCAGCATTCCTGTGTGCCATCCCTGGCTCAGTGGCTCCAGAATGACATTGGGTCCCCATTGAAAGAGCCATTCACAGGATTGACTGCCTACCAGCCTAGTCCATGCATATTCATAATCAAGAACAATGCTGCCTTAATAAAGGACTTTTTGACATTGATCAGGACCCAGCTAGAGCTATTGACTTCTCATTCTTCCATTGCCAGCAGCCGCCACTTTTCTGACCCTTTCAAGTCCAGTTCCACTAATATATTGAGACCATTTCCTGGGTGTGTGTGTGGGTGTGTGTGTGGGTGTGTGTGGGTGTGTGTGGGTGTGGGTGTGGGGGTGTGGGTGTGTGTGTGTGTGTGTGTGTGTGTGTGTGTGTGTGTAAAAGACATCTGTGGCAATGAAACTCTATCCCAGTATCAGGCTCAAGTTGATATGATTCCTTGGATATTCCCTCATCAGATCTCCTAGAATCCAGACTATAGAGACCTAGCTGTTCCTTCCACCTTAACCTTCTAGGTCCCTAAATCTTGATTTGCTTTTGTTGACTTTGCCCTTTTCCTCATTCTTTTTAGAATCCTTGCTTTGGCACTGCCTCTGTCCTAATGTCAGAACATATTTTAGATTTACATCTGCCAAGAGATAGTGTAACAGTTACATTAAGGAAGTATTTATGTTAAAGTAGGTAATACAGGTCTGAATATATATGAGGGGGAAAAAATCAAAGAAATTTATTGTGCGTGAAGGGTAGTATCATTTAAAAATCTATTATCAGATTCACTCTTATTTTCTAAATAGCGTGATAAAATTCAATCAACACTTTTACTTAGTACCTCATTTAGAAAGCTTTTTTTTTTTCCAACTAATAAAATGTATCTATTTAAAACCAAAGGGATATTTCAGACCCTGAAAACTCCACCCTTTTCTTAATTAGACGAGGAGCCCTGAAAAACCCTGCTGCAGCTTCCAGACAGTGGGGATTTGCCTGCCCCAGTGGCTCTCTGTCGTGCAAAATACATGAAAAGAGAAGAAGCAAGAACTGCCTTTGTACAACTCTGGCCAAAGTACTTACTGCTGCATGATTTATGTTTGAGAGAAAAATCCCTGTCTTTCCGCTCTCAGGCCAGAAGGACTTGAGTGGTGCAGGGGACATCTGTGGGCGTGTGGAAGGGGATGGGGCCGACTGCCAGGCACCCGCAGTGGTGGCTTTTACAGGGTTGGGACAGCTGGACTATGAATGCAGTCGGCTCTTGGGGTTCAGGCAGGTGCTGAATCTGCCCACATGTGAGGCTAAGGCTAGAATGTCATAAAGGGAGGTGGCCGAGCTCAGTGCCTGGATTTGATTCCATCCTCTGTTACTTTCTGGGCATCCCTGGTGGCTCAGACAGTAAAGATTCTGAAGATCCCCAGGAGAAGGAAATGGCTACCCACTCCAGTGTTCTTGCCTGGGGAAATCCCTTGGACAGAGGAGCCTGGAGGGCTACAGTCCACGGGGTCTCAAAGAATTGGACACAACTGAGCCACTAACACTTTTCTTTTACAATTATTTTCTAGGGTGGTTGGTCACCCGACACCCTGGGTAAGTTACCAATCCTGTCTGTGCTTCCATTTCCTCACCTACAAAATGATAGATGAGTGCTTCTCTGGTTGTCCAGTGGTTGAGAGGTCACCTGTTAATATGGGGGACATGGGTTTGATCCTTGGTCTGGGGGGATGCTGTGGGGAGGATGCTGTGGGGCAACTAAATCTGTGTACCACAACTACTGAATCCCATGTGCCTAGAGCCCATGTTCCACAACAAGAGAAGCCATCACAAAGTGAGAAGCCTGCACATTGCAAAGAAGACCCAGCATAGTGCCCCTCCCCCCCAAACCAAAATGACAGATGGACAATATCATCTACCTCATAGGCAGAGCCCTTGCTGTAAAGCAGGTGCTTAATGCATTTTAGCTGATACCACTCCAATTATCCTTTCCATGGCTCCTGGGAAGTAGTATACAGTGTAGTTGGCTAAAAATGTCACAGATCAGGTAGTGGAATAGTCAGACTACTTTCTGGTCCCACCAGTTACCAATTTCCTGACATGAGATAAGTTGTTTAACCTTTCAGTGTCTCATTTTTCTCCTCTGTCAGTTGGGCTGGGTAGGAGTACCTATCTCACAGGGTAGCAGGAGGGATGAATGAGATAAGATGCATAAACAGGTAAATAGCACCTGGCATGCAGTGAGCACGCAACTATTGGCTGCTGTTTCAGCATTATTACTAGGAGTCGGGCCTTGTATGTTATTTTTTATATGTTATTGTATGTTATTTCTAGCAGAAGAACTGAGGGGTTCTGAAACTCTTCAGTTTAGTCTTATATTCTTGCTCCTATCTGAATTCTGATGCTAGAAAATGAATGGCCAGTGCCGGGGTTTACCATCAGTTTCAAAAGGGAGGTCCTCTTTCTTCTGGTTTGAGTTTCTGCATCGCCTGCATTCTTGGCATTGAAAGAAGATCCTTTGTTAGGATGCTAAAGCAAAAGCGAAGCATAAAGAGGAGAAGAAATCACTAGAGGGAAGTTTGTCTGTGACCTGGGTCCTACTAGCCATAATTGTCTTGGTTTAGACAGCTTCTGAGACTTTTCTGAATGTTGAATATACTTATATACATATATAAAGTTAAGTATTATCTATCCAAATATATACATCTTTTTGGCCACACCACACAGCTTGTGGAATTTTAGTTCCCCAATCAGGGCTCTAACCCAGGCCCTCAGCAGTGAGTGCACTGAGTCCTAACCTCTGGACCTCTAGGAAATTCCCTCTAATGTATACATTCTTACTTAGTTAATTTTATTTTGGGCTGCTCTGGGTCTTCCTTACTGCACACAGGATTTTTCTAGTTGCAGCAACTAGGGGCTAATCTCTAGTCACAGTGCATGAACCTTTCACCTTGGTGTCTTCAGTAGCTGTGGTTGTGGCACATGGGCTTAGTTGCCCATGGCATGTGGGATCTTCCCAGACCAGGGATTGAACCCATGTCCCCTGCATTGGCAGGTGGATTCTTAACCACTGGACCACCAGGGAAGTCCAAATGTATACTTTTATAACAACTCTTAAATTTCACCTTTTTAAGTATAAAATTCAGTGAAGTGAAGTGAATGTCGCTCAGTTGTGTCTGACTATTTGTGACCTGTGGACTATACAGTCCATGGAATTCTCCAGGCCAAAGTACTGGAATGAGTAGCCTGTCCCTTCTCCAGGCGATCTTCCTGACCCAGGAATCAAACCAGAGTCTCTTGCATTACAGGTGGATTCTTTACCAACTGAGCCATATTCAAAATGTCATGCTACCATTACAACTAATTTCAGAGTATTTCTATCATGCCCTCTCCTCCAAGAAACCCTCACTCATTATCAGTCACTCCCTATTCCCCTCAACACCTCCAACCCTAGGCCACCATGAATCATTCTGTCTCTGTGGCGTTGCCTATTCTTGATAGTTCATTTAAATGTGATCACATAATCTGTGGCATTTTGTGTCTGACATTTCACTTAGCATGATGTTTTCAAGGTTCATTCATGCTAAATCTTCTGTTAAGAACTTCCTTTTTATGGTTGAATAATATTTCATTGTGCTTTCCAGTGTTTATGTACTAGCCACCGTAAACCTCTGACTTATTCCACAGCCTCAGAGTAGCTGTTCTTCTCTTCCCTGTCCCTAATAGAGAGGGTTTTCTGCATTCCAGGCGCACGTGGGGAGGGGTGGATTCTAGAGGTTGTTCACATCCCCATCAGATGCTGGTATCTTAACATCCATGTACAGTTTCAGATGTTACAGACCCACACAATAATCTCTTTTTTGTTTAGAGCTGAGACAGAAAAGTCTTTGCCCCCCAAGCACAGACATATAAAAAAAATCTTGCAGCTTCCTATCCTTGTACAGATGGGTAGTGTCCTCTGCCTGCAAAGAGCCAGAGAAGAGAGCTAGCTGACAAATGTTACCTTGCCTTCTGCCCCATCTCAGTTCTGATTATTGGACATCTGTTGTGCCTCCAGAGTTCTACTTGACTGTACATAAAGGAGTAGGCTAGCGACATGTTTCTAAACTAGGTTGACATTTGAATTAAGATAATCCTAAGAACAAAACGAGTGATATTTGGCATTGTGGGGAAATACCGTCTGTATGTGCTTTGGAGTGACGTGGATCTGGCTGTGAATTTCTCACCTGCTACCGTGGGCCCTCAGCCTCTCAGTGACAGTGGCCCCATCTACTAAATGACATGACAGTATCATAAGAGCTATCTCCCAGGGTAATGGAGAGGAAGAACTGAGTTCAATTCCTGGCCTAGAGTAAGGTTTTCATTATGGGAACTTACCTGGCTATTCCTACTTGGGTAGACTTTTGGTATACACAATATCTTCTTTGGTATAGTTGTGAATAAGTTTTCACTTTGGCATTGGACAAATGTGGGTTTGCCTCCAGACTTCACCCCTTATTAGATGTGTTAACTCCTGTGAACTCAAAGTTTCTGTTGCCTCCTCTGGGAACAGTTACACTTTAACAGTTTTGGTGGAAGATTTCAAGTCATGTTTCTACAGCATCCCAGTCCATGGCAGGGGCTCCATACAGAGTAACTCTTACTGCCAATAAGAAAGCAAATTATTTTTTTAAATTGTAATGTAATTGCTTTACAATGTTGCATTAATTTCTGCTGTACAGTGAGGTGAATCAGCTATATACATACATCTGTCCCCTTCCTTGTGGCCCTCCCTCTCACCCCAACGCCCATCTCACTGCTCAAGGTGGTCAGAGAACATTGAGCTGAGCTCCCTGAGTTACACAGCAACGTCCAACTAGTATCGATTTTACATATGGTCATGTATGTATTTCATTGCTGCTCTCTCAATTTGTCCCCAGACTCTTCCCACCCTGTGTCCGTTCTCTACGTCTGTGTCTCTATTCTTGCCTGGGAAATAGGTTCATTTGTACCATTGTTCTAGATTCCACATATATGTGTTCAGTTCAGTTCAGTCACTCAGTCATGTCCGACTCTGGGACCCCATGAATTGCATCATGCCAGGCCTCCCTGTCCATCACCAACTCCCAGAGTTCACTCAAACTCATGTCCATCGAGTCTGTGATGCCATCCAGCCATCTCATCCTCTGTCGTCCCCTTCTCCTCCTGCCCCCAATCCCTCCCAGCATCAGGGTCTTTTCCAATGAGGTGGTCAAAGTATTGGAATTTCAGCGTTAGCATCAGTCCTTCCAAAGAACACCCAGGACTGGTCTCCTTTAGGATGGACTGGTTGGATCTCCTTGTAGTCCAAGGGACTCTCAAGAGTCTTCTCCAACACCACAGTTCAAAAGCATCAATTCTTCGGTGCTCAGCCTTCTTCACAGTCCAACTCTCACATCCATACAGGACCACTGGAAAAACCGTAGCCTTGACTAGACGGACCTTTGTTGGCACAGTAATGTCTCTGCTTTTGAATATGCTATCTAGGTTGGTCATAACTTTCCTTCCAAGGAGTAGGCGTCTTTTAATTTCATGGCTGCAATCACCACCTGCAGTGATTTTGGAGCCCCCCAAAATAGTCTGCCACTGTTTCCACTGTTTCCCCATCTATTTCCCATGAAGTGATGGGACCAGATGCCATGATTTTAGTTTTCTGAATGTTGAGCTTTAAGCCAAATTTTTCACCCTTCTCTTTCACTTTCATCAAGAGGCTTTTTAGTTCCTCTTCACTTTCTGCCATAAGGGTGGTGTCATCTTCATATCTGAGGTTATTGATCTTTCTCCCTGCAGTCTTGATTCCAGCTTGTGCTTCTTCCAGCTGAGCGTTTCTCATGATGTACTCTGCATAGAAGTTAAATAAGCAGGGTGACAATATACAGCCTTGACGTACTCCTTTTCCTATTTGGAACCAGTCTGTTGTTCCATATCCAGTTCTAACTGTTGCTTCCTGACCTGCATACAGATTTCTCAAGAGGCAGGTTAGGTGCTCTGGTATTCCCATCTCTTTCAGAATTTTCCACAGTTTATTTTGATCCACACAGTCAAAGGCTTTGGAATAGTCAATAAAGCAGAAATAGATGTTTTTCTGGTACTTTCTTGCTTTTTCCATGATCCAGCAGATGTTGGCAATTTGATCTCTGGTTCCTCTGCCTTTTCTAAAACCAACTTGAACATCAGGAAGTTCACAGTCCGCGTATTGCTGAAGTCTGACTTGGAGAATTTTGAGCATTACTTTACTAGTATGTGAGATGAATGCAATTGTGCGGTAGTTTGAGCATTCTTTGGCATTGCCTTTCTTTGGGATTGGAATGAAAACTGACCTTTTCCCGTCCTGTGGCCACTGCTAAGTTTTCCAAATTTGCTGGCATATTGAGTGCAACACTTTCACAGCATCATCTTTCAGGATTTGAAATAGCTCCATTGGAATTCCATCACCTCCACTAGCTTTGTTCGTAATGATGCTTTCTAAGGCCCACTTGACTTGACATTCCAGGATGTCTGGCTCTAGGTGAGTGATCACACCATCATGATTATCTGGGTTGTGAAGCCCTTTTTTGTACAGTTCTTCTGTGTATTCTTGCCACCTCTTCTTAATATCTTCTGCTTCTGTTAGGTCCATACCATTTCTGTCCTTTATCGAGCTGATCTTTGCATGAAATGTTCCCTTGGTATCTCTCATTTTCTTGAAGATATCTCTAGTCGATCCCATTCTGTTGTTTTCCTCTATTTCTTTGCACTGATTGCTGAGGAAGGCTTTCTTATCTCTCCTTGCTATTCTTTGGAACTCTGTTTCCAGATGCTTATATCTTTCCTTTTCTCCTTTGCTTTTTGCTTCTCTTCTTTTCACAGCTATTTGTAACATATATGTGTTAATATATAACGTGTATTTTTCTGATAAAGAAAACGTGGTACATATACTCAATGGAATATTATTCAGCCACTAAAAGAAATGAAATAGGGTCGTCTGTAGAGAAGTGGATATACCTAGAGTCTGTTACAAAGTCAAGACTGGTATTTCTTAAGGTATGATATCAGTCTATACAGGGTCCTTGTCTTCCCAGTTAGAATATGCTCTAGATTCCTGCCCATGGCATACTGAATCCTATACATTCTGGCTTTGCCTCCTTGACTGACCTCGTCTCCAGCCACTCTTGCTCCTTCATAGCCATATTAGCCTCCTTGTTATTTCTCAGCCTGATTCACTCCTTCCTGCTTCAGAGTCTTTGCATTTGATATTCAGTTTCCCTGTATGTCTTCACATATGACGGTTGGTGGCTCCTTCTTGTCACTCAGACTTCAGTGCACGAGTTACCTGCTCACAGAGGCCTTTCTCAGTGACCCAATGTGGTTTTCCCATCTCCTGGTTTCTGTGTTTTATTTTCTTTGTAGCATTTATTGCTACATGAGATTGTGTTCTTTGACTTCATGTTTATTGTCAATTTTCCCCACTAGAATAGAAGCCCCAGGATGCAACCCCTTGCAACTGTCTGGCTCATTACTGAATCGCAGCAACTAGAGCAGAACTTGGGTAACAGTAGAATAAATATTTATTGAATGGATAGATGGATGGAATGAGATAGCGAAGAGATCTTGATTCTGGCTTTTGGGATTGTCCTGATCACTGGGAGTGGAATTCCCTGCATGGTGTAGAACTGCCTGCAAATTACATAGTAATAGCACATAGAATGAATTACATCTTTAAGTGGAAAGAATCCTAATGGACTATCCTCTTGCATAGCATCTCTCTCTAGAAGGTGCACTGGACACCTAAAAATATGCTTCCCGTTAGGCAGCCGTCTGTGTGCATCAGTGAGGTAGATCTATTTGCATCGCCCAGATAATTTCATATGTTGTCTGCCTCACTTTGCATGTTGATACAGATTCAGTGTGTTTATGTTCTGGTAAACAGGCTCTGGGAGGCATTGGATGTATTAGACACCTGGCATGGTAACTAATAATACACTGGAGTTAGGGAGATAGTTTGCATGCAAACCTATGGGTACAGATGGTGAGTCTGTTGGCATAAATTAGCAAAGTCTATACAGGAGCCTGGACTTGACAATTTTATTGTACGTGGGAGGTTACTAAGAAAATAGTTGAGGGTCTCTGGAAAAATAAGCAATAGCCCTCTGCTGCTTTTGCAGAATTAACAAAGGCAGAATGTCCTTGACTGAGACACTTTGTTTGGATTTCTTTCTGTGTGTGTGAAGATATTAACAGTTAAGCAGGAAAGGATCTGAAAATAAACCAGGACATAGTGGTTCCTGATGATTGGATTTACCCAAGTCTGTCTCTAACCAAGTAGAGAGATGAAAATTCTCCCTGGGTCTCAGGCATCACTTGGTCAAGAATTTTCATGTCTTGAGCTTCTCACAGTTCTCAAAAAGCCCTTCGAAATCAGTACAATGAGAAACTAGAAGAAAGAAGTGCTGAGACTCAGGGTGGAGCTGATCTGGTTGTGGTGGCAGCCCCAAATGCTGCCCCCTGGGTGTGAGAGATCCTGATTCATAGAAAGATGAATTTCTAATAAGCTCCTCACATGTTTCTGATGCACATGTTTGAAATGTACTCTGAGAAAAACTGATTTGCGTCTTTCACCTACTGAAGTTTTAAAAATTTTAAATGTAGCCCAAGCCGCATATCTCTCACGATGCCCCATCTTCATCTCCTGCCTTCCAAAAGCACAAAATCCATTCAGTTTAGTTCAGTCCCTCAGCTGTGTCCGACTGTTTGTGATCCCATGGACTGCAGCATGACAGGCCTCCCTGTCCATCACCAACTCTCAGAGTTTACTCAAACTCATGTCCATTGAGTTGGTGATGCCATCCAGCCATCTCATCCTCTGTCATCCCCTTCTCCTCCCACCTTCAATCTTTCCCAGCATCAGGGTCTTTTCAAAGAAGTCAGTTCTTCGCATCAGGTGGCCAAAGTATTGGAGTTTCAGCTTCAGAATCAGTCTTTCCAATGAATATTCAGGACTGATTTCCTTTAGGATGGACTGGTCGGATCTCCTTGCAGTCCAAGGGACTCTCAAGAGTCTTCTCCAACACCACAGTTCAAAAGCACCAATTCTTTAGTGCTCAGCTTTCTTTATAGTCCAACTCTCACATCCATCCACAACTACTGGAAAAACCATAGCTTTGACTAGACCTTTTTTGGCAAAGTAATGTCTCTGCTTTTTAATATGCTGTCTAGGTTGGTCATAACTTTTCTTCCAAGGAGCAAGCATCTGTTAATTTCATGGTTGCAGTCACCATTTGCAGTGATTTTGGAGCCCCCCAAAATAAAGTCTGTCACTGTTTCCACTGTTTCATCATCTATTTGTCATGAAGTGATGGGACCAGATGCAATGATCTTCGTTTTCTGAATGTTGAGTTTTAAGCCAACTTTTTCACTCTCCTCCTTCACTTTCATCAAGAGGCTTTTTAGTTCCTCTTCACTTTCTGCCATAAGGGTGGTGTCATCTGCATATCTGAGGTTATTGATATTTCTCCCAGCAATCTTGATTCCAGCTTGTGCTTCATCCAGCCCAACATTTCTCATGATGTACGCTGCATATAAGTTAAATAAGCAGGGTGACAATAGACAGCCTTGACGTACTCCTTTTCCTATTTGGAACCAGTCTGTTGTCCCATGTCCAGTTCTAATTGTTGTTTCCTGGCATGCATACAGGTTTCTCAGGAGGCAGGTCAGGTGGTCTGGTATTCCCATCTCTTAAAGAATTTTCCACAGTTTGTTGTGATCCACACAGTCAAAGGCTTTGGTGTAGTCAATAAAGCAGAAGTAGATGTTTTTCTGGAATTCTCTTGCTTTTTTAATGATCCAATGGATATTGGCAATTTGATCTCTGCTTCCTCTACCTTTTCTAAATCCAGCTTGAACATCTGAAGTTCACGATTCACATACTGTTGAAGCCTGGCTTGGAGAATTTTGAGCATTACTTTGCTAGTGTGAGAGATGAGTGCAATTGTGTGCTAGTTTGAGCATTCTTTGGCATTTTCTTTCTTTGGGATTGGAATGAGAACTGACCTTTTCCAGTCCTGTAGCTATTATTTGCCACTAGACAAGAGAAGAGCTCTTATTTGGTATTACCTCCCTTTCTTACTGCATGTGTGCTTCTGTCTATTTGGCAGCCTTTGATCTCCTTTGGATTCATATTTTCCTGTCTTCAAGCAGATGCTAAAATTCCTTCCCAATTATAGTTAGTTCAGTTCAGTTCAGTTGCTCAGTTGTGTCCGACTGTTTGCGACCCCATCAATTGCAGCATGCCAGGCCTTCCTGTCCATCACCAACTCCCACAGTTCACTCAAACTCACGTCCACGACTTGGTGATGCCATCTAGCCATCTCATCGTTTGTCATCCCCTTTTCCTCCTGCCCCCAATCCCTCCCAGCATCAGGGTCTTTTCCAATGAGTCAACTCTTCACATGAGGTGGCCAAAGTACTGGAGTTTCAGCTTTAGCATCATTCCTCCCAAAGAACACCCAGGGCTGATCTCCTTTAGGATGGACTGGTTGGATCTCCTTGCAGTCCAAGGGACTCTCAGGAGTCTTCTCCAACACCACACTCAAAAGCGTCAATTCTTCAGCACTCAGCTTTCTTCACAGTGCAACTCTCACATCCATACATGACCACTGGAAAAACCATAGCCTTGATTAGACGGATCTTTGTTAGGAAAGGAATGTCTCTGCTTTTGAATATGCTATCTAGGTTGGTCATAACTTTTCTTCCAAGGAGTAGGCATCTTTAATTTCATGGCTGCAGTCACCATCTGCAGTGATTTTGGAGCCCCCCCCCAAAAAAAAGTCTGCCACTGTTTCCACTGTTTCCCCATCTATTTCCCATGAAGTGATGGGACCAGATGCCATGATCTTCGTCTTCTGAATGTTGAGCTTTAAGCCAACTTTTTCACTCTCCACTTTCACTTTCATCAAGAGGCTTTTTAGTTCTTCTTCACTTTCTTCCATAAGGATGGTGTCATCTGCATATCTGAGGTTATTGATATTTCTCCTGGAAATCTTGATTCCAGCTTGTGCTTCTTCCAGCCCAGCATTTCTCATGAAAAGGGTTGTAATTCACTCTTTTAACCAGTCAGAGACTCCATGTAGGTGCTGTGGTGAATGTTGGAGTCTCCCCCAAATTCTTGTGTTGAAATCCTAACCCCCAAGGTGATGGTATTAAAAGATATAGGGTCTTTGGGAGGTGCTTAAGTCATGAGGGTGGAGCCCTCATGAGTGATACTAGTTCCTTTATAAAAGAGACCTCACAGAAGTCCATCACCCCTTCTACCATGTGAGGATGCAATAAGAAGTCTCAGGAAAGTGCCCTTGCCCGACTGTGCTGGTACCCTGATCTCAGACTTCCATCCTTCAGAACTGTGAAAAATGAGTTTCTGTTGTTGGTAAGCCACCCAGTCTGTAGTATTTGGTTGTTGTTGTGCAGTCGCTAAGTTGTATCTGACTCTATGTGACCCCATGAACTGTAGCACGTCAGGCTCCTCTGTCCTCCACTGTCTCCCAGTTTGCTCAGATTCCCGTCCATTGAGTTGGTGATGCTATCTAACCATCTCATCCTCTGTCGTCCCCTTCTCCTCCTGCCCTCAATCTTTCCCAGCATCAGGGTCTTTTCCAGTGACTCAGTTCTTTGCACCAGGTGACCAAAGTATTGGAGCTTCAGCATCAGTCCTTCCAATGAATAGTCAGGACTGATTTCCTTTAGGATTGACTGGTTTGATCTCCTTGCAGTCCAAGGGACTCTCAAGAGTCTTTTCCAACACACAGTTCAAAAGCATCAATTCTTTGGTGCTCATCCTTGTTTATGGTCCAACTCTCACATCCGTACATGACTACTGGAAAAAATCATAGCTTTGAATATATGGACCTTTGTAAGCAATGTGATATCTCTGCTTTTTAGTATGCTGTCTAGGATTGTCATAGCTTTTCTTCCAAGGAGCAAGCTATGACAATCCTAGACACCATATTAAAAAGAAGAAATATGGCTAAAGGAGGGTTGCAGAGAGGGAGCTACACTTGAGGGGAGCTAAGACACACAGGCAGGATATCTACAGATAAAGTTGGAGGGAGAGTGCTGTCTAGAAAAAGGTGACAATGTGAACATACTCACGCAGTAAGTGAAACATCTTCCAACTCAGCAGGTATATATCAGAACCATGTGGCATCAGATGGAGCAGAGGTGGGTTTAAAATGCAGATTCCAGGCCCATTACCTCAGTTTTTGCTTTTGTAGGTCCTGCAAGGGACTTGTGGATCTTAATTTCAACAAGCTCCGACCTGAGTGGTTTTGATAAAGGTGTTTCATGCAACCCAGTTTGAGCAACAGTGGCCTAGTCTAATGATAGTTTGTAGAGATGTGGAGACTGAGACTCAGGAAGATGAGTGATCTCTTGGTTATAGGTACACATTATGAGGATGCTGTGAAAGATTGTTTCCAGCTCGGGTGGGTTCTGAGCCAGTCTCCTTAAAGTCTTTTCTAATTTGTACTTGGCTGTAAATTTAATACCCTTTTTATGATACTTGAAAGAGCTGAACAATTTCATGGTCTGGCCATTACTGCTAGCATTAAAGAAATGACTATTACTGGTACTTAATATATATCTTCCTCCAGTTCCCTAATGACTGTAAGGCACATAGCCAAAAAGGCACCCTGCATGCCTGTAGCACGCATGTGATGATAGCCCACACCTGTTTTCTCGGGGTGGGCTTGATAGGCAGCAGCTTTTTTCTTCCTTCAGGCATTCTAGCAGCCCTCCCACATATTGCCCCAGCTGTTGTGACCCTATTAAGAAAGGTAAGAGCCTTTACCCTGAGGCACTCCCTCTGTTCCTTAGCTCCCCATGCATCGCCAGGTTACCCTTGAGTTCTAACTTTCAAGTTCACAGATTCTGAGATAGCAGGAATGGCCCATCCATGAGGACTCAAAAGAATTACTTTAGAAACTGAACCAAGGGAAAATGATGAATGTGTGTACTAATATGAACTTCTCTCTCTACCCTCAAGTTTCTTGGGGAAATGAGTGGGAAGGGGTGATGGTGTGGGAGCTCTTGTGTCTTCACCAGCCTTAGTAAACTGCCTGAATTCCTGCGCATCACCCCTACCTGTCATGTTGGATAATGACATGGCAATCGGGGGTAAATGGATCATCATTTAGATTCATCAGTGTGTGTCTATGTCAGAATTCTTTTGAGTTGAGAATGCCTGAAGAGAATATGAGACAGAAGCTGATTTGTGTAGGGATGAAATGTCCAGTTTCCATTGTAGAATTTTCTTTCCCCATCGATATTTGGGACTGAAGCACCATTAGTCCCGAGTAAGAAAGAGCAGCTAAAATACCCTTGAACCCATTTCTTCCCACAAGCCTGGATGGCATTGGGCACTGAAAACCTGAGTGTGGCGGAGAGACCCAGATGAGAATAAACAGGATGGAACAAGTCAGCTGATCAGGAGGAGATAGGAAGGATGAACTATTTTTCTCCCTATGTTTCCATGAGTGGCAGCAGTAGCAGTTTCTTTAGTGCTCTCCTATCCTGGCCAGTACAAAGTATGTTCTGTTTAAATATCTCTTGGGAGATTGGGTTTGAGAGAGGGGTGACTACTTGAATAGATTTAGTGATTTTTGATATGTGAAGCATTTTGCCAATCATCTTGCATGGGATGTGCTGTGTTAAGTCATTTCAGTTGTGTTCAACTCTTTGCAACCCTATGGACCGTAGCCTGCCAGGCTCCTCTGTCCATGGGGTTCTCCAGGCAAGAATAGTGGAGTGGGTAACCATGCCCTCCTCCAGGGGATCTTCCCAAGCCAGGGATCAAACCTGCATCTCTCATGTCTCCTGCATTGGCAGGTGGGTTCTTTAGAACTAGCTTCACCTGGGAAGCCCAATTATCTACCATAAGGAAGGGCAAAATTCCCAGACTTGGTTCTCCACTCTCATTATTCATAGATTTCCTACACACTGGCTTGCTATAGCCTCCAAGGGAGCTACTTCCACATACAGATGCTGGACACCAGCAGGAGGGTGCAATGTGGGGAGAACTTTTCAGCATATAAATTGATTTAGGGACACTCATTTAGATTTAATAGAATAATGATTAAGATAATTATTGAGATAAATGGCATGCCATGTTAGTAATTGAATATTGCATAAACAAGATATAGTGGCTATAATTATAGTTCTCTGGATACCTTAATAAGTATATTAAGAGAAGTCAGTGAACCACAAAGATTTCACTAAAAGTCAATATTTCAAGAAATCTATCAGCTGTCTCAGACTATAAATACCACTTTGGTCTCTAGAAAATATACAGTTAATAGAAATATGGTCTTCATGGTGCCACCTTTTTCTCAGTGCGTCTAAACTTGGTATTTTATGGTACTGAAAATGAATTATAGCGGACATTGACTAGATGCCTAAACATATGAGTTACTGTCTCTAGATATTATATGGTATAGAACTGCCTTCACCTTGCTTAGGTTGCTGGGATATTAAATAATATACTGCAATAGTCACTGTTACGAGACTTTATATTATATGGTATACGGAAGTCTTTATAAGCTCTAAATATGTCTCAGATGACTGGCTACGTTACAGGGTAAAGCATCCAGACTTGGAATTAAAACCAAGCTCTGCCCTTGGATAGCTCTGTGACCCTGAACAAGGTGCGTCATCTCTGTGGGTTTCAATTTTCTCACCTGCAAAACGGGGATAATGATGATGCTTCACTCTCACAGCTGATGTTGGGGTTGGAAACAAATCAAGGAGCTTGAGAACCTTATTTGAGGCATAGTAGTAGTGCAGTCCAGAGAAGGGAATGGCACCCACTCCAGTACTCTTGCCGGGAAAATCACATTGATGGAGGAGCCTGATGGGCTGCAGTCCATGGGGTCGCCAACAGTCGGACACGGCTGAGTGACTTCACTTTTATGCATTGGAGAAGGAAATGGCAACCCACTCCAGTGTTCTTGCCTGGAGAATCCCAGGGATGGGGGAGCCTTGTGGGCTGCCATCTATGGGGTCACACAGAGTCGGACACAATTGAAGTGACTTAGCAGCAGCAGTAGTGCAGTCAATATTTGCTTTCCTTCTATAAATGCCAAGCAATTTGCAAACAAGTATTTGAATTCAGTAAATTGATTGACTTAGAACCAGATAGTAACTGTATTCAAGTTTTCCTCTTTGAAGCCATCATTATCTTTTCCATGTGGTCAGAATGCAATTAAGAGCGTAAGCTTTGATGTCATGCTTCTTGGTGTAATTCACTGTGGCTTGTAGGTCAGGTTATATAACATCTCAGTTTCCTCATCTGTAATTTGCAAGAATCCTATACCTGCCCCATGGAACTGTCACGAAGGTTAAATCATGCAAGCAGCATGGGCTTAGCAAGACACCTACTCAAATCGAGCATTCAGTCCATGTTAGCAATCAATCTTGCTTTGAAATAAGGGGTGCACAGCATGTTAATGAGGACAGTATGCAACCGATATGACAATCTTTGGGGAGCTAATGGTATGGGCTGTGGAACTTCTGATGTGTATGTGTTCTTCCTTATTCATTCTCCCAGATCTCAAATAGTATTTTATACCTGGAAACAGCAATCAGCATTATAATACAATTATAGAGCCCATTCATTTCTTCAACAAACGGTTATTGGGTGCCTATTAAGTACTACAGAATTCTCTGGGATCTAGATGCAGTTACAAACAGAACAGTCATGGTGCTTATTCTCATGGAGGTTGGAATTTAGGTCATTTGTGGGGTACTAATCTTGGTGCTAGAGAAACATACTCTGAAGCCATGGGATATTTAGCATCTAGTTGGACCACCTTAAATCCTTTCTGGAGCAAGACAGATTTTAACTAGAAGAATAATAAAGGGGTCTAGCTGAATCTATGAACAGGTATAGGCACATAAAAATAAATGATGCAATACGGCATGGCTGAGTACCATGTGAGTGACACATTACACTCAGTTCAGTTCAGTCGCTCAGTCGTGTCTGACTCTTTGTGACCCCATGAATCGCAGCATGCCAGGCTTCCCTGTCCATCACCAACTCCCACAGTTCACTCAAACTCACGTCCATCAAGTCGGTGATGCCATCCAGCTATCTCATCCTCTGTCATCCCCTTTTCCTCCTGCCCCCAATCCCTCCCAGCATCAGAGTCTTTTCCAATGTGTCAACTCTTTGCATGAGGTGGCCAAAGTATTGGAGTTTCAGCTTTAACATCAGTCCTTCCAATGAACACCCAGGACTAATCTCCTTTAGGATGGACTGATTGGATCTCCTTGCAGTTCAAGGACTCTCGAGTCTTCTCCAACACCACAGTTCAAAAGCATCAATTCTTCAGTGCTCAGCTTTCTTTATCGTCCAACTCTGGCATCCATCCATGACTACTGGAAAAGCCATAGCTTTGACTAGATGGACCTTTGTTGGCAAATAATGTCTCTGTTTTTTAATATGCTGTCTAGATTGGTCATACCTTTTTTCCAAAGAGTAAGCATCTTTTAATTTCATGGCTGCAATCTGCAGTGATTTTGGAGCCCCCATAAAAATTATGTCACTGTTCCCACTGTTTCCCCCTCTTTTTGCCATGAAGTGATGGGACCAGATATCATGATCTTAGTTTTCTGAATGTTGAGTTTTAAGCCAACTTTTTTACTCTCCTCCTTCCCTTTCATCAAGAGATTCTTTAGTTCTTCTTCACTTTCTGCCATAAGGGTGGTGTCATCTGCATATCTGAGGTTATTGATATTTATCCTGGCAATCTTGATTCCAGCTTGTGCTTCATCCAGCCCAGCATTTCTCATGATGTATTCTACATATAAGTTAAATAAGCAGGGTGATAATATACTCCTTTCCCAATTTGGAACCAGTCTGTTGTTCCATGTCCAGTTCTAACTGTTGTTTCCTGACCTGCATACAGATTTCTCAGGACCCAGGTCAGGTGGTCTGGTATTCCCACCTCTTGAAGAATTTTCCACAGTTTGTTGTGACTTTAAAACCAAAGGAGAGATTTTTATACAGGACAGTATGTGCAGCTGGAGCTGTCTAGTTGAGGAAGTACATAGGAATGTTATCTTGTAGGAACCTGAGTATCAGGTGGCGACTTTGAAGTACCATTGAAATTGTCCAAATAGGGAGGCAATGTGTACAGAGCAGCATTTTTGGAAGCTGGAGATTTCAGTGTGTGATGAATCACTTCGCTATGTATTGGAGTAGAGTTATCAGGAATGAGCAATTGCAATACTCCTCATCCTAGGGGATGAGGACTAGGGTGGTGACAGTTATAAGTCAAAGAAATAGTTCATTTCCACTTCTCCAATTTTATTCTAAGGAATCAGACAATGAGGTCAAGATGTGTGCAGAGATGTTTATCCTATATTCTTAAAGTGAAAGAAAGTGAAAGTTCCTCAGTCCTGTCTGACTCTTTGTGACCCCATGGACTGTGGCCCACCAGGCTCCTCTCTCCATTGGAATTTTTAGGCAAGAATACTGGAGTGGGTTGCCATTCCCTTCTCCAGGGGATCTTCCCAACCCAGGGGTCAAACCTGGGTCTTTTGCACTGCAGGCAGATTCTTTTCTATTTGAGCCCCCAGGGAAGCCTAGTATCTTAAATATTCTTTAAATAAATGAAACATCACAAATCTGTGAACTTTCTAGTTTTAAGCCCTTCTTTCCCATATCTCATTTCCCTCTTTTCCTGTTCTATGTTGCCATGAATTCAGCGCCAGCCATCTCCATGCACATTTTTATATTTTTATGGCCATAACACTTTCACGAGCAGTATAATGTTATTTTCCAGTTTTTAAACTTGAGATGAATGTCATCATAATGTACATATCCTTTAAACCACGAGTTAGTTGCCCTTGGTTTCCCAAAGTTTCAGCTGTAGTGTGTTTGGATTGGGACCAGGAATTCACATCACTAACACATTTCAGGGACCATATTTTGAGAATGACTGCTTTAGTCCCTAAAGAATAATATTCCATTGTCTGACTATGCCTCAGTATATTTAACTGGTCTTTTTTGATGGGTGTTGTTTCATTTTTCAGAATTCTAAACAATGTTGAAATGAACATTTTCTTCTTGCACTCATATGTGAGTTTCTATTGTATATATATTCAATACATTGGAGATATTGCTGGATGGTAGGGAATACTCACTTCAACTTTATGAGATTTTACCATATCATTTTTCAAAGTGGTTACACTAAGTTTTAGTCCCCTCAACCTGATACATACACACGCCTATGTGTCAGATTACTGGTTGTTATACATCCTCACAAAAACTCAGTAAGGTCTGATTTTTAAACTGGCAATCTGATGCATATTCAATTGTTTGCATTTATGTTTCTCTGTTCATTAGGAAGTTAAGTATCTTTTCAGATGTTTTGTTGGCCATTTGAGTTTATATACATTTTGCATTAGATCCATGTTGTCAATAGAAATGTAACATGCCCCCCATCATGTAATTTAAAATTATCTAGTAGCCACATTAAAGAAAGTAGAAAGAAGCAGGTGAAATTAATTTCAACATTTAATCCAATACATCTCAAATATTATCATTTAAAACAAGTAAAAAAATAATAAAACATATTTAGTCCTTAGACACATTGTAAATGAGATAATTAAAATTATTTTTTGCATCTATTAAGTATTTCACACTTACAACAACTTGGACCAGCCACATTTCAAATGCACAATTGTTACAGGTGGTTAGTGGCTGGTGGTGATAGTTTAGTCGCTAAATTGTGTCCGACTCTCATGACCCTCCATGGACTGTAGCCCACCAGACTCCTTTGTCCATGGGATTCTCCAGGCAAGAATACTGGAGTGGGTTGCCATTTCCTTCTCCAAGGGGACCTTCCCAATACAGGGACCGAACCTGGGTCTCCTTCACTGCAGGCAGATACTTTACCCATTGAGCTACCAGGGTTAGTGGCTACCCTATTGTAAAGTTCTGGTGCTCAGTGCTTCTTAGGATATATAATACAAGTTGCAAAGTAATTTCACCATTCTGTAACTTGTCTTTTCAGTTTGTATATGTTGCTTCATATGGTACCAAACTTTTTTTTAAATATAAATTTATTTATTTTAATTGGAGGTTAATTACTTTACAATATTGTATTTGTTCTGCCATACATCAACATGCATCCGCCACAAGTATACATGTGTTCCCCATCCTGAACCCCCCTCCCTCCTCCCTCCCTGTACTTTTTAAAAGTACTTACATTTACAGTCATTTCCTTTATGATGTGTGCTTTGTGTCCTGTTTAAAGGTAAAGCCTTCTTTACCTGTGATCATAAAAATGTTCTACAGAATATTCCTTGCCAAGTTTTTAGTTTTTCTTTTAACCTTGAATATTGTAATCTAATGAGAGCTAATTTTGGTGAATGTTGTCAGGAAGGGATCTTATTGAAAAAAAATTGTTTTCCATATAGTGAACCAATTCTCCCAAAACCAGTTACTGAGTAGTCCACTATATTCGATTTATTTGTAGTGGTACTTTTCTTATGCATCAAGTGGATTTTTTTTTTTTTGTACTTCATTAATCCCTTGGTCTGCCACTGTGCCAATACCACAGTGTTTTAATTACTAAAGCTTTTAAAACAAGTTTTGTATTTGTTAGGGTAAGTCTCCCCAGTTGTTTTCGTTTAAAATTTTATTGGCCATAATATGAATATTAGAATCAGCTTAGAAAGGTTCATGAAAACTCATTTTGGGATTTTGATCAGGCTTGCATTGAATTTAAGGTCATGTTTTATGAAAGCATTATATACTGTCTATTAAATTTTATAATTTCCTCCAGAAAGGTATGATGCATATTTTATGTGTGTGCTGTGCTGTGCTTAGTTGCTCAGTCGTGTCTGACTCTTTGTGACCCCATGGACTGTAGCTCGCCAGGCTCCTCTGTCCATGAGGATTCTCCAGGCAAGAATACTGGAATGAGTTGCCATGCACTCCTCCAGGGGATCTTCCCAATCCAGGGATTGAACCCAGGTCTCCTGCCTTGCAGATGGATTCTTCACTTGGTCTGACCGCCAGGGAAGCCCATTTTATGTCTAGGTACCTTATAGTTTTTTATTACTATTGCAAATAATCTTTAAAAATTTACGATTGTTGCTTGGTAATGTTTGAAAATGTGATTGATATTTTTGTCTTTTGTATCTTTATAACTCTTACCTCGCAATCCTAGTGAATCCTATTTAAAAATCTATGTAGAAATAATTGGCTTTTTTTTTTTTTGCCTTGTGGGCATGCAGGACGGACAAGATTGAACCTGTGACCCCTGCTATGGAGGCACAGAGTTCTAACCAGGTAATCGCCCGGGAATTCCTCAATTCATTTTTGTTTGGTGTAGAGTTCTGTGAAGTGATAGAAATGAATATAGTTGTGGAACCACCACTGCATCCAGGATATAGATCAGTTTTATTATGCCCCCAAATTTCATCATGTTGCCCCTTTCTTTAACACCTCTTCCTGTCTATTCTCTGGAAATCACTCACCTGTTTGTCTCTGTAGTGTCGCCATTCACAAAATATCATATAACTGGAATTGCACTGTATTTATCCTTTGGAAATCTGAGTTCCTTCACTTAGCAATATATATCTGAGATTTACATATGTTGTTGCATATATTAATAGTTCATTACTTTTTATTGCTGAGTAGGATTCCATTGTACAGATGGACTATAATTAATTCATTCACCAGATGAAAAGCATTTGAATTGTTTCCAGGTTTTGGTGGTGATGAAGAAAGTTGCTGTAAATATTCACATACAGTATTTTCAGGAATTTGTTGTCATTTCTCTTGGATAAATATCTATGACCCAGGATAAATGTGTTTAACATCATAAGAAATTGTTAAACTGTTTACTGAAGTGACTATACTTTGCATTCCACTATTTACATTGAAAAGTGGAAATTGTTAGTTGCCCTGTTGTGTCAAACACTTTGAGACCCCCATGGACTGTAGCCTGTCAGGTTCCCCTGTCCATGGGATTTTCCAGGCAAGAACACTGGAGTGGGTTGCCATTTCCTTCTCCAGGGGATCTTCCCGACCCAGGGATCAAACCTGGGTCTCCTGTACTGCAGGCAGATTCTTTACTGTCTGAGCCACCAGGGAAGCTCTATTTGCATCAGTGATGTATAATATGTAATAATTCCACTTGCTCCATGTCCTTGTTAGCATTTGGTATTATGCTAGTTCTTATTTTTCTTTGTTTTGTTCTTTGGTCCTTCTAGATATCTAGAAATATGTCATGTGTTTTAAATTTGCATTTCCTTAATGACCAGTGGTGAAAAACATCTTTTTATATAGTTATTTGCCATTTGTATATCTGCTTTCATAAAGTGTCTGTTAAAATATTGTGCCTATTTTAGAAACATGAAGTTATTTTCTTATTGAGTTTTGAGAGTTCTTGGGGTGTTCTGGATACAAATCCTTGTCAGATATGTGGTTTGCAAATATTTTATTCTAGTCTGCAGCTTTTCTTATTATTCTTTGATCATTATTTTGCACAGAGGAAAAATTGCAAATTTGATGGAGTTCAGTTTAGCAATTTTTTCTTCTATGGATTATCCTCTTGATGTCACGTCCTCAGGCTCTTTGCTCAACACCAGATATTGAAGCTTTTTTCTATGTTTTCTTCTACAACTTTTATGGCTTTGTTTTACATTTAGGCCCATGATTAATTTTGAGTTAATTTTGGTATAGAGTACAAGGTATGGCTTTAAGTTCCCTTTTTGGGAAATGGATGTACAAAATTTTGAACATCATTTGTTGGCCAGACTGTTACCTATTTAACTGGCTCTGTGTTGTTGTCCACAAACAGTCAACTATGTATGGCATTATTTTAAAATTATTTTTTATTAAAGAGATGTAACATATAACACAGAATATACATTTTAAATGATTTTTGCTTCAGTAATTTTTGCTATATTTATAGAGGCTTGAAACCATCACCAAAATATAATTTTAGAATTATCATTACCCCCAAAGGAAGCCTGTTGCCCATTGGTAGTACATCACCTTCATTGGTGCCCCCCTTGTCCCAGTCCTAGGCAATTACTAATCTACCTACTCTCTTTATGAATTTGTCTGTTTGAGATATTTCTCAAAATTATAATTATCCAATTTGTAGTCTTCTGGTATTGATTTTTTTTTCATGTAGTGTAATGTTAAGGATCATCCATGTAGTAGCATGTTTCATAACTTCATTCTTTTTAGTATATATATTAGTATTCTGCTTTATGTACATGTCTCACATTATTCATCAGTTGATGGACATTAGGGTTGTTTCTGTGGTTTGGCTATTATAAATAATGCTGTTATGAGCATTCATACACAGGTATATATATATACACATGTATGTTTTCATTTCTTTTGTATATATACCTAAGATTAGAATGGCTGGTAACTCTGTTTTCACTTTTTGAGGAATTTCCAAACTGTATTCCAAAGTGGCTATACCATTTTACATTCCCACCAGCAGTGTAAAAGGATTTCAATCTTTCCACATCTTTGCCTGTACTTCTTACTGTGGTTTTTTATTGATGCCATTTTGCTGCTTATGAAGTGACGTCTCATTGAAATTTTGATTTGCATTTCCCTAATGACTAATCATGGTGAACATCTTTCCAAGGGCTTCTTGGTCTTTCATATATCTATTCAAACCCTTTATCCATTTTTAATTGGGTAATTTATATTATAAGAGTTCTTTATATATTCTGGATGCAAGTCATTTACTGGAGATATGGCTTGCAAATGTTCTCAGTCTGTTGAGACATCACTTCTTTGCCAGTCTATGTTTGATACAGTATACAGGAAGCTTGGGGCTGGTGCACGGGGATGACCCAGAGAGATGATATGGGGTGGGAGGTGGGAGAGGGGTTCAGGCTTGGGAACTCATGTACACCCGTGGTGGATTCATGTCAATGTATGGCAAAACCAATATAGTATTGTAAAGTAAAATAAAGTAAAAATAAAAATAAAAAAAAAGAAAAAGAAAAACAAAATTTTAAAAATTTTTATGAGGGATTTTCTTTCTTTTTTTTTTTAATCCACCACGGGTGTACATGTGATCCCAAACATGAACCCTCCCTCCCCACAACATCACTCTGGGTCATCCCCGTGCACCAGCCCCAAGCATGCTGTATCCTGCATTGGACATAGACTGGTGATTCGATTCTTACATGATAGTATACATGTTTCAATGCCATTCTCCCAAATCATCCCACCCTCTCCCTCTCCCTCTGAGTCCAAAAGTCCACTATACATATCTGTGTCTTTTTTGCTGTCTTGCATACAGGGTCATGAGGGATTTTCTTAGCAGTCCAGTGGTGAAGACTCTGCATTTCCCCTGCAGGGTGACATGGGTTCAATCTCTGGTCTGGGAACTAAGATTCCACATGTTATGTGGTGTGGCTAAAAAAAATAATAAAATATTGATGAAATTCAGTTTGTCTATTCTTTAATCATTTGTGCAGTATCTGTCACATCTTTAAAAAAATTGCTCATGAAGGTTTGTTTACTCTTGTTTTCGTTTATACTTGACCATTTTGAATTAATTTTTTCAGTATGATAGGAGGTAGAGGTCCAACTTTATAATTTTGTGTGTGAATACTCAGTTGTCCCAGCATAGAACTGTTTGTGCACTTTCAATACTTTTCCTTAATATGTGTGTCTTTCTGTATATGATGCTGTCTTGGTTTCTATAGATTTAGAGTGAGTATTATCTGTGAGGCTTCCCAACATTGTTCTGCTTTTTAAAAATTATTTTTACTTTTCTACTTTGCCTTTCCATATCAGTTTTATGGAATGCTTATTTATTATGATAGCTTGTCTGTAGCTTCTCTTGATGTAGAAAGTCCTATCATGCAAATATAGTTTCTACTGCTTTTCCAACTTTTAGATTTTTAGATTTTCTTGTCATATTGCATTACCGGTATTCTCCTGCAAAATACTAAACAGAAGCAGAGAGGACATCCATGTCTTATTTCTAACTTTAGGAAGAATGTTTCTTATGTTGTATTAAATGTGGTGTTTACTGTTGGTTTTTGGTAGACATCCTTTATCAAGCTAGGGAAGTTCCATCTATTTCTACTTTAATATCAGCTTGTATTTTTTTTTCACAAACTATTGCTTTCAGTCATTCTGTGCTTCTATGCAGGTTTTTATCTTGCCTACCCCTTTAATGAAAGCTTAGTCTTTTAATGGATTCAGGTTCATCCTGAAGTCTTACTTCTAGCTCCTAGCTTTGTATGAGCTATGACCATCTCTTCTCTACATATGTGACCATTAAAATTCAAGATTCTAGTTAGAGACCCACAGATATCTCAAGGCTGTTCTCTTAAATAATATTAGGTCATATGCTCATTGCCCTGGTTTTCAGGTTCCTCTTCATTTTTTGGTTTCTGGTGATTTCTTTTACTTTTATGAGAGTTCAACTAAACATTTAAAAAGTCTGAGTTTTAAATAAAATTCTGCATTTCTAGGTATTTTACAGCAAGAAGGTTTTGGTGGTCCATTACATTATTGGGAGGGCTCCCATTTGTCTCATTGATAAAGAATCCGCCTGCCAATGCAGGAGATGAGGGTTCCATCTCTGGGTCAGGAAGATCCCCTGGAGCTGGAAATCTCCAAGGCAACCCACTCCAGTATTCTTGCCTGGAGAATCTCATGGACAGAGGGGTCTGGTAGGCTGTAGTCCATGGGGTCATAAATAGGTGGACATGACTGAGCAACTGAGCACAGCACATATTATTGGAAACTGAAGATTTTTGCATCATTTATAAATGAGGAAAAAATGGAAACAACTCAACAACTTATCTAATGGATAGCCTAGTGGCTTCAAATGTTTGGCACTCAGTAAATATTTGTTGAATGCTTCATGAGTTATAGCTCCTGACTGAAGAAGAAGAGAATGCAGTAAGAAATAATATACCAATGTTTTGAGCCTGGGAGAATGATGGTACCACTGATAGACAGGGAAGAAGGCTAGTAAAGATGCTAATTTGTGGGAAAAGATATGAGTTTGATTTCAGCTATATTTTGTTGGAGATGGTAGAAGGCCTTACTTATTGAGAGTTTTGGCTAGGTATGTGGGACTAAAGCTGTAGAGAAAGGTCAGGGTTGGATGAATAGCTCAGGAATTGTTGACAATATGGCGATGATTGAAATCATGTCACTAAGTTAAAGTAAGAATAGTAGAATGGGTGTAAGGTTTAGCCTTGACTGGGGTAGAAAAAGAAAGCACAATCTACAAAAGTAAATACTAAAGTGTCCAAGAAATAAGATACTGAAGACATTGCAGTATCACAAAAACACAGGACAGAAATTTCAAGGAAGAAAGGATTGTTTCAGGAGAAGTTAGTCGTCCAATAGATTCAGGTACTGTGTAGAGCTAAAGACCCTTGGATTTACTCACTAGGAATGGTTTTATTCCAGTTCTATTTATAACCCCATGGGAATAAACATGTTATAACATTTCTCTTTTTATCTGTAAGTTTCATCTTAAGTCTAATCAAAGAATCAAAAAGAATGGTTTGGGTTATGATTTCTTCCACATGTGTGTGCTTTTGTGTTTACATGTATATGCACATATAAACACATCTTTGAAAGTACATCTTGTTGTAAATATCTATAAATGTAGTTGTAGGAAAGCCACTTAATAGATTTCCTGCTATTGAAAAGCCACAGTATACTGTTTTAAAATATTTTAAAATTTGCTCAGAGGAAAAAGAACATGGCCCCTTAAAAAAATTAAGTGTGTTTAGAAGAGGCTGTTACATCAGTTTCTAAAGAAACCGACCATGTGCTAATGCCAACTAAAAGTCACGGGAAGCATGCTGTGAACATGTGCGGAGTATGACCATAATCTTCTTTTCTGCTCATCTCTCTTTTCTTCCTCCTAACAAGTAATGAGAATTTTTACAGGCTAGAAACTTAGAAAGGAAAGTAATGAGAATTTTTACAGGCTAGAAACTTAGAAAGGAAAATAGGACATTTTTAGAAAGGTTGTAAACTAGCAACTAGGTCTGACCTGCTAGTTGTGGGGGGAGGGGGGAGTGTTAACAATTGAATGAAAGCCATTTGAAAGAGCTTTTCATGATAAACTGTTCCAAAGCTTGAAAGTGCTGGAACCATATATGGAATGCATCTATAATCTTCCTACAAATTTCTGACTCAACAAATATTAAGGGTAAGTTATAGAGTTGTTTTTTAATTTTTTACTTAGTGTGAGGTGAATGTCTAAAATTAGACTAAACACAATGGCTATTGGTTCATCAGGCTTACCTCATTACAACCCATGTTAAAATCTTAGTATAGATTATGTATCACATTTCTTATGTTGTATTAAAATTATTTTGATTGTTTTTCAATAGTTTTATTTGTAGAGTTATGTTTGTAATAAAGCTTAAATGTCTCTCCATGTATAATGCAGACAAATGTACACTGATATTCCCCTTAGTTGTTAGGTATAATGGTGTGTCTAGATTAAAATCTTTGTTACCTGTTGTCTTTAGCTGGGAATGATTTATTCAGAAGAACTTGTTATGTATTTGACCCTCTGAATTGTGGGAAGTTCATCAATACCATCAACAGCATAGGGCTCATTCCTAGCATTTAGAAGGCAGATGTGGTGTAATGGAGACCAGGATTGATCTGAGTTCATGGTCCTGAATGATGGAAGACTTAGGATGCAGAAGTCAGAGAGAACAGAAGTCAATGTCAGGGGAAAAGTAGGGAGAGCAGAGGCAGACATATTGCCACAGAGATTAGGAGTCTTTGAGATATGGACCGGACCTACCTGAGTCAGGTAGCCTTTTATACTTTTTAGGCCATAGCACAGAACAACTGGACTCCCAGGGAGTGGCCAGGGCTAGAGGTTGGCATGCAGCTGTACTGTCCCAAGTTGCTGCTTTGGCCATTCTTCAAGCAGGACCAGATCCTGACCTAATCTTTTTCTGCTTGGAGCAGGAGGCTGCTCCAACTGATGCAGGATAACCTAGCCATTCCTGTCCAATTGATGCAGCACATCTGATGCGTTCTCCTCCTATCTTGGGAAAAAGGGAAAGCTTCCAGGCTGTCAGCACTGCAAACACAAACCTACAATGAGATGGCAAACATCATAAGACACCAGTATTTATTTCTTAGACACTGCCTTTAAGAGTGAAACTTCCTGAACCATGGATGTAATGACAGTGAAAGGTGAAAGAGTATGAAGCAATATGGTAGCCATTAAATCTTTATTTTTCTGTTCCGTGTGGACTGAAAAGACTGTGAAACCAGATGGAAAGGACTGCATCCTTAAACATTAAAAAAATTGATTCTTGCCTATAACAAAGCAAACGTATATCATGAAAGTTTAAAGCAAGTGTTGGTTGCTCAGCCATGTCTGACTTTTTGTGATCCCATGGACTGTAGCCCAGCACGCTCCTCTGTCCATGGAATTCTCCAGGCAAGAATACTGAAGTGGGTTGTCATTTGCTTCTCCAGGGGATCATCCTGATTCAGGGATTGAACCCACATCTCCTGCATTGCAGGCAAATTCTTTACCTTCTGAGCCACTAGGGTTGCTTCTAAAAATCTTAAACTAACTTAAGCTGGAGGTTTTGTCTTCTTGTCCTAGAAATTTTTCAATCACATTTTGGATACTTTGGTGTAAATCTGATGAACACCCCTACCAACATCTCATAATTTATTCATGGAGTCTCATAGGATCATTTGGTTTTCTCAGCTTTGAGATATTAGTTTGGCTACAAATATTTCAATCCAGGATGACTCAAGTCTTTGTTTTTCCTCTTAACTTGAAATCATGAAGCAGAAGTCCAGTGTTTGACTATGATTATCCAACAGTGTGTTTAGATTAGACTCTTTGTTGCCTGTAGTCTTTAGCTGGCAATGATTTCATCAGCAGGACCCGTTACATGTTTGTCTTCACATGCCCTACTACCCAAGAGAAATGTCAGTGGATTGGCTTTGGGGGAGAGCCTGAGTCCCTTCTGATCTAAGAAAGCAGTGAAACACTCCTGCAACTGTGAGCTGCACTGGTCTCAAAATAGCCAGTAGCCCAGGGCTGAGTTGTTTCTAGATACATTTGGACCAAAATTGTATCGCCATTGTTACCTAATTTCAAGCTCGGCACTCTTCTGAGGGACAAATGCCTCTGACGTATCTAGAGTGGTCCCTGCCTTTTTACATCTCATTTTCTGTTTCTGCCAATGTTCAGGCTTCAGTCATTGACCTAGGATTGTTCTTTTCTCCAAGGTAGCATGTTTGAGTGGATGGAAGGCTCTTCATCAATGCTAGACACACCTGTGCTCAAGACCACACCCTTGACTTATTTGAGGGGTGGATTATGGGGCTTCCCTGGTGGCTCAGATGGTAAAGTGTCTGCCTGCAATGCGGGAGACCTGGGTTCGATTCCTGGGTTGGGAAGATCCCCTGGAGAAGGAAATGGCAATCCACTCCAGCACTCTTGCCTGGAAAATCCCATGGACAGAGGAGCCTGACAGGCTACAGTCCCTGGGGTCGCAAAGAATCAGACACGACTGAGTGACCTATGGTATGGTTAGTGAGACAGTTGGGTCGTTAGGGGTAGAATTTACTGTGATCAGAGATTGGATTACATAGTCAAAACCAGCTTTATACATAGATAGAATAGGTGGCCAACTACATGGTATGATTTGGATATGGTTTCAACCCACTCCAGTACTCTTGCCTGGAAAATTCCATGGACGGAGGAGCCTGGTAGGCTACAGTCCATGGGGTTGCAAAGAGTTGAACGCAACTGAACAACTTCACTTGCTCTACCTTACTTGTGTAGTAGTGTTAGTTGCTCAATCATGCCTGACTCTTTGTGACCCCATGGGGTGCAGCCCGCCAGGCTTCTCCATCCATGGGATTTTCCAGGCAAGGATGCTGAAGTGAGTTGCCATTTCCTACCCTCAAATATCCTGCTCATGCTCTCAAAATATCCTGTTCATGCACCTGTCCTAGTACCTGATACTTGCCTGTTAAGGATGGATTCCTTTAGCTGAAGGCCTTCTCTATGAAATGCAAATATTGGTACCCAGCATGGAGTTCACACACTTAGTGAAGTGAAGTGAAAATCACTTAGTCGTGTCTGACTGTTTGCGACCCCATGGACTATATAGACCCCAGGTCAGAATACTGGAATGGGTAGCTGTTCCCTTCTCCAGGAGATCTTCCCAACCCAGGGATTGAACCCAGGTCTCCTGCATTGTAGGCTGATTCTTTACCAGCTGAGCCACCAGGGAAGCCCAAGAGTACTGGAGTGGATAGCCTATCCATTCTCCAGTGGATCTTTCTGACCCAGGAATCAAACCAAGGTCTCCTGCATTGCAGGCAGATTCTTTACCAGCTGAGCTATCAGGGAAGCCCTCACACACTTAGTAGATACCCAAATATTAGCTGAATGAATAAATGAATTGGAGTTATTAATGAAACTAATTCACAGTAGTATTAGTAGAGGCAATTAGGTTACCACATGACTCAACTATTGAAAACAGTGCTTCTCAAATTTTTAGTGTATATTAATGATCACCTAGAGGTTTTCTTAAAAGGTTCTGGGGCTAGACAAGACTTGAGAATCTGTATAGCTAGCAAATTTAGTTGATGCCATTGCTGAGTATATTTTGAGTAGCAAGTATTTAGAAGACCTGAGGATAGGGTTGCCCATTTTGCCTGATCAAAGAATTTCTTGGGATGTCTGTTAAACATCCAAAATTAGAATCTCCAGGGGGCTGACTTGGGAATCTTTATTTTTAGCAAGTGCTTCAGGTGATTTGCATGACTGGAAAATTAATCTTAGAAGGGAATGAGGTATGGGCTTAAAAACATGTGATGGCATTGCATTGGTCCATGGACCCTTTGGAGTAAGACTTGGAAAAGACACTGGATCAGATTGGAAAACATTCAGCTACAGTTTTGTTCTAGAGCAGTTCCTGTATGTGGCTAGGAGTTAGAAGGTAGAGGGGAAAATGAAGAACTATTTTTTTTCCCTACAGATAGCATTGGTATCACTTTTTACTAACACAAAGCTTGATTTTCTGGGTTTTTGTTTTATTCTTTGAGTAAGATTGGTATCTTTAAAACAGCCAAGTTGATAGGTAAAATTTAGAATATAATTTTGAACAGTTTTCCTTACGTTTGCCTTCTCTGCAAGTTTGTATATCTTTAGCCCTTTCTTCGTTGTAGATTCCATGAAACATTGGGAAAGCTTGTTTTCTTAACCTAATAAGACAGAGATGTGAGGGAATAGTCTATTAAGCAGAGCTGCTGGAAAGACTGTCATTTCTTTAATATCCTTGCACTGAGGCATGGAGCTGCGTGAGACCCAGCAGTGGGAAGAAGGCAGCAATGCGTCTTGATCTGTAGGTATTCTGGAGCGATAGCATTTCAGGCATCACCAACGACCAAGGTGAAAGCTTCTCAAATAAGACATTATGAATGAGATGTGTAGCAAGTGAGAGAGGCTCCTGGGGGAGAAGCAGTGCTAGTAAACTCAGGCACAGGGAAAATATTACTGATTTGCCAGGGGCTGCAGGACAAGTTGGTATTGTGGCTCCTATTTCTATTAAAGTTTTCTTATTTCCAATTCTGAGCTACAGCCTTTGGGCTATTGATGTCCCTGCTTCTCAGCTACCCTGTGGAATGATCTGCTCCTCATACCACCATACTTCAGAATTCTGTCTCTCCCCTTCTCATCTATAGACTTGGCAAAGAGGTTGGGATTGGCAGCCAACCACAGGGACAAGTTTCACATTATTCAAGGCAACAAAGGGGCTTCTTTGTGAGTAAATGTTAGACTTTTTTTTTGGACAATCTTTTTCTTTTTTAAAAAAATTTGTTATTATTTAGGCTGCGCTGTGTCTTAGTTGTGGCATGTCAGATCTTCGATCTTTGATGCATGAGTCATCTTTTTTATAATAATTGTGGCATGTGGAATCTAGTTCCCTGACCAGGGATAAAACTTGGGCCCTCTTCATTGGGAGTGCAGAGTCTTAGCCACTGGACTATCAGGGAGTCCCTGGACTTGATTTTGTCAAGCTGCATTCCAGAATGGAGAGCTAGAGGAGGCCCAGACTGTACTCCTATCTCTGTGTCCTCTCCTGTATCTTATACTTTGAGAATATTCCAGTGACAACAACTTATGACTGTTCAAGGTCAAATTAAAGGGTCAGAAGTGGCAAACATAAACACTGAGAGTTGAGTTTACTGCTCCCAGGCAGCAGGATTGAACTCTAGGGAGCTGCTACCAGGTGACAACTGATGCCTGTCGAAGTGCATGTCTCTTGTTGTTTGCCTGCCTTCAGATGTGAGTAACTGGGAGGTCTGAGTACATGACACACATTCTGCTGGATACTTATACACAAAACAATATCTAGAGACCTCCTTTTGATTTCTAACACTTTTTTTTGATTTAAGCGATAACAGTGGTCAGATGATGACATTGAGGGTCTCAGGCACAAGCTTTTTTTTCTGAAAGATTTTCTTTTCTGTTGTCTGAAAAGATGGTACCAGAGGTTCCAAGTTTGGGTTTTGGAGGTCCAGGGGTGCTGGAAGGGCCTGGTGTGTCCTAGGGTTTAGGGATGCCAGAACAAATGGGTGTTCACGAGGCTGGGAGGTATTTTAAAGTCTTTGTTGTTGTTGTTCAGTCGCTCAGTCGTGTCTGACTCTTTGCAACCCCTTGGACTAGAGCACGCCAGGCTTCCCTGTCCTTCACTATCTCCCAGAGTTTTCTCTAACTCATATCCATTGAGTCGGTGATTCTATCCCACCATCTCATCCTCTGTCATCCCCTTCTGCCTTCAATCTTTCCTAGCATCAGGGTCTTTTCCAATGAGTCAGCTCTCCACATCAGGTGGCCTAAGTGTTGGAGCTTCAACATCAGTCCTTCCAATGAGTATTCAGGGTTGATTTCCTTTAAGATTGACTGGTCTGATCTCTTTGCAGTCCAAGGGATTCTCAAGAGTCTTTTCCACCACCACAGTTTGAAGGCATCATTTCTTCTGAGCTCAGCCTTCTTTGTGGTCCAACTCTCACATCTGTACTTTGAAGTCTAGTTCAGAAATTCTCAGCAAGATCAATGTTCTTTTTTTTCCCCTAAAGTGGAAGTTGCATCCAAGTATGTGAGATATCTGAGTGAGGCTGAGGCTGTTTTCCATGCTATTTATTACTTTTAATTTTTATTATTTATATTGAAGTATAGTTGACTTATGATGTTAGTTTCAGGTGTATACCAAAGTGATTTAGTTATATATTTATTCTCTTGTAACCATAAGTTTATTTTCTATGTGTATTTTTATCAGTAAGTTTTATAAATACGTCTGTATGTTTTATAAATAAGTTCATTTGTATCATTTTTTAGATTCCACGTATAAGTGATATGATATTTGTCTTTGTCTGACTTACTTCACTTATTATGATACTCTCTAGGTCCATCCACGTTGCTGCAAATGGTCCAAGGCCATTCAAAGGCCTGTGAGCCAGTTCAAAATTCAGGATAGGGAGGAAGCAGTCAGCAAGTCATCTGTACTGCCTACATTTTTCTTCTCTTTTAATACTTTTTCACCAACATAATGAACATGTTGACATTCCTAATATCCTCTTTAAAAAAAGTAAAAGCATTTATTTATTTGGCTGCACCAGGTCTCGGTTGTAGCATGTGAAATCATAGTTGCAGCGTGTGGGATCTAGCTCCCTGATCAGGAACTGATCCCAGGCCCCCTGCATTGGGAGTGTGGGGTCTTAGCAACTGGACCACCAGGGAAGTCCCCCCAGTATCCTCTTACATGAGGTCATCCCCCTGGGCCATTTGTGCCTCCATACAAATTTCTAAGTAGTTTTTATATTTGTGAGGCAAGGACATGGCTGCTATGTGTCAATAACGGAAGAGGAAAACATTTTAGAAATCTTTCCAGTATCAATTGTTGTAGAAGTCACAACTGCTGCGTGAGGAAAATTGCAGTTTACAGTGAAAAACATATCCCCAGTTCCAGTCAAATTCATTCTCATCCCTTCTCTCTACCTTGGCTGGGGAAATTAGCTTCCTATAGTCTCTGAAGCAATTCAATCGACACGAGTAAATGTAAAAGAAAAATACATTTTCCTCAGCTTCTCTGATACCTGTTTGAAATACTAATTGGCTGGCATGTGACCAATCAACCTATAGTTCATACCAATCCAATCCTTCGCTAGGCAGGTTTGCATATTTGATGAAATTATATTTTATACCAAGAAAATTAGAACCTGTGTTGAGATGACAATTGAACTTAAATGTGACAACACCTGAAAATGGGCTATTCTTAGCTTTCTTGCCTCAATTTCTTTCTAACCTGTCTTTCAAAGGAGACCACCCCCTACACAACTAGCAATGGTCTATTTTATGCAAATGAATCTTCCATGAGATGGCAATGACAACAATTTTGCCTGTGATTGTAGAAGCATCATTGTAATGTTTTATCAAAAGCTGTGATGGGCATGGCTTAAACCAGATTTCTTTTTTTTTTTTTTAAACCAGATTTCTAATGCAATTCTTTGAAGAATTATGACTGTCTAGCCTATGTCTGAGGATGTGGGGTTGAGGGGAGATACAGCAGGATTTTGGCAAAGCCATTTAAGGGGATAAGGGAGGAAGACATAGATGGGGAAGGGACAGTCATATTCAGCATTCAACTATGGCCTAGGATTCCATCACCTCCAAATCATTTATAATCTTAAAAGTAAGACTACATGTGAAGTTTTGAAACATGAATTTTTCTGTAAACCATGACTTAACGTAGTATGTGGCTTGATTCTGAGGATGGACGTGGGAAAGACCTACTATTTTTAAAAAATTTTATTGGAGTATATTTTATTTACAATGTTGTGTTAGTTTCAGGTGTACAGCAAAGTGACTCAGTTATACATATATCCATTCTTTTTCAGATTCTTTTCCCATATAGGTTATTACAGAACATTGAATAGAGTTCTTTGTGCTATACAGTAGCTCCTTGTTGGTTATCTATATATAGTAGTGTGTATGTTAATACCAACCTCCTAATTCCACCCCCACCCCTCGTTGGTAATCCTAAGTCTGTTTTCTGTGTCTGTGGTCTTAGTACAACCTTAGGTTCAGAATCTGGCCCCACCTTCAGCATCCTGTTGTCCAGGTGTCAGCAGTACAAGCATAGTCTTGTTATCAGCTTTATGACATTGGCCTATGTTGCTCTGAACTTTAATAAAAGAGTTGGGACTAGACTCTTGTCTGCTAAAAACAACTTCACTGGGAATACTCTGTTATAGGAAAGCACAAAGCCAAGACTGAAAGCGGCTAATAGATATCACAGGTTTCCATGACAGTGAAGAAAATGATGGTTTCAGGGGCTGAAAATTAAGGTTAAAATGTCTTCTCACATTCATAATGCTACCCTTTTGTCATTTGAGATGGGGCCCAAGAGTAGGTGGTAAAAAAAAAAAAATTAGACATGGAAAGATGAAGAGAATGAGCACACATTCAAACTTGCCTACTTATCCATCACCAAAGAGCATGCCTACTGCTATGAAGGATGCCAAAAAAGGGACGCTTTTCACACAATCCAGTCCACTCAGCCAGCAACACATAAAGGGACTTGGGTAGAAAAGTGTATAATGTGTTTTATGGTAATTGAAAAACTCATTTAAAGGCACCTTCAGCTCAAGTGCATTTGGAGCTCCTCATTAGTGCCACTGAAATAGCCACTGCACAATTTAAAGGAAGGTGAATGAGGCCTCCTTGTGTTTTTAGCCCAGAGGTGTTTGCTCAAGCTCTTGGCTGGCTGTTGTCTGAGGCCTTGCTCATTTTTGAACACACCATGAACACAGGCCTTCATGATTATTTGAGGATACAATCTGGGTGAGTCTGACCTTATGAAAAGCATTTCTAAGGTCACATGCCTTCTTACTGGCCAGGGTATTTAATATTGTGTTTCATTTCATTAAAAAATAATTTTCTCTAATTAATAGACTATGCCCAGTATGTCATCTTAATTCAAAAAATTTCAAGGGACATGTCTCATGTGGCTTAAAAAGATGCTTAGACATAACATAGTCTGATGTGACTTGATTTTGATTTTCCATGCATTTAAAAACAGGAAATAGAGGGGATTCTCAGAACAGATTTAGAATTTCATAGTTGGGTACCCAGTGATGCTGTGTAGATTATCAATAGACAGAAATAAATGAACAGCTGTTTTAATCATTGGTAAGTTGATTGCTTCATGGTTGTTATATTTATACTCAGAGATCTTCATATTCTACCTTGAAATATTTTTGACTTGGAGTTTAAGGCATTGGGTTTTGAGTCTTAGATTCACCAATTAATGTAGACAATGGTTCTTAATTTTTCAGGGACCATGAACCTCCTGTCCATCAGTTTATAAGCTTATAGAGTCTATAGGCTAACAACAGCTCTGGCATCTTGCCATAAACTTTGTATACAACTTGAGAGTTTCATGGGCTTCCTTGGTGGCTTAGACAGTCAAGAATCTGCCTGCAGTGCAGGACACCTAGATTTGATCCCTGAGTCAGGAAGATTCCCTAGAGAAGGGAATGGCTACTCATTCCAGTATTCTTGCCTGGAGAATCCCATGGACAGAGGAGCCTGGCAGGCTACAGTCCATGGGGTCACAAAGAGTCAAACATGATTGAGCAACTAACACTTTGAGGGTTTCATAGACCACCTCCAAAGCCCAACCACAGACCCAGGTTAAAAACTCCAGGTCTCCATGTTAGAAGGTTCTTTATAGCTCTCAGATTCTATGATTGGAACTTCACTTTGTAAACACATGCTTTCAAAAAGTTCTTTACAGGAAAATGGCCCCCATAAATCATGGAAAGTCCGCATGAAACCACTGTGCTGAGATGGTCAGAACTGCATGATTTAGAGTTTAGGAATGGATTGCCTTTGATCGTAGGGAGGTGTAGCTGTAATAGCTCACCAAAGCATTCTGCATCTCAATTTTATTTTGCTGAGGAACTTTTTTGAAAAGGGGAGGAGAGAGTCATAGGGGTGATATCCAACTTGATATATTAATCATACATTCAGTTTTGCAGTACATTTCCAAAAGTGCTGGACTTAACTGCTTTTAGTTCTGGTATCAGCAAAAGATAAACAGCACTGTTTCTTGCTGGTCCACAGGGAGAAGAGGTTTTTTGTTTTTTAATAAGCATACTTTGACATGGACACCATAAAGAATTTTATATCAGTAAAAGTAGACAGTGTCAACCCCAACTGGGTGTAAGATTGGTGGGTGGTCTGTTTGTGAAACATTTCTAATTTCTGTGATGAGTCCTGCTGGGGTTGCTAAAATGAAGTGTCTGTCATATCCATTTCCTGGTGTTTTCAAACAGCTGCAAGAATTGTCAAAGAATTCCAAAGTCCATGGAGCCAGGACTCAATGGATGTGTTTTTAGCAAGGAGCTGATCCACCCTCTCATTTTCTTGATGAGACTATTGAGGTTCGTTCTGTCTTAGATCTGGTCCCTTGGAGACAGACTTAACAGAGGTTTGTGTGCAGGAAATTTCTTGGGGAGCACTCTCAGGAAAAAAAAAAAAAAACAAAACTCCAAGGAAGTGACTGAAGGAGGATTGAGCAGAAGGATTTGCTGAACTTTAATGCAGTTACAGGAAGTTACTCACATGCTAAGATGTTCCTACCCAGTGATTTCCAGTTGAGGCAAGGGAGGGGTTGGGATGGGGCTTTGAACACCTGCGTTGCCGGGTGGTTGGATGGAAAGGAGCCATAACATTGAGCCACAGCATCCTTTGGCTGAGGGCAGTTTCTGGAGAGGGATTCACCTGTGAGCTATCAGCAGCCAACACTCTTGGCAACTGGGGAAATGAGTGCCTTGCTCCAGAAGGCGGTTCTGGTTGACTTAGCAGAGCATCCACTGCAACATCAGAGAGTTTAGTTTGGACCACCATCCCCTCTCAGCTAGATCACTGCAATGGCCTTCAGACTGGTTTCCTTTTCTACACTGTTCCCAGTGTGATCTTCCTGAAACTCAGTTCTTATGTTGCTATGATGTACAACTATTTTAAAAATTAACTTTCTATCACATAAGTTTCAGATGTACAGTGTTATAATTTGACATC